>NC_142651.1:28937500-29562500 GCF_055504915.1 Nelumbo nucifera
TATTTTGGAATATCCATTGTTTTAATTGGAATCAATTAAATGGTGGGTCCCGATTCTTGATACAAAAAAATCTTATAGATTTAGCAAATTTTATTTTCTTTTAATATTTGATCATTGACTTTGGACCTTTGGATTTGTGGGTTATTCATGTTTTGGGCTTAATGGGCCTAGACGATTGTAGTAGCCTCGTTAAGAGCTTCACCATCATTATCATCATCCGTCATTCGGTCATTGGTATGGTAGGAAGTCAATGTACATGTATCAAGGGGTTATCAAACAGTCCAATCAAGATGACTAAGGGTTGTTTGGCAACTAAAATAAAAAATCAAGGGCCTTAGAGTTTAGAGAAAATTGGGTGAATAGAAGTTTAGGTGTTATAAAAAGTAGTTAGTTTTTTTTTTTTTTTATAATTTTATTTTTTCGAAGCCTTAGTTGAATCTTGCTATTTTTTCATGTCCACATGGAAATTGTCAAATTAAGACCTTCCCATCAATCTTTGTTGCTTCTTCAATTATTGGAGTATAGTATGTCAAAAATGGGTTTAGCAAGTTAAGGCTTGAGAAAAATACACTAGGTTATGTTTGGTTTGAATGAAAATGTGAAACAAATAAAAAGTTGATAGAAAATTCGTTAAAAATTTATAAAAATCCTTAGGCTGTGTTTGGTTGCAATGCAAATAAATTTGCATTGATAAAAAACCATGCACTGTAAATTTTGACCCATTTATGTTTTAAATTTTAGCTTATTTTGTTTGATTGCAGTACAATGAAGTAAATTAAGACATGAAAGCATAACAAAGTAAAGCCCAAAACCAAATTAAATGAGAATTTGCATTTTTTTTTTCATTTGCACTAGTGTAAATAAAACTGCACTTCAACCAAACGCAGCCTTAGGAATTTTCCCTCAATGTTCTGCTTCTCTTTTATTTTCTTTCAAATCAAACCAAATACAGCACCGCAAAGGAAGCAAAAAACAAAAAACATTGACACATAATCAAACAAAACATGGTGATAAATTGACACACCACAGTTGACATCTACAATGTGGTTGAAATTTTGGTAGTAAGAACATCTTGTGAAATGTGAAAATACACATTTAAGCAGATCATGTAAAATCTTTAGTGTAATTAGTTGAAACCTTGACTTAACATGTCACAAAATATTTGTTAATACACTAAAGTTGGATTCATCAAACAAAAAAGTGCATAATAATTTTAAATGAGAGAAAAACCAAAGTTTTACTTAATATCCAACGAAATTGATCATGTTTTTAAATGTTATTTAACACTTTTTTAAATATTATTAGCATGCTTTTTTTTAAGTTTGTTAACTTCAAATTGACTTTATTTTCCTTTTTCAATGAGCTGTTTATAAAAGCTTAAGGTATTAGATGAGTTCAATGTATAGTTGTTTATCTTCTAACACGCTGCCACTCACATATAAGCCACTCAGTCTTAAAAGTATAAGCCCATTTATACCTTGTGTTAAAATTGAATTAATTATATATATTGAGGCGACAGGACACTTGGTTAAATAGGTAGGCCCAACCATACCTTGAGCTGAAATTTAATTAATTATAATGGGAATCATGAAGAGAACACTATATCACTTAACCAAACATGCTTTAATAACATTGCAAGAAAGAGTTCAGATCTGCGCCTCACAAGGAGGCGCCCCACAATGTCTTATAGAACATTTCCGTCATGTATTGAGAACATCTCCCGATGATAGTACCATAACCGATGATGTCATCATCAGGAGATGTTCCCAATACATGGCGGGGATGTGTTGTGGGACATTGTGGGGCGCCTCCATGTGGGGCACAGATCTGAACTCTGCAAGGAAACGTTCAACCTAAAAACTTACTGTAAGGTAAGGTCCTTGGATAAGCTTTTATTCTCTAACAGCTATAATTTTTTAATATTTATTTACTATTTTTATAACTATCTTTATAACTTCAACAGAAAAACATTATTTTTTAAGTAACTTAAGTCAGGATGTCATAATCCTTAGGTACACCAAACAATTGGTCTAATTTACAGTTTGTGAATTCACACACATGCACACACACACACACGTGCATGCCATGCACACAACACCCCTCCCTCAGGGACCAGATCTAGTAGGCACAATATAGTAAATATGTTTGATAAACACTTAATAAATATTCTAACAACTGTTAAAAGTTGTTTTTAGTCCTTTTCAAGGGTAGGCTGGTGCTCATTGAATGTACTTACAATGGTGTGCCTGATCCGGATCTGGACTGTCCCCCTCTCCTACCTCCCCACCCCCCAAAAAAATAAGAAAAAAGAAAATCCCAAAAGAAAGGGAGCCAATGAATTTGACCTTAGAGTGGGCCCCACCACCTGGATCCCACATATTGCAAAGTAAGATCTGTCAAGGTTTGCATGTCGCGTTCTCAGGTAGGGCAACAAAGACATGAAGACAAGGCGAGGCTGTGATCTGCCTAGTCAAAACTGGCGTAATATTGGCCGGGCCTACAACCGGCCGAGCGGTGAGGCCCTAATTTGTGTACCGTCCACGTCCACAAAAATCCACATCCACGGCCATCGTGATTCGTGGCCCATGTTAGGCAGTAAGTACTGCTACTACACCCAAAATGCAGTTGGCACCATACACATACAGCTACAGCTAGCTGTGAGTTCGGCCGGGGGCTTCCTTGTGTCACCCGAGATGCGACTAGGCTACCTCAACCAGCGGCCAAGCTTTGTGGAGCCAATGTGGCTTGTTGCATACTTGCATGTGATTAAGATTTTGCTGTTGGCCCAGGAGGCATGGCCGCATGGCTACTTGATTTGATTTAATCCAAAGCTTTAATAAAATGCCGATATCTTAGGGGGTGTTTGTCAATATCTATGATTTTGTCTTTTTCTTCAAAGAATTAAGGGACTAGAAGAGTACGGGATAGACCAAAAAAGATATGGGTATAGAAATAGTAAAAAATGATTTAAGTAGTAATGATAACTTAACAATGGATGTGATTTTAAATGGATTAGATTGACCAAACCGAATTCATGTAGCCAATCCCATATAATTGGGATAAGGTAAAGATGATGATGAAGTTCAAGAGGATGTTATATGAATTGTTTTTGTCATGAATTTAGAAACAAAATATACTCAGCTGATTTGAAAACAAGTTGGTTCTTAAATTTATGATTTGTATATGCGTTTTCAAAGCTGAAACCAAAAACAAATTCTTGAATTAAGGCTCCGTTCATTTTTCGGTAAATTATTTACCTAGGTAAATGCAATTATCTAGATAAGTTTTTCCTAGGAAACACTTATCCGGATAAGTGAATTTATCCATGTTCTTTTATTTCCTAAGTAAATAAGGTAATAACCATTTTATCCATAAAATTCATTATTAAAATGGGCATTTTTGTCCCATTCAAGTGTTAGCAACTTTCCCCATAGGTGGAAAAGTTATTTATCCATCTAGGAGATGAGTATCACATACCCAGGTAAATGATACCTAGGAAAAGGAACTTTCCCTGGTCCCCACATAAATATGAAAATGAATATGGGATTCTTGATCAACGGGAACCAAAATCCCATTGACCAAAAGCCCCTAAAGAGCATGTTTTCATCTGGTTATTTAGTTTCATGTTTCATGAACCATATAATTTCCATGCTACAAAATTTGTTTTCGTGTTAAAAATCACTATTTTGATAGTTTCAAAAACATGTTATGTTTTTAACTTTTTATATAAAAAAAGCTAGCTTTTTCCTTCCAAGACAACAAAATTCAAGAATGTGATTGCTTTGTTGATATGGCAATTTCAAAACAAAAGGAAAAATCTATGCTGTCATAATTGTTTTGGGGCAAGTATGGGTCATATACTATAAGTGTAGGGTGTCAATGGACCGGTTTTGGATTGGACCCCATTCAAACCAAACTCAATTTGGATGGATTGGATGGACCAACAAGACATATTGAATTGGACCAGTCTAGACTTAATGATGAATTCATATCGAATTGGATTGTATTAAGCCAATATCTGGTCCATTGATAGAAGATAAGAATATAGATGTCAATGGACCAGGTTTGAGTTAGAATTAATGTAAATTTAAACAAATGTGAACAGATTGGATGGTCCAGACATTGAATTGAACCAGTCCAAAATGCTCCAAAACATTTATTGAATTGAATCGAACCTGATCGATCCATTTGTAATGAAGTCACATTGGACTGGATCAGATTGGACCAAATCCAGTCCAATTGATATCCCTACATAGGCATATATTGTCAAGCATCTGGATAGACTTGTTATTTGTGCTAAATTGTATACCAACCCATGAGAATTCATCTAAATTGTTCATGGATTGGTTTTGATTCATCAAATTCTAAAATGTGAGAGTGGGTGGGTATGATATAGAAATTAAGATCAAACATTTTGATGAATTCTCATTGATTAATATACGGCAATGCCTTAACCACAGTCCAATCCCTTACATTTAAAACACCTTTTACTAAGATGTACACTATCCAACGAAAATTCATCAAAATTCAGGACAGACAGTTTCGATTGGGCAAACTCTCAATTTCGAGACCACCCCATTTAAGTATACAAAACCCAGAGGTCTAGATTTATGGGGTCAGTGTCATTCCACGTTTCATGTTTGGTCCCAATAGCTTTTTGCCTAGTGTAGTATCAATTAAGGTTCAAAGTATCGACATGTATTGATCTGTATTGGTCGATACGTATCGATTAGACCTGTTCATGGGCCGGGCCGGGCTTTTACTGTGTATTAACAAATATTTTTAAGGCCCGAGCCCGAGCCCGGCCCTCATAAAAAGTCCGAAACCCGAGCTTGGGCCCGGGCCCGAAATTTAGCCTATATTATTATTATTATTAATGTTGAAGCAGCTGAATAAAGAGAGAGATAGATTGAAATTATAAAGAAAAGAATAAAATATATATATATATTAAATTATAAATATATATTTTAATAAATATTATATTATTTATATATTTTATATAATATATAATACTGAGTCAGGCCGGCCCGGGCTTTTTTGACAAATCCCGAGCCCGACCCGAAACACAGTCGGGCTTACTGTGTTAAGCCCGAGGTCAGGCCCGCGGGCCTAATTATATGACCAAGCCTGGCCGGGCCGTCGGGCTACCCGGCCCATGAACAGGTCTAGTATTGATCTATATTAGTCGGTACGTATCATTTTGGGACCTTCCTGACATGCCCCTAAAGTGGGTGTATTGGAGTTCTGACTGGTTCAGGGGGTGGAGGAGCCTTAAGCTGGCCCCCTAAATCAGTTTTGAAAAAAATAAAAAAAAAAGTAAAAAACAGTATAGATATCGCCTGATACACCCCTACCGACAGACATATTGATATTTTAAACCTTGGTATCAACAATTTGCATTAAAGAGAACAAAATGATAAAACATGATTCATATAACCGATCTTATATAATTGGGACTTAGGACAAGGCTTAGATGATGTTGATGAAGATAATTAGTGTCAACAGCTTGCGTGGGATCTTAGATAAGGTCAATATTTGCCATGGTTGGGCATACGTGGAATCAGAATATCAGTGCATCACCAAGAAATGAGAATCATTTAAAATAGCAGAATATCTTTTCCATGAGTACCATAGCCAAGTTGTTCCAAAATCTGGTGGGTGACAATGGATTTGGATTTAGTTTTGATTTCACTGAATAAAAACAATTTAGGGGGTGTTCAGAAACATGGTTGGTTTTGTTTCTGAATGCCACATCATTAAAATTATATTGTTTTTACTAATGTATCAATTATTTTTGTTTACAAATTGGGATTTGGTCCTCTCACATGAGGGAGTCTCACAATAACCTCACAGGCACATCCCACCGTATATTGGGAACATCTCCTGTAAATAATAACATATAAGTACGGAAGGTATTCTCAATACACGGTGAGATATACCTTTGAGGTCAGTGTGAGGCCCCCTGTGTGAAGAACAGATCCGGTCTCTTTATTTTCTAAATCAAAATCAACCATATTGTTAAACAATTCCCGAGGCTCTGTTCACCATAGAACAACTGTAAATTCTGATAATGACAGTAATTTTTTTTTTTGAAAGACAAAATCATATATACTGAAATCATCATCTCAGTTTACATGCCGGGTCACATACCATTGGGCCACCACCAAAGTTTAAAGTATTGATATTTAGGGTCTGATAAATACTGAGATGAGAATTGGGACATTTTAATAATTTCAAATGTTAATTTAATGCCTATTATCGGTAAAATATCAAATCGGAAAGATAAAAATAAAAAAAAAAAAGAAAAAGAAAAATATCACTTGTTGAATGATATTTTGAACCTTGGTCATAACTCAATTTTGTTGTAAAGTTTTGGGAGCGGTTGACTGGATATCGGTTTCATCTTCGCTCTTTTCTACACGAAGTGACAAACTCAAGCCCACATGTCAGCCCAGGATTTTACGGGCACCTAGCAATGAGCCTTATTTAGTGCTCATTTTGCTGTTGGTTCAAGTCAACTACATGAAAAAGCTATTAGGCGAGTGCTCTTTGTAGAGGCTGTGTAAATAGCTGTACAATGACCAAACATTGCTTATAGGCTTTTTGGCTTCTGAGTGGGCCCATCTCACAAAGCCAAAAGCCACATTGTACCCTCCCAAACGGATACTTAATAGACCCAACCAATTTGGCAAATATTGGCCTGATACGTTTTATTAAAGGTGATAATATCAATTCAAATGAAGGGTATATTGAGTTTGTGGTGAAAACCCCGGATAGTACAAAATAATTATTTTGCAGTTAAAAGCATGGCTTTCAGCTGAAGCTTCTTTTAGTGGTTCCTCCAAAGCGGTTCAACCAAAGCTTCAGTCCTCCCAAACAGGCCCTCACTAGCATCACTCTCAACAATATGATATTTTTTTTATTTACTTTCAAGACTCCCTGCTTCAGACACCTCCCAGCTTCTTCTTCCTTGGCCGAGGAATTGGAACTTTGTTACAGGCGACAACAATATTGTCTCTATGAGTTCCAGATTGGGAGTTTCCTTGCTAAAGGCTCCTGCCCAGCTTAAGCCAGCACATAGAGGTTAGGGCCCATATAGTTTTGTAACCTGGTAATAGGAACATCAAATATGGGCAAGTTTAACAGATCTACCAATTCGACCTGGGCCCAGCAGTATCTGGGCTTAGTTTGAGCTTGGGATAAATTAGGTGGGCATTGGTAGGATGAATGATAATTAACTCCAGTATGTTTACACCATAAAATAGGTTCATAATCTACCTCAGGACTAGGGCTGAAAATGGTGTTCTTTTATCCAAATTCATACGAGAAGAGGATTTCTTTATCAGACAAGGACATTTCACTGCCGGATGATGACATTTTAGGATAAAAAAAGGAATAAAGATTATTCTTAAACTATACATTGACCATACCAGAACAAAATTCCCATTAATTTTCCTGAAAAATTCTTGGGAGTTTTTTTTATTTATTTATTTTTTTTTTTGTGCAATTCTTGGGAGTTTTGTCCTCCAATCCCTATTCAGAACTACCAGACATGCAACCCTAATTAGCATCCATATCAAGTCCATTTACTGTCATTTGGGTTCATACCAAGTTGTTTAGAGAAAAAGGAAAAAAAAATCCAACTCTTTGAATTAAATTTGAAAGAAAGGTCCACGGATTGCCAAACATCTAAGGTTCCAAAAAGGATCATGGAGACATGGATTTGCATTAGAAGAATACAGTGAAAATAATGAATATTTTTTTTAGGTTCTACCGACCATCTGGCCACCTATAGATACCTTGATACCTTAGAAGTTCCTTTTTATACCTGTCCTACTAGCTTTGTAAGGACAAAATAAGGGTGGGCCCCCAAGATCTCATGTGCTATAAGAATATAGAGAAAGCTAAAGCACCCTGTAGCCCATTAATGCACCATGGCCACAATCAGAAGACCATAAACTAGTTTCCCATCTTTGTTTGGTTGACACCCCCCACCCCAACAAAAAATAAGCAATTATTTTCCCTCATCACCTTCCACTAGTGTCAAAAGTACCTTCTTCCTTTGGTGGAAACTACAATGGTGATAAGGATGTTTCTGGATGTTTCTGGTATTCTTATAAAGTTACTTTAACTCTTGTCATTTATTCGAGAGAGAGAAGATATTATATTTATTTGGCATGAAAAAACAAATAAGATGATCCTTTACATTATTCACCTTCTGGCGTTTGATAAATTTGAAATTTTAGATCTGAAAAGTTAAAAAGATATTGGAAAATTCTATATTAGTATCCTATACTTTGGGTCTAGTGATACTTTGGTCCCCAAATTTTAAAATATGACAATTTAGTACTTAAACTTTCAAAACGTGCCAATCTAGTACCTATCATTAACCAACTTATTAACCAGCCGTTAAGTGTCATTTGAAAAGACACAAATACCCTTCGAGTGTCATCTAACTCTCTTTATCAACCATTCAAACATTGACAAAAAATGAGCAATCTCAAATCCTTGTCTCTTCTGTTCAAGAAAGTTGGGGTCACTAGAATGCCCATTGAGACGTAACCCCAACTTTCTTGAACAGAAGAGGCAAGGATTTGAGACTGTTCATTTTTTATCAACATGTGGATGGTTGATAAAGAAAATTAGATGACACTCAAACGAAATTTTTGTCTTTTCAAATATCACTTAACGATTGGTTAATGACAAGTACTGTGGTGTGTCCAGAAGTGTGTCGTTAAACACCCTAGAACACTAGTTTAAACATTTATAATTTTTACCGTTTCTCAAACAACTACTAACGTAGTAAATGGGTGAAAACGGGTCGTATCCATAGGGAAGCAAGTGAAAAATTAATTTATACTTAGATCCAAACAAGAGAATGCAATCGGGAATGGCAGAAAAAACGAAAATAAAATCTATTATTGTTGAAATTAAATGTTTCAAATTTAAACAAGACAATAAATAAAAATCAGAATTTAATAAAGTATGGGAATCAACAAAGGAAATAAAAGAAATAAAAAAATGATCTAGAATCTGGATCCGATGGCGGTAGCTACAGATCGGCCAGACAACTTGCAGAAACCCCTCCTAACAAGAACCGGGCGTTTGTCCTTTCTACAACCCTCGAACCCCTCGAGACATCTTAGCCTTGAACCAAACGAATTCAGATCTGCAAAACAGAGAAACGAACAAGAATTAAATCCAGAAGATTGCAGAAATAAAAATAACAGAAAAAAATAAAGAGAAGAAAAGAATGGTTGGTCAGATCTAATGGTGGTAGTTGTAGAATGGTTGAACAGCTTGTAGGAACCCCTCCTGACAAGATCTGGGCGTCCTCCCCTTCTACAACCCTTGAACTCCTCAAGACACCTTAGCCTTGTTAACTGGGTGAATTGACCAACCCCTTCTATAGGGCCCCTAGGACCCTTTTTATAGAGAAGGGTGGACACGACTGGAAATAGGGAAAAAGATGGGGGCGACAGCTGGGATTTAGCAAAGTTAGGGACGCCCTAGGGTTTCTAATGGATGATTAGGATGGTTTTGAGGTGATCCTATGGCTGAAAATAAAAGGAGAGGGTGCCCAATATTATGTAGGGCTGAGATTTGGGCACCCAAAAATGGAGGATGTAGATTAGAACATCTACAGTTGAAGGGTTAAGATTAAAAGAATAGACGACGTCACAGATTGAATGGTCGGGATATAGGATGGAGGGAATGGCTGAGATTTAATGGTGGGGAGTTGAATGATGATGATTAAAAGTTAGGTGGCTCCTAGGGTTAGAATGCTAATAAGAGAGTGCCCTAGAATGGATGGTTGGGATATAAGATGGAGGGAGTGGCTGAGATTTTTAATAGTGGGGAGCTGAATGGCCAGGATTAGCAAAATAGGTGGTGTCCTAAGGTTTAAAATCTATAAAGGAGAACCCTAAAATGAGTGGTTGAGATTAAAAGAGGTGGAAGGTGGAGATTAAACACCTAGGGGCGGCTAGGATTTGCTAAGAGTGAAAAGAATGGGTTAAAAGGCGCCCTAGGGTTTGCTAGGCATGGGGAGCATGCTAATACAGTAGGAGGAGCTTCAAACTGGGTTTAGCGGTTAGGAGGCACCCTCCTGCTTTTAGTTTTTCACAAAAAACACCCCCTCTCTCAGTTGAACTTCACACCAGCTTCCCAAAATCTGCATTTCAGCCATGAAAAGTTCCCAGTTTTGCACAGGGACCCTCAGAGGTCACAACATTGAAATTAACTGGGAAAATGACACAATTTAACTACTCTAAGGTCGAAAATACCCCTGAATTGATGCCCTTAAGGCATCAAAATGCAAAGTTATCATACTGGATTGACACATTTTGAAAGTTTGGATACTGGATTGCCGCGTTTTAAAGTTTGGGAACCAAAGTGGCACTAGGCCCAAAGTACAGGGTACTAATCAAGAATTTTCCCAAAAGATATTGTCTGAAATCTGAAAGGAAGCATAGGTACTTTTCTACTTTTTAGAGGCTTTGAATCCATAAGTTTGTTTGTGTTCGATCAACCCTTTACCATCTTAAATTCATTGATTTTACTATTTTACCCCTAGAACATACTATTTGGAAATGTTGAGTTCAATTTGCATTATCTCATAAAAAATAATTTTCAACCTCAAAATAATATTGAAACAATACAAATAATAAATAATAAATTAAAAATTAAAAATTACTAATTATTAATTAATAAATGAAACGAGTAAAATTAAAAAATAATTAATGACTATAAAAATATTAAATAATCAATAATTTACACAAATAAAAATTAAAATAATTTTTAAAAATTAACGAAATAATTAAAAATTACCAGTTAATAAAAATAATTAATAAATAATAAATAGCATAAGTAAAATTAATAAAAATATTAAAATAATTAACAATGAATAATTAGTAAAAATAATTTATAACTCACCGAACAGCCGCTGCAAGTTGTAGCGGTGGTGGCAATAGCGGGAAGATAGGGGAGAGGGAGAAAGGGAGGGAGGGAGAGAGAGAGAGAGAGAGAGAGAGAGAGAATCGCCACCGCTGCACTTGGCGGGAAGACAAGGGGAGAGAGAGAGAGATCTACAAATCAAAACCATACCTATGAGAGAGCTTGACGGCGGTGAAGTTTCGTTCAGGTCGCAATGAGGGTTCGAATGACCTAATTTTTGAGCTTATATGAAAGACAAACCATATCATATTTAAATTTCTTTGATGACACTTATGTCTTTTACACATCTTTGAATTACATCTGACCGCATTAAGGACCCACTCCACCTCTTAGGAATTAAGATTTGAAATTGGATTTCTGATCTAGTAATAAGAGGGCATACCAAACGAAAGTGGCGTCTGAAAAGCAACGTTTTCAGATCTAAGACATCTGAAAAGTGCAATGAAACACCACCTAAGCTAAAAGGATATGGAAGTGATCTATTTGGTGCAACCTCCTCCTAGAATCTGAATTTTTAGATTGCTTCTTGCCAACTAAGAAGTTTGTCATACCCTTAACAGAGAAAAGGTTTGTTTGGTCCCTATTCACATTTTCTTATGAGAAAATGCTTTTAAGTTTTGCTTATTATCCAAAATCCTAATAATGACCGGTAAATGCCTCGTGAACTTGCAGGCTAAGTGGCCAAAGTGACCAGAGACCCAGGAAGGAGACCATGGGGCATCCAATACGGCTACAAGGTAGCTAGTTAGTTCATGTCAGAAGCAGATGGATTCTTGTGTTGGGGATGGACCCAAATTGGTGCAACAGATAACAAATTCAACATGTTCAGGCGCCATCCAATGAAGATGGCAATTCAGAAAGCAAAGTCTCTTATTTTCACCACAAAGAACACAATAGAATGTGTACAGTAGTCAGTATATATCAAGTAACAAATCAGAACTGTATTTCCAAGAACAATTAATGCAGCAGGATGAGATAGAAGAGCTGTTTAACTTCATGCAATTACTAAATTCTATGAATCCTTAGGTGGGGAAGCTTCCTTCTAGTGCAAATATTTGCTTCTGCATGCAGCTGACAGCTTGAGATCCAGACAACCAAGAATGGTAGTTAGACACCATATTCTGCCATGCATATAGAACAAAACTCCTTCAAAGTATAAACGGCATGAGAATTTTCACATTCCCCTTAATTTCCTAGATTCATTACCAGAAAAGATTAATTTATTATTTTAAGGTGGTTGCAACTATGGTTGGGTTGAAAGATTGGTCGGGGTTGGGGTGGAAAATAGGACTGTAATTAGATTGGGCCAAATTCAAATAAAGGTATATTCAAATTCAATTCGATAAGAACCCAATATACATACATTGATCCAATATTCGGCCAATATACAGATTTTACGTTCAAATAATTTATACAATCATAATTTTGCATCAGTGCAAATTTATTTGCTTTGCAACCAAACACAGCCCAATGTACAGCTGTAGTGAGGTGTGGGTAGGGTTCTTGTGGGTAGGAGATTCTTTGAATTCAATTTGATTAAAATACAATAAATTCATACCCATATTTCTAATTAATAAATAAAATATAATTTCAGATCCAATTATGTCTAAAATGATATCTGAATCTGACTTTATTGTATTTGAATTTAAATCAGGTTAATTCTGATTCTTTGGGCTCAGCTTGGAAGCAGTATAAATGCAAATATGTACAGCATAAATACATATAAATTAATACAAAATATAAGGTTTTACACTCTACATATTTACATTTTTACTCTTTCCAAACTCAGCCAGCCTTGCTAGCCAGAGTGGAAAATGCCAATCCAGTTTAAGTTTGAGTTGGATGAGAGGGTTGATGCCTTAGGCAACTTAAAGAATTTCAACTACATTGAGCTTAGTTAAGGTTCTGGTCTATTGAAAAAAGAAATATTCACAAATTCTCAATCCAACCTGACCAAAGTTGCACCCCTAAACTTGATCAATCCAAACCCATTGAAAATTCTCAATCCAACCAAACCAAAGTTTCACATGTAATATGTGTCTTACGTGAATATGATATTCTTGTATTTATGCATGAAAATTTGGTAGACAAAGTTCCAACCGGCCACCCAACCATCATCGGGTTAGTCTCGGGTTTTTAATTTTTCATTATTTATTATTTATTTATTTTTTGATTCATTGGGGTTAAAAAAACGGATCGGATTGAGAAACGTTGAGATTTTGATACATCGGATTGGGCTAGGGTTGACATCAGCCCAAACCAACCTGGCCCGAGTTTAAGCACTAGGCAGAAAAAAAATATGCAAAATATAAAAACATGAGACATTTCCTTGTATGACATCAGCGGGAATCAGCCCTTTCATATTATTGATGAATGATGATATTATTTTGCTGTTATCAAACAAACTACACAAGAGGCAAAATCAAAAGGCAGGAAGCAATTAGTACATTCAACCGTCGACCTCAAAACCAGAAGTAAAACATGACAAGGTCCCACAATGAACACCAACCAGAAGATGGGCCTTTTTGTGTTTCTCATGGTTTCCACAGAATGGTAGTCTCTGCAATCATGGAAGTAACCACATAAGGATCCATGTTGGAAGCAGGCCTCCTATCTTCGAAATAACCCTTGCCAGCTCTCTCTGTGTCTCTGCCCACTCGAATGGAAGCCCCACGGTTTGCAACACCCTGTAAAAATAATGAAGGAAAATAAGGACACCCATCTTCAGAATTAGAATCTGTGAGGAGTATTAGCTCCAATCTAGAGAGGGAAGCAAGTGTTTATTACCCAAACAAAGGTATTGATATCAGCTGTTTCATGGCGTCCAGTGAGACGGCGTTCATTGCCTTCTCCATAGGCAGAAATATGTTCCTTGTGCCTGAGCCCAAGCTTTTCAATTGCCTTTTTGATGACCTCATACCCTCCTTCACTTCTCATGGATTTGGTGCTGAAATCCCCATAACAGAGTTCATCAGATATGGTGAAGAAAAGAGAGTTTACATATTATTTGCAGAACTGGGAACAAAGAAACAAAACAGATGAGGGTAACCTCTCAATAAATTCAGACATGTTACCTGTAGTTTGTGTGAGCACCAGCTCCATTCCAGTCACCCTAAGAAAGAACAAAGATATCCTTTGTATTCTACTTTGCAGGAAACTAGGATGAAGCTCAAATGTTGGAAAACTTGGTGTGGATGAGGATGAAATTAAGACTTACCTGGATGGGCTTGGGATCAAAGGAGAGTACAACGCCAGCAATTTCTGTAATCCTCTGTGAAGGTTCAAAAGAAAATACTATTCAAGAATTCTTCCATCACAAAACCCCATGTTTCAAATAGGCTTTTTTCAAATAGAAAGAACAGCATAGAATAATCCAATTCTATGCATTTCAGAGAACTGAAAATAAATCATATCCATTAAGAAAAAGAAATCTTTCCAGATCGTAATTAAGAGAAATTACCTCCAGAATGTAACGAGCAATCCACAGTTCATCCCCAGCAGAGATGCCAACAGATGGGCCAACTTGAAATTCCCACTGAACAAAATTAAGCACGATGAAATGTGAGGAAAGTACAAAAAGAAAATAAAATTTGACATGCCAATTTAACCAAACAGAGAAATAAGGAAACAGAGAATATTGTTCTTGCCTGTCCTGGCATCACTTCTCCATTGATTCCACTGATGTTGATGCCTGCATAAAGGCATGCTTTGTAATGAGAATCAACAATGTCTCGCCCCCATGCTTTGTCAGCACCAACACCGCAGTAGTATGGTCCCTGTTTTCAGTAAATTGGCATTTTCAATTAGAAACATGTCCAGAGCTAGCTTCAAATTTCTATCATACATGCATGAAGAAGAAGAAGATATAAGGAGAAGGAACCAGCAACTACTCAGAAGAAGCCTTGAACTCGTTCCAGTAATAGGCAAGTTAAGTCTAATGTGGAAGACAAGATAAGGTAGAAGCATCAAAAGCTAAGAGGTTCACTAAGCATCATATTAAATAAATGAAATCATTCCTATTATCCCTGTTAGGTTAAAATTGTATCCCAGTATTGCTAGAAATTGGAGAAGACAAACAATTGATTCAATGTTTCCTTACTGAGCTTCCTAAAGTTAGAATTTTAAGTGATTAGTTCAAGTAAATCCAGAATCTTTTAAGACTTAGAACAATTACCTAGAAAATACCATTAAAAAAGGAAATTAATTCAAATCCTAGACCTAAATAATCTAACTAGACAAAGAAAATTAGAAAAAGAAGCCCAAGAAATTGAAACTGGAATTGGTGCAAAATTTCATTACCTGTGGACCAGGGAAACCTCCTACAGGCCACCCAACAGGCCATTTAACATCTTTTTGCAAAAGCGTGTACTCTTGCTCTATACCAAACCTGTTTTTGGCATCAAGTGAGTTGGGAAAAACACAAGAGGAACCCAAAATTTGTAAAGAACCAAATAACACTATAACAGAATAGATCAAAAACTTCAAAAAAGGCAACAAAGACAACTTGAATATCTGCGAGTCATAAACTTTAAAAAGACAAAAATACCAGAGTTCTTCAGCAAGAACATCAGGATGGTTGAATATCTTTGCAGCATTGCATCTCTTGTTGGTGGGAATTGGCTCACCAGAAGGAGTGTAAGTATCACACATGACCTGAATGAATTATATGTTTAGAATACCGATTAACAGAGAAAATTAGGAAAATTAACAGAAGCGAGGAATTATAGCTCATGTGAATTAACTGAAAGCGCTTACAAGAATATTGTTGCCTCTTCTAAATGGGTCCCTGAAGATGGCCTGAGGACTGTTTTAAAACATCACAAAAAAGAAAGCCCTCATTAGGAAAAGATAACAGGAAAAAAGAAAAGGCAATATACCTCTCATAGCAGCAGAACAAAAAACAAAAGAACAAACACAAAAAGGACAAAGAAAGAAAACTTACTATAAGATAACTTCACTATCTTCACCGGGAGCCTGACCTGTGCTTGAACCATCATAGTTCCATTTAGGAAGCTTGCTGGGATCACTAACTGGTCCAGAAAGCGTCTAAAACAACCCAACAGCCAAATATGTCAGAAAAAGAGATTGATAAATCACCAAGAAACAAGCAAAAAGAACCAAATAACAGAGAAAAGAAGTAGTTACCCTTGCTTTACTTCTCATATCCAATCCAGATCCACCAACCCTGTTGAATAATCAAAATGAACATTGAGGAAAGACTAGCATTGGGGAAAGAAAGATTGTTTTCTTGGATAAACAACGTTGGGAAAAGATAAAATGAAACACCCATAAAACAAAATTAAAAATGAAAGAAAATTAAATCATGGGTTAATGAAGACTTCGGCCAATTGAAAAAGAAGAAGAAGAAGAAGAAGAAGAAGAAGAAGAAGAACTGGATTGAAGAAACAGAAGTCAAGAATAGTGACAAGAATCCCAAACAAAAATAGCATTGAAGAAACAGATCCATGGAAATGGTAAAACTACCTCAAGAAATGAAAAAAAGAAAAAAGAAGAAGAAACCCATCAAACAGAATTTAGAAAACCATTCAATAACCAAGAATCCAAGATAAAAGAACCCACAAACACAACAATCTAATCAAAAGCAGAGGAGCATAAACCCAGAAAGACAAAACAGAGGGAAAAAGAAAAGCTCACCATATGTATTCTGCAATGACCTTCTCCGTCGAGTCGGAGAGGTTCATGTTGACAAGATCAGAAAGCAGCGACATATCGAACACAAAACCAGGAACACAGCGAGACTTCTCTTGGGATCGTGTCTTTGTTCTTAATAAGACGTGAAGGAAGGAAGCGAGATGAGTAGCTTTTATACTGTGCTTTGGAGTTGAAAACATTGAAAAAATATTATAATTAAATTAAATAATTAATCTTAAAAATTTACGTAAAAGGTCGCCGGTTAGAAAGGTAGGTACAGCCTATTAGCCATAGCCGGTGAAGAATCTCTTTCTCTAACATTAACAACAGTCACAGTTTAATATGCAATGGCCGGCCGGATTTACCGGCTACCTTCTATTACATATATTCTCAAATTTTTGGAGAAATTTTTTATAAGTTGTAAGCTATGTATCAAAGAATAAGTTTAAGTTCTTGATTGAACAAGAATAAAGAATGATAAGCAATGAAAAGATCATGTTCTTGTTCTTGTTGTTCTTGTGATTCAGATATGGTTATAGACTCATATTCAAGGTTTTAAAGAAAACTGGAAATATTACTATAATCACGTTACATCAATATATAGATCGAGAAAAGCTGAAATTTATTCCATCTCTACCCTCTCTCATCCTGAAACATTTTTTTGAACCATGTTGATTACCCTAGGAAATGAAATTCATTTTAGCAATTTTAACCACCAAACCCTGCCCAAGTGAAGAATATACCCTAGAAAATAGGGAGGAATTCTCACTTATTGTAATACAAGAATCAACTGAGCGCTGATTTGTTGGTGTGTTAATTGATTCGTTTCAACGTTCACGTAGAATCAAATCCCGCAACCAGTACAACCTAGAACGTAGAGTCCATGAAATCATAATAGCTCCAGCGGGCAGCGGTTTCCGCGGGTCCTAAATGAATGGGACCCACTGCAGCCTTGGAACTTGAGGTCATCATAGGACGAGAAAATTCTGCTACGCCACTGGCGTAGGAATCACGGCCCTCGATGTCTTGTTGTTGTGGTCCCACCTTGAATTAGATGATGTGAGGTTAAAGGTGGGGCCGTACAATACATCAAAGGCCATGATTCCACAGTTTCGGCCCAAAGCTACGACAACCGGTGTAGCGGCTTTCAGATAAGAAAATTTTTCTTTCTGTATTTTTCCGCAAAAAATCGGCCAGTCTCCGGTTGTCCGATTGGCTGAATCTCTGGCCACACATCATCTCCTCCGATCCGAGATTCGACGTATTTCGCTTTACACCGAATAAATACTCCTCTTCCTCTTTTTATTCCTTTTTGGCCTTTTCCTCATTTTTAGTTTCATGCAATTATATTTTATTAATTAAAATACTAAAAAATCTAAATAATGATAAAAAAATACTGGCCATCTGATGCAAGTATCTGCCATTTTCAAGCCTTGGGATGTGTACCTCTGTAGCTGTGAGGACGTGAAGATTCAGTCCTCCCTAATCTTTCTTGCTTGTGGAGTTGTGGTCAATGGGACCTACCAATCTACCATCAAATCTCAAGATATCTTGCACTTGTAAGTGATCATAAGATCATGGCCGTTAAATGCATGGACTTTGACTTCTTAACATTATAAGGAGTTGATGGGTTTGCTTATGAGAGATCCATTGATTGGTGAGTGGTACTAGAACACTTACATGTGGGCCAAGATAGAAGCTTGGACCATGGTCTAGGCCCCACCCAAAATTGCCAGCCAAAAATCAGCTTGACACATGATCACAACCCTTGGTTTCTTAATATCTAGACAGTGGAAAAAGTTCTATTAACCCTGAATCCGACGGTTAAAAATGGTCTACCCTGCAATTCTAGGTGTGGGCATGGGTCCCGTCCAATGGTTGGTCATAATCATCCGATTAAGCTAACACATGACGAGCAATGGAAGCCCAAAACCGCAACTGTGAATCTGTGATCACTGATCAGATTCAAACTATTATAAATAAATAAATGGCAATTGCATTCTCTTTGTACTTTGGGTTTATTATTTCTACATTCTACAATAAATAAATCTATATAAAAATAACTTCAATAAATAGATGACATTAGCATACTCTCCCTCTGTCATCTAGGGTTGTTAATTTTTATTTTAATATTCACTTATTTTATCTGAATTTAGGTGATAAAGCAATCAGCTCAACTAATTAAGCGGTAATGTGGTATAATTAATAATAAAAAATACTAAAATATATTGTTAATAATCAAATTAATAAAACCGGATGTAGATTCGACGTCGCTCCATGTATCGGTTATCGAGCCTTAAGTCGATGAATTAACCCAATTATTAGCTTAATTTAATCTAAAATTACAACCATATATGACATTTCCTTAATCAAGCATGTCCCTTGAGAAACATGAAATAATAATTTAACAAAGTTAGCTTAGCTTGCTTTCTTATGTCTCATACGGGCCGTTTTCTAGGTTTGGAATTTAGAATCACAAGTGGGACTTTATTTTATGTTGAGAGGATGATGCCCCAACTCTTGATGTTGTTTAGTTAATCTTCATTCATTGTCACTTGATGCAGTTGTATTTGAAATATACATTTTATAAATCAGAGCAGAATCATGAATGAGAGATGAGATCAATACGCAATTGGTCACACAAGCATTCATTAATTATTTAGGTCAAATTGCTCTGTTTATTCAATTAATCTATTGTTAAGGTCAATGGCACGGTTTCGATTCTCTCTTTTGCTTCAATTTTCAAACCTAAGGCTGTAATCCCCTAAGTACTTTGTTGTTATTTAATTGAAAAATAAATAAATAATTTCTTTATGAGTTTAATAATAACTTCAACCATCCGCCACCCAAAGGGATGATGTGGCCCAATCCAAACCATCCATTTGATACTCAACCCTTTAATAATCATATTATTGTGGGTTAGAGCAGCTTTCTGTCCTCCTAGCTATGCATTAATAATACATAGATATAGTTTTATCTTTGCACATGGGTATTGGGTAAGAGTGTTTTAGTAAATAAGCAATCCTATTTGTCAATAAAGTTGTGTTTGGTATTACTGGTGTTTTAATCTGCAAAGCTTTGAGTTGAAACACTGTATATACTTGAAACACAAAAATTGCTTTTTGTACCTGAATCTTATTTGGTGAAAAATGTGTGATTTTCATCTATGTAAGCGCCACATCAGCCAGGGTGTGTTGAGATTTAGCTTCCCAGAGCAAGAAACAGCAAAGTGGTTTTTCTTCCCTTAGGCTGAGTTTGGAAGGAGTACAAATGCAAATATGTAGAGTGCAAAACCTTATATTTTGTATGTATTTACGCTGTATATATTTGCATTTGTACTCCTTCCAAACTGAGTCTTAACGGGGATTTCCATGCAAAATGTTTTATGACCGTTTTAACTCAAAATGCCTCCAACCAAACAGATAGTTGACCATTAAACTCTAAACGCCTTTGTGGTGGTGTTTCTACCCTAAGAAATGCCCACTAAAAAAGGCCTTCTTTCTGTTGTTGAGGCTGTTCACTTGAGAATATGAGGTAGGAGTGATGTAAAGAACATGCGGAATCCCATCATTTGACTCTCTTTGCTACATGATCCATAAAGAAGAAAAAAAAAAAACAACTGCTTCTTACTTGTTTTATTTATTTATTTTTGCTTAATTTTAGCTGACTAAAAACCAACTACATCATCTGCAGTCATCAATACTAATAATACCTACAAAGATCCATTATTTATTGTAAACACCAAAATATATATTGTTTAATTAAGAGATGCTGAGAGGGAGAGGATTACAACATAGATGGAGACAGATTCCTGTAAAGGAATCTTGCCTCACATGAACTGAAAGTCATTTTCCTTTTTGTTTCCTTTCTATTTTTCAAGTAATACATCTCCAAGCCAAGATTCCAAATAAAATTTGAATATTCAAAAAATACCTCTTATGGATTAAGACTCAGACCAAATAGGGAGAACTCTAGAGGAAATTGATTCAAGGTTCTCAATTCACAGTAGAGGGAAAAAATTTTGGATGGTTTAATGATTTTGTTAAGTTAATCAGAGGATTAGATCAACAAGTTGTTGGATAAGCATGGTTGCCTTGTCATTGCTTTAATTGCATGATGTCAACTATTGACTTGGGAAGCTTTTTTTTTTTTTAATTTGTCTTGTATTTTCAACCATATTGAAATAGTATAATTGATGAATTTGGCTGTGGTGGTCCTACAATTACAACAAAAAGAAATTACAAATAATAAAAACTTGAGCTGACAAACATGAAAATGCAGGTTCAGTCTGAGAGCGAATACCTTGTACAAAAAAATGCCAAAGGTTAGGATTATATTCAGTCTATTCCTCCTGAGACCTGAGATAGCTGGGACCAACTTTGGGTAATCGCATTTACAGCGACCAATGACACAATGGGGAAGAGTATCTTCAATTTCCAATGCACTTATTTTCCAAAAGGGTGTTGATTTTAATAAGGCCCCTCACATCATGTGAACTTACTCTGACATTAGAAATGAAATCTAGTTAACACCCATACCCCACCTTCTTTGAAAATTCACTCATAGGAGATAGGTTTTTGTAGATGAATCGATGCGACACAGGGTTGAATTTCATCCACCAAGTATTTTTAAGATTTAAGCAAAAAAGTAATAGCATGCATTTTGTAGGATATAGTTCTCTTACTCTCTGCATTTAACTTGGCTGTGATCTGCCCAATGCAATGCAAGCTTGGCCTTTAGAAAGAGGAAGGAGGAAGAATTCCTTGATGTAACTAAAATAACTCACAAATTGGGTTTCACATCTTCTTCTAGAATTACAGTGGGCTTAGAGAAGCTTTTCTTTAGTAGTTGCCCAATTCATAAAACTTGGAAAAAATTCCTTTTACAGTAGATAGAGTATGCTTGTGGAAACAACTGAACCCCCTCCACCCAAATGACTAACTCTAGAGTTTGAAAAGACTGTAGAAAGTTTTTTTCTAAATCAGGAAATCAGTCACTTAGAACTAGCACCGGGTTGTTGAATCACTGCTTCCCTTGTCAGGAATTCATGCTTTTGTGAATTGTGACCAGAGAGGTTCATGATTTGTTTCTGTTTGATACAACTGTTCAATAATTCAATCCAATGGGGTTTCTATTTAAATAAAAAGAAAACCAACTAACTTGTTTGTTTTGGGATTCTGATGCCTGATGCTTCTCAGTTTCTAAACTGAGAAGACCAGACCCAACTTTAGTTGTTCAATGTAAATTGTTTTTCTTGTGAGTTCTAAAAACAAATTAAAAGCATCTGATTTGAAAATAAATTGATTCTTAAAACAAAACAAAAGGAAAAATAAGTTCTTTAATTGTATATTTGCTTTTTGTCTCCAAAATCGAAACAAACCTTGGTCAGGGCCATTTGGCTGGAACCATCCAGTGGTGCGTGGCTGCGTACATCCTAATCTGAGTTCTAAATCATCGCCCACTAAATATATGAAGCTTAATAATTAAAAGTGTCTGGCTACTAGGGCATAAAATTGGGGTACCATACCATTTACTTGTTGCCTACAATATTCCCAAGATAAAATTCGGGTACCATACTATTCACTCGTTACCTACAATATTCCCAAGATAAAATTCGGGTACCATACCATTCACTCGTTACCTACAATATTCCCAAGAATATATTCACAAACCATGCTTCTACATTCATTCATTGAAGAATTGAGTAATTGATTCACCAAGTTGATATTTGGCGCCTGATGCCACAAAAGACGGGTGATATTTTTTCAATTTTTTATTTGGCTGAAATTGTTTTGATTTAAAACAGGGCTAAATCTACGGTGTATATCGTGAAGCAAGAAACTTGAACCATTGATAAATTGATATGTCACATTTGAATCCTTAACGAAGCTAAAGTCTTTAATGATAAATACATTTTTTGTGTACGTCTTGTGAAATGTTAATCAATAAAAAATTTGAAGAGAAATAATAATAATTTTTTGAACCCACCAATACACTAGATACTAATGTGTCAGGCCATGCGACCACCTTTGAAGGTTAATACCCTTTCTAGAGATATCCTGGTTCAATTCTTGAAACTTAGAATACTTCAATGTAAGAATTTGTCACTTTGAATCGTGTCATACACAATCAGCCCAACCCGGCCCAAGTTACACTCCTAAGCCCGAGCTTGGGGCTGTAGTTGATATTCAGGCCCAAACAGTACACTGGAGGCCCAAATTTATACCCCCTCCTTGTCTTGGTCCCATTACGACTGGACAAATAACATCCTTCTGCTATGGGTCTGCCCTTTAAAGTCAGACAAAATCTGATCTATAAAAGTTTGGGATGATTTGTTTGGTACAGACACCCCAAATACTCCTCCATTAAGGTTATCAGAGTTGCTATGCCATTGTTGTAAGAGTTAGCCCAAGCCTGGCTCAAGTTGTGTTGAGTCAAGTTCAGGTTGACCTCGGTTGGTAAACATGGGCTTGACCTCAGATTGGGCCAGGCCCGAGTTGGACGGGACCAATCCAAAACCGGTCCATTGACACCCCTACCTCAACTCGACCTAGCTCATCTGAGTTACACCCCCTACACAGGGGTAGCATATTTCACTTGCACCTCTATCTGATAAATGATTGGCCTACAGTCTTCAATGAGCACCTTCATGTTCAATGGAAGTTAATTACTAAGTTTTAAATTAGTAATTTGCTCAACAAAAATTACTAATTTTGAGTCTGCTTCTGTACAGACCCTTTGAATTCCAAGTTCATGGCTAAGATGTGGGCTGCCCTCTCTGCCCAGGCTTCTGCCACACTGAATGTTCATTGTTGCAACTCCAATTGGTTTAGCTAAATCCTCAGTTTAGCTTTTTTTTTTTTTGTTAATTATGGGCCAATTGACATGCATTGTATCGTTCACATCATTTATTCACTGTGATCACTCCCATAAATTCAACTGAAGGGGTGTTCTAGAATGTGAATGCTTTTGTTTTCATTTTTTTTAATTTGCCACATCAGCAAATTAAACTGTGTTTTTGCTTTTTTTTCTGATAAATAAACTGTGTTTTTGTTTTAAAAAGCAAAAAACAAGTAGATTTTATTGCAAAAAGAAAATCATGTTTTTGAAATCATCAAAATTATGGAGTATAGATATTGTATGATTGATGAAATATGAGGAAAGATCATTATATGAAAATATGTTTTTTTTAATCAGAAGTTTAAGAAAATGTGTTTTTTCTTTTTTCTTTTTTTTTTTGGTTTCAAAACACATACAATCAAAAACATGTTTTTGTTATAAGAATCAATTTGTTTTTAAAGCAAATGGTTTTAATTTGTTTAGAAAAAAATTCACATTGAAGACCCCCCCCCCCCCAAAAAAAAAAAAGAAGAAAAAGTTCCCAATATTAAGTGCAAGAATTTTTCGTCAAATAAGTAATGGAAGACTGGTTAATAACTTCATAGGTATATGTGACAAAAAAAAAGAAAAATAATATCGAGTGATTTGAGCACATCCCTTTTTTTTTTTGAATTTTGATGAGATTGGAATTACTTAAAATATGTCTTAAAAGAAAAAAAAATACTTCAATGTTTTAGCTTCTGTAGTAATAGGTTTTTTTTTTGTCTTTTCACTACGAGGTGCTTCTTTTTGAAATTGGATATGCCTTAACCACTCTCCTCAGAAAAAATAAATAAATAAATAAATTCTCTTTCCTCTTTCAAAAAAGAAAAAACAAAAAAAAATCTCTTTCAACTTGTCATTAAGATGACCAGACAGATAATCCCGATTCGGATCACACAACCCGGTGACCATTATATTATAAAAACTGTTAACTTGGTCAATGACAGATTAACCCATACAGTTAAACAGTTGATCCATCTGACCCATTTAGCGAGTTACTGGTTTTTTGTATCATTTTATTTTTTTGAATTTTTTTTTTTTATAATTGTTCGACTATGATATCAGAAAAACAGAATACTGTAAAAACTTGCAACTATCATAATAGAGATGGCAATAAGGTGGTATTCATCAAAGTTCATGGTCCTTTGATTGGTCAAAGCTCTTTGTGATGCCATATCTTTTTGGTATCATAAATCCCGTTTAGTGCGTTTTTTCGTACAAGCTGTCGGCTGTTTAAAAATTTGGTAGTTCGTATTTTGGCCCTTTCTTATTTGGTTGGAAAAAGATCTAATTTCTAAAAGATGATACCCCGAAAAAATGCGCAAAGCCCATTTTAGACTATTTTCGAAAAGCTCCAAATGAAGATTTTCAACCTTTTTCATCCCATCTTTGTGTGAAAAGATGCACCTTGACCAAACGATATTCAAATTACTAAAATTTTAATGCAAAAACTCACATCATTTTTTAACTATGAGGTCTACAAAAAAATCTTTGAAAAAAGATTTACCAAATGACACAATTTTTTTCCGGTTTTTATAGTGATAATATATTATGGCTTCACCTACTAGCCCAGGGGAAAAATATTAGTGATTCGACCTATGGACCAGGGTTTAAAGTACTGACGAAGCTATTGGGAGGAGTAGTCATGACAGTCAGTTGACACCCCTCCTTTTAGAAAAGGGAAAAGCTTGCTCTTTTATATTAGGAGAGGAAGTATGGCCAATGGGGCCTCAGTCTTCACATGCACCCTGTTGTGCCTCAAGTTCACCCTATTTTGTTCAGTGACAACTATTTTTTAGGCAAGAAATGACAAATTTTTGCACAAATGGTCACTCTTCTGCTGTGAAACCGACCTTAGCACACAGGAATACAAATTTGGCTTAGGTTGGTTCTATGCACACCGGAATATAACTTGGCTTAGCTAGGCAAAGCCAAAACCTAAGCAAGTACCTAACCAGACAAACTTTGACGAGTTGACAAATTGGTTGGTCGAGTTGAGGCATGCATTATTATGTGCATGTGTATGAAGTATGAACCATAGACAAGGCTCCTCTCGGTTCAGTTGGACCAACAATCAGTATGAACCGTAGAATAATGATACAATCCAAGGTTTTTAAAACCGATTCAGCGATCGAACCGGTCAGGGGTCCGGTTACTAGGATCATTCGACCCGAATAATTGGCTCGTTTTGACAAAAAAATAAAAAACGGTCAAAATCGTTCGAACAATTAACTGGCCAGTTCAACGGTTTACTGACCAAAATCAACGGTTTTGAGGAAAAAAACAGTTTTAGGAAAAAACGGAATCAGTCAAGTTACGGTTCCCAATTTTTTTCGGTCCGATCGTCCGATCCGGTCTGGTTTTTAAAACCATGATACAATCAGATCAGATGGTTAAAAATCATCTAATTATATTGAGGCTACGTTTAGGAGTTCTTTTCCAACAGTTTTTGTTTTTTTTGGTGCATTTTACATTTGAGAGGCCAAAAGTGCTTTTTAAAAAGTGTCTTTTTTTGCAATTAAAAAAACCGTTTGAAAAAGAGAAAAATTTGCATTTTCAAGAAACAAACCAGTCAAATACTAAAACAGTGGGCAAAAAATGGAGAAAAAAAAACTCTCAAATGTGGCCTACATTTCTTTTTCTTTTTTCTTTTTTTCACACCCAATGTTTTTTGTTTGGACCCATCCAATGGTGGGCTTCCGGTCTAGAAACATGATGATGGGCAGATAGCGACTCATGGGCCCCAAGACCACTGGACTGTGCAATAAATTGATTATCACGGTTCAAACAAATCAAAGGTTGACTGTTGAGCACATTGAGTAGAAGATTGGCTTGGTTTAGGGTTAGCTTTTAAGGCTGCGTTTGGAATCAGTGTAAATAAAAAATGATGTAAAAGTTTATATTGGTTCAATTTTATACGCATTTGGAATGAGAATGTAATCATGATTGACGTAAAACACCACTCTGGTTCAATTTTGCGTACGTTTAGATGGAGTGGAGTTTTATATCGACAATCGATATAAAACCTATCAAATGTAAAGTTTTACATGGATTATTGATGTAAAACTTTACACTCTTCACCCATCACATTTTTCAAAAAACAACGATCACTTTCACAATTCAGTGTAAAACATCATTGATATATTTTTACATCGACAATGTTTTACACTAATTCCAAACGCATCCAAAGGGTTTCATTAGTCAATGTTATATGACTTGCCTGAGTTGCATTACAACTCTGCCATACTTGTCCCCTCGAATCTTCTTATTGTTTCAACTATTAAAACTTGGCTGCAGGTTGAACTGCTTTCCCTCTAGGTTGATAAATAACCTAGTGGGTGTAAGTCGGGCCAAATTAAACTGGCTCGAAGTTTTAAAAGGTCTAAGTTAGAGGGGTACTCACCGTTCGATTAATAAAATTGAATTGTTATTACCAGTTTTTGGAAAATCATGAACCATAACTGAATCAAAACTAAGTTGATACAGAATTTTTTGTTTAGTTTTGGTTCTTGAGGTGCAATCATGTGGTGCATAGAATTTGTCTCGAGGCTCAAGTCTTACAACTTTTATGTGAGACTTAGGCCTTGTTAGAAAGAGGTGTAAGCATATAGTTTGAGACGGTAAGTCAACAATCAATGATTATTTAGTGATTTAGTACAAAAATATATTTTATGTATTTTTATAGCTCAAAATATATAGGAGGGGCACTTTCATAATTATGGGTCAAATAAAAGAGTAAAAATGAAAAACCAACGAGGCATATCGAGTTCTCTTAGGGTTTTAGGATAATTCAACACAAAAAAGGGCCAATCAAGCATTCAAGTTCTTAGTTTCTCTTGGTTAAATCAAGTGGGACTTTTTTCTTGTTGTTTTAGATTTAGCATCCCGAATTTGTCATTTTTTTTTCATTTATCTTCTTGATAGATTTTTTTTTTATTGATTTTTTTTTTTTGCATAGATCAAATTAACTAAGTTGTTTCATTTCTTCTAAATTGTTGGTTGATCACAAATCTAATATCAATTGCATGGATGATTGATCATATAATCCATTTGTGATGTAAACAATTTTGATGCAGAATTTTTTATAATCTAAAACATTATGATTGGTCTTTTGAATAATTCGGGAACTTGGATTTTGAAATTTTAGATGTAAAAGGTTCATAATTGTTAATTGATTAGTCATTATTTTATTTAACATTAGGGATGATAATTTTCCCCCTCCCCACTAAATACCCGACCTCCTTGACCCAAATGGAGTCAGAGATGGAGATTGCCTTGGTGGGGTGGAGATGGGGACAGGGATTAAAGGGATCCCTGACCAGGGATAGGGTCGGGGATGAGGAGTAAAGTTCCCACCCCACCCTAACCCCAATTATATATACTATTAATTATTTTCAAAAGATACCATTAATTAAAAGTTTTTGGGGGATTTGGGTTGCCACAAGAACCCATTTTTGTCGGGGATTGGGGATGGAGGATAAATTTCATCTCTGATGAGATTTGGGTTGGGACAGGGATTTATTTTAAACTTGAGGTCCATGATTCCCACCCCAAACTTGTCCTGTTGCCATTCCTATTTAACTTAATGCTTAAAGACTTGAACTTACTACTCATGAACTTTTATTTAATGAATATTTGTATCCTCTATCATTCTAACTTGATATACCATATTTTTTATCCTATCATTTATGAACTTTAATTTTTTAGGCTTAAGCCTCACCTTTTTGGGCCATTACCCCTGAACTATGCCTTTAGCATTTTAAAACCTTGGTTGAGATCAACACTAGCCCAACCTAAGCTATTGAAAGTACAACTGGAGAATTTTATGTTGAGTTGGATTTGGGTTGGTCCAACTTCTCTACTTTTTGTAAAATGTTCTTGTTTGCTACACTCAAGGATTGAAGTTAATTTAATTTCAGCATTATTATGTGTAAAAGAGTAAAGTTATCTTATCTTGTTTTAGAAAAAAATTGGCATACAATATACATGCATAAATAAGATATATATATATATATAAAAATACTTGCAGCCAAAAGATCATAAATATATATATATATATATGAATTTATGGATACATAGTTTTTTTGGTAAGTAGTTATGTACATACCTACTTGCTTACATAATATTATAAATACTTGCCTTGGTTTCAATGCATGTCATAAAAGTAAAATTTGATAATTAACATCAAATTAATCTTTACCCTAAGGCTGCATTTGGGAAAAGTGCAGGTTCTGATTCAACATATATGCACATGCTAGTACAGTTTTGCATTGTTGGGTAAAGAGTGTATTTGCGTATTGATAATGACAAGAAAAACAAATTCTAAAACATATTTGCATCTAAATGAGAACAAAACTTTGCACTCAAGTTGTTAAATATAAAAATGGTGGACTTCGGTCTCCACATTCATATCTATATAAATATATTAAGCCGTAATGTGTATGTAAGAAGGCTTGAGGATGAGGGAAATGGAATCTAACATTATATTTTGCATTTTTTCATAAAAATTATAAGAATGCCACTCTCTCTTTTGTTTTTTCTTTCTTTCAAATTACAAAAATGTCACTCTTTCTCCAACTGAGGGAGACCTCAACTTGGCATTTCGGTTGCTAGGGGACCTGCAATCAAAGTTAGTCAAGTTCAAGCCGAGCCGATCTCGAACTTCTGAACTCAAGCTCAAATCTCTAATTCGAATCGAGTTCAAGCTAGACAACACCTCGACCACTGAGGGAGACCTCGGCTCGGCACCTCGGTCACTAAGGGAGATCTCGGCTCAGCACCTCAACAACTAAGGGAAACCTTAGCTCGGCACCTTGTCAATTAAGGGAGACCTTAGCTCGATACCTCGCCTGTTAGGGAAACCTCAGGTCAACACTTCAGTAGCTAAGGAAAACCTCGATTTGGCACCTCGGCAATTGAGGGAGACCTCAACTCGGCACCTCGACTGCTTGAGAGACCTGCAATCAAAGGTAGTCGAGCTCGAACTTCCGAGCTTTTAACTCGAGCCGAGCTCGAGCTCGAGCTCAAATCTCTAATTTGAATCGAACTCAAGCCTGATGGTTTATGAGCGAGCCCCTACAATACAGGGCCCCCTTCGCTAGTTTATACTTATTACAATTAAAAATCATTTGACAAGAATACCAAATTATCAATCAATACAAAATTAAACCAACTTTGAATTTTTCTAAACCAGACATTTGAATTTGTACTCATTATTTTTGTATTTGTACTCTTTCCAAACGCAACTTTATTTAGACAAATGCATAAAACGTGCCTTACACCATGTAAGTACACAGTTACACACAAAATATAAAATTAAATTTGTTTTGGGTTGGATTAGGTTGATCAAGGCCTCAACCTTAACTCAACCCCAAAGTTAAATCGGATTTGTAATTTTCATTTTCAATCCAAACCCTGAGTTTCAACCCGATCCAAACCGACCTTTCGAGTTGGGTTCGAAATAACCCGGTCCAAGTTGATATCATTATTACAAAATTTAAATAAAAAAAAAATTAAAAGAAACAATTTGGGAGTTCAGATCTGCATCCCACAATGTCCCACAACACATCCCCGTCATGTATTAGGAACATCTTCCGATGATGACATCATCATTTTTGCTATATCATCGAGAGATGCTTCTAATACACGGTGGAGATGTATTGTAAGACGTTGTGGGGCGTATACTACTGTACTAAGGAGACCAAATCTACTCCTCACACACAGTGCCTCACATATGTTTCACATCCTATCATGCATTGAGAACATCTTCCGTACTTATTTATTATTATTTACGGGAAATGTTCTCAATGCACAGCGGATATACTTGTGAGGCGCACATTTGTGAGTAGCAGATCCAGTCAATATAGTAAGTGACTTGAAAGGGGGTAAAGACTAAAGAGTTAACTATGTTGAGTTGAGTCAACGAGTGGCTTTGATTCTGATCCACGGTTCTTAGGCTTGATTGGATTTCCTCCTTCCCTCTCCTTCGATAACTTCACGACTAAGGATCTGGTACAAGTATGACCAAAAGATAGTTAGATAGATAAATCATAAATGGAATCTGCTAACATGCGCACGTGGACTCTCCCTTAGATCATGACGTTGTTGCCATTATTGTGCATTTATAAGCCAAGTCGGTGTGGCTCACGTTAGACTTTCTCTTAAATTAAATATAAATTTTTAATTGATTAATTTCTAACAGAAATCCCTTATCCACCTGATTTTCATAGGGCGGCGTTTACAGTAACTCACATCTTACCATTCACATGGCATAATCATACATCAGCGGTTAGTTGGTATCTACGCGTACCTAATTGAGTTGGACCTACTGATCTATGGCCATCTCATCTCAAAGGTGGGGTCCTTTTAAATGGACGGTCCAAATCGGCCTTATCCTGTTGAGCGATGTTTGTTGACTAACGGGGTTGACGTTAGAGCAGTTAAAAAACGGAAATACCTGTCATAACTGCCGTTATTTCCTTTTTTCAATTTCATTATTTTGATAAAATAAAAAGTGATCTCTGCTCACGGCGGTGCTTAACTGTTTCGAGTTAAGGTCAGTAAACTGTAAACGGACGAGTTACTGTCAAGTGTTCCCGAGAGGAAAAGTTTTAATGAATAGAGCTAATGAGCTATATCTCCTGACAACTTCTCTTCCACAGAGTAGAAGAAGAAGAAGAAGAAGATTGAAGAAGGACAAAGTAGAACCCTAACCCTAAAATTAATCACAAAATTTTCCTCTAATGGACACGACATCGCTTCGGCTCATCTCTCATCAGTCCTTCTTCTCTGCCGCCCGGTCCGGCGATCTCGAGTCGTTGAAGCTGGTTGTCAAAGAGTCGAGCGGAGATGAAGGAGAGGATCAAGCTTCTGTTTCTTTTTTAATGGCGCTGCAGAACGACGCTGGAGAAACAGCTCTGTATATCGCTGCTGACAATAATTTTGAGGAGATTTTTAATTACTTGATCAGGTTCTGTAATCTCCAGACAGTGATGATAAGGTCCAAGATGAATATAGATGCTTTTCATGTTGCTGCTAAGCGCGGACACTTGGGTACCTTATTTTCCTGAAAATTTGGTTCATTGTTAATTTGTTATGATTGATGATGTGTGATTTCTTTGAACTGTTTGTGGAATTCTTTTGATGTGGAAAAGATTGTTAATAGAACTATAAGTCTTTGATGTGAGATTTTAAGTTGAATGATGGAGAAACTATTATCTGATTTTTCGCTGTGAGATTAGATTTGTGCATATCTTGCTATTGATATTTTTTTCTGAATTACGACGTTGTGATTTTAGATAAATATTAATTACAGTGGAATACTTCTTTTTTTTTTCTAAATGCAAGGAAAACTTGAGTTTTTGCCACTGATCTTTCATTTTTTATAGTTTTTTCTTTTTTTTTTTTCCTTTGGGGGTGGGGGGAGTGGTAAACGTGCAAAATCCATCTTATGATGCAGGTTTCCTTTCTGCACCATTGTAGGTAAATGGTAGAGCCGGGCTTCAGCTTTTCAGAATTTGTCACAATTGTAGGTGCAGGTCTCCTAACATATATGTTGATCATACTTTTTCTATGCGATTGTTTCAGCTTTGCAAACTAAGTGCTTCTACTGTCAAATAAGAAGTAGAGCTGATGCAATTCTACTCTGGATAAATATGAATGATTCTACACCATAACTTGGATGTATCTCCTACAAAAAATGAGGTTGAAGTTCATAATCTTAGAGAAGGATTTGCCCACGTGTTCTTTGATCTGTTAGGCGGTTATGTAGTTTGTTAAGTATCCTGGCACAAGTTGCCTGGAGTCGGTGGTGTAATTATAAATACTCTTCTACCATCAAATAACATAATATTCATTCTCTCTTTTTTTTCATTTCGTTTTCTGAGATTTTGTACATAAATCATTAATAATCTCAGTGATGTGTCCAGTATAAAATTTCAATTGTTATGATGTAGGAGCCATATATGCTGTGCAGTAAGCGTGATCTGCTTTTTTTATATAGATAAGAGTGATCTGATATTCACTGCTATTATATGAGCATGTTAATAGTTCGGGCAGGCTTCAATCTCATGATTTTCACTTTGATTGTTCCTTTCACCCTACAATGAGAATGGATAGAAATTCCTAGGACCAAGTTGTAAATCACATGGACCTTATGTCCACTGCTATAAATTCAAGGAGAATTCTGGAAATAGGAAGACTACATTTATAATGTGAGTCCCCAAAAGCATGAAATTAATTTAGTTTTTTTTTAATAGATCCTTCTTCCATTACTATTCTTTTAACTTATGAAAATAAAATTGAACAGGAACTTTAAAATACATTTCAGTGGTCCTGCCATGTTTCATGAAAATGTGCATTCCTGATAAATTAGGATAAATAATAGGATCTATTTGATCAAATCAGGGATTTAAAGATTTGATAATGTTGCAATAGTCATAGCCTCATAGGAGAGTGAACAATACCAAGTGCAAATACTTAAGCTGGGATTTCAGTAGTTAACTGCTTCACTTGTGATGCAGTGTCAGGAACCTCTAACAATTATACTGATTGCTAAACATTGCCCTAGTTGCTCCTATAGAAGCTTTCCTGTAAACATTGTTCAATGTTTTCCTGGATACTTCTGTAGCAACATCCCTTCATCGTATGAAACAACTTACGCATCAAATGTGGCATGTTGAATCCACAATCTTAATAGTGCATTCCATTATGGTATGAACTCTAACGCAATAAAATAAACAAGTAAAAGATAAAAGAGAAAAGCCTAAAGGATCTAGGCACATAGAAACATCAATTAGTTCCATTCATCATGTTGGAAGAAGCCAGCTCACATGTGATTCCATGACCAAAACCAAGATCTAGGCTCTTGACAAGTTGATGTTTGTTACCATTTATACCTATCTCATTCTCTCCTCTATCATCCCATCTATCTTCACCTTCCTTCAAATTTGAACCCTTGGGCATGTCTTAATGTCTTCACTGCCATATAGAATTAAGTTGGTGTTTTGGTTGACATTAAACAGGTCCATTACTTATTGATTAAACTTTCATCTTTAAACCTTCAATTTCTACAATTAAATTCAAAGATATCACACAATCACATCCACATTATTAATTTAAAATATATATAACGGTTCACCAAAAACAGTTTGTTCTATCATTTTTGGAATTCAAATCATTGGTTGGCACTGTGAAGTCATGGTAATTCTTGCAAGTATGGTCTTAGAGTTTGAAGGGGATTTGGGAATCTTATGATTTTGTTTAAAATCTAGGAAGTTTTTAATTTCCAACATTTATAAGCTCGGACCAGTTTCCTATAACTTTGGCATTTTACCAAATTTCAAACATTCTATTAATTTTAATTATTATTTTATGAAATATTTGTTTACTATTTTTTTATCACAGGGATTGTCAAAGAGCTTTTGAGCATGTGGCCTGAGCTTTGTACAAAATCATGTGATCCCTCAAACACTAGTCCTCTTTATTCAGCTGCTGTTCAGCAACATTTGGATGTAGTGAATGCTATATTAGATGCAGATGTGAGCTCAATAAGGATTGTGAGAAAAAATGGGAAAACTGCACTTCACACTGCTGCACGATATGGTTATTTGCAAATAGTAAGAGCACTTATAGATAAAGACCCAGGAATTGTTTCTATCAAAGATAAGAAGGGCCAGACTGCACTTCATATGGCTGTAAAAGGTCAGGATCCTTCTGTAGTGGAGGAGATATTGCTTACTGATCCTTCAATACTAAATGCACGTGACAAGAAGGGAAACACAGCTGTGCATATAGCTACAAGGAAATGTCGTCCCCAGGTATCCCTCTTATGTTTTCTGTAAATTCAGACTACACACTTGGGATTTTGGAATTTTTGTTTTCACAAGCCCCAGATTGCCATACATGGGTATGGATATAGATATAGATATAGGTAATCTTAAATCTCAATGGTCATGATTGACAATGGCCCAGTAGCTGAGATTGTCAATAGTTGTCCTTCCAAGTATGGAGGTATGGGACCAAACCACATAACTGCAGGCCCTCCGTTGTAAGGTCAGTGGATCTCATGTGCATCCTGCTCTGTCCCCACCCCTTAACCCCCAGTAATGTGTAATATGTAATACCAAAAAGTAATCTCAATGTCTCATCATCCAAGATTTTAATATTGGACAAAAGTATCATATTCAACATGCTGATATCTTGCTTTTAGCTCTACTTATTTTTTTCTATGGCCAAGTGAAATTTCCTCTGCTTGTATCAATAGAATTTTCAATATTTACAAAGTTTCTTATAATATGCTTTATTAAAATAAACTATCTATATATTTATAAGTGTTCATGATGTAAAAATACTCTTAGTAATTCATGATATACTTCTGTTGCCAATGTTGTGTTGGCACCTTCAGGTGTCCAATATCATGGTTACAAGATCCAAGAATTTTTAATTTATGGTTCATATTAACGAGTTTTTGTGGGCCATTGGTCCAGCAGTGGTTCTGTTTAGGCTCTTCCCTTGGTCTCTACTTTCTTTCTCAATTGATTGAAAGGAATGCATTACTTTGGTGTTTGATATTTCCCTGTTAAATATTTTCAGCAGTTGAAAATGTTATTTCTTGTAAATGATAATGGAAGCAGTTGACATAATAAAGTAGAATTTGAATACTTTGTACGACTCATTTTAATGTCTTTCTCATATATGCTCGCTGTTCTTTTCAGATAGTAATCCTTCTATTAAGCTATACCTCCATAGAGGTCAATGCTATAAATAATCAGAAAGAAACTGCAATGGATTTGGCAGAAAAACTCCAGTATGGAGAACCTTCATTGGAAATTAAGGAAGCCTTGGTAGATGCTGGTGCAAAATATGCTAGGAATGTAGGCCAAGTGGATGAAACCATGGAGCTGAAAAGAACTGTTAGTGATATAAAGCACGAGGTGCAGTCACAATTTATACAGACTGCAAAGACCAACAAAAGAGTGTCTGGAATTGCCAAAGAGTTGCAGAAACTGCACAGAGAAGCAGTTCAAAATACCACCAATTCTGTGACTGTTGTTGCAGTTCTTTTTGCATCTATTGCTTTCATGGGTATATTCAATTTGCCCGGTCAATATTTTCAAGATGGAGAAGATGCTGGGAAAGCCCATATAGCTGATCATGTTGGATTTCGTGTATTTTGCCTCTTGAATGCCACATCTTTATTCATATCTCTAGCAGTTGTTGTGGTTCAGATCACTCTGGTTGCCTGGGATACCAGAGCTCAAAAGCAGGTTGTTTCAGTAGTGAACAAGCTAATGTGGGCGGCCTGTCTTAGCACTTGCGGATCATTTTTGTCATTGGCATTTATAGTTGTGGGGAATAAAAGCTCATGGATGGCTATTACCATAACATTATTGGGTATACCAATTCTTGTGGGCACTCTTGTTAGCATGTGCTACTTTGTTTTCCGACAACATTTCAGAATATTTAGTGATGACTCCCAGAGACGGATTAGGAGGGCTAGTGGCAGTAAGTCTTTCTCGTGGTCTCTGTACTCTGCTTATTCAGATCCTGATGCTTATAATTCTGACCATGAAAAGATCTATGCTTTATAACTGTGTCAACTGTGTTAAGCATGTGAAAGGCTGATTTCAGGTGTTGTAAATATATTAGTCTCTGATGTTGGTCAGCAGCAGTGGCATCCGCTGGTCAAGTTTGTTTTTGACCTTAATCATAGACCCAATTTTGGGTTCCAAGTTCTGTAAGGGGAAATTGATTGGATGCAATCTTCTGTTTTGTAGTGGAGATAAACGGGAACGTTATGTAGATTATGTATATGCAAGTGATTCAGAAATAAATGTTGTTCTGGTCTCCTATGCATTTTACCCTGCAATTTTATATTTGATTTCACGAATGGATTGCTTCCTGCAATAAATCAGTGAGTCAACCACCCTTACAGACTTGAATGGTTGCTTTATCTCTTGGGTATCTTAAGGGAAGATGGTATAGAAGGATGTCAAAAGTCAGATATTGCTGGTAGCAGATTGATTTTTAATGATCCACGTTACTTCCCTGTAAATTTTTCTAGCAAGTTGTGTTTGGGTGCAGTGCAAATCTTGACCGGATGTGAATTAGTTTTACTTTGTTTGTTATTATGGTTTACATTTTTACCTGATACAAAATTTGTACTTTTTGTCTCTTTTGTGCTCAATGACCGTGCAAATTTTGCATCCCAAAAAACTGATGCTAAACTTGCACCACCTTCCTCCAACCTCATTTTTTTCTCATAATAAAGTGGGAGCCACATTGTCTCACATCCTACCTCATTCCTAGACAGATAATCCTCCTCCTACCTCCATTCTCTTCCATTTAATGTGGAGGTCACTTCATTTTACATTCCATTTTACTTTTCACAAACAAATAAGACAGTCAAATCTAAAGCAAAAGTAAACTAGAATTACACTCAGCCCATTTGCACTCCTATGCATTTACACCAATGCAAACAAAACTCACAATAACAAACTGAGCCAGCAACAACAACAATCATTTTAAGAGAACCCACCCAACATTATTAACTTGTCATATTTGAATTCTAATCAAGTGTTAGAATTGAGTCTTCTTTATCTGTCCAGAGGTTCCCTACCCTGCTTGTACATTCCTTAAGTTAGACCTCTAGTTTTGTGATCCCTCCAGGCTCCAGGTAATTCGAACCCTGGTGCTTAGAATCCCCGCTAGTCCTTCTCAATTATCAGTTGCTCTTGAGGGCAAGGGCTCATGGTTCAATAATTGAATGGGCTAGAACTAAAGGGTTGGGGATAAACAAAAAGGACATAGGTAGGTAGAAGTAGTAAAAAAATGATTTGAGCATCAATAATTTAACAATGAATGTATCATTAAACAGAACGGACTGGCGAAACAGGATTCATGTAGTTCTCAGGCTCATATGAAATGCTGAGAATTCAATTCCATATGATCTCTAATCCAACACAAAGTTACTCTCTTGGTGTATTTAAAATTTATCTTGAAGCGACTCTTAAAGAACCCAGAGATCAAATTGTTGTATTAGTTGTTGACTCTAGGATGGATATAATAAGCACTCTTTGAACCACAACGCTGAGAAACGGAATGTCATGCTCTAGACCATGGCAAGGCAATGACAGAAATTTCCTAAAGGCATACCGTATTGGTTTCCATAAAGGCCAAACATGGAAATGGGTTTGGTGCCAACTCGTTCTATATGCCGATAGATTCGGTACCATATATGGTCCATACTGCATTGTATATGTCAATATGAATTGACATAGGTTGACAAGGACTGATACAGACCACATACTGGTCGAATGATTTATGTTTTGCTGGTTTTCATTTTATCTTAGTTACCTATGGCTATGGGATGATTTTGCATTTAAAAAAAAAAACACTTGAAATCTTACCAATGCAAGAGAACTTATTGGAATCAAGAAGAAAAAGGAAGAATGCATCTTTTTCTTTTCATTTAGTCCTTCAATATTGGAAGATATACATATCTCAGTGATTTAGAATGTAAGGATATATTGAGATGGGGTTGGCTAAAATAGCTTAATTTATATGTCATAACTCGTAAAGAAGTAAGAAAACGGATAAAATGGACTTTTAAAAGTTTTAAATTTTATGTTAGTGGAGGGGCGGAATAACTCAACCCCAAACTGAGACTTAAAAAAAATAATGACTCAATCTCAAACTGGGTAGGTTACCAAGTAATCTCATGGATGCCACTTGCCCTGGATAAATTTGATGCTGCTTCTTCAGAAATCTGGAGCAACCCTTGGAAACTTACGGTAGAACAATGGTTTATTCAATTAGCTCAGTCTCAGTGGGTAACGTCTCTGCCAAGCCGAGGTTCAAAATATGAAAATATCGACATGATACAATGGAGACATGTTGTCAGTATCCAACACCACCGACATGTGACCACAGGTGGAATGGACCTGCTACCAAACATTCCACTTATGCTCTTAAGGTATCAACCGTATTAGTATTGTCTCGGATACGTATCAATCGATACAAATACCACGTATAAGTTGGACCTGGAACCTCTCTGCTAACTTTTTCACAACATAGTTTATCCTCTACAATAGCCTCTTGTCATTTTACTATCTCATGTATTCATTACGTAAGCTCATTGGAGAGACCCCAACCTGCAAAAAACCAAAAATAATTCAAAATTGCATAAGGCTCCATTTGGAAGGAGTGTAAATATAAATGTGTTCAGTGTAAATATAAATATAACACGATTCATGAAAAATGACAGCATATGTATTCGCACTATTTTCATTTAAATTTTAAACACTCGTGTTCAATGGATCTGTGTTTTGGTGTTTCAATTGTAAAAATATGGTAATTTGTTGTTATATTTGTGATTAATAGTCTACGAATTTTCCTAAAAAATAAAAAATTACAAAATAACTTATTTTATATGTTTTAAATGATCTCTACCAATGATTTATCAAAACCATCGATCCAAAAGCAATTTATGTAAAAATGATACTTTTCTTTATATAATAATAAATAAAATATTTATATTAGTATTTATGACTACTAACTGAATTTTGAATCACACGTTATCTGTATCTTAGAAATTCTAATGAACCCTATATATTTTTAAACTAAAATTATTTATCTTATAAATTAATCTACCAAAAAAATAAGTAAACAAAACATATTGATTATTTGAAGAAATAAAAAGTATTATTTATATAAAAATATTTAAATAAGCAAGCAACAATTCATATTGAAGTTTCATTTAGATCTATGATGTTTTACTGTTTTAGACTTTTATTAGTAGATTTATTGGATTTCCCCCAAAAATTAGGAAAATCCGAAAATTATTTTATATGTATATTAACACCAGGAGTCTCAGCGCAGTAGATACCACTTAACACACATTTTAGGGTGTCATGATTTTCTTTGTTCTTCATAATGCTCGGCCTACTGTTGAAGGCTGTCAAAGAAAAAGCAAGACTAACAGAAGGCTATCGAATGAAAATGAAAACGGGTTATGGGTAAGGAACAACAAACACAATTACAAAAGATCAATTTACATAATTCCCTGAATGCTTTACTTCTTTGAAATTGTAGTAACAAATGGACAATACAACCAACTGCATACCCTAAATTCGAATTCTCTCTATTGCTCATGTGGCCTTCAATAAAAAAATAACAGAACCACATGAGCACGAGTCCTGTCCATAAACACAAAAGAATAGCCCAGGAAATGCCCAGGCTTATGCCAATTAAGCACAATTCCTACCACCACAACCTCCAGAAATTCAACACAACAAACCTCCAAGATATACAATTTTACAATTACACTACCAGATGATGTTCTGACTTGCGAATATAAAATGGATCCGCATATTTGTCAAAGGCTTGGTGGAATAGCAAAGGTGAACAATAGCAAAAACAAAAAAGAAAAATAAACATAATCATTGTTGTTATTGCCCTGGCCCTTTCCATGATGACCTTGAAGGAGGTCGCGTCATATCCGGCATGGGTGAAGGTCGGCGGGACTCTTCCAAAGGTCTTTGAACCTCCTGCACATTAAATTATCAAATTCTCTTATTCCCCAAACAAGAATTACAAGGCACTTGTAGGTGTACAATGTAGCCTGGTAGTTCAGCAAACCTGGGATAAGTTGGATGAAATGGAATTTCGAGACTGCAACTGTGATTTTGCACATGTACGATGTTGGTGCTGCATGTTCTCAAACTGCTGCAACCGTGAAGCAAAGTTGATTCCATTATGTGCATTCCCCGGATCCTGATTCTTGTCACCATCCTCCATGATATGTGATCCGCTTGGCATGTGATGTAAAATCTGAGAGTATGGGTTCCCCGAAGATGTTCGCTTCAATTGCTCACCATTGAAGGAGTATGAAGGTACAGTTCTCAGTCGAGTTCGCAGTATCTTGAAAGCTGTACTTTGCTGCATTGAATGAACTACCAATGAAGGGATAAATTGCACAAACCAATATTAAAGAAGAAATGTCAAGAAGTACACCCAATAGTTGGTGCATTAAAAATGCTGGATTTGGTAAATCGGCATTGTTTTTTGATATTTCAATGTTTTTCGAAGGCTGAATTTTGAAGCAGATCATGATATGTGATCCACTTGGCAATGTGTTTTGAAGGCTGAATTTTGCTGGCATTGAATGAGCTTCTTTTTTGATATTTCAATCAGTTTACATCACCTTTCAAGTTGTTTCAGTATTCAAAAGATTACAAGATAACTTAGGTTCAATGGCCAACATCTAGATTCTTTATGGGCAGAAACTAACCTTTCCAACCCTATTAAAATTCTTAATGTGTGGAGAAAACTTTTCCAGCCCAAGTTTTTTCCCCCACTTTGACTTGCACAATGACACAATCATGGATTACAAAGAAAAAGAAATGGGTGAGAATAAGTAATTAGCTGTTCAGGCATACCTGCGGTAGCAACATAAGAAGACCGTACAGGGCCTTCAACAACCATATGTATCTTCCAGGTTCAAGAAGCTGCGACACATAAAGTTGGATAAGCTAGACATTATAAGATCCTAGCTTTCACAGGTATTTCTCAAACAAATTACCAAGGCATTGCTAACCAATAAAATAACTACCAATGAATATTCCCAAAAGTTGGTAGAGCACTAAAGTATGAATTTTTCAACAATTTGGAAAAGTATTGACCATCTTATAAGAATGAAGAATGCCAACAGCTATAAAATTTAATGAAGTACTTCATTTCACCATTTACACAGATTGTTCAAACACTTGAAGATCATCCATTCAGTTGAGTACTTAGAATCCATATTCAATTGGAGGTACCACATCCAGGGCTGTCAATGGAGTCCTTGTCATGAATGTACATAGCGAACACTGTTATTCTCTCTTCAAATGCTTGAGTATGGCATTTTGCTAATAGGGGATGCTCAAGTTCAATCCCAATTTGGCCTTTATGCACTCAATGAAATGAAACAATGAAACCTACTTACATAAAGTGAATCACCTTTTTTATTCGGGGGGGTGGTAATTTGATAAATCTTCATCCCAATAAACTTTTCATGAGCAAAAACAAGATTTTAAAAACTTTAAACCTACTTATATAAACTTTAGGCTTTATCAAGACAATTAACGGAAGGGGTGTGTTTGCATATTTATTTGAAACATGAAACGAAATTTTTAAGGAGATCAAGATACAGGGTTGTACATCCAAATAAGTATCCTCTCAACAATTGAAAGAAAAAAAATTCAGAATTAGTTAATTGGGAGAACAAAAGTTGGAAAAAAGAAGAGCTCCATAGACTGGTTACTCAACAACAAGGAGAGATCTTTGCAATCCCATTTCCATTCAATAACAAGGAAGATCAAATGATCTGGACAGGGAACCCAAAAGGAATTTTAACAACTAAATCTGCTTTGAAAAAGATCTGGAGAATCAAGTGTTACCCAAAAATAATTTTTTGTGGTTCTTAATTAATGGTAAAATACCAACTAAAATGCATTTATTCAATTGGGTCTGAATATTAATCCAGAATGTTCAAGTTGTGATGATCCCATGGATGACGAGAATCACATCTTCATGCAATGCCCTTTGGCACAGCAGATCTGGATAACAATAGAGGAGGCATGCCCAGGTACAAAACTGGATGATAGACACATCTAATTATGGTGGTAAAAGTAATTAATAAAAATGATAGTTCTAAGCACTACTGGGAAAAAAATCGCTTTCTTTCTATAGGCAATGTGTAATTTTTGTTAGGAAAGAAATTGTTTTCAAAAAATACAAAGGAATACCCACCTATTATAATAGAAAAGTGTGGATCATGTCCAAATTATATGTGGGAGTTAAATGCCTCGGAATCTTATAATAAGAAGGCTAGTGTAATTATCAAATAGTTCTGACAAAAGGATCAGGAATATAAAATTAATTTTGATGCTTATAAAAGATAAGATGGTCAGATTGCTTGTGATTGTGTAGGAAGCGATTGCAAAGGGAGAGTAACCTTCATCAAGGCAGATATTCTTGGAGTTTCATCAGTTAATGTGGCAGAAAACTGGACAGCTCAGAAATAGCCAGAACATATGACATGAAGAAAATCATTCTAGAAGAAGAACCAAAGCAGGTCATTTAGAGTTTGAACAAGAAGCAGTGGCACCATCGAGCATTAGGAACCTGGGCCATTTGCTTGCTTCAGCTGACTCTTTGGGGTAAAGCTAACCTAAGAGATTTGTCAGAAAACATGGGAGAGGTTTAAGTAATTTTCCCTTTACTGAAATCTTCAGTTGGATTTGTTTTAAGTTTGGTTGGAAAGCACTTAGAGCTTACCCAAAAAATTTACTGAAACCATCACTGTTAGGTTAAATTTTGTTGGAACTTGGAAGTACCAGAATTCTAATAAAGATGGATATCAGTTGTTCTGCTTGGGATCTTTTAAAAAAATAAGCCACCAATGAATCTCTTAACACAGCTGGCAAAGAGGTAGCTCTTTAGATATTACACAACAAATTATGGATTGTATAATGACTAGAACTATACATTAGCTACAAACTTTGGAACTGTTTAGATATTTCTCCTTTGATGAAATTTGAAGGAATTGGTTTTCAGTGGGTTCTAGTTCAGTGCAGAAGACTAAAACACAGCTGATTTGGACACCACCCATGAAAGGCTTTATGAAACTAAACTTTGATGAGAACAGTCAGGGTAACCCAAGCCTATCTGGAATTGGAGAGACCATAAGAGATAAGGATTCCTCCAACAACTGGAAGTGTAGGAGGCTCATGTGATGTAGGAGAAACAATTTGCTCACTCCTGGTCCTTTGCCACTACTACCACCTGTGAATAGTAGGAGGATGAGGAGGCAATGGTGAAGAAACAAGAATAGTGGAGGGACTAGAGGATGAGTGTTCCCCTCTGGACTCAACAGAAGAAGACTCAATAGGAATCGGAAGGGGGAGTGCAAACAACTGTGAAGAATACTCCCCCTAAGATGAACCATAGAAGGGAGTAGATTCGGCAAAAGTGACATCCATTGAGACAAAATGAGTGCTACTACTAGGATCAAATAAACAATAACCCTTCTGTGTGGAGGCATAACCAAGGAAAATGCACTTATGGGCCTTTGATTCAAACTTATGTCTCTAGGTACTAGAAATGTGCACATAATAGGTACAGCCAAAGACTCGAAGGGGAAGAGAAAAAAGCTCCTTATTTGGATAAAGAAGATTAAAAGGAGACTTAAAGCCCAAGACTCTAGATGGCATACAATTGATTAGGTATGTTGTTGTGAGAACAACGTCCCCCCAAAACTTTGTAGGAACATGTGAAGCAAACAAAATGCTCCTTGCAACTTCAACTACATGACAATTCTTCCTCTCAGCTACTCCATTTTGTTCCAGAGTACGAACACAAGAACTCTGGTGAATAACCCCAAAGTCAATGAGATATGAAGTGAGGTTTTTCTCAAAATATTCTTTTGCATTATCAAACCAAAATATCATGATTCTTGTATCAAACTAGGTAAGAACAAATTCATGGAATTGTTTCACAAGTTTGGGAACCTCATCACAAGATCTCATAAAAAATAACCAAGTATACCGAGAAAAATCATTAATGAACAAGATAAAATATTAATAGCCACCCATATAAGACAAGTGGTACGGCCCCCACACATCAGAGTGCACAATATGAAAAGGAAAAGTGGATCTCTTATTACTCAAGGAATAAGTGTCTCTACAATGTTTTGAAAACTCACACGACTCCTAATGAAGACTAAACATGTTAATTCCTTTAAACAATTTTGGAAATAAATGACTCAAAGCAAGAAAGGATAAATGGCCCAAACGTAAATGACATAACATGACACGACTAAAAGACTCTGAAGAAGTAGACCCAAAAGCAACTCTCTCAGGCTGTCTTGGCTTTGTCCAAGAGTATCCAACAGATACATTTCATTCGCCTCATGGCCATTCCCAATCACTTTCTAAGACTTCAGGTCCTGGAAAACACAATAAGAGGGAAAAAAATGTTATACTACAGTTTAAGGATTTTGTTATGTTGCTCACTAACATCAAATTAGTGTGCAGCTTAGAGACATGAAGGACAAAAGTAAGTGAAAGGGAGTCAGTGGCCTTGATGACTCCCTTGCCAGAGATAGGAGCAAGAGAGCCATCGGCCAAGGTAATCTTATCATAGCTAGAAAGTAGGTCATAAGAACTAAATAGGGTAGAAATGTTGGTCATATGATCAGAAGCTCCAGAATCTATAATCCAAGGGATTCTACGATTACCTAAGATGGTTGCATGGTTGGCAATAGCTCGTATACCTGAATGAGCAAATGCAAAAGTAGTTGGATTGCCTGAAGGATTGGAGGAAGTGGTTGCACTCTCAAGATAGCTAATCATCCTCCCATATTTCTCATACTCAACCTTCATTACATCTAATTGCTCACTAGCGGCATTCTCATCAATTGCACTCCTGTCATTATCTAGAACTATGGCTGCATTGGCACTCCCAATCTTCCCATTTTTGGCCTTCTTTCTAAAGCGAGGTGGAAGGTGTGGATGCAGCTTCCAACATGTATCATTGGAATGTTTCAGCTTCTTGCAATGCTCACATATAACCTCCTTCTTCCCTTCAGTTGCCTTGGGTTTCAGTCTCATATTAGCACAATGGTCAACTGAAATTGCCCCTTGAACCTGAACCAGCCTCCTAATCTCCTCACTGCTCACCATGGCATAAGCCTAAGACAAAGATACATTGTCTTTAGCTAGGATATTCTGCCTGGTAATGTCAAATTCTGGATTCAACCCTGTCAAGAATTCAAAGACTCTATTCCTTTCAACCAATCTACTATATGTTTCTGCTTCCTTTGTACTTTCCCAGACAATAGTTTCCATGAGATCTATCTCTTGCCACAAGGACTTCAGCATTGAGAAATAGACTGCCAAAGGTCTCTCCTCTTGCCTCAGATTGTTCACATCACTTCTTAACTTGTATGCTTTGGCCACATTCAATTTTTGTGAATAGGTTTCAGCAACACTATCCCATATCTCCTTAGCAGAATTGATCCAATAGATAGTGCTGACTAATTTGGGGTTGCATCAAATTCACTAACCACCCAATAACAGTGTAATTCTCTTGCAACCATTTTTCATGAGATGGGTCATCTTCCTTTGGTGCTTTCTTGCTACCGGAAATATATCCCCACTTGCCTCTACTACAAACATGTATCTTTACTGATTGTGATCATGCTAGATAGTTAGTCCCATCAAGCTTCCCTATGGTTACAGAAAATAAAGAGTCTACGGGTGCTCCTAAAACCTGTCCGGACTCTAAGCCAAGCTTATTCTCAACTCCAAACACATCCACCCTCCTCAAAAAATCCCAAAACAATCTTCAGATGACAAATAAGGAAGACAAAAAAGAAAAACAGCAAATACCAACCTTCACAGATCCCCAACAATAGAATTGCGCCTTACCCAGCACCCGAGAGAAGCAGAGAAATAGCAGCCGCTCCTTGTAGGCTTCCCAGAACCAAACTCCGCTTGGATCGATCTTCAACAAAATAAAGGAGAACCCCTTCAACCACTGAGCACCAAGGTGAAACCTCCTATGGGACCCGCAATCAGAAATCTCCAATTGTCTAGGGTTTCGGGCAAAATTCCAAAACATGTTTTGAAAAGTGAGCAATCTTCCTTTCTCCTTGAAACCACTACCAACTAGGTTGAGTATCTTCTTCAATCAATCATTGATTCAGTTCTTCATACACATTGTTTATGGGATTAAGAAAAAGAGAAAAAAAAAGGAAAAGGGGCCTGCTCTGATACCAAGAAGAAAAGAAATCTCAAATAAAGAAAATAATATCTGATTAAAAAGGGAGGAAGAGGCAAAAAGACAAAAAAGAGGAGAAGAAGAGAAAGAACGACGGAAGAGAAAGGGATGAAAGAGATGAGTTGATCGTACACTCTCTCCCTTCCCTAATCCTTTTAATTAAAATGGTTAATCACTAATTATCAGAAAATTGCAAGTAAGCCCATGGTGGGGTGGCTAGCTAGTTAAAACAAGAGAAAACTAATGCTAATAGGCCCATTAACAGAACAGAACATAAAAAATATAAAGCATAACTGTGGGCTATGGGCCTTTCAGCCCATCTTCTCTACAGATGGGAAGAGAGGCTAATGCATTTGCTAACTTTCTATCCAAGCAAAGAGTAACTAGGGATCAGTTGTATTGGGCCCAATTGTAACCTTTGTGCTATTTTTTTCTTTTAAAAAGTGAGGCTGCACGTTGCGCCTCCACTTGGGATGCTTGTAACAGTCTTTATCTTTTTGTTGATAATGAATTCTTAATGAACTTTTATTTATCAAAAAACAAAGAGGTAGCTCTTTAGGCTTCAAAAAAAAAAAAAAAAGAAAGAAAGAAATAGCTCTTTTTTTTCAGGTCCCACAGGCTATGGGGACTCTACAAGAGCTGAGTTGATGGCTACCCACAAGGCTTAAGAAATAACTATCAAGATACAAGGCACAAGGCATTGTGGAAGGATGATCAAATTTGAGTAACAAAGCAGTGGAAGGAGATTCTCTAGTTGTGGAAGGATGGTTAAGAAATAACTATCAAGGCACAAGGCATTACAGGCACACTTTAAGAGAGATAAGCAGCCTAGTAAAGGAATTGGAAGCAACAGTTAAATGGGTGCCAAGATCAGAACACAATCTAGACAATTCATGTGCAAGGCAAGGAATTAATAGGAAAGAAATGTTTAGGGGAGTAACCAAAATGGAATTATTAATTGTATGTGAAAATTAGTGTATTCAGAAAAGGTTGGGTTGTGAATACTGGCCTAACAAAAGGCAGTCCCTTCGCACCATTAAAAAAAAGCAAAGAGATAGGAGAACCTACAATGTTCACATCATGGAAAGATAGAGTTCAGAATAACCCTGCCATTCATTGGAAGCAGAATTTACTATAATTAAATTACACTTTGATGGCTGCTCCACAGGGAACCTAGGCCCTTCAGGCATTAGAGTAGTTTTCAGGCTTAGCCACTCAGCAGTCCAAGGTGATTCACTGAAAGAAGGGGTGCAACTTGTGCGAGTCCAACTCAAGTTTTTTTGCACGGGTTGGTCCTAAGTTTTAAGGCTACGAACTACGGACTGGGACTGGACCAGAAAACTCAGGCCTGACATAAACTTGGGTTGAGGCCCTGGGTAGCCCGATCCCGGCCCAATCCAACCCAGGCCCACCCAAAAAAGATATAATATGTACATTATATTTATATAAAAATACACAATATGTATAATATGGACTGGACACCCTCAGCAACCAACTTTGTTAAACTCAACTTTGAGGGAAGTTATATTGGCAATCAAGTTGCAGCTGGATTGGGTGGAGTCTTCCGAGATACAGAAGGAAAGGTGTTAGCTTTGTTTTCAGGACCCCTGGCAGATGGTAATTGCATTGACAGCTGAACTGCATGGACTACTCCATGGTTTAAATTTTGCTAAGAAATTTGGTTTCCACAACTTGGAGGTAGAAGGGGTCTCAGGTGGTCATTTCTTGGACAAAATGCAACTCTCAAATCCCATGGATCTATAGACATACTTCTTGGGAAATAGAAAGCATAGCAAGGGAGATGAATGTTGTCTTTAAATGATTAAAAAGAACAACAAATGGGATTGCAGATGATCTGGCTAAACAAAGGACAGCTAGGCACCAAATGTTTTGGGCAACATTATAAATTATATATAAGTCTGTGAGATGGGGAAAACTCCTCCATTGTTGTAATACTTCAACTTGATTTTAATATAATCTCCTTTTATTGATAAAAATTACCTTATTTTCTAATTATGTATATATGAGTATGCATATGTTCATTTGTAAATGAAATTTGAACATATTTTCAATCAATTATACTCTTAAATTTTTGGCTTTTTGATCTTAAAGAAATACTTTACCTTATACCTTCAAAAAAAAATTCTACTCTTAAACTGGGCCATAAAGCCTAATAAAAGATGACTATGTAAAAATATATACATAAATTCTTTCAAACCTGACCAACCTGCTCAAGCCCGACTAACCCAACCCAAGTTGTGTTGGGTTAAGCTCAGGTTGAGCCTGCGTTGATAAACTTGGGCTTAACCTCGGGTTGGGTGAGGCCCGATCCTGAAGTTTGCACCATTAGGATTGGGCTTGGGTTGACCTTTAACCCAACCCAACTCACCCAAGTTGCACCCCTAATTGAAAGCTGAAATGGAAGTGATATTGCAAAGGCTGAAAATGGCCACGGCACTTAACCAGTAGAAGTTATTTGCCAAAGGAATTCAAGGACAGTAGTGGGATGGTTGAAAAACAACATGGAAAATATGGAAATAACGAACTGAAATTTATTGATCTAGCCAAACAAGGGGTTAATAACAAACTGATGATCTATATTTGTTGTTCTTAACATTTTACATTTTCTGGACACTTTTCAGGTTTTATTTTTTGACTTTTGATCAGTAACGAACTGAAATTTTTATTGATTTATGATGAAAATGAATTATAATATCAAAAACTGACCTTTATATTCCAATTTACAAGCAGTCTACTTGGGAGATAAATTACCAATACAACTGACTTCTGTAGACTGTAACCCCTTGTTTAACCAAAACATCAGCTAAACAGTTGGCTTATCTCTGAACCCAATTGAAAATTGTCTTTATCTCCCTATCCAAGTTATGCACTACTCCCGTGATCCATACCAGTGTTTTAAAAGACATGGGAAGCATGTGCCTGGAGGCATGCCTCCTGGCAAGGTGCCCCCAAAACGCTTAGGCATATGCCAGAGGCGTTGATAGAGGCATATGCCTCAGGTTCATGAGGCGTGCTAGAGGTGTACGCCTCATACAAAAAGACAGAAAAAAAAAATGACATCCTCCTTCCTCTTCTTCCTCCTCCTCCCCTTCCTTCTTCCTCCTCATACCCCTCCTCTTAAGACACCTCCTTGTGTTCGGGAGGCTTACGCCTCTTACGTTCTGAACTATGCCTCACATCTCCAGGTAGTGGAATGCCTCACATCCACCTTTAAATCTCCCTCCACTAATACCCCTATAGTTCAGGGTATTAGCTAATCCCAACCCTTGTAAAACTGCTAACAGATTTGCCTTGTAGATTCACCATGTCCTATGGCCTCAGAGTACATAGAGAGGATGATGCCATAATGGCATGGCCATCCCTGAACACTTCTCCAAGTCCTAAACCACCAGAACTGCCTAAACTGCATCCATCAAAGTTCAACTTAATAAATCTAGTCTCAGGCAAGTGCCACCTGAACTCACAAGCTGAGCTTGCAACATTTCGCGAGCATTTAATAGAATTGTAATTAGTTTTATTTCACAGTAGAATCTATCTACATATGTCCCGAATTATTTTCAAGAATGTTTTAGTTTTAAAGCACCTAAAACTCTTGAGAGAGAGAGAAATGATGATGATGATGATGATGATGATGACAATGACAATGAGGAGGAGGAGGAGGAGGCCTAATCCCACACCTCATTCCTCTGCCTTCTAAGAACATTGGTTATGTACCATGGTAATGATACTGAAGCATTGACTGAGAAAAACTTTTGAAGTTCTACAATTATAGAAAAAACCTAGCAGCTGCCTAGCTGGCAACAAAGCAACTAACCTGCAGTCTTAGATAAGCAAAGATTGGAGTCTCCAGCAACCGGATCAATTTGTCCAGCTGAACCAGGAATTTCACATTTATATCTTCCTCCACCAATGACTGAATCACACAACTGGCATGCTGGTAAGCCTGACAAAAAAGATTGCAAGCAATTACAGAAATTCAACAAGTCAATCAAAGATGGGGTTGGATAGCCATGGCATCATACACACCTGAGCTAATAAGCAAAGACTTATTGTTGCCATTGGAGAATGACACCAAGAGGAATACAAAGAAAGAAATAAATCTTTTCCAGCAGCATTCACCAGTGATTGCTTTAGAAGATCCCGCAAATCAGACAACTCAGATGAAGTAAGTAAAATCAAATTCAGAGCCTGAAAATGAAAAGGAAATGTATTATACAATCATTAGGAACCATGATTTTGGCTTCAACAAGGACTCTTGTTTCTCTTCTTTTTTTCAATAGGGACATATGAGCATAATTACAAATCATAAAACCTGAACCATAATGGAGGCAAAATCCAAGTCATCTTCTCCCTCAAGGATTGTAGAGAGTTCCCTGTAGACCCGTTCAGCATCCAAAAGTACACAAAGCCTACGGATTATCAAAGCACCGCGCCTGGGAAAACACAAACATGATATTTTCATCAACATTGGTAAGATACACACTTCCAATTTTAAACAAGAATGAACTCATTAAATTGAATTGTCAATATAAAGGAAGAAACTCACTTTTCAAGAAGCGAGTGATTGACCCGAAAGTTGTGCATTAGAAAAACAACAAGCTGGCGGAAATGAGGTGCATCTCTTGCTATGCATGCATGCACATCAAGCACAAGGAGTACTACCTACGCAATGACAACACCTTAGTTAAGGAACAGCTGCAGAAAAACATGTTATGAGAACCACAACTAAACTCATAAAACAAGAGAATATGAACTTGATTTTATACAAAGATTTCTCATACTGCCAGCACAGAAATATATTGAGCGCAAAATAAAGGTTAGAGACAAATATACAGAATGCATCCATACTTGTCTTAATAAGAAAAATGCCATGGGCAGATAAAGCAGTAAATGGAAAACCTTGGAAAATGGATCCTTAATGCCACTTAAATGTTGTAGTTAACCATGCCATTACAGAACCAAGAATAACGAGAATTGAGAACATGCAAATACAGAAAGCCAACATGCACCTCTGAACCAGAACCACAAACTTAACCAGAACATATATTTAATTTGCATATAACTCCTATTAACCAGAACCACAAACTTAAGCAACATTCCTGATCCAATCTGCAGTTCTCTAGATTTATAACAAGAACAAATGGAGCAGTAATGTAAAAACAACATGCACCTCTGAACCTCCTCCTGAATATGTTTCTGTTTGGCAGTTATTTATTATTTTAGTTCTATTATTATTTTCTGGTTTATTAATAGGTTGTGGTTGCAGAGGTATTTCTGTCATTTTCAGTTTCTCAAAAGCATCATGACACCTTATGCCACTAAACAGAATGGAATGGCAACAGGACTCAAGTAGCAACCTCATACAGTCAGGGACAAGGCTTTGATGATGATGATGATGTCATACCAAGCTGAGTTCTTTATTTTTTATAATAACGAACATATATAAAGATTGACAAAAGACTAAAAATGGGGAAAACTTATAAAAATATAAAACAATAAAAATTAAGTTAAAAAGAAAGTATGTTAAGTTAAATTTAAAGCATATGATGAGCCCTATCATCATTTAGACTCTAAAAAGGAAGAAAATGGAATATATAAACCAGCAAAGATGAGAGAAAGGAATGAAAAATGGAAATATTTTGAAATTTTATTAAATGAACAACATGTAAAGGGTGCTATCGGGGGGGAGTAACTTAATAGTGCCAATAATAACATGTATCTTTATAAAATTAGAATTAATGAAGTAAAGGAGGTTTTAAATAAGATGCTTAAGGGAATGGCATTAGGACCTGCTGTGATTCCAATAAAAGTGTTGAAAGGTCTAGGAAAGTTAGGCTTGTTATGGCTAACTAAACTACTTAATAAAAGTAAAAAAAAGATGCCTGATGAATGGAGAAAGAGAAAGAACACTATAGTGCCTATATTTAAAAACAAAGGTGAAATACAAAGTTTTAATAATTACCATGGGGTTAATTATAGTGCCTATGAAACTTTGGGAGAGAATAATTGAGCAATGTTTACAGCTTCATCATCATCATCAAAGTGTAAAACCAATTATATGGGATTATCTGCCTAAATCCAATTTTTCCATTTCATTCTTCCAAAGCCATATCCATTGTTAAACTATTGGCGCTTAAATCATTTTTTACTACATCTACCCAAGTCCTTTTTGGTCTATCCCTAGCCCTTTTAGCCCCTTCAACTTGAAACAAATCACTTCTTATTGGTGGAGAGAGAGAATGATTAGGAGGAAATTTGTCCTCTGCCGCTGTTGTGTCAAATGGAGAAGATGAACCGTGTCTTCGGCGATTGGGTGGAGAGATAGAATGATTAGAAGAGAGAGAGAGAGAGAGAGGGAGGGAGAGAGAATCGGTGAGGAGAGAGTGAGAGAGATTGGAGAGGAGAGGGGTGTCCCACTGTTCCACCGCCTCTATCGAGAGACGGATAGTCGATTTCATCGGTGTCGAAAGGTAGAAGAAGTTGAATAGTGTTCAGACAAATTCTCTTAGTTGAGGGCAATGTTGTCCTAAAAAATTAAAAATCTTTCTCGCTCACCATTTTTGTCATTATTTTAAAAGCATAACTGATTTTGTCATTTATTTTGTAAAAACTCCTATTATTTTTACTTTTGTTGTTTTTTTCATAGGTAACAAATTTTTATTACTATTTCTTAGAATAAAATGTTTGCATAGCTTGAGGCTGGACTAACCACGCACCCCATATTTATGCCAATTTATGTCTGAGCCCAAAACATTTGTTCCCTATTGCCCATTGTTTAGAAAAAGCATCAGCCATGGCATTTGCTGATCTTTGCACCCATTGAAAGGTCATAACTGATTCCCTTGCCACCCAACTTTTATTTATTTATTTTTGGAGATATCATATTGTTCTTAAACTAGAAAAACAAGATGGCATAAGAAATAAGAAGACTGATGATGCATATTGATAACAATCAAATCTGGAGTTGATTATCATCAGATATGAACTATTAGGTTCTTTTGGTGTTTGTTCTTCTATTTTCTATTGTTCTTGGGGAGTAACTTACATAACTCAAACAACACATGAGAAAAAGGGAGTTTGATTAACGAAGTAACTTAAATAACTCCAGAGAACAGTAAGCTTTAAACCATATACTTTGCTAAGATTTGACTAGAACTAATTCAGTATGTGATACTGGAGAAAATCAATGAACAAAATCATATTCTAGGAAATCAATGCACTTATAAATCTTTCTCTATTTTTTTTAATACATAGTGAGTATACATATTTTAACAATCAATAAAGAAAATGTTCTCTCAATATCAGACATCAGAGAGACAAAAAAAAAAAAAAAAACTTCTAAGAGCAAAATACCAACTTAAAAAACTAATCCAACATTAAGATGAACTGAAAACAAGACTTATCAAAAAAAAAGATGAACCAAAAACAAGATCATGCATAAAGGAGAAAACCAGGAAAAAGCAATCACCTCATCAGAAGTATCCGATAATGCTCCAAGAAGAGTATCAAATATGTCATTCAAGGAAGATAAGACCTGTTCAGGAAAAAGGATAAAGGAATTGTATTTTACATAATAAGACTATTTCTGCTTTTTAGAAATTCTCAAATACTAAAATGCATATACACAGACACGACAAAATGACAAACAGATGGAATACTATTCTTCCCCATTTACAATATACATCAACCATATGAATAATTCTTATCACCAAGATTACCACTTTTGCACTAACCAGTAGATGATATAATCAAAAAATACTTATAATTAACAAAACGACGGATGTGAATTGATAATTTTTATTGGTGATATAATCAATTTCAACTTCAATGCCAACTAATATATGTATGGATGGAAAACAAACTCAAAAGGCCCATTATATAACCCAAACAAATATTTAGTTTGGTAAGGGGTCTGAAAGAAAAGACCCTTGAAGAAAATGATTCAAACACATGAATTTGGTACGTTGTGAAATTACTAAATTAAGATCAACAATAATTGATGGTTTATCTTCAAGAATGATCCAATGGTAATTACCAAAGAAACTTCACAAACACAACTAAAAGAAATAAATAACTGGATTATAAATTCGCACTCCTCCAATAATGAATTGTGTTGTAATGCTGCATCTAATGATATATTATGTAACTTAGGTGTACGGTGTACCCGAGGGCATACTTGTCTTTTTATCCATCTTTGTAACATCCTAATATATTATAACTAAGTGGGTGCCACCAAACCACTTAGAACATTTTTCAAACCTGTCTTTTCTCTATTTTCTCTTTTCTTCTCTTCTCAATTAACTATATGGTACCAGAGCAGGTTTGGCAGCAGTTTTAAAGCTCGTGCATCTTTCTTTCCCTTTCTAATTGTTGAACTGATGGCCCAAGCCGATGCTGTTCACTTTCTTTTTTTAGTTGTAATAGGTCTAAGGTCCAATTATCTGTTTATTCTAGCAGCCACCCTATTTAGGGCATTCTTGTAACTATGGTACTATACTTCTAATTATGTTTAGATCAAATAAAAGTATCTTAGGGGCTGGGAGACAACCACAATTCCTTTCTCTGAAAATCCTATTTCCCTCTCTTCTCTATTGATCTGAACCTTCTCTGTTTTAGAAGTGGTCCTCTGGGACATGGAGATTCTGTTAGGACAGAATTACTAGCTGCTGTACAAGGGGTTCTTTTTGCAAACCAGATAGAGGTAGAGCAATTGATTATTGAAGGGGACTCAAAGGTAGTGGTGAGCTGGCTGAATAACCCCCAGAATGCTGCTTGATGTTACAAAAATGAAATCAAGAAGTTCAAATGGCTGATAAGGAATATGTCTACTTCTATGGGCAGATCAGCAAATGCTTTGGCGGATGTGTTAGCCAAGCAAGGGGCAAACAAGGAAGACCTTTTCTGGGCTCAATTGTGATCTGTGTTGCTTTTTATTTTCCTTGTATCTTGTTGGAGGCTGCAACTTGCGCCTCTCCAAGTGATGTATGAGCTTTCAATCTTGAACCTATTTATGATATAATAAAATTACCATCATTTATCAAAAATAAATAAAAGCACATCTAGAAGTATCCATGCAGTATTCAGTACCATATCCAATACTGGCATGCTAAGCATGTACAGATATCCAGGTATCATAGATGTTGTCCACATAGCAGTTCTCTTCTTTTTTACATTGTGCTCTACATATATTCTCTATTCCCATCTTCTTTCATGAATCTGGCCAGTCTCGATTATGGATTGAATTCAGCTTCCAATAAAAATATTTAGTGCACCTTGGTTTCTGTTATGGTCACACCATCCGGCAAGGTACCGCGGCGCAGTCATAGGCAGCAGCCCACACAACAGGCCGCACAACAGTGGGCACCGCCTGGCAGCACTGCAGCATGCACCGCCGATAGCGCGCAGCACGCATCGCCAGGCAGCAGCGCACACCGCACGCACCGCACGGCAGCACGCACCATGCACACGCCCGGCACCGCACGGCAGCAGCACCATGGCGCGCAGCACGCACCGCCAGGCAGCAGCGCGCACCGCACGCACTGCACGCCAGCACGCATCGCGCACACACACGGCACCGCACGGCAGCGGCACCATGGCGCAGCACGCACCGCCAGGCAGCAGCACGGTAGCAGCACCATGAGGCGTGTGCACGGCAGCGGCACCCTGAGGCGTGCGCACGCACTGCGCGGCAGCAGCATGGCGCGCACGCACCGCGCGGCAGTGGCACCATGAGCCGCGCGCACGCACCCGGCAGCAGCAGTAGAGCGGGGCCCACACGACAGCTCATGGGGGTGGGCCCACCCTTAACTGGACACATCAAGCCAACTCGCCGCCAGCTTACCTTATCCTTATCTTATCCCTTATCTTTATCTAATCTTATCTTTATCCTTATCTTAAGTAAGAGTGAGTTACCATTAGGAATAGGTAATTAGGAGTTTGAGTTCAAATTGGAGTTTGAGTTTAATTAGGAATTTCCTTCTGTAAGCTCCTATTTAAGGAGCCACGAATTGAAATAAAGCATTCAGTTTTCCAGCCAAGAAAAGAGTGAGGAGAGTTCGGGTGGTCTCTTGGACAAATCACCCATTCAGTTTCCGCAATAGGGTCTACACGCCAGGGGAAGCAGGGCTTTCGCACCATGGACCGACTCGTGACAGGATCCTACGCGCGGGACCGTAACAGTTTCCCACAGTAGTCATACTTCATTTCCTCCTTAAAATTTCCCTAAACCACCTTTTCAGAAGTACCTTTCAAGTTTCAGCTTGAAGGAGACAAAGCAGAATACTACACAATGAAGTATCTCATAGAAAACCAATGGTTCTCCTCCCCGTGAACTAAAGTATAGACCTGACAAAGACAAACAATGTCACAACTGACAATTGTTGTTCAGTCATATCATATTCTGGGTTTAGCCCTACAAGAAAGAAGAAACTCAAACACCTTATTCCTTTTTATCAATTTGATGAATATTTCCATATCAGAATCAGTGTCCCACCCAATACTCCCATAATAATCAACCACTTCCCACAAGGCCTGAAGGGATGAGTAGTACATCATTAGGACCTTCTCTCCCTAATGAATAGTGTTGACCTTTATACACTTGAGCAAGATTTAGTGCCTATTAATAATTACCCTTGACCTTATCCTAGATTTCTTTTACAAGTCAGGAAAAGATATTCCTACTAATAAGTGGTTATACTTATATAAAATTAACAAGTCACAACATTACCATTAAAATTTTCTTTTTCCAATTTAGAGCACTGCTTTAAAGGGAAGTGAGGCATAGACCTTGAGGTGAGGCAGAGCCAAACCGCCTTTCCTTACCTGCCTTTTCTGTGAGAAGAGGTAGGTGAGGTGTAGGCCTCATCTAAGTATCATTAAAATTGAGAAAAAAATAATATATATATAATAAAACTTTATTAATACACAATACCCTCCAAAATATAATAAAGCTTTATAAGTTAGTTGGTTACACTCAAAAATCTCTCATAATATATCCCAACCCAAAATCTCACTGTTTTTCTCTTACTAAATGTGATAATCATAACATGCTATTCTATGTCTCAATGTACCAAATGTGAGAATAGCATCTCCATTCATTACTTATAACACATGATAATGAGACCCACCCATCTAAGAACTATAAATGATATTTATGATTTTTATATTAATTAAAAATAAATGAAATAAAATCTATTAATACAATCTAAATTGTCAAACTCGTTATATCCACTCTCACTTACAAGCCATTTAGTTCCAACAAGGTAGTATATGATAAAAAATATGAATTTTAAAAATATATAAATTAGTTTATATTGAAAATACACTAGAATATATGTAAATAAAGTAAATATACAAATTAAGTAAATGGGTTATTTTATTTAGGAAAAGAAGGTTATTAGCAATAAAATACAATACCAAATAAAATTTTAAAAGCATATGGTTCATATTAAAATAAATATATGTAATAAAGAAATAAATATACAAATTCCATATGAAAAATAAACTGTATCATCAAATGAATAAAGAATTATAGTATAAATAATACATATTAATATATATTATAATTTAAATACTTTGAGGCTAATCTATCAAACACACATGCATACTTGCAATCATCTATAACAGGCTTAGCCACCTTGCTTGTCAAGTATCCCAATTTACTCCTTCTGGGCTTCCACCAATAGACATCTAGTCAGATGTTCCATTTGAGGTAATTTGCCCCATTGAGTTTGATTGTTGTAATAGGGATGCTTACAGCATCACTATATCCAAGCCCAAATTCCACCATGCTCAAACTGAAATTAGCAGACTAAATATTAGATGGTAATTTTATCTCTTGATTTCTTCATAACTGCAACTAGTCAACAAAAATGTTGCATAGACACTGACAGAAGAGTCAGGATCTAATATGTATCCAAGAGTCTAACTCCATAAAACAAAAAAATGTGCTCTGGCAAACACATTTATGTTGAAGCATATATTATTAACACAGTTCAGCTTTATTTTGAATTTTACGCAAAAGGGGTCTAAAATGTTGCCTTTGTTGCTAAGTAACATTTGATAGGCATTCATCTTCTACATTTTTTATGAGTAATGAATGATTTATTAAAAGATTAGGAGCAAAAAGATACACAGAGAGTTCCCAAAATGAGGCACAAGATGCAGCCTCAGATTAAAACAAAGAATTACAGTTTAGCACAAAACGTATGACTCCTATGCACCCCCTGTTTAGCTAGTGAGTCTGCTAACCCATTTGCTGATCTTCTTTCCCGTTGGAACTGGACTGACATGTTTGTAGTTAGCCATTTGAATCTTTGTAAAGCCCCCTTATAGGACCACGCTTTTGTTTCTGGTTCTTTTAACCACTGGATCACTAGCTTGGAATCACCTTCGATTAAAAGCTGTTCACAATTCAGTTCCTTGGCAAATTCAGCTCCTTGTAACACTGCTTGAATTTCTGCATTAACTAAATCCCCTACTCCTATAGGGCAAGAATATAAGGTGACAATTAACCCCCCCGTATTTCTAAACACTCCCCAAACACCGAAAGGTCCCAGATTGCCTAAACTGCTACCATCAAAGTTGAGCTTAATGAGACCCTCTTGAGGAGGTTGTAAAGAAACAGTGTAGTAGTTATTTCTTTAAGTTATTTCTTTATTTTATCAGTTTGGGTCTACATTAGTTATTGTTATATTCTGTTAAGTAGTCTTAGTCAGTAGGGGTATAGTGGTCTTTGTAAGTTACTTTATGATAGAAACCTATAAATACAAAATCTGGGTGGCAGAATAGAAAAAAACTGCTCCCTTCTTCTCATTCTTCTTCTCTCCTCTTCTCTTCTCTTCTCTTCCTCTCTTCTCTCTTCTGTTTTTCTCTTTCTCTTTATGTTTTCTTGCAGAAATCTAAACCTTAGTACAGGCCAAAGGTGATCAACATCATTGTTTTAAAAGGCGTGGGAGGCGTACACCTAGAGGTGCGCCTCCAGGCGAGGCGCCCCCAAAACGCCCCAAGGCATATGCAAGAGGCGCTGACACCTCTGAGGCATACGCCTCATACGCTTTTTTCATGAGGCATGCTAGAGGTGTATGCCTCATGCGCCTCATGCACACCTCATACAAAAACACAGGAAAAAAAAAAAGAAAAAAGAAAAAGGAAAGGAAAGGAAAAGAAAATAAAGGGAAGGGAAAGAAAAAGAAAAAGAAAGAAAGAAAAGAAAAAAAAAGGAAAGGAAAGAAAAGAAAAGAAAAGGAAAGAAAAGAAAAGGGAAGGGAAGAAAAGATAAGGGCAAAGAAAGTGGTCTACCCCCGGCCCCTTCGGCTGGGGGGAAAAGCCCCCCAAACCCCTCCCCCTTTTCAATGCAGCCATTTTTTCTGTGTTAGGGGGGGTCTTGCTCCGCTCCAACGAGCAAGCTTTGCTTCCACTTCAACAAGACCCCCCCCCTTTAACTAGTGCTATGCACCTTTATTCTTCTTAATATAAAAGATTTTTATTAAAAATAAAGAAAAAATGAGATCCCCCCTTCCTCTTGTTCCTCCTCCTTCCTCCTGACCCCCCTCCTCTTAAAGAGGCTTACGCCTCTTACATTCTAAACTACGCCTCACGCCTCTAGGTAGTGGAACACCTCACGCCTCCGTGTTTTAAAACATTGATCAACATCAGCCTTCTGAGGTTTCCATTCTGCCGTCACTTTAGTTCTCATACTAGAACTTTTGGCAACCACTTCCCAATTTCTCCATAAATCATCAAAAGAGAAGGGAGAACATAGTCCCAAAATCTTCACCCAATTGATGGATCTATTAATTAAACATTCCCAAACAATGAACTCATTCCTTTCTTTCTCATCAAAAATTTCGGAATTTCTTTCCCCCCAGACAGTCCAAACCAATGCAGCCCTAGCACACCTCCACAAGACTTTACCTCTTTTCTTAGGCCACCTGAAAGTTGTAGGTCCAAATAGATTTCTAATCTGCATCGACATTGTCCACCTACATCCAAAAAGAATAAAAAGCTTTTCCTACAGACCTACAACAAAAGGACAGGATATTAGTAAATGGTAACAACTTTCTCCATTTGCTTTGCAAAGGCACACCAATTGGGGAAGATACTGAGATAAGGTCTTCTTCTTTGCAAGTTGTTCAAGGTGTTTAGTTTCTCAAGAGAGGCCTCCCAACAAAGAGCTCCCACTTTAGGAGAAAGGGGTTTAGACCAAACCTCTTTACAAGGAAAAGGCTGAGAGCTAGGGGCAGAGCATAAGGAAGAAAAGGAGGAGGCGCAAGAGAAGGTACCCGAAGAATTAGGGGACCAAATACGAGCATGCGGTTTAGAAGGATCCAAACAGATAGAATCAAGCAAACAAAGTAACTGTTCAGTCTGGTCAAGCTCAGAATCTCTCAAATCTCTCCTGAAACCCAAATCCCAACTGAAGCCTGAAGACAAGGAGAACGAGACAAACCTTTGAACTGGTTCATTTTTAAAGCAAGAGAGGAAATACAAGGACGGAAAAAGGTCCTTGAGGGTCGAATTACCAATCCATAAATCCTCCCGAAAAAGAACCCTATCCCCAGTACATCATTTTGTTTTTTGAGAACTGTAACGTAAAGTATTTCATTAAACCAAAAAGCCAACAAAAACCCCTAGAACATACATCATACCCGAATAGCCGATCAAGTTTAAGAATTGGGGAAGAATGCCATAGATTGCCTTCCAAGGAGAGTTCAACGTAGGGGTGATCATTTCAGCCCAGCCTGGCCCGGAAATTCCAGGCTTGGGCCTAGGTTTTGTGTTCAGACCCGGCCCAGGCCCGGGCCCACATCAGGCCCGCAAATTTTAGGGCCGGGCTTGGGCTTAATACTTCAAGCCCGGCCCGGCCCACATATATTTAATTTAAACTTACACATTTTGTGTATAATGTATACATATGCATACAAATTTTACATTATAATATATATTTTATATATGAATATTATAACATAACATGTATAATTTATATTATATGTAATATTTTATATTATATAATGTATAAAATAAGTTTATATGCATGTTATGTCATTTAATATAAAATATTATAGATATGTAATGTTATATATATATATATGAAAGACATTAGCCCAGAATCAGGCCCGGCCTGGCCTAGGCCCGTATAGACCCGGGCTAGGGCTTATGTTTCAAGCCCAGAACCCCAGGCCAGGCCGGGCCCGAGCCTAAGCTATAGCCCTTATCGTAAGTGCAAAGCCCGGCCTGGCCCATGATCACCCCTAGTTCAACGTGGCCCTTCGAGAAATGCCAGCATCCCAACCATTGCCTTCTGCTCCATGTATACTCCCTACAACTTTGTGCCAAAGTCTTTCCCTCTCCAAAGCCATTTGCCCAATAGAGCTGAGTTTTCTTCTCTAGGTTACCCAATCCCAAACCCCCTACTCCTTTCTCTTGCATACTAACTCCCATCTAACCAAATGATCCTTCTTTCCTTCTCCAAGCTCCTAGAAAAAGTGCCTCATCACCTTCTCTACTTTCACCACCTCCCTTTGCAGCATCCTAAATATAAAAAGGAAGTAAATTGGGAGATTCGCTAGGGTGGATTAAATTAGAGTGATTCAACCCCCAAGTGACACATAATTTCTCTTCCGGGTCGCCAATTTCCTAGCACAACTTTCCACCACAAGATTCCAAAAACTTCCCTCCCTAGGGTTGGCTCCTAATGGTAAACCCAAGTATCTCAATGGCCAATTAGATGTTAGACAACCTAACACCTTGGCTACTTCATCCAATTCCTCCTCCAAATTCAGCCCCACTACACAACTCTTTTGAAAGTTAATTTTTAACTTTGACACAACCTCAAACAACTTTATCACCCCTTTCAAATTCCTTGCTATCTGAGGGTCCCCGGTCTCACAAAAGAGGATAGTGTCATATGCAAACTGTAGGGGTGTAACAATAACACCCCCTCTTCCAACCCTCCATCCTCTAATCAAATTCAGCCTGTCCGCTCTAGAGATATGTCTACTGAAAACACCTGTATCAAGGTAAAGAGGAAGGGAGAGAGGGGATCCCCTTGTCTCAGTCCTCTAATAGCTAGAAAGAAATCTCTAACCACTCTGTTAACCTACACAAAATAATGAGCGGTTGCCACACAGCCTTCAATCCAACCACACCACCTATCTCCAAAACCAAAATTCCTCAAGGTTTCTATCAAGAATGACCAATCTACTAAATCATACGCTTTCTCTAGATCCAATTTACAAACAAAGCCTTTCTTTCCCCTTCCTTGAAGTCCTCCGCACATTCATTAGCTATTAGGAATTCATCTTCTACATTAACTGTTCGCTCATTTCAAATAATCTAAGAGATGAGAGAATGTTACACATAGTTGTCCCTCAAGGCATCATGGAGTATCAGAATGATTTGTGTTTGACATGGATATATCATCCTTTCAGGAGAGTCCATGTAATACTGGTGAACAAACATTAAACACCTCGCACACAGCCCTTAATGTCTCAAACAACAGGCTCTCTAACTTATCTAAACAAGGAGGCACAAAAGGAAGAGATTTCACCACTGAAATCTCAAATCTTCCAAGAATCAATTCTTGCTTGATTTTAGCAAGTGAAAAAAAAAAAAGAAAAAAAAAAGATGGATCAGATTCTAATGATCCAATAGTTCATTCTGCCCTTGCAAAATCCTAGCATTCTCTTCAATCATATCCATATTTTTGTGGAATTTTGAAGACAAATCTTTAGGTCAACATTCTAAAGCAGAAAAAAATTGAAAAAAAAAATCATACAACAGATTTGAAGTATACATGCATGCCATCATATTTTAGGAAAGCTTTTGTGATTACCTCAACACGATGTCTAGCTAAAAGAGTTGAAATCCAATGCAATGCCTCAATTCTAGTAGCCTCCCATTCACTAGATAATTGCCTGATGGAAAACAGAACTTGGTAATCACAATCTAGGTCATTTTACCTTGTGGCAAAGCCATTCAGTATGAATATTGTTAACGAACAATCATATAATATGAAACAATTAGCCCTTCTTCACAGCTTTCTCCTGTTGCTCTCTTGGAAGCACAGGAGCTACATTAACCCACAGATTACAGAAGCATTAGTAACCTTTAAAACCTAGCTGTTTTCCCAGGTGACAAAAACTGCACCTCCTTGCAATGGAAAGGATAGCACCAATATCAAATCCCTCAGCTGGATCAGCCCTGATTGCACGGAGTTCATCATTGGTTTCACGAGCAGCCTAACAAAAATAAATGCAAGGCGCACCAATATGAGATGCATGATAAAAAAGGTTGGTTGCTACATGCAATTATATTGACTTCAGTGCAAGAGAAGAATGCCATACCACTCTTATTCTCTCCTCTTTATCGGATATGCAGGGCAAAATGGCTCCCAAAATATCAGCATAGTAAGGAATGAGCTGATCTCCACCAAGTTTTACAAATTCGTTTATCTGCATGCTCGAGCAGATGTACTTAGTATCATTACTCACTGATATTAAACATCAATAACTATTCATTTGTTTAAATTCATAATAGCACAGTAAATTCTCCTTTACAGAGATAAGAAATATAGGAAAAACTACACTACTAAGCATGAAGATAAATCCAATATATGAAACCGACAGCCTGACTGTTTACTGTGATCCAATAACATGTCAAACACCTTACCCATGTCACAGCTGTGAGCCGAGTAAATTCATCTGGAGAACCTGCCCTCTGCACCAAAATTTCAGCCATGCGACCGTAATCTACAGACTTCAAAGCAGCACTGCTTAAGTCAGAAAATTTAAAAACAGAGAGAGAGAGAGAGAGAACCATTAAATGTTTTTTTCACTTCTACAAATTATGACACATCCTGCATATTAATTTAAACCAAAAGCTTTAAAACTTTCACTATCTTCTACCAGTCTCTCAAGGATAAGGTTATGTGTCTACATAAATACATAAAAATGAACAATAAAGGATAGCCCTGTACGTTCCCATAGTTCCTTGGTGTAAATGGGTGTTGATGTAGTTTGCCCATTTACACTGATCAATGCTTACATTTTCAAAAGAAAAAATAAAATAAAAATGATCAATAAAGAACTCCCCTCCCCCTACCACATTAACAGAAATCTTACTGGAGAATTCTTGATCTCTTGGAGAAATTCAGAAAGTGCTGAATCAGCTTGTTGGCGTATTTCATGACTAGAATCACTTAACATGTTGAACAAACCTGAAATTTGGAGAAGATCTACGAGTAATTACAGTTACCAATCACTTTAAAGGAAACTTTCAGACCTTGATATGGAAAAAAAAAATATTTACCATCAAGAAAATCTGGCAGAAAACCAAGCATGTCAATATCCGGAACACTATCCAATACAGTAATCCATCCTACCAAAAACTGGCGGACATAGGGATTTAAGACATTCATGCGCTCCCTTAGCAATGGTATAAATTCTTCAATACTGATGCAGATCACAAAAACAATAAATTGGTCAGTTAACCAAATTTCAAAGCTCGTATTCAAATTTTCAAATTTTGGCCTTTAAATCAAAATTGGAACATATAAAATTAGAAGTGAAGACAGTTCACCTGAATTGATCACTTTCGGTTACAATATCCTGTTTATCCAAAGGCATAAGATCAATATGTGCATATGCATAACTGATCAAGAAAAATATTGCATATGCATTTATAAAATATGAGCAAAACAAGCCAAAATAAGATGGAATAAAAGTAATCGATTACCTTTACAAGTCGATCCAAAAGATGAGCAGCACTTTGCACATTAGCATCAGAGTCTGCTGAAAGCTTACAGAGTGCATCAAAGATCTGATTGAAAAATACAATAAAATCTCCTCTTACAACCTGCACACCAGCTAGAGACGATGGTTACTGCAACAGCAACATATTAAAAACATCACAAAGAAAATAATTGGATAATAATACAATGGAGTAAAAGCCAACTGATCCACTCTCACCTTTGCAATGTTATATAAGGCTTCACAAGCATAATATCGAACTCTGCTATCTTGATCAGAGAAGGAATTAAGAACAGGTGGTACAATTTGCTGATACCAAAAGAAATGAAATATAAATAGGATACCTTAGAAACTAGAGGTTTTAAAATAAGGAGTAAAACAGAATATATGTAATGTAAATTTAATAATAACAGGGGTGTAAATCAAGGTACACTTAGGATTGGAGACCAAGAGATACTTCAATGTGACCTTTTCCGGTACCTTGGTAATTCATAACAAGGGAAAGAAGAGATTGAGGAAGATGTTGCCCATAAAATTAGAGCAGGGTGGGCAAAATGGAGGTGTGCATCTGGAGTCTTATGTGATAAGCAAATACCACTTAGATCAAAAGGAAAATTCTATAAAACAGTGTAAAACCAACAATGCTGTTTGGAGCATAGCATTGGGCAGTCAAGAAGCAACCGTCCAAAAAGTGAGTGTGGCAGAAATACATATGCTGAAATGGATGAGTGTAAAAATCAGAAAGGATAGGGTCAGACATGAAGTTATTTGGAGGAACCTAGGAGTAACTCCCATAGGTGATAAAATGAGATAAAGTAGACTTAGATGGTTCAGTCACGTGCATAGAAGACCACCTAAAGCACCCATAAGGAATAGCAAACAGTTACAAGTTGAAGGGCCTAAAAGGGCTAGGGGCAGGCAAACAAAAAGGACATGGATCGAAGTAGTAAGATATGATTTACGCACACATGGCTTAACAATGGATATGGCATTAAACAGAAAGGAAAGGAGAAACAGGATTCGTGCAGCAAACTCCATATAGCTGGGATAACACTTAGACGATGACGATATAATGAGGAAAGAACATCAAACATGCAAACCATTTTTGAGTAGGTAACTAGTGATTTCATTAGTATATAGAATAAATGATAAATATAAAAGTTTGCAGAAAGATAGCATGTACATAGTATCCCAAAAGTGTGAGGATATGAATCAGATACAGGGAAGTACAATGAACCTAGCCCCATATCTCACAAGCTTCATGTTTTGCTTTGACAGTAAAGGGCAGCCCAGTGCATGAGGCTCCCACCAATGCGGGGTCCAGGGAGGGACAAATGTATGCAGCCTTATGCCCTTACCCCTGCACATACAGAGGCTGTTTTCAAGAATTGACCCCGGTCGCCCAAGTCACAACGGAGCAACCCAACTATCCCAAGTGAAAACAATTGAGATATGGGTAAATTATTTTATTTCCAGAAGACAATTACAATTTCCTATTATGAATGTGAATCTCACTACATCTAACTAATCAAACTTGCTTCCTGTATGTCACACTAAATAACACTATTACATCTAAGACTTCAGCCAACTTGGCCACTAATATTGACAAGACTTAAAACTTTCATGTGACAACAGCAAGAATGGCTCAGTTCATTCTATTTATTGACAAGTATTAAAACTTCAGTTTTCTTGTATGAAATATAACATTAAAGGGCAAGTAAACTTTCATCATAGGCAATGCCTAGGTGATAAGGCGTTCTTTGGGAGTTGCCTTATGCCTCACCTTGGTGCTTTTGTATTGGGAGCATGATTGTCAAGGCATCACCTAGGCAACAAGGTGCACTTGGTTTGGTGCCTCACCAAAATGCCATGGCTTATATACAAAAGGTGGTTGTCTAAGCAACTAAGCGCCAACTTAGGCAACAAAAATTTCAAGACTGGTGCTTTATTGTAATATCATTACTAGGGCTACTTATTATTATGCTTGTTAATACCTATACAACCTATTTTTTATTCTGGTTTTGAAAATAGATCCTATCATATATCATCCTACTAAGCTACTCTGAGCCTATTGGGTTAGGCAACTCCCCAAGGGCTGAAAATAAAGCTTTAATTCAGGGGTTGGAATTGAGGCTAAAGGACTTAAAAAATGTGGAGGTGGAAGGTGATTGTCAACCTTTAATCTTCTGGTTGAAGAAGCAGGATCTGATTCCTTCCCACCAACCTATCTCCACCTCCATTTGAATTCAACTTATAACCAACTTTGAATACCCTTCAATTACCAGTTTAGAAATATTCAATTCCTTCACTTTTTGAACTCCTTCCATAACAGCTAGAATTTCAGCCCTCAAGGAGTCTCCCACACCTATAGGACCTGAAAAGAGAGCAACAATTCGGCCTTCATCATTTATGAAAATTTCTCCTATGCCTGAGGGACCAGGATTTCCTTCACTACTACCATCAAAGTTCAGCTTAATAAATCCACTGAAAGAAGTAGACCAAGATAGCCTCGTGACAGCCTTAGAGGGACTTGTAATATTTATTGATCACTTCTGGTTTCTGTTTGTATTTCTGTTGTTAGAGCTCCATGTCTTCTGGAGCTGGTTTTGTTTTTGGATGTTTTTGGAAACCTGCTGTACTTTGCTTAAGCCTGCTGCTTTTTAAGCAGCGGTCTCCTCACTAATCAAATTTATCTGTTGCCTATATATAAGGATAACAAATACAAGGGTTTTCACAAGAGAAACATAAAGAAGGTAGAGAAAAGTAAGAGGTTTTCTCCTTTTTTCTGCAGTTTCTCCCTCTCTTACATTAAATAGAAAAAGTATCTCCCCATGTTATTCTCCCTTTTCTTTACTCTCCCTCTCAAAAGGTTTTGGTTAGTAAAGATTATATCTTTATTTAGTTTTAATAATTTTCTGATATGCAATCGCTCTACTAAATATATATTATGTTACAGCATTGTGTTTGAAATATTAAAAGCAATTGATTGATTTTTTTATCAATAACCAAGAATTTCATTAAGATTAAATAAGAAGTATACATACAAGCAGAGGGAGGTAAGCTATCTTAACTCCCTTGCAAATTGCAACCAACAAAACAAAATTACAGGATTAGAAATGAGACCAAAACAAAGAATCCCTAATCACCCCTTGCTTTGCTAACCCATCCACAAATGAGTTAGCAGATCTCAACACCCAACTGAATTTTATCTCAGTATCTTCTGCCAGCCATTTAAATGTTTCCTTTCATTGCTGTAATTCCACATAGCAGCATTGTCTTCCTTTAGCCATCTTATTACCACCTCCGAGTCCCCTTCAATTATCAGTCTCCTAATGTTCAATTCCCTTGCTCTTTGAACTCCCTCCAATGCCACCAAGACCTCAGCCCATAGAGAGTCACCCTCTCCAATAGGGCCAGAGTTGATAGCTGAAACAATCCCCTCCTCATTCCTGAATACTCCCCCAATACCTGACAAACCTAGGTTTCCCAAGGCTGCTGCCATTAAAATTCAGTTTTAGGAAGCCCAATTGAAAATATCCCTGCCTTTTACATATAATGATTTTTTTTCTATTTTTTGAGAGAAAACTTACTGTTTTCTATCAATTGGAAAATTAATGTTATTAGTAAAGAGCATAGTTACATTTTCAATATATGCATGTTAATTGAAATATACAAAATTATGGAATTAACAATTTAACATAGGATTTAGTATTTTCTTTGTGAAATTTTATTGCCTACATAGGCAATTCCTAGGCAACTAGGTGCTCCACTTCGCCTAGAATCGCCTAGACACCATGAAAACTATGATTGGGGTGTATAAATTTCAGGTGTAGTGCAGCTAAACAATATCTTATTGTATGGATAAGGGCAAAAGGTGTAAAAGGACATCATAATAAACCGATTTTCAATTGCATTTTGAGGACTAAGATTGGCAAGATCTTTAAATTACAACACTTTTGGAGGTGGAAGGCAACTCAGGGGTGGTGGTGGGTTGGCTAAAAAACAAGGGCAAGGGAATTGACAGTATCATCAGATCTTTGAAGGAAATCCAATGTTTCACAAGGCAAGAAAACACAATATTTTCATGAGTCCAGAGTTAAAAGAGTTATGACAGCCTGACAGGTTTATTCCATGGTACAAGTTTTCAAGTGATTTCTTTCCTTTTTTCCTTTTTTTCTTTTTTTTTCCCTTAAAAATGTTCTGAAATTGATTTAAGGGATATATTGAGGCTTAGCTTCATAGGATAAGCTTGAAATCAAGTTAACCTCCATAGTTTGGTTTGGTATTTATTTAGGTCTTACATGTTTCAGTTCTATGTTTGGTCTGTTATATGTGGGATATTATGATGTTAGTTTCTAGTTTAATTGATTATATTATCAAAAAAAAAGATAACAATGTTTGCAATGTCTAATAAATAGGAATTTATTATCTTTGTTTAAAAGAATACTAAGTTTATTATCACATAAGAAGATATATTATCAAATTATAGGTTGAATTAGAGCTGTCAATTATAATTGGTCTTATAGGGTCAGACACAATAGGCTCAATTAATAACTGGGTAAGTTGTGTCAGGATTGGATCGGCACATTACTTTATCAGTTTGGTGCAGTTCCCCTGACATAGCCCAGACCCAACCCATTTGTGACTTTTACAAAAGAATTTCTCAATTATATTGTAACTGTTGCTACATATTTGAGCATATAATAAATTCAATATATTGCCCATGATACATTGTGATTATTTTCTCAGGTGCCATAGGGATTGAAAACTCTCTTAAGGCAGAAACATGGGCAATTTTACATGGAGTAAGAAAAGCCAAAGTCATGAATATCACAAATCTAATTATAGAAGGGGACCCCAAAGTAGTAGTGGGCTGGGTAAGGGGAAGCCACGAGGTTCCATGGAAGTATAGATATGTTGTGCTGGAGATAGGAAACATATGGGTGTTTTGAGAGCAACCATATCATGGGTTCCAAGATCTGCAAACAGGTTGACTGGTGGATTGGCAGAACAGGGGGCTACAAGGGACAGCTTGTAATATATGTAATAGAAAAAGCAACATACCAGTACAATTACATCACTTGACCCCAATACAAGCTGTCCCTTGTCCACGACACTTGTTTAGGTTTTCAGTGACTACAGACCCCTTGTCCATTTTTTAATATATCAATTAAAATAACTTAATGCATTTCCATTTAACAGTATTGCTCTGATGTTTTAGTTGCAAGAATTAATATTAAATATTAACACAAGGTAGTTATATGATCTGTCAGCTCATTGGTTTTTGAAAGTTATGTGTTCTTGTTTTCTTTAAATGGTTTCCACAATTGTGTGTCTAACATACCATATACACTAATTCTCGTACCAACGTTAAGGTGGATTGTCTCTGTCAGTCATGCATGACATTTCAACTTTACCATCCAAGCTAGTCATCACAAAATGCACAAGTGCAAAGTTATCAAATCATAGCCAATTTAAAATGTTTTAGTTATTTCAGCCAAGAAATTACACAATGATCTGTAAACCAACTCCATAAATGGGCCCTAAGAAACCATCATCAGTTCTTGAATTGCTTACCTCAAGATGCTGAGCGGCTTCTGTTGTCAAGCCAACCGTCGCAGCAGCAAGGCCAATTAATCCACCCTGAAGCAATACAAATATAAAAACGTTGGAACAAAAACGAAGCACAAGACAATTACATGATCAAAAACATCTAACATCTAAGTCAGCACAAACACGAAGAATTACAACAGAGATGCTAAGCATATAGTGCCCCTCATTTACAAACCTTCCGGTGGTTCGCCTGTGGCGAATATGTAAATTCGGTGGTCAAAAGATTGATCACGGCCGTAATTCGCTCATGATCTCCAGCAGCGGCAAGTTGCTTCACAATTCCTTCAATCTGAAACATTCATTTCACATTTACCAAAAGCAACTAAGTATCCTAAACCAGTAAAAACCCTAGACAATTAGAATAAACAGGAAAATAACCAAAATTGCATGAAAATACACAAACCTCAAGCGCGGCATTCTTGCGCTTCTCGTAAAGCTTGTCGGATAAGTTTCGAAGCACAGCCGCTGGAATTATCGATAGAGCGTCCGCCATGGCGCCCAAAATTTCTTCAGACACTCAAAGCCGCTTTCGAATCTTCTCCTCCTCGAATCGGAACATTGCAAGGTTTTTCATAGCAGATCAAGCATCGCACAAAAAAAAAAAAAAAAAAAAACCTCAACCAAACGTGCCCTAATGTGAGTTTCCAACGAAAGATCGTAAAAACAGACTGACGGATCGAACGATATTGAGACAAAACCCCTATCTTTGTCCGTCCCTCTATACGAGACTCTCGGGAGATTCCTTTTTTTCCTTTAATTTTATGTTTCTTCCGGTTTCTGAATCTCTTTCTCTTTCCGTTTCTCACAATCTCTGCGTTTACCGTTGGTCGTCTCGGCCACCGCGTTTAATCTCGGTAGAGCTGGATTGATCTGTATTTACGGAATGTGCCACTAACGTTGTCTACTAAACGACGAATTCGCATGAACCGGCTGTTTGGTCGGATGGGTTTTGACCCGGGGCAAGAGAATTGTCGTCACCTTCATCCAACTTTTAAATTTTTGGAAGAAATGCTTGTCCTTTATACATAATTACCAGAATACCCCTTTTAAGTATGCATAAAATTACACCAGAACTTCTCTATGCTCTGCTTGGATCTTTGGGAATCATAATATGAATGGTATTCTTTTTTTGGTATTAACATGAATGGAATTGGTTGCCCGCCAAATACGGATGATGATTTCCACCCTACCGAATGATCATAGAACCACAAAAAGGTAGAGAGATTCAACTAGGGTTGAGTGACAATGTGGTGTATATATATATATATATACACGTAGGGGTGTCCATGAAAAATCGAACTAAGAAAACCAAATAAGAAGAAAGCAATTAACCAAATAGATCGGTTTTGAAAAACTAAAGAATTGATTCGATTTTCGATTAACCTACAAAAAAAATCGATAGTTTATCAAACCGTGTACCCTTACTGTTTTAAAATTGACTAACACTACCCTTGTTGTTTCTAACAATTGACTAATACTTCCCTTACCATTAACGTTCCGTCATAAACCATCCAAATGTGCATCTCGTGACTCTTATAACTTCCAAAAATATCCAACTTACCCTTGTTATAACTTCCCTATTTGAACTCAGCCCTTCGCTGCACCTCTCCACCAGACAGTGTTTCTCCATCATTTTCAACCGTCTGCTCTAGTTCGTCCGCTATAAATATCAACTTCATTGTTAGACGGTTTGACATTGACATAGGTAAACTCTTGCTTTTTTTTCGCATTTTGCTCAAATAAGCCATTCACCAACCTTGCCAGAAATCATCAGGTATCTCTCAGATGTGCCACTTTGGTTATGCCAAATAGGGGATTATTTGAGTTTAGATTTGACTATTTGAGTATCTCTTAGATCTCAAATATGGGTGCAACGAAGCCAATTTTTCCAAGCTCTTGTGAAGCTAGGGTTTATGAGTAACCACGCCAATGGGAAAAGGTACAAGAAGCTTTCATGTGAGGTGTGGGCGCCGCAACTTTCATCTTCAAAATAGCACATGTGCCACATGCAAGTTCCCTTCCAGTTGTATTAGGAAGTATAACTGGAGCATAAAGACGATCCGAAGGAAGTCCACCGAAAAAATACAAAAGCACAACCGGAAAAAAAAAGGCAATGAGGTTCTTAAATTCAAAGCATGAAAGTAAAAGAAGGTCAACTCTTCAATCTTCATCCCCTTCTGCATCTCTATGCAATTAATACCTCATCACATGGTATCCAGTCAAGCACCATTTATACTTTGCACGCATTGTTAATATCACTTCTATTTTGCACACATCGTTAATATCCCCATCTCTCACCACTTGTGACTTCCCTTACTCCTTAATCGCTAATTCAAGAACAATACCAGCCATAGAGCCTAGCTCATCGCAAGCTATCCCATGCCAATCCCGAGGTCAATTGTTGGATGCCACTAAAGACCGGTCCCATGATTTGAGTACATAGCCGAGTGTAATCCATTTCTCTCCGGACAATGGATGCAAAGAGTGTATGACCCGAAAGAAATAGTGTATGACCGATGAGGGAAATAAGCAAACAGGGGATTTTGGGTACAAGTGGTGGTCGAGAGGAAGGGAGAATGAATAGTAGCGAATAATTAGGTTAAACGAAGAAAATACTAAGGGCAAAAGGGACATTTCATCATTTTTGTTACGATTTAACGATGATGATAATTGTCACAAATAGTAGGGGTGGTTTAAAACAATAGTTAAACTGTAAGGGTACAGCTTGCCAATTATCTAAACAGTAGGGGTAGTTTAAGAAATTTTCCCAGATTTTTAATATATGTCACATATTTTCTATATATTATATATAATATATTTATTATATATACATATATTATATTTATAATCATCTTTTTATAAATATTATATATGTATATTATATTTTCATAATATTTATAATATATTATATATCATTTATTATTTATAATATAATATTATACATATATTTATATAATATATATTATAAATATAAAAAACCTAAAAACCAAAGAACCTAACCGGTTAAAACCCAAAACCGGCAGACCAGTTAACTGGTGGTACTGGTTTAGTTTCAGTTTAGATAAATGGAAAAGCTGGTAGTACCTGTTTGGTTTGCAAATATTGCCCATGGTTCGGTTTACCAAATCGTAGACACCCTACATATAAATACTATATATAATATGTTTTACAATTTTAATTTACTTAAATATGGTGGATGGATGGCAAGTTCTTTAATTTTTAAAGCAAATGACTAGGGTTCAAGTGTCTTAATTTACATTTTCTTTAAAGTGGGTGTGTAATTAAGAAATATATAATAAATAGTCATTAATTAATACAAATGAAGAGGTGGACTAGTGGTAATTAAGTAATATTTGAAAATAAGAGGTTATAGGTTCAAGCCTTATCAAATATATTTTAAATTTTCAATGATCTAATAACCTAGGCGGTTTCATGAAAACTAAGGCAAGTTTGCTAGTTTTCCAATTAGCTGATTGTTTTCACTAGGTTTTTAGCAAATGTGATTTTTTTGGTATGTCCGAACCAGTCAAGGACCCGGGTCATAGTTTAACCAATATGATTGACTGGTGCAATTCGATTTTTCGAACAATTTTTTTTATTTTGTTTGGAAGTTAAATTTTAGGGAGATCAGATTCAATCATCGCAAAGACTATTTATTGGGAATGCCTCCTTGTATGTTTTTATTCATGGAGAGATATTTCCAATGCACAACTACAAGTGGGTACAAGGGTAGAGTGAGCACAATCTTGTGAGAGCTAAATCAAAGTGTGGTTTGGGGTGAGAAGTGAGAACGTTTTGAGATTTTACAACTTATACAAATAAAGGTAGTGTATGGTATTAGGCTAAACCCAACACTCCTTGACTAGTGTATTGTGTTTACTAAAATATTCCTAGTACTTATAATTAAATTACTAATATACAAAGGGATTTTAGTTTGTTGTTGTAATGTATATGAATTTATATATCATGTATTGAATTTAATAATATTTTAAAATTTTATGTGAAAAATAATTGATAATTTGTGTTTTCTTGTTGGAAATTTTGATGCTTATTCATTTATTTTGCTTATTCAATACTTATATATAAGAACAAAATAGATGCAATATGTGGGTTTTGCGCCAACCCACCCCACCCTAAAATGCAAATAGAATAGGGTTAGGGAGGGTTTTGCATTTTTTGTGTTCGATGAGGAAATATGCAGGTTTGGATAGTGTATAGGTTGGGAGGTAGAGAAAGTATAGAATTTAGAAAACCCATCATATCGTCATTCATACCACCAATCCATAGTAGCATCTAGGGTGGCAAATTTTGACCCCACCCAATACACCTAGTTATATAAAGTTTGTCAATTGTGCAAAATGAATTAGATGCAATCTACAAAAAGCATAAATCATATACACATCATAGAAGTATGACAACTACTTATATAAAGTTTGTGAATCGTGCAAAATGAATTATATGCAATCTACAAAAAGCAGAAATCATATACACATCATAGAAGTATGACAACTAGCCGTACATAGAGAATATTTATGCATCAATTTAATATATAAGTACAATATATACTCTACAAGTACTATTATAAAAGTCAAGTGATCGATGCAAGTAATGATTGGTGAATTTTTAGCAATTTACTTGTGATGCTACACTAAAAAAGTACGAAAAATATTATACTTGGATGCCACGCAAAAAGGTGTGTACATGTTTTTTTTTGTTTATTGAGATCCAGGTTCAAAATGAATATTTTTTACACATTAAATTAGATGCAATCTAACTTTTCATTGGTTCACATCACATAATTTATTCAACAATCAAGTTTTTTCCTTAAAATAATAGGCTACAGAAAAAGGGATAGGCTCCCCCAAACCTCTAAACCCAAAGCCGAATGTGGTGGGATTTTATACTAGGTTTTCATTAAACCAACTAGAAACTTTAACAATATAAATAACATATTCTAATCACGTTAAAAATGCACTTGTCATTGGTTCCAATTTTTTTGTCTTATGCCTTTATACTTTATAAAATACTAGCATTTACGACTCATAGCCCATCCAAATTCAATCATTTTTAACTGGTGGTGTAAGTATGTGTAAATAACCATTGTAGAACCTACGATGTGATAACAATATAATGATGAAATGTAACCACTGCGGAACCTAGAATAAAATCTATATCCATCGCTAAGGTAATATAAATCACACTGTTAACAATTAAAATCAGATGACCACATTATTCTCCAAACCATATAAGACATGCAATGATGCTTTTGATGAGTCTGTCGACCCTTGTTACTAGAAATGTCATTCAAAAGAAATAACTACAAAGAGGCACACTATGAAGACAATGACAAACATTAAAGCATGACAAATGACTACTGTTTTATTTAAATCCCTCAACTTAACCTGATATCGCATGATGCCATTAAATCAGTAATGATGACAATCTATTTGTGATATTACATGTATACTTGTTTACGGGTCAGGCTTTGGGACTGATTTTACTATGTAGGGCTCGAGTTTCGGGCCAAGACATTCAGATTTTAACAAAAATTAGGATCGAGTCCAACCCATAAACAGGTTTAATCACATGCTAATCTCTCAAAAAAGATTATAACTATAAACGCTATCATGTGAGAACTTTGAAAACATTAAGTTATAACCTTAACGATATTTTTACAAATACATAGTAAAACTTTGAGTTGCTTACTTGTTATGCAGCTACCATATTATAACCACTTTTTTTGTAATAAGAAAGTTTCCTCTTGTTGCCTTTCTTGTTCTCTACAATCGGGTCAAATATGGGTCAAATAACCATTTAGGCTACATAAAAAGTGTTTATTAAGGTTTGAAAAAAAAACAATATCATCAAAATTATTTCCATTCTCATCTTTGTCATTTACAATTTCAAATAAGACAGAAGATTAAAATGACGGAGAACAACAATTTTCTATTATAAATCTGTTATTTTCACTAGCGATAACTATCGACTATCTATCATCTAAATTCAATATTTATCACATTGTTACCATCTCTACTTTTCTCTCTCCTCCTAAATTATGCGAAAAATTAAATTAAGCACTACTTTTATCCATTTATTTCAATATGCATTTTTTAAAAAAATACATCGTTTTCTCTCTCATTGATAATAAACAGCACACCCAATTGACATAAGGCAATGAATCATAAGGCTCTATTTGGTGGGAGTGTAAATGCAAAATTGTACATTTACAATAATACAAAACGTGGACTGACTTGTATTTGTGAATGTCTAAATGGTGGTTGGTAGTTAAAATGCAAAACTAACATACAAATTTGTCACCATTTGCGGCACATTTGATTATGGAATCTCATTCACTAAGTTTTAATTAATTGCATTATCTATACATTTTTACATTATTTTTACTACTATTGTATTTGGTTGCTATTAAAATTGTTTTAATATAATTGGTATAATTACTTCCTCCAAATCTAAAATGTTTGACACAAATTTTTTATGGATGAATAACTAATTGAAATGAATTCAAATGCCAATAAATGACTTGCATACGTCAACAAGATACATAGAATCCTATAATCCTATACATCTCAAGATAATACACATAATTAGAGATTTAATATTATTGTAACGAGGCTTCAATATACCAAGATTGTTAGTTAGGTGGTTTTAAAAGACAATTTTCTATAATACATCTTACACTTATAAAACTACAAAAAGAATAACACAAAAACATAAAAAATAAACAAAAAATTAAACTATATATATTAATATGTTTATTGTTCTCAATTTATTTTTACAATATAATTTATAATATAATAAAGATTATTGAAGAATGTTGTGCTACAAATAATTGCGTTTGGAATATGCTAATTATCTACATTAAAATGTTGATACGTGGTTTTAATTGGCGATTTAATTAAAAACTTCATAATGAGTTCGAGTACCTATTACTCATTTGAAACAATCACAAACAAAATAAATACATTGTATAAGACAATAGACATACTGAAAATATTTTAATCATAATATAAACAAATTTTAAACTTATTTAATAATAGAGAGAACTCTTACATTCCTTATAAAATATGAAATCTATGATAAAATCTTAAACCATTGATTTATTATAGTTTGTTATGAAAATAAACTAAAAATATATTCATAATTCATATATGAAAGTTGTTTTTAATGCAACTAATAATGATTTAAACCAAATAAAAAAAAACTAAGTACAAGTATCTTTTCAGTTATAATGTGATATAAATTTTTAGGTATTATTGTTAAACCAATCATATTTATATAAGTATACATTACCAATTAGATCTCTTATTCTATTGTATAAATCTATACATGTTTTAATTGACAACATTAACCAACAAGCCAGTTATCAATCTACACCACCATCATCTTCAATTTAACTGCAAAAATATATGATGAATAAAAAACTAGATTTATCATTACTAACAATGTTATATAAATCCTTGTTAGGGTCAAGATGACCATCTACAAAGTCTAAATAAAATGTTAACATCTTTCGAACTTTATTATTACTATCATAATTTCTCACTAAAATCATTAAATGGTGTTTTTTATACAAGTATATAGTTTTATTTTAATAATTATGCTTGAAATAAATTTGAAAATGCTGCTTTAACCTATATAGATTAACAACTTATTAGCAATCCGCCTAAATTATCATGTCTAACATAAGTTATCGATAAAACTAAATTAACAACCACATTAATTATTTTATATCATAAACAAACTATCCAATCATGAAGGTTACCATGTTAACAAAAAAAAAACATTTCTTATTGTAAATGTTAATATTAATCTGATAATCAAAATAAATATCTTAATAAATTTAAGTCTTTAACAAAATCGGATACAATAAATTTATTAGACATAATCAAGGTATAATTATGCATTCAATCAATTTAATACACTTATTATGGAAGTTATATATGTATTAAAAAATCAAAAGAGATAAATTAAATCATAATAAAAACAAATTAAACGAGATATATTATATATATAAGTTATAATCAAGCATTTAAACAATCAATCAAAAATCATAATAAAAATAAATTAAATCAAATCATGAGAGCGACAAGATGAGAGGTAATAATGGTTTAAACCTCCATAGATTAGTAAAAAGTATTTTATTACCATGGATAATATTCTTCATACTTGTTGAAAATAGTTCATTATATTGTGTATTAGGCTCTAATGGGTCCATTCATTGATAAACATTAGTGTTGATGCATTATCATCAATATCAATATCATTTTCATCATAATTAATTTCTTTAATACCTGTTTCATTTGCAAGCTCAGTACCAACTCTAATATCATCATCTGTGGTTTGGTCAATTTCCAATACCAATGTACAATTCATGATTATTACTTTATTTTCTAGTCAATTTTGTTATATATTTACAAATAGATATTCCTTTTGAACTTTAAGATCTGTTAGATTTTTTTTTTACATACTAATTGAATTCAATTGTATCTAACAATTTATTAGCCTTGATGTAAATGGGCTTCAAGTTCTCATATGACTTTTAATATGTAGTGTTTTTACTTTATTTTCAATTTGGTTAGTCATTTCCTTGCATACATATGTGTATAAGCAATTTAATTGGCAAATAACTAAATTAGTGTTTTATCCCTTGCATCATTCAACCAAAGTTGTTAGGTTATTTCAATACTTAATGAAAATGGAATGGGGATAGATAGGATGTCCTTGCCCTTATGGATTCCGGAAAATAAAATTTAAATATCATTTTTCTAAAATCATCATAGCAAGTATTATATCTCATAAACAAATAATAGATCTGTGATTATCAAACACAATAAGAAATATGACAAACGAGCACAAATCCAATGAACATGTTAATAAAGAAAATTAAAGATGTTAATAATACCATTATTTTCAAAACCGAACTAGACCAAAAAATCGGGAACTGGTCAGGTGACTGGTTCCGTTCCCCCCCCTTAAAATTGGATTTTTTCAAACAAAAAAGATGTTGATTTTGGTCAGCAAACCGCTGAACCAGGTGATTAATTGTTCGAACGGTTTTGATCATTTATTATTATTAGTTTCTTTTGTCAAAATGGGTCGACCATTTGGTCGGACCATTCAACCTGGTAACTGGACCTAACCGGACACCTTACCAGTTCGATCTTTATGTCGGTTTTAAAACCATGAATAATACAATTAACATGTTCAAAAAATGTTAGCTAAAGAATACACATACAATAATAAAAAACAATGGTTCAGCATTGATAATGTTTTATTAATGAAGACATATTCATTTTCCTCCAGTCACCAAACATGCATGATCTTATTTGATTCTTAAATGACGATCATCTTGGTAATTCATTCATTTGAAATATTTGTGTTAAGGATTATTGATGGGGATCATTATTTACATTTTTTACTTAATCTATTATAAGATGTTTATTATTTTTTAGTTCATTTATCAAGTAATTTGGTCAAATTGATCGATTTCCTTATGCGATTCTAGAACACTAAATGCCACAACAATTTTACTTTTATAGGAAAGTCAAAGTATTGTGTGACATTAATAATGGTTTCACACACGTTCCATTGCATTTCTTAATGAGGAATGTCAATGATTGAATTTCTCTTAAAGATTTTGACAATTAACCCCTAACTTATTAATGTGGTATATTTATTTTAATAAAAAAATAAAAATTGTAATATGTTTATGTATCCAATATATACGAGTTATTACTTTTCCTATATTTACATCAAACATAATCAAGAGAAAATAACATAATATTTATGCAATAATTTGTGGTATTTAATAGATGATCAAATAATTATACAGTTACTTATAGGCATATTAAATTTATAATTACTTTACGAATAATTATAGCATTTATAACTAAGCCCTTCCACCCGATCAATACATAAGTAAATTTTAAATTAAATGTAACTGTTTCCATCGCATTTTGCATTACCTTTTTTTTTTCTTCAATGAAATTTGTCTTCTTAATAGACACCTTTATTGAGATATGAGTGACATTTATTGCATTCGCATAATCTTACAATTCTAGTAAAAAGTTTTTATAGGATAATATTAATAAGATAAAAAAATGTTTTTTAAAATAACCACAATTTTAATCTTAAAAGAATTGACTGTAATCTTCATAAGTTTCGTGATGAAATATATGATTGAATAAGATAAAACTTGTTTAGGTTGATTGTTACTCTTGACATGACTTGTCTGTTATCATTAAATATGGATTATAAATTAATATACTATCCAAACCAAAATAATTGGTCATTAAATGCCCTAATTAGTGAGTTACATGATTACTATTTACATTAAAATAATTAAATATTCAAAGAAAAAACATTACCAACATAAGCAATAAACCAATGATCTATGTAACCAAATACCTAAATGTAATACATAAATGCATGCATGCCTGCACACATTCATAAACATATACATAATCAATCACTCAAATAGAAGATCAAACCACAAAATTGTCATAATCCAAGCAACTTTACCTGTTGACATGCTAGTTGAGGTCTCATACTAGTTGTAGTGGAGAATTTGGATCAAGTCACATAACACCCGAAATTAAGAAACGTTCCCAATGTGTGCTAAGATATGCATGTGTGGCATGCTTTGTATGAAGTTAATTTGAATTCCTACATTAGTTGTATAGTCCAATGTGGCAAATAAAAAATAAATAAAATTGTTCATTTTGTGGTTTCGTGAAATATATACCACATTCATTGTAATCATTTGTGGGGAAACTGTGGATAATCCTTGTTTTAATACAATTTACAGGTATTCATTTTCATTTACTTATTTTAGTTTTTCCTTTTACGAATATCATATCAGCCATGAGATGCGATGTGGATGTATATCCACCAGTAGTGCATATTGGTCTGTTACACCACTGTGTTAGTGCATATCATATAGTATTGGTATAATATGATCACAAAAAGCATAGATTCATGATTTGACCACAAAAACCCAAATTGTCTAGTACCTATTAATACACACATCCTTAACCACAAAGTCAAACTTTTATTTCATGACAATGAACACAATAAATTAAATTTTATTAATGTTAATGTATGCCTGCAATCAAAAGTTCCAAACAAACAACATACACTTATGTTCAACAACTCTAACTACAAATTGAAAAAGAATAATATTCAAAATTAGTATTTTATAAACCAATGGAATAAATAATCTATTAAATCTACATTTATATCAAAAAATATTATTTTATTTCAAAAAATTTATATAAATAAAAATATTAACAATAGAACAATTATCTCAATACTTAAAATTTATAAATTTGCACATGGTAATATAATATGAATCTTGAAATTTTTAGAAATTATCATATAATACTTTAATTTGCATTAAATAACAATGTATTTATTATTTATAAAAATAAAAATATTATTTAAAAAATACTTCAAAATAACACAAATTAATTTTATCAAATCCACTAATCTACATTTATATAAAAAAATAATATTTTTATTTTAGAAAATATATAAAAATAAAATATTAATAATGAAATACTTATTTTAGTAATTAAAATTTATGAATTTTCATATGATATGTATCTTCAAAATTTAATAGTTTTGATACATTTTAAGTTCAGATTATATGTTTTTATAAATTATTAATTCATATCTTAATTTACATTTTATAATAACATATTTATTGCTTACAAAAATGAGAATATTGTTTGCCAAACATTTGATAATTAGTTTTTTTAGTTGATTTTTTGTCAATATAAAAAATTATATATAATAATTGATATAATAATTCAAATATAATAGTTGCATATGTTTTTATGCCCTGGACTTTATTAGAAAATAAAATAATAATGACTTTGTGAATGTATTATTTTGTCAAAATCTATATAGTATGTGTCTTGGATTATTGATTGATACATTATCAATAAATTTGTATAAATTCTATGCATCTTACTATATTAATTGTAATATATTTCTTGATATATATCATTAAAATATACAAATCTTATGTATTTATACATTATTTGTAGCTATTTGGACATTAAACTTAATTCTATTAATACATTTATGGAATTTGTACAAATGTATCCCAATGGTTTCATAATTTTCATCTCTATCCGTAAGTTTCAAAAGCATATCCATATTCAAATGATCTAATACGATACCCGATATCGATTATTTAATCTTTACCCCCAACCCTAGTTAATCGTATTAACAATAATTATTTTTAAATTATAATTTAAGCTATAAATAGTAGAAAATTACATTTAATTACCAAAAAAATTGTATTTAATTAGTTTTAGCCGAGACTTAAGCAACTATTTTCTTTTGAGTTAGGTCTAGGTGAGATATGCAACATGCCCACACATTATCAGGGATAATCAGATTTGAAGTCTAATTGGGTATCAAACTTTTGGAGTCAAATGATGGTTTTAGCAGATAGGTCCCAAGCTAAACAATCCCTAATAATCTCAACTTGGAAGTTATATGCATATATGATAAATATTTTTATATAATATTTAAATAACACATTTTATATTTTTATACTATACTATAATTAAATAAATTTTTAATTTGTAAAAAATTATAGTTTTATAATTAACACAAGCCTCTTTATCAATAGAAAATGTGCAAGTCCAAGCCCGAGCCCAACCTTTATATAAAGCCTAAAGATCGACCCCGAGCTCGAGCCCGAAGCTCGATTTGTATGCAAAATGTCATATTTTCAGTATACTTTTATAAACTAATATTATATTAATTTAGTAATAATTTAATAAACTAATTTATATTTCCTAATAGTAAATTGATATTTATTAATAATTTTAAAAGCATATATATATATATATATTATATAACATAAGTACTTTTTTTATATATGTAATAGTATCGGGTCAGGCTTATTTGAGAAAGCCCAAGCTCGAGCCCATGGGCCTTAAATTTTGTCAAAGCATGAAAAATACAAGTTAGGCCGGGTTGGGTCGTCGGGCTACTTGGTCCATGAATAGGTATAATTGTATACATAAAAAATCGTATAAATTAAAAATTTAAACATCTTCATTTTGTTTTTAAATGAACCTCTCATAGCTTGGCCTGGTCTGTGGTCTGGCTTGGCCCTAGGCTCGACCCACGGCATGGCACAGGCCCGTGCAGGCTCGAGCCATGGGCTATGCTAAACCAATCCCCCAAATGATCCTAGGGGAGGGAGGCACGACCCGGGATGCCGCGTGGGCCACCACGAAATGACCCACACTATGCGGGCCGCATGTAAATCGTCTCGTATCGGCCCAGCACGATTCGATTTACACCTCTATTTGAACCCGCCCAATACTGGGGACGGGGTGGGAAAATTCGAGGATTCCCCATCATTGATGAGGAGTGTTGCCTTGCCCTAAACCCGCCTAACACAGGGGATGGGGCAGGGATGGGGTAAAGTGTTTTGACTATGGGGCAGGGATGGAGTAAAGTGTTTTGACTATGGGGCAGGGATAGGGATGGGGTGCCCCGCCCTGAACTCACCCCGTTGTCATTCCTATATAATTGTTAATTATTAGTAAAATTAATAAAATGTAAAATTTTGTAATTGTTTTTATTTATTTAAAGTTAATCAAAATTTCATTTAAAAGTAATAAAAATAATAAAAATTATTAAAACTACTACAAATTATTAATAAAACTAAATACACTAAAAATATTTATTCACATTAAATTAACAAAATTATTTTTTATAAATCAACATTAAATGAAAAATATAAATTTTAAAATTTTAGATATTAACAATAACTTTGAATAATTTTAATTAATTAACAACAAATTTTGATTATTAATTTAATATTAATTAATAGTAAATAAAATTATTAAAATTTTCAGATTTTTCCGTACATTACACGGTCCCCGCTAATGAATTAAATAATACCCGGACAAAATCCTTTGATGTGGCGCTCTAAGAGAACTCGCCAAAAATTTCGGACGACTCGAACCGCATAGGATCGAAGTCCACTGATTTGGGCCACCATTCAACTCTTGTAGCACCCACAGTTTGGCAAAACCATTGGGCTTTGTAACACAGGAGTGATGACTGGGCCAGGCAAGCCCAGCCCAGCGTAGTAGAAACCTTGTGATTTATCTGTACGAACAACACCTTTACAGTTGGCCTCAGCCCTCAGCCCTCAGGTTCGTTTCTACACGAGATGCGGGCTTTTTCAAAACGATGTGCAGAACATCGGTGAGTGGCAAATCAATACTGCTCAAATCTAATCTCGTTATCTAAATAAGCTATCTTAAAATTTTGGCCTAGTTGGAGATTGCCACATCAATCAATGTTGGTTATAAGACACGTGGCTAATAATTGATACATTCCGATTGAAATTGGAAATGTGCTCGGAACTACTACCCACACAAGCTGTTCCCACATCTCTACTGCGCATTCGGAATATCTTTCTTGTCATTTAGGGGGAGATGATCCCATTACACGGTGTGGTGGTGGTGCTGTGTGGGTAGGTATGTGAGAACAATTTGTCGATAGCAGATTCCGAGTAAATTTTGGCCTTCTGGGTCTGATCTTCAGTCCATGACCAATGGTCTGGCTCTGTCAGGCAGTAGCGTGCTCATAAGTGTCACGTGTCCCATTCGCCTGCCTCGTCAGACGTCAGATATAAAATGGCTTGCGAAACGCATCGCAATCGAATCCTCCCGTTTCATTTGAATACTGTGTGTTTCAGCCTTTCAGGCACTCTCGTGAGTCGTGGCTAAACCGCTCTCGAATAGAGCGAAAAAGAAAAGAAAACGCGAACAAATAAAGGAATAACTGTTCTAGAATCATTTCTGCTTCGATTGTTTCAGCTCGGTTAGATATCTATTTTTGTTATTTTTTACTCCTTTCAATCGGGATCTATCTGTGCAAGCTTTTTCTATCCTTGTTCCATGCTACATTTCTGTTTTTTGTTCGTCGTTTTGTATTGGTTTATTTCTCTCTCTTGAATATCATTGAAGTCCTTTAGGTTTTAGAGCTCTACATCCTTCGCATTGTAAATGAGGGGTTTCTGTTAGCTCATTTGTATCAGTTGGTTTGTTTTGTTTAATCCCTGTACGTTTTATTAGCCCATGCTTTGTAAGGCTGGAAGATTTATGCTTATCATAGACCTTGGTATTTAGACAATTAGACTATAAAATCGTAATTGAAGCAAGAAGATGTAGATTTTCTTAGCAAGTGAGAGAGTATGTTCATTCTATGAAGTGGTTAAATGCAAGTGGAAGTTGGTCTTGGAAGTTGGATCTACTCTTTTTTCTTTGTTTTCTTAATTTTTTTGTTACTTGACAAGTTAGTGGTGGCTGCATAATTTTTGTTTATCATTGTCCTGGATTTCACTTGATATGATAATTCAACATTTAGAAATTAGGGTTTTCTTTCTACGAATTTATTTTGCCTTTGGGGTATGAGGTGACTACATGGTTGTTGAAAATTCATTCTCCTTTACATCTGGTTTTTAACGTAATTATGCGTTGGACAGCTGCTAGAAAATCTTGCATTATTTTCATACTTTATTTGTTATCCAAAGTGGAATTTGTCACTTGGAGATTCTCTGGATCACCTACTTCCCTTCCAATACCTCTCTTCCCCCAAACATCATTTCACCTCTAACAGTACATACATACTCCAACATCCTTAGTCCAATATATTTATGGCCAAGCTCGATGTTTGAGCAAAATTATCTCTGTTAAGTTTTCTGTTGGAGACCTTGAACACCAAAGCATTAGGTTTTCTGTAGCACCTATGAGCAAAACTATCTCTATTAAGAACGTGTCCAGGTCTTTTGGATGATTATCTTGGTGCATACTCTTTATTCTGTATCTATTTTGGTTTTATTTGATTGCCTTTTGTGTTCTATGAATTCCACATAACACAATTGTGCTATTATCCTATTTTGTTTTATTGTGAATTGTTATCCTTATTACTCCTCGCATTTATTTGATTGTGATATATATTCTAAATCAAGCAAGTTTGATGAATTTTGAATAAACCTGGACTGAACCAGAACCATACAGTTAAAATAGAAATTAGAATAATGCAGTTGCCATTTCTGCTGTAAAGATCTGCGTTAATCCCTAGTATGGCTTTGTTCTTGGGTAGCTACAGTTCATAATTGAAAGTATTAGAGTTTTCACAAATGGTAATGTTTCTTTGTGGGGTTTCATTTGAATGCTTTTATGTTTATATTCCTTAGGTTAATCAGAAAATCAGGAGCATATCAAGCTCCTATTAAGCCATCTCTTTTTAGTCAAATAATTGAAAGAACCTACCTAGTTTCTTTTTCATCTTCTTTTCCCCCTTATGGAAGCTCCAGACCAGCTTCAGTGATGATCACTGTAGAGAACACTGATGTGGGCCCCACAGCTGTGGTCCCACTCTGTCCGTAGGGCAGAATGTTCCTAGTCATCATAGGGTTAGCTACTGTTATTCTAGTTGTTATTTATTTTTCAGTTTTATATTATTGTGTGTTATGTAAATACCAAGGGCAGATGTGTCATTTCATGTAACTAGCATAACCTATAAATATTAATAGAAGTGGCGGCGGCAGAATTATTCAGATTCTGTCATTCCTTTCAAAGTTTGTGTTCTACTGCTCTCTCTCTACTCTTTCTCCTCTTTCCTCTTCACTTTCTCTTCTTTTCGAACCTGAAATTTCTTAGTGTTCAAGACTGATAGCAGTCTTGAACAACTACATGGTATCAGAGCCAAGTTAGGGTTTCTCATGTGAGTCTAATATTAGCCGACCACATGAGAATCTCCTAGGATTGGAAGCTGAAAAGGTGGAGTTCGCAGACTGATTCTTGGAGATCGCCAGAAGTGCTAGCAGCTGTTAGAAGCTTATTATGGTTGCAGAGTGTTGGTGGTCAGGAAGGATCAGGGAAGACTAGGGTTCGGGTAACCTTAGAAGGCAGTGAACAATTTTTCCTTGTAAGTTATTTATTTTCTAAGAGAAGTTCTATCAGAGAAGATAGGTTGGACCTATCTGGAGAGGGAGGCCGAACTATTCTAGTGTTTTCTCCCTTCGATTCTCTAGGGTTTTACAGCAAACCCTACTGTTGGGCCGAGCTGTCTCAGCCTTGTTTCTCTCTACTCTAGGGTCTAAAAGTGATCTTGTGGCAAGCCCTAGTGTTAGACTGAACCTTACGATCTACCTAGAGCTGTCCTCAAGTTTATTGTTAGCATTGATCAGATTCTAGGGTTTCATATTAACCCTACTACAAGTCTATCTATACGGTACTGATTGGATTGTGCAACGGATTTGTTCACTCTAAGGATTGTTTAAAACCCTAATTCTGCCAAGCATATCAGACTTACTTCTAAGCTATTTTCAGAGTCTTTTGGGGTTTTCGAACTCTCTTAAGGGGTGAGAACCCTACGGACAGCTGCTGTTGTGTTTGCTAGTTGGTTTCAGACCAGAGTTATCTTAGTTTTGTGCACATACACTGTGAATACAGATCAGTTCTACACTGTTGTTGATTGTGATTGGTAGTCCAAGTGCTGTTTTTGAGACTTGACCGAGATGGAGTTTAAAAATCAGACAGAAGGCAGCTTTGGGAACATTAGTTATGGTGGTGTTTCTGAGACGGGTGATCAGATTACTACCATAAAGTTTGATGGATCAAACTATTTGGAATGGGCCCAATCAACCATGATGGCTATTGGGGGAAGAGGTAAATTAGGGTACCTCTTGGGAGATGTGAAAGAACCCCCCAAGGGAGTCCCTACGTATACCAAGTGGATCCAAGAAAACTACTTGGTTATGACATGGCTGTGTAATTTTATGCAGCCTCATATTAGCCGCAATTACTTATGGGCAAAGATAGCTAAGGAGATATGGGAGGTGATGAAAGAAACTTATTCCCAACCCCTTAATGTTGCCAGAGCATATGAATTGAAATGTGAAGTGAAAAATCTTAAACAAGGAGAGAAACCGGTTTCAGTATATTTCTCTACCTTGCAGTCCCTGTGGCGTGAAATTGATCATTTAGAGACTCTTGAGTGGGAGAGTCCCAAAGATGCACAGATATGTAGAAAGCAGGTTGAGACAAACCGGGTGTTTGAGTTTCTGGCGGGCCTAAATTCAGAGTATGATATTGTGCGGCAACAGATTTTGACTAGAGACAGTGTGACTCTCTCTCAGGCATACTCATTCGTACACAGTGAAGAGACCAGAAGGAAAGTTATGATGCAGCCTCAGCCCCTCACACCAGCCTTTGTAGCGGTCACACCCAAATCAGGAGGTGATTCAGAGAAGGACAGGAGGAAGGAAGACAAGAAGGATGTGGTATGTGAATATTGTAAGAAACCCAAACATACAAAAGAAACATGTTGGAAACTGCATCCTCACTTGGTTCCTGCGAAGTTGAGAAGCAAGAAGGGCACTGCTCATGTGGCCGTGAACAGATTCAGCATCCTCCTCTGGCACAGAGGAACACCTTTAGAGACCTTAGCTGCAGTTCGGGCTGCCCTAATACAGTTAGAAAAAGAAGTTGGAAATTCAGCTCAGCCACCGCAGTCACCATCAACTCCTGCCACATCTGCCTTCGCACATTCAGGTACTCGAGCTTCAGCCTACCATGCCTCAGCTCCAGGTACTACTGAACCTTGTTGGGTAATAGATTCAGGTGCATCCGACCACATGACTAGCTTGCCTTCACTGTTCACCACTTACCATTTGTCTTCTGGTAGGGATAAAGTGTCTATTGCCGATGGCTCCTTGGTTCCTATTTCTGGGAAGGGTGACATCAAGTTATCAGATACTATCTCCCTGTCATCTGTTTTGCATGTTCCTAAGCTTGACACTAACTGATGAAGGGAAATTTGGCCTGACCTCGCAATCACCCGACACGTGGCAAAAGCAAGCAACTCGGGACAGCAGAGCGCCCAAAACGAGCACCGAAAGTAACGAAGTCCAAGCTCACTACTGAGCCCGAACTCCACCATACCGCTCTCTACTAGGAGCCCGAGCTCCCTACCAAGAGTCCAAGCTCCCTACTGGGAGTCCGAGCTCCCTATTAAGAACTCGAGCTCCCTGCAAGGAGCACGAACTGTCTCGGGTCCCAAGCCTCACAAAGCTGTGACCCGAGCTGGCCCATGGCAGCTCGGAACACTCCCCAAACCGAACTCGAGACATCTCGCTCGCCACTCCAGCACTTCGCTTCCGAGACACCAGGCTGACCAAATGTACCTGACACCAAGGACGTCCGTATCCAAGGGCGGCGCACCTGACTAATTTGGGATCTGACGCCTGACAGCCGCACTTCAAACGGCCTCCTGCTACCGCCACCTGCCACCGTCGTTACCAGCCGCAGAGACGGCTCCAACAAAAGGAGCAGTGGCGGTTCTGTCTGGCCAGAGGAAATAACATCCGAACTGGCAGGAGCTCAGAAATAATCATGCCCGATCTGACAGAAGCCTGGAAGTGAGTGCGCGAGGTGGTTATAAAAGGCTCCTACCCCCCAAGAACAAGGTATGCTAACTTTTGCGCTATTTGGCTTATCTTGCCTTTGAAAGACTCTAACTTGAGCTTCGGAGCCCTTACGCCGGGTTCTCCCCGGAGCTTCTTCACTCCCTTCGTTTCAGGTCCCCTGCCACTCAGTTCAGAGGCAAGATCGTTGACAGCTAAGATCGGCCGGATTGTGCATCATCACTAACCTTTTTTCAGTCAGTAGTATTATCAAGCATATGAACTGCTTAGTAACCTTCTTCCCTGACCGATGTGTTTTTCAGGACTTGGAGACGAAGAAGGTGATTGGGACTGGCCGTGAGACGAATGGGGTCTATCTGCTCGGGGAGAGGTTCCGTCAGGAAGAGTCGGTAGAGAAGGTATCTTTTGTTTCTCAGAGTGTGAGTCCGGTTATGCCAAAGCATAACCGATTAGGTCATTTGTCCTTTCGATCTCTAAAGAGTCTGTTTCCAGCTTTATTTGAGTCTGTTGAGTTGTCTCAGTTGCAGTGTGAAAGTCGTGAGTTTGCTAAGCATTGTAGAAAGCCTTATTTATTGAGCAATAAAAGGAGTAATAATTTTTTTGATATTGTGCATACTGATGTTTGGGGGCCTTATCACATCCCTTCCATGGGTGGGTATAGATATTTCTTGTTATTTGTTGATGACCATACCCGTTTTTCTTGGGTTTATCTCATGCGTTCACGAGATGAGGTACCTGCCCTGACCCAAAACTTTCACCAAATGATCCTAACCCAATTTGATGCCAAGATTAAAGTTCTCAGATCTGATAACGCAAAGGAATACTTTACTAAACCATTGACATCTTACCTTCTCAATCATGGGGTTATCCACCAGAGCTCTTGCCCTCATACACAGCAGAATGGAGTTGTAGAAAGGAAGAATAGGCACATCTTGGAAGTGGCTAGAAGTCTCATGTTTACTTCCACTATTCCTATTCGCTTCTGGGGTGATGCTATCCTCACGGCGGTATATCTTATTAATCGGGTCCCTTCCTGGGTCCTTGATATGAGATCTCCTTTTGCCCTTCTATACCCAAGTGAGGAGTTGTTTTCTATTCCCCTTAAAACATTCGGTTGTACCTGCTTTGTTCAGCTTCTCGGACCCCATCACTCCAAGTTCGAACCCAAGGCCTCAAAATGCATTTTCCTTGGTTATGCACAAACTCAAAAGGGTTATTGCTGCTATGATCCTGTCTTAGGGAGGAAGTTTGTCTCCATGGATGTCACTTTCTTTGAGGGGACACCCTATTATCCTCGGGTTTCTCCTCGGGGGGAGAGTAGTGAGAATGGGGATTTGAGTCCTTGTCTTCAGGGGGAGAGCAGTGAGAGTGGGGGCAGTTCCTTTACCTATTCCATTGGGTGATGAGAGCTGCAATGGTGAGGGCGGTCAGAGGGATCAGGAGTTGAGGGAGAGCTGCAATGGTGAGGGTGGTCAGAGGGATCAGGAGTTGAGGGTCTATCACAGGCGGTGCAGGCAGGTTGATCCTAATCATCAGTAGTCCAGGCCAGCTCCAATCTCATATGCATCTCCAAGTCCAGGTATTACAGTCCCGGGGCCCACAGAGACTTCCTCTATTGTTACCATTTCACCTCCTACAGATGACCTTGACCTTCCGATTGCCATTCATAATGGGAAACGACATTGTACCACATCTACAGCCCACTGTATTTCCCAGTTCTTATCCTATGATCGCCTATCTCCTACCTACAGGTCCTACCTTACTCCAAGAACAGTGCAAGAAGCTCTATCCGTCCCAGAATGGAAAGATGCAATGCAGGTTGAGATGAATGCCCTGTTGAAAAATAACACCTGGGAGGTAGTTGATCTGCCCAAAGGAAAGAAACCAGTTAGTTGGATGCAGATGGGTATTTACGGTGAAGCATAATGCAGATGGCTCCATTGAGAGGTATAAGGCTTGGTTAGTTGCAAAAGGGTTCACACAGACTTATGGCATAGATTACTTGGAGACCTTTGCCCCGGTAGCCAAGATGACTACCATTCGGGTCCTATTATCCCTTACAGTGAGTCACACTTGGCCTTTATACCAAATGGACGTGAAAAATGCTTTTCTGAATGGAGACCTGCAGGAAGAGGTTTACATGCATTTGCCTCCTGGATTCTATGATGCAGAAACAGGTAAGAAGGTCGGCCGGCTCAACAAGGCTTTGTATGGTTTGAAGCAGTTACCTAGGGCTTGGTTCGATAGATTCAGACTAGCCCTTGTGAAGTTTGGTTTTGTACAGGCTTAGTCAGATCATACTCTATTCATCAAGAGGGTAGAGTCCTCCTTGACACTATTGACAGTATATGTTGATGATATTGTGGTGATAGGGAATGATAGCCATGAGATTGAGTCCCTTAAACAGCTCATTCATCAAGAATTTGAGGTGAAAGACCTTGGTGTACTCCGGTATTTTTTGGGTATTGAGGTTGCTAGATCCAAACAGGGGATCTTTATTTCTTAGAGGAAATATGTCCTAGACCTGTTGGCAGAAACTAGAAAGTTAGGTGTCAAGCCTGCAGATACATCCATTGAACAGAACCACAGGATTAGTGCAGAGAGTGGGAAGCTTCTTGAAGACAAGGTTATGTTCCAGCGATTGGTAGGAAATCTCCTATTATCTCTGCTTCACTCGGCCAGATATTACTTATGCTGTTAGTGTTGTCAGCCAATACATGCATTCTCCTAGAACCACACATCTTCTTGCGGCAGAAAGAATTTTAGCCTATTTGAAGAGATGCCCGGGTAGGGGTATACTATTCAAGAACAATAACCACATGAAGGTGGAGGTCTATACGGATGCCGATTGGGCTGGGAGTGTTGATGACAGAAGGTCTACCTCAGGATATTGTGCCCTTGTAGGAGGTAACCTTGTCTCCTGGAGAAGTAAGAAACAAAGTGTTGTCTCCCGGTCTAGTGCTGAAACAGAATACAGGTCCATGGCTAACGGAGTGGCTGAAATCCTATGGCTAAGATCTCTACTTGAGGAGTTGGGTATTGAGTATGAGAAGCCCCTGATGCTGTATTGTGATAATCAAGCAACTATTAACATAGCACATAATCCAGTGCAGCATGACAGAACCAAACACATTGAAGTTGACCGACATTTTGTACGAGAGAGGGTCTCATCTCAAGAAGTATGCCTCCCTTACATCACATCCAGTATGCAACTAGCAAATATCCTCACTAAAGCTGTGTCAAGAAAGAAGCTAGAGGCGGATCTATCCAAGTTGGGAATGATAAACATTTACTCCCAACTTGAGGGGGAGTGTAGAGAACACTGATGTGGGCCCCACAGCTTTGGTCCCACTCTGTCCGTGGGCCCCACAGCTGTGGTCCCACTCTGTCCGTGAGCCCCACAGCTGTGGTCTCACTCTGTCCGTAGGGCAGAATGTTCCTAGTCATCCTAGGGTTAGCTACTGTTATTCTAGTTGTTATTTATTTTTCAATTTTATATTATTGTGTGTTATGTAAATACCAAGGGCAGATGTGTCCTTTCATGTAACTAGCATAACCTATAAATATTAATAGAAGTGGCGGTGGCAGAATTATTCAGATTCTGTCATTCCTTTCAAAGTTTGTGTTCTACTGCTCTCTCTCTACTCTTTCTCCTCTTTCCTCTTCACTTTCTCTTCTTTTTGAACCTGAAATTTCTTAGTGTTCAAGACTGATAGCAGTCTTGAACAACTACAATCACTAAAAGTATTTTAAATAAGCAACCTCATCCTTGTCATAGAAGGGTTTTATTGGTTTTCATTCTCTTCTCTTTTCTTTTTCTTTCTGTTTTAATCTATGTTTTCATGGTTTTATTTTGTTTTCTTTTGTGTAATTTGTGTAGGTACATAGGTCCCACTCTGAGTTTTTTCACAAGTTGGTCTGAGTTGGCTTAGGTAGCCTGACTGCTATTAATATGATTGTCCTTGCATGGGACCTGCATTAAGCAACCTATCTGGGATGCGAAACTTGTGATCTGGGGGTTGCGGATGACCTATCACCTATCCAGGTTTTGCATCCCTCCCTCTTTCCCTTGGACTTCCGGACATCTTCCACAAATTTCATGTTTATTTATTTTATTTATTTTTTAATTCTTTTGGTGAATAGTCCAGTGTGTGTAGTCTCTAGCAATGGCAGGAGTTAGCTCCTAGCATCTATTGAAACTTGGGTACAACCATACCAGACTCAGAACTATGAAGCATGCTTGGTACTGTGATGGGTAACCTCTTCGGAAGTCTTCACTATTCATGTTGTATCCCTTTTTTGAGAGAAGCCATTGCTTGGTGTAAGGGTAAAATACTGGGCTGATAAGTCTGAGATGTAAGCTTGATTTTGAGTCTGGCCACTTTGTGCAAAACATTGCCAAGTATTAGGTCCATATCCAGTTTGCCTCTCCCCCAAAACCACAGATAGCCGGCAACACATTATGTTTTCTCTGGCTTTTCCAGGTTCCATACCTTGAGCCCCATTTGGGAGGGCTTCTGCAGTGATTGAGCTGAGTTGACTGAGCTGCCTATGATAGCTTCACTGGAACGTCGATGTTTTGGCTCATGTAAGCCTTTTTTCAACTTTCTGGATTTTTACCAAACACAGCGTGACAACTTTCTGGGTTTCTTGGCTCATGCAACACCAGAAGCCACTGTGTGAAAGCCCTCCCAAATGGGCACTAGTTTTTTTTAAAGCCTATTGATTTGCTTTCCACATTTAAAGCCCTCCCAAATAAGCACTATGTTAGATCAAGTAATCAGAATCGTTGAGACCATACTGCCTTGATTTCTGAATGCCTCATAAGGTGAACATTGGCATGCTTATCATGGATGGATGGTTTTAGCTTACCTTCCAGCATGGAGTTAACTGTTTGATGGTACATCTGTTTGGCCGATGTAAGTGGAATTCATATTCCAAAGTATTTAATCAGGGCCTTGGTGTATGAGTAGTTTTGACCTGGATAGACCATTTCCAGGTTGAAAGACAGAGCTTCGAGTGAAGAACAGAGAGGCTCTTGCTTGTTCTTCTCATTGAGCTCCGAACATTAGAATTTGCCAATTTTTTGGAGAGAGATGGATGCTTTGGTTCCATACCCTCTTCAACCATGGCTTGGCATAAATTACCTAGGTATTACCAATAAACCTGTTGTAGACCTTGTAGGACTGCACTTAATGCACATCCAGAAGGATCATGGAATGGATAGTCTTACTTGCCTAGAAGATTTATTGCACTGAAGATAATCCCAGTTAGACTTAGTTTGGAAGGAGTACAAATACAAATATGTACAGTGCAAATACATACATAATAATACTAGAAGCAAGGTTTTGCACTCTACATATTTTTTTTCGTACTCCTTCCAAACTAAGCCTTACTGGTTAGTTTTATCATATTTGGTTGATAATTGGGACAAAAGAAGTGTGGGTTCAAGCCATACATGTGCCAGTAGTTCTTCATATTCTTGTCAATTAGAAAGCATCCAGGAAAAGGAACAAAGAATGTATTTCCTTCAACTGTTTTCAGAGGATAGAGCATAGTTCCATGGTTGTGTTATTGACTTATTGTTACTATCCCAGACATGGCTATTAAATAAATTTTCATTTATACATGGCTATTAAATAATTTTTCATTTATAAATCTAATCATTCCGTTTGGGATCTTTGGCCATAGGTTTAAACATGTCAACTGTGAGCCTACCCTCAACTTGTATGTTCAAAAGTGTAGCGCAGAGAAGATATGGTGGTGCCTTAATCAAGAGTCCAACTTCTTCGGCTTCTGTGAAGAGCGTTTCTAAGCTATTTGGCTTGAAGGCTTCCTCTTGCTTCAGAGTATCTGCCATGGCAGTGTACACGGTGAAGCTGATTGGACCAAATGGGGAAGAGCAGGAGATAGATGCTCCTGACGATGCTTATATCCTAGATTCAGCTGAGAGTGCAGGAGTGGAGCTGCCCTACTCATGCAGGGCAGGCGCATGCTCAACCTGTGCTGGGCAGATGGTGTCAGGTTCAGTTGACCAGTCGGATGGATCCTTCCTTGACGGGAACCAGATGGAGAAGGGGTACTTGCTGACATGCATCTCATATCCAACATCAGACTGTGTGATTCACACACATAAGGAAAGTGATCTCTATTGAGCAATGCTCAGGTCATGTCTTTGATTGAGATGAAACTAAGAACTAATTTTGGTCCACGTCACTTCTTAGAGGGAAAACAGAGCGTCAGATCAGACATTCCATATTGGCCTTAGTGTTCATTGTCTAGTTTCTTAAATTTTGCTTGCCTTTTGCTTGGATATCATGTTTCTGATTTTTGATTTCAAATTCCCAGCAAAAATGATATTAGTTGCTGCCTAAGCTTGGCCTATGCAAGTGGAATCCTGTTGTCAACTATACGAGCCCGCCTAAACCAACAGGCACGGGACTACTGTAAAATGACTTGAACCAAGACACCAGCCTAATGATTTGAACTAAGCTTCAGGCTCCAAACCTAATATTTCAAGTTGGTTTAAACTGAAAGGGTCGATGACTAGATGTGGCTAATCCATTAGCACGCTCCAATCTCTCAATTCCCGTGCATAGCTGATGACTGATGTGGGGTGTTATTGGTTAAACACAACCATCAAGTTCAGATCGTTTCCGGATTCCAGTTATGTGCCACTTGTGCATGCAGGTCTGGCCTCTATTAACTAATAGGACTGTTACGATGGGTATTGGTTTTCAGGGTTACTGATACTATACAAATCTTAATAATGAGTTAGGTGATTTCAATTGTTTTAAGGGTATATATACTTTGAAGTTTGAACATTGCTGTGATTAATGTAGGTGGCTCGTTCCAAGAAGGATCAAGGAGGATGGTTGTCTCCTTCCGAGCACTTGGCGAAATGTTTATTTTTTTCGACTAAAAAGAAAGACTTGGATTCGTAAGTGAACGCATTAATCAAAGCAGAAGACGCGTTTCTCACCAGCCACCAAAGCGGAAAATGGAAAGAAATGTTTTAAATCCTTCCGAGAATATTAACTTTGTAAGTGATAACGATTAATATAAATACTCCAGACATCAACATCTTTGTTGCAACTTTCTGTAATTACGCCAAGACTTCAACGCATCTCTCTCTTTCAATCACCACGATTCATGGCTGGGAATTGGATCTATTATTGGGGCAACGGCTCCAACCCGTCCGGAAGAATACAACAGGTGCGTGTTAACTTCTGTAGAAGATTTACCACATTGTTACTATCTCCGGATTTAGATCTGTACTGGCAACATGTTGTACGAAACTCCGATCTAAATGAAAACACAGAGAAAAAATACAGAGAAGAAGTTGCAGCTCTGGAGGGCCAAGCCAGAAAAATATATCATACTGACGACAATTTCAATGTAGTCCCTACGGGAGACCAGTTCGTGGATATAATGGTGAAGCAAGGCTGCTTCATACTGCAAGTGGCCTTGTGCTCCTTGGGTGGTTTAGCACCGCTGGGTTACCCAGAGGACGGAAATCTGGGCAAAGATTGGGACAAGGAAATGATCGATAACTGGGTTTCGTCCATGTTTTCCATCAGTAAGCAATTTCCCCTCTTCATCCTCCAGAAACTGATGGAGCAAAGCTTCTTCCAAACTGTGCTGAGTAGGGGAAAATGGAAGGGACCCCATGACTTGGCGAGGATGGTGCTGTATGACAGTCTGGTGAAGCCCACGCTTGATTCACATGGAAGAAGAGCAGCTACATCATTTCTTGGCTTAATCCACTGCAAGAAGAGCGGTTTGGCAAAAGAACAGCCAACCCTTCTCCATGCTCTTTGGCTTACTCTGACTGGGCCTGACTTAAGTGGTGGTGTCGTCAAAGAAGGCGACAACGTATGGTCCACCGTCCGTAGCGCGACGGAGCTGCGGGAAGCTGGAATTGGCTTCAGAAACAACAAGGAGATGGGGATTAGAGGGATAAAATTCAAAACAAAATGGTTGAAATTTGACGCTTATCTCTGCCTCCCGTTCATCTCCATTGGACCCAATACAGAGACGCTGCTTAAGAGCTTGATTGATTTTGAAGGGGAGCTGTATCAGGACGGAAGCGGTGGTGAGGTTTGTGCATATCTGAAGTTCATGAGTGAGCTGGTTCGTAGTCATGAAGATGCCAAGGTCCTTGCAGTACATGGGATCATTGATGCCGATACTGAAAGCGAGGAAAAAATGCACCATACCTTGGCGAGTTTACACCTGCCGGAGGTAGTAAACAACCAGAATCTCTGTGTCGTAAGGGATGAGATTCGTGGTTATGTGAAGCCCAGCAAGTGGGACAAGATTGTGAATCTCATTGTCATCACTCTGCTTCTCACATTGGTGCAGACCATCTATACTGTTGTTGGCTATCATCACCCAAAAAACTAATCAAAATTGGTTTGGAGCAGAAGCTATAGAAATGTAGCTTTTACTTGCTTCAATTATTTTTTATTGTTGTTGTTGTTTGGTGCGGCTCTGGTTGCTTGTAATGTAATTTCATTTTATAAGAGTGCAAATGAAATTATGCAAATTTTGATTCACTTTTGTTTTGGGTTTTCTTCTACTTTAGCTCAGTTTGGCAAGAGGACAATGCAAATACAATACAGAAGCCAAGAAGGTGTTTGACACTTTGTTTTACTTCATCTGCAACACAAACCAATAAATTAAAATGAGGCAAAAAACAGAAATAAGCAATTGCCTAATAGGATCTATCGGTTATTTGACAATTACTTAAACCTCCCCTATATTGACAAAACCGCTTCCGTTAATCTCCCAACAGAAAATATAACATAATACTATAACTTTTAAAATTCTAATTTTACCCACGACGACTACCATTCGGGATCCACTACACACAGGTTGTTCCCACAGAACAGCGCATAGGTAGCAGATCCGAGCCCCGACAACGACAGATTTTGCTCTGAATAGAGCACTTTGGATTCAGTGCGTTTCTTTGAGTCCACTAAAATTTTGACGCGTCTTTCGGTGCTCATCACTGGCGACCGGCTGAAGTTTTTATACGGTTATGATTGATAAAATTATTTTTAAAAAAGAATTGATTAATATAAAATTTTTGTAAAGAAATCTAACTAAATATTGACAGAAAGTTTAAAACCCTCATGCTCTCATACTCGAACCCTTTCTCCTCCAACCATTAACGGGAAGACAAAACTTTCCTCACGGTTGTGGCTTTGGATTTGCAAGACAAATCCTTACATTCTCAATCCAAACGCAATTCAAGCCTTCTCCAGCCATTAATTGGAAAACAAATCTGGTTTTGACTTTAGATTTGCAAAACATGAGACATCTTCTTTTTCCTCCATACTAAGCTTTTGAAAGTAAAAATCAATAGTTCCTAAATATCTTTTCAAGAAAAATATATTCAATCAGTCACGTTGTTACGCACAGGATTTTCTTTCATGATACACTCTCGAAAATTTCTATTTTCAAAGGATTCTTGGGTTTCGGATTTTAATACGAAAAAGTGGTATTAGGGATTTTCGGACAGAAATCAGTGAGTTCATTAACTTGGTCGGTGTTGAGAACTTGCCAAATGAGTTAGAGTTAGGATCTTCAGTCTTACAAAGGATTCTTGGACACAAATCAGCGGGATCATTAGCCTTCTTGTTCTTAGTTTCTACCTTTTGTATTTTGGGGTTTCATTCACCTTTGAACACTTTGATGTTTGAAACTTTCCGTTAATACCATTGCTGTCGTCACTAAAATCTACAGTTGTCGTTTTGTTGCAGTTTGAAACATCAGTGATAAGGCTTGTTGTTATTACTGGTTGGGGGGAGAAGGTTTGAGTTACAGGGCTTTGCAGAGACTGTTCTGTAAGTCTTTTTCGCAAGTTGCAAAATGTATACTTTTTTTTTATATCTTTTATCAATTTTTATTTAAGCTCCAACCGGTTGTAAGTAATGGCCAGTTAAGCATGAAATGATGTGTCAAAATTTTAGTGGCTCGAAGAGCCAAATGCACTAAATCCGAACTGATGCCCTGATGCTTCCGTTGCACCTTAGGCTCAGTTTGGAAGGAGTACGGATACAAATATGTACCGTGCAAATATATAAAAAATATAAGCTTTTGTAGTCTACATATTTGTATTTATACTCTTTATGCTCAATTTGGAAGGAGTATAAATACAAATTTGTAGAATACGACAAAATCTTGTATTTTGTATATATTTGCACAGTACATATTTGTATTTGTATTCCTACCAAACTGAGCCTACTTTACAAATTTGTATTTATACTCCTTCCAAATGGAATTTTAGGCTCAGTTTAGAAAGAGTACAAATGCAAATACATACAAAATAATGTAAGCTTTTGCACTCTACATAATTATATTTGTATTTGTACTCCTTCCAAACTAAGCCTTAAAATTTGAAAATATCTCTATCTTCTAGTTTTCTTTCTTAGAGAACTTGGCTTTGTGAAGGGTTTGAATAATTTCTTTGAATTCAGTCATTTTTACATAAAATGTCTCCATGCAACAGAAATCTGGAACCATATAACGATGATTCTCTTAAGGGTGTTTCGACCAAAATTCATTCTCTTACTACGATAACATCCAGAACATGGAACAAGGACAAGAAAGCTGCACTAAGTTTCATCGTCACACAGGAAATCAAGGGTATCCGTTTAGTCATCCCCCATGTGTATGGCATTGGCATCTTCCTGCCATAAACAGAGGGGAGCTTCGTACATGTGCCTAAACCTAAATCCCATGACTCATGAAGTCACGATCCTTCCTACCCCACAACCACCAAGAAAATTGAGTGGAGGCTACAACCATTTTACAGGTGGAAATATTTTTGCTCCTATTTAATTGGAGGGCATGCATCCAATCAAATACATTTTACCCCTTAATTTTGAGTCCAGATCTGTTGCTCCCATGCTGTGTATAACCTGTTGTGTCAACAAATTATAAGTGAACACGCCATGGATGTGGATCTCATGTATATGGTACATTAAGTCATTGCATGGTTGGTTACATAACCCATTACACGTAGCATGGCGAGCAACAATTCTTACATAGGCTGTGTTTGGTTTGAAAGAAAAGGTAGAAAAGGAATTCTTCCTTTCTTTCAAGCCAAATTATAAGGGTTTAGTCTTTAGTGTATAGGTTTTAGGATTTAGGGTTTAAGGTTTAGATATAAAAATTAGCCAAGTGAATCCTGTTACAGGGGTGATAGGGTGTAAAACAAAACACTCCAATTACAAAGGATGTTTTTTTTTTTTTTGTTCTTTGAGAAAGAATGTAAATAACTCTAGCGTGTTTGAAGCAAACAAATCAGGTGGAGCCATCTAATGAACAAATGAGATACTATACATAAGGCAGAGGAATAGACAAGATCTAATAGAGATAACAATTGAGCAACAAAATTGGAGGCCCCTAAAGAGATTTAAAGATTTAAGAGGAGACCAAATCAGCCCCCCACAACGTCCCACAGTACATTCCCGCTGTGTATTAGAAACATCTCCCGATGATAATCTCAGAAATGATGATGCCATCATCAAGAGATGTTGTGGGGGGCTGATTTAAACTCACTTAAGAGAGATTGAGTGGTTGTGGGTTATATGTACGTGGAACAAAACGATTGATCCTGCAGCCCTTAAAATAGTTCTCAAGATCGGCTAATTGATTGATTCTGCATGAAAGGAGAGATAGAACTTATGTGGAGAATTAGGGTGCTGATGAAAAATTGCTAATAGGAAGCCAGACTCAGCAATTACATACGCATAGGGAGGGATGCAAGACAGTAGATTGGTTAACAAAGCAAGGTCAAGGAGGAGATATGGAGTAGTTAGGATTGTATAATTCTTTTATGTCTTTCAAAGTACCAGCAGTTTAACAGCGCAGATATTACGATGAGAGCCTCAAATCGTAAATACATGAAGATTACACCTTGTGATGAGTATTGTGAGGGTGTGGAATTAAACCATTAAAACATTTTATAGTAAACACTACTACAATTGTGAAACTATTGTGGAATCTCCTGATGAGTGAAGAACACTTTAGGATGGAAAAAATGAATCATTTACACCTGCGATGAGCTAAATTCATTGCCCACAATCAGCCACAATTTCGATCAATGAAGAACATCCTTCTACCTACTGCGATGAACCACAACTACTCGCGTTGTTGCATTCCAATTAAGCCACCTAGACACGTTAATGGCTTAAAGAAAACCCAATCCCCAACATGTGACCACGAGAAAGTCTGTTAAGGGTCGTATCCAGGATGTACCAAATAAGAATCCTAAAGGAATAGCAGAGGATCTCATTGGATACATGGCAAGACCCTGGTGGAATTTATTCAATAAAGATCAAAGAATCATGATCTCCTTTCCTAATGAGAAAAGCCCTTATTTTGGCGTTTCTCTTTATGGTTTTGGGATCTCTTCTATAAAAAAGGAGAGAGTCAAGAGCCCAGACACCAGAGATCAACCCCAAGAATCCTTCCTGCTTCCTGATTCCCTAAGTTCCCATGCCTCTTACAACTACCCTTTTATCTCTACCCACCCAGACTCCTAGTCATCCTCTATCCTTCAAGGAAACCACTCTTCGTTGCCTTCCCATCCTACTTACACTTTCGTCTTAGCAAAGAGAAAAATTTATTAGGGTTAACTGGTTGCTAAAATTAGTTTGGTCCTTAAAAATATTAGTGGTCAAAGTGAACAACCCCTGACGGAAGGCCAGTATCTAACAATAAAAAGTCTCTAACGGAGGGGATATGTGGGGAGACATCAAAAGTTAGGGTATGTTCAAGAGAATTGGAGAAAAGAGAGGGATGTAATGACCCTTGAGAAAATGTTAGAAAGTGAAAGGGAGTTCATATAATTATTAGAAAAAATGGACTTGTATGTTATAGTAATAATGGGTGTTAGGGAATGTGCAATTCAGGCTGAGCTGAAAGTTTTTTTTTTTTTTCCTTTTTCTAAGATAGCCACAATTTCAGGAATATTTTCATCATACTAGATTCTTTTCTATAACTAGCAGTTGGATGGATAATCCCCTCCGTTTTATGGATACTCTGTCACAGTCACGGCTGACGATGGAAGTGAATGGTAACGGCAAACTATGGAACAAGGATGCTGAAGCTGATGTTTCCATATATTTTGATGGGTCATTTTGATCAGCAGGTCATACATCTAAGGGTGTCAGTGGACCGATTTTGGATTGGACCCGTCCAGTCCAATCCAATCTAATAAAAATTTTGGACCAAATTGATCTAATCCAACACATCTTGTTCGTCTGAAGTTGTTGGAGTGAAGTTTGCTGTGTATTGTGTTGACAGATTCTAGGACAGGAAGATTTAGGATGGTTGGCAATATGGAGGTATCGAGTTCTCACTGATGGTGCACATTCAAGGTTTTAGGTTTGAATTCTGTAATAGATAGTTTATTGTCATGGCCCATTGTTTGGCATTGATGGCTAGAGAGATGTTTATTTCTATTAAGGATATAGTGAGGAGTTCGGATCTGCTATTCACAGGACGTGCCTCAAATCGACCTCACAGCACGTTCCAGCCGTGCATTGAGAACGTCTCTCCATGAATAAAAATTTATAATTATTGAGATGTTCCAGATACATGGCTGAAACGTATTGTATTAAGGTTGGTATGAGACGCACTCTATGAGGATCAGATCCAAACTCTATAGTGAGTATGGTTTTTAAAACCGAACCGGTCCGGGGTCCAGTTACCAAGTCAAACAGTCCAATTATTCAACTAAACGGTTGGCCTGTTCTGACAAAAAAATAAAAAACTGCTCGGGTCAGCGGTTTGCTGATCAAAATCAACGGTTTTTGAAGAAATTCCAGTTTTGGAAAAAATCGAAACCGATCACCTAATTGATTCCCAAATTTTTCCAGTTCAACCATTCAGTTCAATCCGGTTTTAAAAACATACTAGTGAGGATTTCAGCGGAGAAAGAGAGAGAATCAGAGGTAGACAAAAGAAGATGATACAACTCTGCTTATTTAATTTTTTTATAAATTAGATGAAAAGGGAAAATAAATAGAGCAAGGTGGACATCCAATAAATGAGTTTCATCCCTTGGTCATAGTAAGCATTTAGGGTCTGTTTGGTTTGAAGTCGGAATTAGAAATGAAATCAAAATCCCATGGAATAGGAATGGTCTATTCCCATGGTCTATTTGGTTCAGGTCAGAATCAGCATTGGAATAAGTTGGAATGAGATTTCATTCCTAAAGGAGGGGGAAATGATTATCCCTCAAATGGAGAAATGTCATTCCAATAAACAGGCCCTTAGATTGTGTGGCGTGTTAAGAATGGAGGATAAAAAAGAAGTTAGTTTTGTATTCTGTACCTATACCCTTCAAGTATAGGTAATTTGAATGGACCTCACATAGGTAATTTGAATGGAAGCTAAATTGAATTGTGACTTGCTCCTCACATAACGCACCTCGTATCAATCTCACAGTATCATACCACCGTGTGTTGGGAACATCTACCATGAATAACAATACAAGGCACAGAATATGTTTCTGATGTGTGGTTGGAATGCATGGTGAGAAGCGCTCAGTGAAGAGCAAATCTGACTAGAACGCGTTCTGAGGTGGAGTGGATGGTAAAAGGCCTAGGAAATGCCAATGGGTCAGGTTCGGCATGGGTTTGCCCCAACCCTAACCGACCCTCCAACACCCCAACCCAAACCCGATCTATTCCCGCTGAAAAATACATTATTTTTTAACCCGACCCAACCTTATAAGGTTTAATCCAATTCTGACCATACTCAACCTGTAGCGTCTCAAATGTTTTTTTTTAAGATCTAAAATACGTTAATTTAAGAGAATGTTTTATAAATTCTAAGGCATTCCTTTTTTTTTCATTTAAAAAAAAAGAAAATCAAAACCAATATATAAATAAATCATAAACTTTTAGTCAAAAAATTATAAGAATGTAGATTATCATGACCTGACGGATAGGCTAGTTAAAACTCAAACCTGAATCCGGTAAAAAAAATCAAAACCTTAACCCGATCCTCAATCTGGATTTCCATTTAACCCATTAACATCCCTGCCATAACTCTTTCGCTGACGTGACATGATCGATGACAGGGTGGGGGAATTGGTCAGAACTCAGAAATGGGGACGGGGCGGGGACCGGAGAGTATTATATTTAAGTGGGGTAAAATACAGAAACCTTCCCTAAGTTTATGACAATCATAAAAACTTTCCTTATAGTTTAACTTTAGCAAAAACTTCCTTTCTATTTTCAAAAACCTTCATTCCATCAACGAGCAAGACGAAAAATGTTAAACTGATGATATTTTTTTCAAAATACCTATACCCCTCTGGCTACGACGCATGGCACAACCATGAGTTTTCTCTCTACGGCGGCAATCCCTTCGTTTCTAATTCCAGTTGGCTCAATCATTTCTCCAATGAGATCCCGGCATCACTTGGGAGATTGCCGGTGACGGTGAGCTTCGGTCTGAGGCATAATAACCTCAGCGAAAAAATCCCTCAAATTGGAACGCAGGCAGCTGGGATGAGCCTCCTAAATAAACAAATCGATCAAAGAAACAATGGACCTAGAAACTAAAAACGTAAGAATCAAGCTAACTAGATTTGGGCGGCCTAGCAATTGGACTGTCCGAAGAGCGAAACCCCACCGTCACGGCATCGTATACGCATTGGAAAAATGGTACCTCTGCCTTTTGCATCCGCACACACCTCACAGATGACCGATACTGAACTATTCATCGGGATATGCTCTATAACGCTTTCGTGTTCTGTATACGAACGTGGGTTCATGTAGCTTCCATATCTGGTTCTCATAATCCATGCGCCCTAACCCCAACATCCCTTGTCCTGTGGATAAACACTCCGACATTGCAGTTTGACTATAGAATGGCAATAACATGCTAGAATCCCGTCGAATCTAGTGGAAGTATTTGCTCATGCAGAAATCGTTTGGTCGAGCCTGTATGTAATTATCCCCTCTCCCTCCTTGACCGCTTCATCATTGTGATGAAGAAGAAGCAATCTTTGTCTTCAAGATTTGTAGAAATATCTACCTTGTCGGTAATCGGAATTCTGTGGCAATTTCTCGGTGATCATCTTGATGGTTTCCGACGGATGAGAGAAATGGCGATCTGTTGAGGAGGGATTCCGATTTTTTGACTTAGAAAGGATCGGAAATTCTTGAACCCCAGAGACAAATGCACGTTGACGTTGTCGAGGTCGATTTCATGCTTCCCATCAAAGAAGATCACCGGGAAAGAAGCAATTGTGAAATTCTCCATCATATTTACTGGATTCCCGGTGAAATTTCATCAATCTGCCGACGGAACTCCAGGGGCGAGGAGGAGTTTGGACAAATAGGAAGATACGAGAGTAGTTTTTAAATTGGAGAAAGGCACGAGGTTTCCTCTTTCAAAACTGAAAACTGCATGAAGAAAGTGATGCTGGGGAGAGGCTCGTCCTAGCTGTCTACCTTCCAATCAGAGGGATTTCTCCAGTGAGGTTGTTATGCCTCAAATCGAAGCTCACCCGTCACTAGCAATCTCCCAAGTGATGCCGGGATCTCACCGGAAAAATGGTTGAGCCGACTAGAACTAGAAACGAAGAGATCGCCGCCGCATTGAGAGAACTCATGGTGGTGCCATGCATTGCAGCTGGAGGAGTAAAATAGGTATTTTGAAAAAAATTATCATCGGTTTAATATTTTTCGTCTTGGTCGTTGACGGAAGGAAGGTTTTTGTCAATTTTTTTGAAAATAGAAAGAAGGTTTATGCTAAAATTAAACTATAAGGGAAGGTTTTATGATTGTCAGAAATTTTTATATTTTACCCATTTAAATATTTAATTGGCATTCCTACTTTATATAATTTTATATTTAGCCGGTTATCATATTGTGGTTGACGCTTGAGTAGTTGTAGCGAGATCAGAGCGTGCAATGGGAACATTTTCCGTACGTTGTCATTGAGAGATGCTCCCAATGCACGGCTGGAATGGATGGGCGGTTTGGTTGTTGCATAAGAACGGACGTGGTTCAGTCAATGCCCGAGCAAAACAACAACAACGAAAAAACAAGTTCAGTGTCAATGATACTTCAGGGAAAAAGATAAGATGCTGCATATAAAGTGAACAGTTAATCAGTTACCCGGCGGCGGGCGACCTTTCATCTATGCTTCCTTTATATTTCATTGCTACCATTGAAGTCGAACAGATTTATTATTCTGGTTGCTTTTCGGCTTTTCCTTTTTACAAGAGAAAAATTATGATCCGAACGACAAGAACGGACGTGGTGGTATCCCCAATTGTGCAGTCAATGCTTGACAAGTTGAGCTCCCCTGAGCTCCGGGATTTCGGATCGTCATGGGAAGTCGGATTTGAGCTGGCAGAGCTCCGCAAAACACTTCAAACGATCCAAGCAATGCTGGGTTTCATGGAGGAGCTACAAGTAAGAGATGAGCTAGTGAAGGTTTTGTTGAGAGATCTTAGGGGTGTGGCCTACTATGTTGATGACGCCCTGGACGAGTTCATCTATGAAGTTCTCAAAGAGAGGGATGAGAGGAGTCAGGGAAGGAAAAAGAAGCCGGTGCGCTCGCTTTTCTTATCTTTTCTAAATACCCATAACGCATGTTCACCTGATGTTGCAAGTTTCATAACTAAAATTGATGAGAAATTAGCTGATATTGAAAAGAAGCTCCAACCCCATTACTTGGGAGGATCTTCTACAGTGAAGCACTCTGGAATGCTAAATAGTCAAAATAGACAAGGAGCTATTCACTTTAGAGACATCAGGCAGATGAGTAGCTCATTAGTTGGTGAGTCGTACATTTTTGGTAGGAAAGAAGAGGCTTATTATGTGAAGAACGTATTGTTGTCTAATCAATATGATGGAAGGGAGGTTCCTGTGGTTTCAATTGTTGGAATGGGGGGTTTGGGCAAGACAAAACTTGCCCAGCTTATATACAATGACCCAGAAATTAAAGAACATTTCAATATGAGATGGTGGATCTGTGTGTCTGTGGATTTTACTGTTGACAGGTTAACTAGAGCAATATTAGAGTTGGAAACAAGGAAAACTGGTGATCTCAAGGAACTAGAGTCGTTACAACTTGAACTTCAGGATAGGGTGAGGGAACAGAGGTTTCTACTTGTGCTAGATGATGTCTGGAGTGAAAACCGTGACATCTGGGATGCCCTACGGCTTCCTTTTTGTGCTGCAGATAAAGGAAGTAGAATTATAGTAACTAGTCGGAGTCAAAGAGTTTCATCCATCATGGGTTCCGTGAAAACTCTTTCTTTGGGAGGTTTATCAAATGAAGATTGCTGGACATTGTTTAAAAACAAGGCATTTATTGATGAGAATTCTGATGCACATCCATTCTTGGAAGCAATTGGTAAGAAAATTGTACATAAGTGCAATGGTGTGCCTTTGCTAATAAGTACACTTGGAGAGCTTTTATATGGGGAACTAGATGAGAAAAAGTGGGAATACATCCTCAAAGGCCAGGTGCTAGATCTAGAGGAAAACAAAATTTTTTCGACTTTAAGTTCGAGTTACCATCATCTGCCAGCACATTTGAAGATCTGTTTCCAATATTGCTCTTTGTTTCCCAAGGATTATGAATTTGAAAAAGAAATCCTAGTCTTACTTTGGATGGCAGAAGGTTTTCTTCCATCTAATGAAATTGAGAAAATGGAAGATATTGGTATCCAGTACTTTGATGATTTGTTGCACAGGTCTTTCTTTCAGAAAATATATACATTGATTGATCAAACATCTGAGGAAAGATTCGTGATGCATGAACTCATGCATGATGTATCACAGTCAGTTTCTAGGGAGATTTGTTTTAGTCCTGCTTTTGTCAAACCATGTGATAAATTGAACTCTGAGAATGCACGTCACATGTCATTGATTAATGATGATCTTGATTCAGTTAATAAAGAATTGTATGATTGTAAGGGGACATCCACATTTCTATTACCAGACTATGATTTTAACATCTTTTTCTTTGGAGAGGTCACTCATGAGTTCTTTGAAGGGTTCAGATGCTTGCGTGTGTTGGATCTAAAAGGATACGAACCCATGCGGCTGCCAGATTCCATTGGAAATCTGAAGCATTTACGATACCTTAACCTTAGTTATTCTGGTATTAGAGAGTTACCTGAATCCACATGTAACCTTTTCAATTTGCAGACATTGGTATTGAAGAATTGTCTCTTCTTTTCTAGGTTGCCTACAAATATTGAAAGCCTAATCCACCTCCGGCACATAATGATGGAAGGTACTGCTATTCGCTCCACACCAGTGGGAATTGGGAGATTACGTTTTCTCCAAACATTTCCTCCTATTTTTTTGAGTCAAGATGATGGTTTTAGGATAAGAGACTTGAAAGAGTTTCAGTACCTCAAGGGTGAACTTCATATTTACAACCTAGAGAATGTAGCTAGTGGTATGGAGGCCATGGAAGCTGATTTGAAGCACAAACAAAACATTGATCACTTATTATTAAAATGGAGTGACAGAACTCAAAATCTTCGAGATGAGGATGACATTAGAGCTGTCCTTGAAGGCCTACAACCACACACAACTATTAAGAGTCTCAAGATCATCGGCTACAAAAGTTTGGTATTTCCAAACTGGATGATGATGGAATTATCAGTTTATAATAAATTGGTCTCATTGACACTCTCCAATTGTAAAAAATGCAAGTTTCTCCCACCTCTTGGGCAACTACCAGCACTAGAGTCTCTGGAGATTGATGGACTGGTGGAAGTTAAATGTGTCAGTCATGAGTTTTATGGGGATAAAAACATGGATGGTAGTAAAAAGGGGTTTCAAAAGTTGAAGTTCTTAACATTCAAGGAGATGGATGGATTGGAGGAATGGTATGGATCTGAGGAAGGTGAATTCCCTTGCCTCAAAGAGCTTGTAATTAAATGTTGCCGCAAACTGAGTAAACTGCCCCCACTCTTGCCCACTGTGAAAGAATTAGAGATATACTCATGTGATGCTTTGACCTCTCTTCCAAGACTTCAATCAGTTTTCAAGCTAAGATTAGGAAATTGTGATGAGACGATATTAAGTTGGATGCATCACTGCACATCCTTATCCTCCTTGGATATTTCTAATTTTCGAAATCCAACATCCCTGCCCCCAGCAATGCTACGACCCTTGGCAGCATCACTTCAAAATTTGCAGATCAATGATTTTCCAAGGCTTAGGTTGCTGACAGAGGATGTAGGATTACAAGACCTTGCTTCTCTCCAGTATTTAGAAATCAGTGGATGCGATAATCTTATGTCCTTGCCCAAAGGTTTTCACAAACTAAGCTCTCTTGAATACTTGACCATTGGTGATTGTGATCAATTTACATCATTTTCAGAAGAAGAAAATGATGATGGAAGAGGAGGAGGGATGACCTATCCCCCCATGCTTAAACGTTTGCAGATATATAGCTGTAACAATCTCAAGTACTTGCCCAGAGGACTTCACAACTTGACCTCTTTGATGGAATTAACTATTGATAGATGTGATAGAATAATGTTGTTTCTGGATCAAGAGGGGAGCCTTCCCCCGATGCTTAAACGTCTTTCTCTTGGGGGATTTGATCAATTGAAGACCCTACCTAGGGGTTTACATAACCTAAACTCTCTCCAAGAACTACAAATCAGCGATTGTAACAGTATTACATCCTTGCTGGATGAGGGGCTACCTAGCAGTCTTTGCTCTTTAACCATCTGGAGGTGTCCTGAAAAACTTAAAAGCCGTTTGAACAGGGAAGGAGAAGACTGGCCAAAAATAGCACATATCCAGAATGTATCATTCTATGGGTAGTTGTAGTTCTAAATTGGCACCATGATCAAGAGCCAAACAAGGATGCTGTGAGTGCAAGTGACTGGTACAATTCTGACATCCTCTGTAATTCAACCACCTTTTTTTTAAATCCTTGTGATAATCATAAGATCCTAGGATTTATGCCTAGCCAGTTTTGAACTTATATCCTTTTTTATTTATTGGTATCTAGTAAAGCAGAACATAAGAACTGCCAGCACACCCTCTGTGCTGGCAAGGAAAACCAGTCTGAAGAACCTAAAGTTCTGTTGTTAAACTTGGAAAAATCACCTCTTTAACACCTTATCTCTACAGAGACTGTGCGTCTGTAATGCATTTATGCAAGTTTTTCTGTTCCAGTCAAGGGGTTTAATTGATGGGGTCAAATCTGCATTCAATTCAATTACTAAGGCTCGGTTTGGGAAGAGTACAAATACAAATATGTACAGTACAAATACATAAAAATAATACAAAATACAAGGTTCTGCACTCTACATACTTGTATGTTTACTCCTTCCAAACCGAGCTTAAATGGATGCAGGTTTTAACATCCAAATCCGAATAATCAGATTGGATGCTGGGTCGGGTGTCGGATTTTCAAGTCCAGACTATAACCCCTATTATAGGTGCTAAGCCTAGCCCATCCTGGCCCATGATCATCACCCCTACTAGGAGTTCACATCTGTGCCCCACAACGTCCCATAGCACATCCCCGCCGTGTATTGGGAACATCTCCCGATGATAGTACCAGAAATGATGATGTCATCATTGGGAGATGTTCCCAATACATGGCGGGGATGTGCTGTGGGACGTTTTGGGGCGCCCCCTTGTGGGGCACAGATGTGAACTCCCCTACTATCCAGAGAGGTGGAGAGAGAAACTTTGTACCTGGTGCAGCTATGCCAAAATAGTGCAAATGTCGCAGCACTTCATGTTTTTGCTATGTAATTTATGCATTCTTCTTACTTTCTTGTAAAGTTCAAGCAAGATTCAAAGTATCGATATGTATCAATGCATATTGTACAGTATTGGTTTTTGAACCCAACAATACGCTAAATACTATGGGTTAGGACATCTGGCCACTTTTGAAGAATAATACCCTTCCTAGAGGTGTCCTGGCCCAAACCTTGAAACTTAAATATTTTTTTAAACCAAATGTATCACCCCTTTGAATTTCCCAATACACAATCTTTGTATATTTCATGTATCAATATTTTGAACCTTGAATTCAAAGTGTAGTTCCCATCTTTTGGAAACTAGATGTTTGTACTTGTCAGTTTTGATATTAAGAAAGATATTTTGATCTGGTTGTGGAACAAATGAAAAGGTTCTCTCTTTCAATCAAAGACAGAAACTTGGTTATTTTATTGAATAAAGTATAAAAGGATTGTGTGAATATATGAGAGGGAAACCCCCACACTGGTGATCTTTACATGTATATCTTATGTATTTTTCACAAAATGCTGAGTTGTAGATTGATTTATCTCAGCCTCATTGCAAATCATGAAATCTCACATTCTTAAATCCTGCCAAAATGGATATCTAGTGATAAAATGCAAATTGAGTTCAATATACCAACTTCATCATATTAACCTTTCTGCTCATTGATCACTTTATTATTGTTTTAGGAATGGAATTTGGACTCCATTATTACAGTGGAAGGCCTGGCCTTGACCCTACAATTTGTTGGAAGCCAAAGGAAGCACTGGAGCTTATAGAATGGTGAATCAGAAAGTACCACTACCTTGTGGTGGTTCATGATTACAAACTGACACTTGTGCTTAAACGTTTACCATCACAGGTTTCTTGATGTCAGAAAAACCATACTTCCTGAGGATCACATTCAGGCATGATGTTTCTACTTGATATGTTGCTTTTGTTCTTGAGTTCTTCATGTTGGTCTTATCCAAGAATGTGTAGTCAGCATTTGCATCTTTTGTGAATGCAATTTGTGGATCCAATGGACTAGTATATGTTCTCCATGGTATTGTTAAGAAATTTAAAGATTTATAGATAAATTTTGGTTTTATTTATCATTAAATGGTCCATGGAATTAATTAGAACTAACAATCCAAAAGAATCCAAAGGCGAATACTATAAAAGCATTAAATATTTTCAGAGAGGGAGATCAAGAGAGATTAGAAACAGTGGTATAGAAATTGTACCAACTTTTCACTGTCATCATGTAATGGGGTGTTTGACAACATGGTTTTGTTTTTGAAAACAAATAAAAAAAACTGCTGCATTATAAGTTTGCTGATTGAGGCAGTTGTTTTTGTTTTCAAAAACAAAGCCAACCATGTTGTTGAACACCCCCCAAGCCTTGTCCCAGTGATATGGGTTAGCTACATGGATCCTATTCTGACATCCTGTTTTGTTCAGTGCCATATCCATTCTTAAAAGAGCCTTTAAATCATTATCACTGCTTCAGCCCATGTCCTTTCCGGTCTTCCCCTAGCTCTTGTAGTCCCTTCACCAGGTCCTATCCTCTCTACTTTTCCTATTCATCCATCTCAACATTCACATCATGGCCACACTCATTTTTTGAATTGGGATCTGCTCCTCACAGAACGCACCTCACAGTGACATCCCACCCTGTATTGGGAACATCTCCCCATGAATAATAAATACAAGTACGGGAGATGCTCCCAATATGTGGCCAGGACAGGTTATGAGGTCAGTGTGAGGCGTGCTCTGTGAGAAGCAGATCCGCACTCCATTTTTTCAACATTTTGCTTCCACTGTGCTGACTTTTGAGGTTTATATAAAAAAACATTGTGGGAACAGAAACGCTGACAGAACTTTGGTGTCTAATTACAACTTATATTATGATTATTTCTTGTCAATTCTTGTTTGATTAGGGTTAGCAATTTGCATTATTTTTTGTTATAAAAAAACTCATTTTCTGAATGCATTGACCAATTTTTTCCTATCTTTTGTCTAGTGAGATATAAACATGTATGGTCTGTGCTCATTGGTTACCACTTGTCTAGACCTATGAAAGGATCTTGATTTCAAATGAGCAATCTACCTCTATTCTATTGATTTTCTTTGTATAAATCTTTCTGGTTACCACTTGTCTAGACCAATGAAAGGATCTTGATTTCAAATGAGCAATTTACCTCTATTCTATTGATTTTCTTTGTATAAATCTTTCTGATTAGGAACACGAGTTATTACTGACCCAAATCCAGTGTGGACATTACCTAAAATTCAGGTTCTGATGAGAGTCCATATGATGGCATGCAAGAAACAAGAAGTTTGATCATGTACTTTCACATGTGCAGAGAAGTGATGCTTCAGGTTCTATTATTGTCAATTGACTCAATTTGTAAGTTTTTAATTTTCCCTGGCCCTTTTTTTGCAGGCTCTTTTATTTAAGTGATTTTGCATAAAAACCCAGTAGGTACTAGATACTCCTGCAAGACAATGGAACGATCTTGATTTCAGAAAATGGTGCACCTCTATTCTGTTTTATCTCATTGTCTCCAACTGATATGGTGCAGAGCCAAACATGTAATGATGTATGCTTGGTTATATCTAATTTCTAGTTTATGCTATTAATTTGCTTTGTGATATCACTTTTTTTATTGTATGTATTTTATGGATTATGGTTCCATGCAGTTGCAATCATTTGGTGCTCTTGGGCTTTTAGAAATCTCTAAGCAAGAATTGCAAGAACCTACAGGTTTTCCTACTTTCCCTTCTCCTTTCCTTTCCTTTTGTTTCAAACCAAACACAGCCTAAGGTCATTGTGACTTCGAGATACCTATTTTTCGCCATCATTTTTTCTCCCCACCTTGATTGTCTTACTAAAATGTAATTTGTTTTATTCATATAGGTTGGATGAGTTAATACTTGTCAAGTAATACAAGAAGAACACAGAAGCCTAATTGAGGCTAACCGTGCAATTTGCCGATGTCTTTCTGCCATCAAAGGCCATTCCCAGTCAGATTGTGAGAGGGAAAATGGTTACTTGAGATTTTTCTTTTCTATATTTTCAACCCTCTAGCGGAATGAAAATTTTTCATCAACTATAGATTCTCTACTCGGGTTGAGGAACTTGAACCTTATTCTATTTATTTGAATTACATAGCCTTATTTATACTTGATTTGGTGAAGTATAATAAAAGGGAATGGAGTGTAACCTAAATTCGTCTGGACTCAGTTTGGGAAAAGTAAAAACTATATTAACAAAGATACAGAGGGTCTATACAAGCAGGAGGGCTGTCCCAAACAACTATATCACTTTCTAAACTTTTCATTAAAGAAGCGCCTAAAGACTCTAAACCTTGTATTCGTACTGTATATATTTGTATTTGCATTCTTTCCAAACAGTCCTAATGCATTGTAGCCAAGGTTTGGTATTTTGGTATGGCAAAGTGTGTTGACAAATGACAATGTTGGGACTTGGAAATAGATGTGTATTGAGATATGCTTTGGATATGCATGGATATAGTGGGAAGATATCTAGGTACACATTAAAATATTAATAAAACACCCATAAATCTCATAGATGCATTAATAACACTAAATTTGAAGTTGAAAACTATGATTACAAGAAAAATGTACTTTAATAGTTTGTATGGCATCAACATACCAAGACATGGGATATAATACAATAACCTCAGTGGATACTTACCTCTGTTATGGTGAAGGCATAAATGTTAAATTTTATTACAAAATGTTAAGTTTATCTTTACCCTTTATTTGCACATGTGCATATCCCGTTCCCTGGCCACTCATAATATAGAAACCAAAGGTCCAATATGTACGCTGTATATCAATTTACAAATTATTACATATGCTGTTATTTTTTTTTTAATTAAATAATAATTAATAATCATATAAATATACAATTAATCTAAAAAATAGTAGATACATGAAAATGTAGAAGATCCTTAAATCGAATATCCAAGACAATCATGTAAAATTATTATATGTTAATTATTAAATCAATTATCCTATGTAATTCTTAATAACCCAGCTAATTGCTCATGTTAAGCTAAACGGTAAAGAATTTTGTTTGGGCAAATGAAGCTGAAGTGCATTTGTTCTATAAACACACCATCAATTGTTTCCACTTTTCTCTACAACGTCTTATCAATACCACATAAAATTGTATGGCGAAGTTGATCTCAATCCAACTCAACTTTGACTTCAATTATTGGACTAAAATTTCAATTACTATCCTGTCAAATTTTGTTTGAACAGCAGGTTAAACTCCATATCAATGGCATTGATATGATTATAACCCTCACATGCACCATCATCATGAACAAGACAAATTTCGGGCTTCTACTCGATCTTCAATTCTTGGGTAAGGCCAAGAGCCGGGTTTTATCTAGGCTAGTGTTCTGATGATGGTTGAAATCGTCAAGGATGTCATATGGCTATCTTTGCGGCCGCCTCTCTCTTAGGCCACGTCGATGCCATGTGTTACGGAAGAGTACAACTAAAAAGGAGTGCCTCATACAAATAAGGAAGTGAACTTTGTTGGGGAAGAGAAAACCTCTCGAAGACCTCAGCGGACACTCTCATCTCGACAACCCTGGAGGCCCTATCCATTTAGGACACAGATGCCCAACTATAAATAGGTACTCACTGCTTGAGGTAAGGGACTTTTGGGAACTGCATTGTTTGGGAATTGCACTTTTGGGAACGCCCAACTATAAATAGGACACGGACGCCCAATTATCTCAACTTGCTCATCCCGACCACATCCTTCTCTACCCTACCGACTTGAGCATCGGAATACCTACCCAAGGAACAACTCCTCAGGCCCCTGCCCTTTCTCCTAGTTGCAGATCCCGGTGTGCGGCTTCATCCTTTCACCTCAGCCTCATCCAGTTGGAATGACTACCTGATCGTGTCCTTGGTTCAGAATATCTCAGATCGGACAACATCAGATTGGCATTGTCTGTGGGAAATGTCATTTCCCAAACCCTTCATCGTGCACTAAAAACAACCATGCCTAAGAACACATTCAACCGCTCTAGAACATGTTCCCCATCTCGAGGATCCCGCTCACTCCGCAACTTCCCACCTCGAGAGACCCAACATCAGGCAACGGTCGACCTCGCACAGTTCCAAGCCATGCAGTAGAAGGTTGACCATATCCTAGCCATGATGGAGACGTTGGGGAAACTGGAACATGCCCCTTAAGCTACTCGCCCTGCCATGCAGGTGCTTACTATAGTCAATCCTCACACCGAGGACCCCTAAAGGCGCCACACAAACAGACATAGGGCCCAATCTAACCACGAACAACTGCAGTTCAAGAAGTACGATGGAGCCTTGGACCCCATCAATCACATTGAGGGGTTCAAGGCGAAAATGATGTTGCATGACTCCTTCGAGGGTCTCATGTACAAAGCCTTCATCGCCACCCTCCACAAAGTTGCCAGAACCTAGTACGCCTCCCTTCTGTCGTGATTCATATCCTCCTAGGAGCAGTTGGAGACACAGTTCATACAACAGCTCACCACCAGGCAAAGGCATTGGAAGATGTCGGCCAACCTCATGCAAGTACGAGGCCCTTCAGGTCTGAACTCTAGACTAGTTGGTAGTTGTGACAGTCATCATGAGTGGGCTGCTCCTCACTGTTAAACTTCTTGCTACAAAAGAACCCTCTACCCAACCTGACTGCGCTCATGAAGCATGTGTAGAAGTACATGAACGCTGAGGAAGCCTAAGCACTACAAAGGAGTGAAGAGAACCAACATGATCGGAAGTAGAAGGACCATGATGAGCGCATATTGGATAGAGACAGCAAGAGACAAGACCACCGACTTAACCGCAAACCAAGGATCCCGCCATCAATGTATTCAAACTTTACTCCTTTGAACGTGCCACTGGCCAAAATGTTGATGCAAATCCATGACCGCAGCTTCGTCAGGTGGCCCGAAAAAATGAAGTCCCAGAACAACAAAAGGAATCGAGACAAGTACTGTGATGTCCATCAAGACCACAACCACGAAACTGAGAGCTGTCATGACCTACACCACCACTTGAAGGACCTCGTCTGGTGTGGGTACCTTGGCAGGTTGATGGACATCAAGGAGCACAAGCCAAGGGGAGAAGAGCGCCGCACTAATGCACCACAAACCCGAGCTCCCCCAGTCAGAGTCATTGCTGCCATCTCAGGCAGAATGGCCTCTAGAGGAGAGAGCAACTCGGCCTACAAGGTCTATGCCAGACTACATCAGGTCGAAGATAAGGAACCAACGAGACAAAGGCAAGATGCTCCCATCACATTCACTGACGACGATCTCAGGGGGGTTTAGACACCGCATGACGATGCCCTTGTGATAACTGCCAAGATCACTAACTTTGAGATCTGACGCATATTGATGGACACAGGAAGCTCAACTGGCATCCTCTTTGAAGAAGCCTTTGAATTGCTCGACATTGGGAAGGACCGTCTGACGCCAGTTAACACCCCCTGGTGGGATTCTCCGGAGACTCACTGATACCCCAGGGGAAAATCACTTTACCACTGCTAATAGGCAACGACCTCATCACCACCATAGTGATGGTAGACTTCATCGTCGTTCGCGTCTTGTTCCCCTACAATGCCATCCTCAGCCAACCTACGTTGAACGTTCTACGAGCCTCAATCTCCACGTACCATCTGATCGTGAAGTTCCCAACCCCATACAAAGTGGGTGTAACCCATGGAAACCAGAGAACTGCGACGCAATATTACTTGACAACTTGCAAAGTGAGACCATACGCCATTGAAACGCTCACCACAAAAAGCATGGACCTTGTCTAGGTGCACCTGTCCAGCAATAACCCCGAGAAGATGGTCCAAGTAGGATATCTCCTAGAAGGTTGCCTCTGAGATGACATTGTGCAACTCCTTAGAGACAACGTCGATGTGTTTGCCTAATCAGTAGTAGACATGCTGGGGATTGACCCCAAGGTCATCACCCACTTGAATACCGACCCGCACTATTGACTCGTGAGGTAGAAGAAGAGGAGCTTTGCCTCAGAATAGTGGCAAGTGGTCAGCGAAGAAGTGCAAAAACTGCTCAATGTTGGATTCATCCGAGAAGTGACATACTTGGATTGGTTGGCGAATGTGGTGATGGTCAAAAAGGCCAATGAAAAGTGGATGATCTGCATAGACTTCACTGACCTGAGCAGAGCCTTTCGAAGGACAGTTTCCCCTTGTTAAGGAACTTGAGCCAAAAGGAGCTAGGGGTGCAACTTGGGTGGGCCCAACTTGAGCCCGATTTGGCTCAATAAAAGTTTTTTCATAGGTTGGGTTTGGGTTTTTTGAAATTTAAATAGGGTTTTGGCCAAAAATCTCAAGCCTAACCTAAACCTAGTTTGGATCTGGATTGAGGTATCAAGTAGCCCAACCCAACCAATCTCGATTTGAGCCTACCCAACATTTTATGATATACATATTATCAATATATTCCACCTAAAAATTGGGCTACAAAGCTAAACACACCCATTCCCAAGCCCAACTCAAGATGTTGGGTTAATCTCATGTTGGACCTAGGTTGGTAAGAGAAAAATTACCGGTACTTTTCAATAATTACTGGTAACTTACTAATAAATAACAAAAATGGAATAACAATAATTATGGATAATTTACTAACCAAGGCCCAAATTTACCAAACCAAGCTTAAATTTGAATTTTCCAACTTAGGCCCAACTCGAGCTTAACCCAACATCTTGGGTTGGGCTTGGGATTAGGCATGTTGAGTTGTGTAGCCTAATTTCCAAGCAAAATATGTTGATAATATGTAGATATGTATATCATAAAATGTTAGGCAAGCTCAAATTGGGTCAGGTCAAGCTTAGGCTACCCATGCCCAACATGAGTTTAAATTAGATATGAATTTTCTGGCGTAGTCCATCTCCAAGTTTGAAAACTTAAGTCCAACTTGTGCAAAAGCTTTGGTTAATCTAGGTTAGACTTAAGTCGGGCCCACCCAAGATACACCGTTACCTCCCTTTGCCTCAAATTCTTTTGACAAAGCCCATGCAAATGACAAGTCCCTGCTAGTTTACTAATAATTTTGTGTTGATTTCTACTATTTCAAGGACACGGTAATTTTGATATTTTGTGGAATTTACTGATAATATAATTTTGTGCTATATTTTTTACAATTTTTTGGATATTTCTATTACTCATGATAACTTTTGCTAATTGCCAGTAATTTATCATCATTTATGGTAATTTATGAAGATTTTTGGAAATCTAACGCATTTTTTGAAGATTACTAGTATTTTGTTGCTAAATTATACACATTTAAGGTAATTTTGTTTATTTATTTATCTAAAATTGTTGTAAATTATTTTCTAATTTGTAATAATTTATCTATTTATGTCACTAATAGATAAATTTAACTAACAACAAATTTTTTTAAATAACAATAATTTAAAATAAATATACAACAGTTTTCAAAACATAAATTTAAGTGAAGCAAAAGTCAAACACTAAAAGACGAATTCATCAACTAACATAATTAACACCAATAATTTTAATTTATAGTTATTAATTTATTACAACTATTACTAATTTTAATATACTTCTTATAATTTCTCTGGTATATTAATTTATTAGCAGTAATAATCATGAAAACAATTATTAATTTTTAAATTTGATAATTGTTAATTTATAAAACTTATTACCATTATTAATATTACTATCAATAACATAAATATTTCTGGTAATATTAATAATAGAAATGATTAGTAAAAATAATATTATTAATTATTAAAAACATTAATAATTTTTGGCATTTTCTAATTAATCATGAAAGTAATTAATTATTTTTTGTACATAATTAATAACACTAATTTTAACGGTTATATATTAATAACACTAATTTTGTTATTTTAATAGTAATATTTGGTAACTTTTAGTTAATCATGAATATAAATAATAGATTTCTAATCGAATTTTGGGATTTTTTTAACTAATTTCGAAATTAATTAATTAATTTTGGTATGATTTATTTATTAATAAAATGATAATTATTAATTATTAAAAAATAATAATATTGTTGGTATTTTTAGCTATTCATGAAAATTATATTGGTAATATTTATAACTAAAAAATTAGAAAAAACAGTAAAATAACTAAAAATTACCTAAAAACAGTATATTCCAAAAATTACAGAAAATTGTTTCTTAGTTTTACCTAAAAATTATTTTTAGTAAAAATTAAAATATTATTTAATTTGTATAAAAATAGTTATTGGTATTACCCAAAATAGTAAATTACAAAAAAAATATTTATCATTTTAATTAATTTTTTAGTTAAAAATACAAAAAATTACCCAAAAAATAAAAAAATAAGGGGATGTTTGGAACCGTGGTCGTTTTTCATAAAAAATGGTGCCACGTCGGATCCACATAGGCGTTTCAACATATGCCCTTGTATCTCATTGTTTGGTTCAGCCGATTATTAAAAAATCGGGCATGCCTCAGAAATCGGGACCCCACCGATGCATGAAACGCCAAATGACCAGAAATCACTTGAAAATTACCAAAAAACATTAAATTGCCTTACAATTATCAAAAAATAATAAATTATCCAAAACTACTTAAAAATTACAAAATGGGTCGGAACTGTTAATGGTAAACCAATACCCGATCCATCAAACATGTCGCTTTAGTTAAACGGATCGTGTGGTGGATAATCCGACCCACTTAACACGTCTCTTTGACCCGTTTCGATCTATAGTGTCGTAGCTGAACACAGCAGGTGCATTAGGTGTTTAAACAATCGTTTTATATAGATTTAGTTCTTAATACTCTTTTAAAATGAGAAAACAGAACTACGAATGCCATTATATATTATAAAAAACGTTGAGAAAGCATAGGGGCAGAGTCCTTGTTTGACTTCTGTTACATATAATTCAACCATTTCAATATGCAACTCTTCCGAATTATCTTAAATCCTGAAATTAGAAGAAAAAATAAAAAAAAAAAGAGAACCAGTGGTGCCAATACAAACTTTGTACCCACTGAATCAGTATATTTTCACCACTTTGTTACATTAAATAAGGTTGTCATTGTTCAAACACAGAGTAACATTTGAACAGGGTTGCTGCTGTTCAAATACAACAGTAGTTGCGGGCTCATGCCTTCTTCAAAGAGATCTACTTGGGGGAAAATAAGACATTCAGAAAGAACGATTGTAATATATCATCATTGACAGTATGTTTTTCAGAATCTAAACATAGTCCACCTGGTCTTTTAGAAAAAAGGTAAACAAGCATTGCATGTGGCAATTTCAAATGGTTATGATAAAAATTTTAATGGTCTATCAAACTTCATATAACAAAGTAAAGTAATTGAAAACTTTTTACTTCTACTTTATTTTAATATTTCAAATAAAATCATTGTTGCAAATAATAAAACCAAATGACCTTATTGGTTGAACAAACAACTGGATAAGACATTAGTTTTCTTTTCTTTTTTTGCATTTTAGCTATTTCCATCATTAATAATAATAATTTTCATTTTTATATGTTATTGTCTAATATGACAAATATATAATATACTAAAAATTTATAACATTTTCTATATTTCTATTTTATTATTTAATTTATGACAACACAAGTTGAATTATCTGATTGAGAAGGAAATCTAATTCCAATAAACTTTTACAACATTGTTTTTGCCCCATAATCAAATCAATTGGTCATATCGGTTGGCCTATCACCAGACTTTGGGTCCATTAACTTCATCAACAACACGGTGACCTACCAAATTGAACCATTAATGCTAATTATATTTTTTTCTTAATATCTGTGTTCCATTTCCATCAATAGTAAAAATATTTTTTTTTTTATCACATATATTTTTTAGCATGATGAATATATAGTAGTAGGGATATTTCCAGGGTTGTAAATGGACGATCATGTCTGAATTGGATTTAGCAAAATCTGAATGCAATCCAATTATTGAAAATTTCCATTCGAATCCGATCCGATTGTAGACCTTGAATTCAAATCCTTATAGACTATGATTGGATTTAGATTTAATCCATATTCGCTTTAATTTTTTAAAATACATGATACTAGCGGAGGGTCCCTACTTTTGCAGGGGCTGGACTGGAATTGCAACATTGCTATTTGCTACATTAAAAAAGACAATGGTTTTTTAATAAGATTTGTAATTATAAGTACCCAAGTCTTGAAACTCATATAAAGACTTAAAAAGAAATCATCATCTGCTCGTTTTTTAAATATTGCTTTAGCAAAGCATCTCATATAAAAGAATATAATCATATAGTGATGGTTCTAAGTTCTAGTTCATAGCTGTCATTTGTTTTACATTGAGAACTCTTAGTTGACCCGGACAGTAGGACCGTTTGGCCCGAGAACCGTATAGGCAATCAGTTCCGTTTTACCCCAAAACCGGTCCCTGGTCAAAATCGTTGAATCAGTCAACGACCCGTTGACTCGGGTGGTCAACCCGTTCAATGGTTTTTGGCCATTTTTAATTTTTGTTGTTAGAACGGGCCATCCGTTCAAAGCAGATGGTCGAACCATCAACTTGGAAACCAGTGGCCAGAATGGTTCCGTTTTCGGGACGTTTTTTCTAGATGTCAATAATTAGACAAAATAACTTTATAGTCATAGTTATGGGAAGGGTGGACGACATTGCATGAGATTCCAAAACCTTGAAAGATAAATCCAAAGTGACCTTAAACACATAAAAAAATTTGGTGGACATTGCATGGGCTGTCTTTTCAAACCAAACGGTCAAACCATCAACCCAAAAATCGGTGGTCAGAACAATTCCGTTCTCGGGTCGTATGAGTCACACACTCAAATGACATAACACATATGATACTATTTAATGGACCTCACACACGTATGATATTGCTTAATGGGTCATCCTTTCGAACTGGATGGTCGAACCGTTGACCTAAAACCGATGGTCAAAATGATTCCATAATTTTTGTTGTCAAAATGGGCCATTCATTCAAATTGGATGATTGAGTCGTCAACCCAAAACCGATTGCATATATATTAAATTGTTCATTAAGAATTTTCAATGAAGAATATATATATATATATATATATTAAAGGGTTGACATTTGGCAAAAGGGGAGACCACCCCTATCCCTTTAATAGATATATACTAGCGGAGGGGCCCTGTTTCGTAGGGACTGGAATGGAATTTTAACATTGCTATTTGCTGCATTAAAAAAGACAATTGCTTCTCAATAAGAATTTTGCAATTATAAGTACTCAAATCTTGAAACTCATATAAAGACTAAAAAGAGATCATCATGTGTTTGTTTTTTAAATATTGCTTCAGCAAAGCATCTCATATAAATGAATACAATCATACAGTGATAGTTTTGAGTTCTACTTCATAGTTGTCCTTTGTTTCACACCAAGAACTCCTACTTGACTCGGATAGTAGGACCGTTCAGCTTGGGAACCGTCCAGGCAACCAATTCCGTTTTACCCCAAACCTGGTCCCTGGCCAAAAAACGTTGAATCAATCAACGGCCCACTGATCCGGGCAGTTTAACCGTCGACCCATTCAACGACTTTTGGCCATTTTTTATTTTTTGTTGTCAGAACGGGCCATCAGTTCGAATTGGACGGTCAAACCATCAAACTGGAAACCAGTGGCCATAACGGTTCTATTTTCGAGTCATTTTTCCTAGGTGTTAATAATTAGATGAAATAAATTTGTAGTTGTAGTCATGGGAAGGGTGGACATCACAAGGGATTCCAAAACCTTGAAAAATAAATCCAAAGTGACCTTAAAGACATAAAAAATTGGCGGTAAATCCACCAAATTGGAAAAACCAAGGAAAAAAACCAGAAAATCGAGCCCAAAGTTCCACTTTGAGGTGGAGCGAAACATACATGCAATTAAAGAAAGAGACAAAGCAGATCGTCTTGTAAGAAATAAAAAAAAAAATTGCATAAGAAAACCCAAAGAAAAAACAAAAGCGAAGAAATAAAATGGTGGTAAACCCTAGGCCGTTTTGGAGGATCTTAAAGAAGAAGACCAAATACAAACAAAAAAACAAAAACAAAAACAGAAAATGAAAAAAAAAAGAATATACCACACACGCTCAAATAAATCCTACAGTAGAAGAAACCTTTGAATAGTGAAAATCCAAAAGCATAAAAACTATGGTTTTCAAACCGTTGTTGACTTAGACGGATAGACATTTCGACCCGAGTACTGTCCAAGAAACCGGTTCCGTTTTACCCCAATCCTGGTCCCTGGCCAAAAACCGTTGAATCGGTCAACGACCCATTGACCTGAGTGGTCGAACCGTCAACTCGTTGACCCATTCAATGTTTTTTGGCCATTTTTTTATAATTTTTGTTGTCAAAACGGGCCATCTGTTCGAATCGGACCTAAAAACCAATGGCCAGAACAATTCCATTTTTGGGTTATATGTCACACGCTCGAATTAGACCTGTTCACGGCCCGGGCTTCGAGCCTAACTTTACACTATCTCGGATTCAGGCTTCGGGCTGAAACCATTAGAATTTTGACAAAAGCCAAGCCCGAGACCAGCCCATGAACAGGTCTAGCTCGAATGACATAACACGTATGATACTGCTTAATGGACCTCACACACTCAGTCGAACCGTCGACTCAAAAACCGGTTGCTATAACGGTTCCATAATTTTTTGTTATCAGAATAGGCCATCCCGTTTGAACCGAACGATCAAACCGTTGACCCAAAAACCGGTGGCCATAATGGTTCTGTTTTTTTGGTCGTATGAGTCATACGCTCTAATGCAATAACACGTATGATACTACTTAATGGATCTCACACACTCAATTTTTTGCCTATAATTTTTGTTGTCAGAATGGACTGTCCGTTCGAATCGGATGATCGAACCGTCGACTCAAAAACCGATGGCCAGAACGGTTCCATAATTTTTTTTGCTTGTAATTTTTGTTGTCATAACGGGCCATTCGTTCGAACCGAATGGTCAAACCGTTGGTTGTCAGATTGTTATTAACAACATTTATTAATAATAATAAATAATTATAATCCTTTATTAAATAATCATTAATGATAGTTTTAATAATATTATTTAGTTATTTTTAATATAACAACAATTATTAAATTTATGAATATGATTTATTAACAATATTTATTAAATTAATAATTACCAAAATTAAATTAAATTAACAATATTTATCAATAATACCAATAATTATAATATTTTATTAAATAATCAATAACAATACTTTTAATGACATTTTTAATCTGGTCAAGTTGGTTTCTTTTACCCTTAATTGAAACAATTAAGGGTAAAAGAGTCTTTTTGTCTAATCGAAAAAAATGCATTCTTAAAACTTCTTCAAGGGTACTTTTAGTAGGGTTTGAACTTTTAAGGATATTTTAAGAAATTGTTTAATAATAAATCCAAAATTTTAATACTAAAAAGTAATGGGTAAAATACAAAAACCTCCCCTGAAGTTTTTGACAATCATAAAAACCTCCCTTATAGTTTAACTTTAACAAATACTTCCCCTGAACTTTTGAAAAAATCATCAGAAAACCTCCATTTCGTCACTAGTCCAGACAAAAAACATATAAAGTTACAAAATTACCCCTGGTTAATTGTTGGGACATCATTGAAAATATATTAAAATTCTAAAACTGCTCTCAGTCAATTAACATCACTCTTGCGATTTTATTAGCCTTTTCTCAGAGCAAAACAATAGAGTTTAAACCCTAGCAACACTAAACACTTGCATGGCATCATCATTCAAAATATTCCATTCACCTAAGAGTATTTCCCATTTTCTGGAAACCGCTTTTCACCGGCCACTGTTCTTTACCGGCAACTATTCTTCCTTGTCTGCAATATCTAGTTCCCCCCTCAAGCAATTTCTCACTAGAGCTTTTTTTTTTCTCGTTTCTCTTGCTATGAGGATTGCATTTCACTAATAGAAAACGGAGACCCTGTTACCCAGAGTCTTCGGCATTTTTGGAAAGCAGAGTCTCTGGCTTTTCACCAATACTGCATGGAAAAATAACCAAGGCTCTCAAGGACAAGAAATCAATTCCTCTTATGTGTTGTAATTTGTTAACGTTTTCTTTTGAAGGTATTACTAACACCATTGTTGGCTTGTAAGTTGAGTAATCAGTAGCCAATCGATAAGAAATTGGGGACCAAACAAAGTTATGCTTCATCAAATCCAAAAAATCAGAAATAATAAAGCACAAATTCATTGAAGCCCACAAAAACCAAATCAGAGATTAAATGACATTTCGTATGAACTGAAATGAGAAAAAAAGATGCATTCAGAAGTGTCCATAAATACATAAAACCCAAAAGAAAAACAAGGGGAAAAGTTGAACAGTGTAACAATTATTTTTATTTTTGATATGCAATCAAACCCAAGAATTCATCATTTGGCATTTCTGCTATAAAACTAGTATCGTAAATCCAAGATGTGATTAAAAGATTAGGCGGCCTTTAAGTTGATTAACACACTTCTCTACCAACCTTTCGGTGAAGAACAATCACTTGCAACAGTTCACTTTCTAGTCTATAGCTAAAGTTCAAATTTTATCTGTGTTTTCCTGTGCATAAACCATAGACATTGTCTCACTTCTTCACCAGACAATCTTCGGTGGTAAAATGTTGTTTCCCTTGATTGGAGTAAGTTTCAGGGCTGAAAGAGTCAACGGTGATTGCTACCTTTTGTTGAGTTGATGGAGTTTTAAGAACGAGAGATTGAAAGAGGAGAAAATGATAAATATTCTTCAAGGTTCCTCTATTCTTGGGTCGATGGAGTTCAAGAATATAAGAAAAATAGATCGACAAGAGGGTAGAATGGGTATTTAAAAAAAACTGATGTATTGGTCTAACGTTTTTCGTTGGATTAGTGACAGAAGGGAGGTTTCTATTGATTTTTTCAAAAGTTCAGGGTGGTATTTATTATAATTAAACTACATGGAAGGTTTTTATGATTGTCAGAAACTCCACGAGAGGTTTTTGTATTTTACCCAAAAGTAAATATCATATTATATAAGCATATAAATATTAATTATTAAATAATCATATCGGATTGGATCAAGGAAGATCTGGATTCGGGTTATGACAAACGGATGTACAAATCCGACCTAAATGGATCGGACTAAAGCCGGATTCGTTTGCAGCCTTTACCATGCGACTATGCGAGAATGTACATACATACATCATCTACTGTTCATTACTTCATCATACAGAGCACTGAGTACAGAGCGGCAGAGCGCTCCTTCGGCGATGGTCGGGTTCTGTTAACAGTTCACTCGTCTTCCAATACGAGATGACTTGCAGGCGCCTTTTTACCGGACTCCGAGCTTCTAAATCAATTTCATGGAAACAAGTAATCTCTCTCTCTCTCTCCCCCTCCGTTTCTGTCATTTCTAGAATTTGAATGACTTCGATTACAGACAGGTAGTCTTCAGAAAACCCTTGCATCTACGTTCGAAATCTCGGGGACGGCACTCCATTCGGGGGCATTGTCGACGGTGAAGTTGTTTCCGGCTAAGGCAGGGGAAGGAAGATTCTTTGTTCGTGAGCGGACGAGAATTCCGGCGTCCATAGATTTTGTGACAGAAACGACACTCTGTACGACGCTGTGCAGAGAAGGAACTAGGGTTCGAACTGTCGAGCATTTACTTTCGGCTCTGGAGGCCGTCGGAGTTGATAACTGCCGGATTGAGATAGTCGGGGCTGATGAGGTGGAGTTTCTGAATCGTTTCATTACCAAAACAATCTTTAACTGGGAGGTCGCTTGTAAAAAAATAATTATGTTTTACAAACGCAATAATTTATGCCGGGTTAGTGTTTTTTTAATCTTTTTTGCAAATGGCAATATAATTTTTTAATGCGAGCAAATGAAGAAATTATACAATCGTCTAAGCCCCAGTTTCGGGAAAGGGCCAAGAACCTTTAGAGAACCTAGGATTCTTCTACCGGAGGAGTGACTGCCCTTAATGCAAAAAAACTCTACAAAACCCTTCTTTAGCAAGAACATCCGTTGGGGGCTGGATGGTTATGTGATCCATCTAAACTAGATATCCATCCTGCATTCCGGAACTATAACCTCTATGATGCAATACTGAAAGGACAATGGGCTATATGCACCTGCCTTCTTCCAACCAATAATTGTCTGTGACTCTCCCTCCAAATTGATGCCGTTTAATTGCTTTTTCCACAGTTTAGATGTGAAGCAATTAAGTGTGATTAGCTATATCAGTACTTTCATCTTCCAAGCCTTATCCCAACTATATGGGGTTGGCTACATAAATCCTGTTTCACCATTCTGTTCTATTGGGACTTAAAATCATTTCTTATTCTTTTACCCATGTGCATTTTGGTCTACTTCTATCCCTTCTAGCCCCTTCAACTTGCAACAAATCACTTCTTCTTACGGGTTCTGTTGATGATCTTTCTCTCATTTTATCACTTCTTAGAGCTACTCTAAAGTTCCTACAAATGATCTAATTTTTTATCATATCCTTTCTAGTTCTTCCATTTATCTATCTCAACATGCACATCTCTGCCACACTCATTTTTTGGATTTTTTTCTTGACTGCCCAACACTCTGCTTCATATAACATTTATAACCGTTTCATAGAAATTTTCGTTTAACTTAAGTGATAATTCACCTATCACATAAAACTTTGGATTCACCCCTTCATTTTGCTCATCTTGCTCTTGTTCTATGGATGACATCCTCCTCAATCTTTCCCTAGTTATGAATTATTGAACCAAGATACCGGGGAGGGTCATAGGTCACTATGAGTTATCTCTTGTCTCCCATCCTAAGTGTACCCCAATTTTTACCCCTGTTATTATTATTATTGTTATTATTATTATAATTATTATTAAATTTGCATGTCATATATTATAGTTTAGTCCTACTTATTTTTAAACCTCTTGTTTCTAAGGCATTTGTCCGTAAGCTTAATTTTGCACTTAATACTTTACTAGTTTCTTCAATTAAAACAATATCATCAGTAAACAACATGCACCATGGGACCTCCTCTTGAATATGGCTAGTCAATTCATCTATTATCAATGCAAATAAAGGGCTAAATACTGAACCTTGGTGAAGACCCATTGTAACTGTAAAATCTAACGTCTCTTTCAAAGGTGTTCTAACATTGGTTGTTGTACCCTTGTACATATCCTTAATTAGGTCTATATACCTATTTGGAACCCCTTTGTTTTCCAAGACCCTCATACATAAACTTAATTAGGTCTACATATCAGTACTTTCTCTCCTCTAATTCTAAACCATGTACTATAGTGCATATACTGGAACCAACCTTCTCCAAACCCATAAAACTGCTGTGCTTTTTCACTTGGAAGTTGGAATTCTACAGTTTCTGTAGTTGTTTCTTTGTTTTAAGCTTTTGATTGGTTCAATCATTTCACATGACCTGATTTAATTATATGATGCTTGACTGACTCCCATGTCTAATGTTTATAGGTCTATATGTGTGGACTGTAACAGGTATTCCATTGTTAAACTGTGGTCTGAATTTTTATGTAGTTTCTTTGTGAGATATTCATGTCTGTACTATCTGTTTATATATATGATACTTTTTCAGAATAGAGGGAGACAGGAACAGTGTTTTTTTGACTTCTTATAGTAACAAAAAATAGGTGGTTTTGGTCAAGGGGAATTGAAAAATTAAAAAAAGAATAATATTTTCTAGCACCATTTTCTTTCACATGATAAAAGACTCTCTACATCTGAAGTTTCATTACAGATGCCCTTGTCCAATTGAGAAGTATGGCCTTTCCAAACAAGTCAATATTTTAGCCAGTGAAAAAGGCATTTGAAATTAAATATGATCACCACTTATCGTTTAAAGTTTGGTGGCAGTAGAAAACATGCATATATACACCCAAAAGAAAAATAAAAGAAAATTGTGACAGTTAGGGCCTTAGGGTTTTGTAAAAGCATGATTGGAGAACACATTGCTTAGAAAGGCTTTTATTTTGATCAGTAATAATAAGCATTTTATTAAGATTAATCAAGATGAACTATCAAAGAGTACAGCATAAAGTTTCCCACAAAGAGGCGAGAGATGCTGCCTCAAAAAAAAAAAGCATAATTACAATTGAGCCCAAAATAATTGATCCCTATGTGCCTCTTGCTTAGCTAGAAGGTCTGCCTCAGAGAAAGGCATTTTTTCTCCGTCATTCTTCTTAGTGGCAGGATGGAACCATGGGACTAATCCTATATGTTGAATGTTGATATATTCTTATCGTCTTCTGCTCTTTTATTTATTTATTTTTGCCTTCTCCTCTCTCTCTCTCTCACACACACACACACGCGCACACAAACATACACATCATAAGTTTGCCTTCTCTATCTTCTTCTTTAAGAGGTGAAAATTCTAAACAAGGAAAACTAACACTCCCAGATATGAAGATGGACAGGGATACAACTCTCCATTTACTAAAATTCTGGAAACAGATACAGGAATGAGTATCCTGTTTAATATGCTTAAATCATGTATTTATATTATAGCTTTTTAAAGCTAAATGTCATTTCTGAAGACTTATGTCTTGTCAAATTTGATAAATTTCTAACATATTCATATTTTTAGCATAGTTTATTAAAACATACCATTTTATATATTTATGTGTTAATGCAACATTGCAGCAAAAAAAGTTGTCAATGCAACAGAGTACGTTTAGAAGTACCCTTGCAATATCTCTGTTATTGTATCCAATTAAGTATCATATCTGACACTGGTACACTAGTGCTCATAATTTAATGATAATATGGCTCTAAACAGAATGTAATGGTGAAACAAGATTCATGTAGCTGACCCCATATAGTTGGGGTAAGGTTTAGATGATGATGATGATCTACATTGGTACACTAGGCATGTACAAGTATCTGGGTATCATAGGGGGAAACAGTTGCTGTTCAAAGTCTAGAGTCCCTTAGGAAAAAAGAAGTTAGCTAATTTATGTCATACCAATGAAATCAGGGAACAGAAGTAAACATAAATTTCATTCTGACAGTAGGAACTTTACTGCATAAACTAAGGAAATTGAATTATGGTTCAACCTTGCATATGAAGAATAAGATGGTTAACTGATGTACAGGTTCCTATACTAGATGGATCATCAAGAAAATGGGTTGAGGCAATAGAACAAGTTGGTTTGTCTGTGGCGAAAGATCATGATGGTAACAGCACGTATAAAATGGCACCTTATCTTCTTGAACCAATTCATGTGACGAAAAGCGATTCATTTCTAGTTGCTTTCCCTTCTCCCAAGGTTTATATCACTTATGGAATAAATTTCCCACAGGTACAGTGCTTTGCCACATGAGCAGAATGAACTAGTTAGACAACATCTATAATATTTAAATTTGGAATTGATTCTTTTTGTATCTGTATTATTTTATGGCATTATTCTATATCAAGTTTTTAGTTACAAGGAATATCATTCTTACTTTTTCATCCATCTTCTTGTCCATTTTCCTTTATCCTTTTTTGGTGAAAACGAAAATTTGTGCTTATTTTTGTAATCTTTCAGCTATATGATATTGAATGAATCAATTCTGAAGAGAAAAAAAAAACAAAAGAAAAATATGATAAAACAATTAAGAATCATTATCTACCAAGTTTCAATGGGTGCCTTTTAAGCTTTGGGGAACTTGTTTGGTTGCTCTGAGCAGATGATTACATGTAAAAATAGATAGCAGAATAATGCGTAGATGGAAAACTTACCTAATGAATATTATATCTGTTGTTTGATAATATTCATTTAGCACAAGTTCTGTTTTGTGGTCATCTCTTTGGAATAGGCATCTGCTGTCTTATGTTATGTTATGGAATGAGAGGAATGGAACTTTTTAACCATATATGTACCCATTATTTATTTAACACTCTTGATCAAACTTGAGGGGGCAGTTTAGGTCCATAGATTAAGGGCCTGTTTGGAAAGTCATTTTGGAAGATCTTTTGGGCTTTTCAAAGACCGTTAGACCCAAAAATGGTCTTTTTCCGTTTAGTAATGAAAGACAGGAAGCCGAAAAGACCAGTGTCCCATAAAGTTCGTGGAAACCTGAAACAGCCAAAAATCAGAAAGCTTCAAATGAAGCTTCCCGTCTTTCCATGCCTAAAATCTTTTGTTTAACTACCCGATAGACCATGATAGACTGGGATACTTGCCAAACGGTCTTGATCTTTAAAGACAAGACCCAAAAAGCTCAGTATGTCTTTAGGCCATCTTAACTGTTGGAAGGTCTTCCTAAAAGGACTTGCCAATGCTACCTAATTTATCAGGAAGCTGAGTCTGATGCGAGGGATATCCATGAAATTTTCTTCTATTAAAGATTAGTAGGGAAGCTGGTTTTTTTATATCTTGTTAGATTTGATATTGCCCATGCGATATGGTTAGCCGGTATATGCATAACCCTAGGACCACTCATCTAGAAGCTTTTCACAAGATTTTGATGTACCTAAAATCTTCACCTGAGAGAGGTATTTTGTTTGTTAACCATGAGCATCTTTGTATTGAACTGCACACCTAATGCTGATTGGGTTGGATCAATAATTATTAGATAGAAGGTCTACTTCAATCTGTTGTTCATTTGCAAGTGGTAATTTGGTCACATGGTGTAATAAGAAGCATTCTGCGGTGGCAAGATCTAGTGCAGAGGTGCCTCTCCTTTGGGCAGGCTGTATTGTAATTTCATTCTGGTTATCATGAATAAATTATCAATCATTTACCAAAAAAGAAAAAAGATCTAGTGCAGAGGTTGAATTTAAATCTATAGCACATGGGGTCTGTTAAAGCTTATGGCTTAAGACACTTCTTGTAGAGATGGGCTTTCCTACTGATTATCCTGTGAGCTTGCACTGTTATAATAGGGCAACCATTAATATAGCTCATGACCTAATACGGCATGAATGTACCAAGCACATTGGAGTCGATTGACATTTTATTCAAGAGAAGCTTCTTACTGGACAGATCTGTACTCCCTACATCATTACTCAATTAAAGATTGCATATGTTCTTACTAAAGGAGTTGTTATGGTTTGCCTATGTGAGATTATTAACAAGTTGTGCATGATATATATCTTTGCCCCAACATGAGGGTTGGTGTTGAGAGTGTTGAGATATTTGTAAGGGCAGAATGGGTATTACATGTACATCTCAATAAATTCTGTCATTTGCCTATATTTCAGGGGTAGAAGTGTCTTTTACTCCATACTTGATCTAATAAAATAAGTGAGTGGGTGGTCAGAAAGAGATAAACCAAAACCCATGATTCCATCTTCTCTTTTTCCTTCACCTTCTCTCTTAAACCCTAACTACACCATAAATCAATATACCAAAACATCAAGAAATATTTCTTCAGTCCTGTCAACAAAGAAGATTCGCTATTCGCATAATGCGTACCTCTCATGATGTCATCTGTAGTGATTGGTGAAGACTTTGAACTCTCTTTCCAAAATCCTATACTCCACCTTAACCAAGATAAGCTTTATTAATGCTTCATAGGTTTACTCTTTGCTAGAGAAGATTGTATCTTACCTCTCCTTCCAAAGAATTTATTCTGATGGTTTCAGGGAAATTGGAGTCATCTCATGGATTAGGTTTGTTTTTGTATCTCTCTGGTGCTGTGTCGGTAATTGCAGTGGTTGTATTTATTTCATAACAATTAAGGTTATCTCGCTCACTCTCTTTGCTGACGTACTTTGTGCACTACTTATCTTTAGCTCTCTTTTGCAAGTTTAATGCAGATGTTCTCAATAAGATTTCTCATACTATAAAGTATAAAGCTAAAGTAACACTGAAAATATTCCTGCTATTGTCAGTAACTGCAATGGTTGTATTCCACCTCTTCTAATTTGTTTGTATATAAATGGCAAGAAAAGCATAGCCTTCATTGTAGAAGGGGCAAAAACATAGCTAAATATTTCATCCTGAAAATTTTCCATCCATTTGCATTGAAAGGCTAAAGAAACATATTTTTATTGCAGTAATCTTGTTGTGAAGGTATCCAGCTGGTAATGTAATTCTTTATTCCCAAAAATAAATAAATAAAATCAGATTTTTGCCATGAATTGTGTACATATATTAGGTAATTGTTTCTACAGCTATTATGCTAATTGAGTTGTGCATGTGGGTTAACATTTTGTTTTTGACCAACTACTATTTGCCACAGAAAATAATACCTGGTAGTTTCGTTTTTTGCAGGTACCTGTTATCAGTTCTCAGTGGTTGTCTTTGGCTTCCATGGACAAATCTTTCTATGCAGAGCAAATAGCTTCTTCAAGAACCTTTTGCATTTATGAAGAGGTTGATTTCTAACTTTACAATCAGTCTGATGTTATTGTTAGATTATATTTAATACTCTAACTGTAAGACATCCCAATATTTTTGATTCATCACGGTTTATGCCAAAACTTATGGCAGAGTGATGCTTCTCTGCTAACTTTTATGCTTTTTATGTAGAATATCACAACTTATGAACTTAGAGCTTTTTATTTATTCTCACACACATTTTTGATCTTGTTCTAATACTTAGATAATGGTAGAAAATGATAATAATCTGTGGTTTGAATGAAAATATGCTTTACATTTCTCAAAAAAAAAACCTGTGGTTTGTGTTGTGGCAACACCCACAAGGTCATGCCACGTAAACATGGAATATCAGACATAACAAGCCTTGAACTCAAGAAACATGGAAAGAACTATTCTATGCATATGCTTACATGTATCATGTATGCAAGTGTGCATAAACATGTGCTTATGCACTCTGTGATTTTACCAAATTTAAGAATATAACAAATGTGGATGATTGTAATTAAATTGTGAATAAAGGTAGATAACTCAACGTGTTCAATCATGTCTCTGACATGCCTTGACATGGGTGTCATGCCAAGTTGCCAACAAGTGTCCAACTTATATGGTAAGGTAGAATCTTAGTTAGAAAAGGTATTTTAATAATTCGCTTATTATGTTATTGGGAGGTATAATTGCAATTGGCATTTTTTTTCTCAAGTATAAATGTTAAGGAGAGTAGGCTACAATATTTTTCTTTTCTATGCTATATTTTTTTCTTTTACTTCATTTCTTTCAAGTATACTAATAAATCTATTTTCAGGAGCATCACACGTATCACAGATAATAATAATAATTATAATGATAGTTGGTTGCTGTGTGCAAAATGTAGAAAGAATGGAGAGTAGAGAAAATATGATAGGAATAAGTGGTGATAGATTAATCGAACTCTCACCAGTGTACTGATATTTATATGCTTCTAATGGTCAAGTTAATGGCTGTTCTGCCCCTAATAAGTTTGGGGACAAAACTCAAAAATGTAACTTAAAAGGAAGGTACATAAATTGAACTGAAATCTATGATTCTTGTTAGTTTCATGAAATCTTCTCTTTCAAACAGCTCCTTAATTTATACAAAACACGCACTATCACAAGCAAAATAAAATTAAACTGAATTGAAGTTGCATGCAAATAAATAAGAAACAAAAAATACACCATATAATTCTGGTTTTAGTTTCATTCGTTTTATTAACTTACACTAAATCTAGGTCCAACTCAAACATCTAAAGTAATTTCCCGTATTTGTGTTTTGTATCTGTCCTTTTAAGCATACGTTTTGGTTAAACCTGAGGTATTAAGATAAATTGCTCACAGGTGGAGAGATTATTAGTGGCTGGACTAATACAAGGTGGATCAGCAGAAAATGCCATTGTTTGTAGGTAAGGGGCACTTTTATTTTATTTTTTTCCATGGATGTCTTAATTGAAACTTGAAAGTATTGAAATGCTACATGATCCATGCTGATCAAAAGAACCTTGCTCTTCAGTCCAGGCATGCACCTTTTGAAAATATGTGTTTTTTTTGTTTTTTTTTATGCTTAGCAGCTAGGTTGGGGGCTCTATCCTTGGACCCTTGACCAAGTCCCTCGAGGTTACCAAAGCTCTAAAAACCCCATATTTGCTAATGTTGTTCATTCGTTCATCCTAATAAAAGAGTTTTTTAACAGACACTTATAAAATTTTTTTTATAGGGATTAAGAATTTTAGACCCTAATATGCACTTGTTTGGGCTTGCCTCGAGGGGCTTGGTACAAAGATGGCTCGTAGTTAACGTTAGTGATTTAAAAGGCACGCCTAGGTGCATAGGCGAGGCACATTTTGGGGTATGCGCCTCGCCCAGGTCCTAGGCGCACACTTGGTGTGCCTAGGCGTGCGCCTGATGCACCTTGCGCCTCAGCCCAGGCATGTGCCTTTTTAAAATTTTGTGCTTTTTGCTTTTTTTTTTTGGAGTCTAACGACTGGGCCAGGGGCTCCGCCCCCAGGCACCGAAGCTCCGAGAACCCCCTATTTGCTAATGTTGTTCATTCATTCATTGCAATAAAATACCTTCTTAAAAGGTAATAAAAGTTATACAATCATTATTTTTTTATGCAAGAAATAAGAATTTCAGACCCTAACATAGACTTGTTGGGGCTTACCTCGAGGGGCGTGGTACAAAGGCGACTCATAGAATCAAGAATGCAATATGTTTTACATCACATTAGCTACTTGAAGCAAATTAAGGAAAAAAAAGAGATTGTGGGTTTTACATGCTTCAAAATGCTTTATATGTTTGCTTTTATTTTTAAATTTTCATTTGAATACGTTTTACATGTTACGTTTATGTATTTTAATTTTAGATAATAGATTTTTTAAAACATTTATTTTAAAATTTAAGTTTATATTTTTTATCAACATTATGTTTAATATTTTTTGCATTTTTAAATTTTTTTTGGCTTTTTTTTTGAATTTTCTGATCTTTTTTAGCTTTTTTTGGTACTTTTGCACCTTTCTTAAAAAGGCGCACGCCTCACCTTGCGCTTTTAAAACACTGGTTAACATGACATTAGCTACTTGGAGTAATGAAATTAGGAAAAAAATAAAGAGATTATGAGTTTACATGCTTGAATATGTTTAATATGTTATGCTTGATCTTTATTTTTAACTTTTCATTTTAAATGTTTTACATGTTATGTTTAATTTGAGATAATAGGTTTTTTAAAACATTTATTTTAAAACTTAAGTTTATATTTTAATTAATATTGTTTTTAATATTTTTCTTTTTTTTTTTAAATTTTTACCATTTTTTTGCAGTTTTGCACATTGCTTCTAGAAGGCATGCACCTCACATTCCATGCGTTTTTTTCTTTGTGCCTTGTGTTTAAAACACTATGTAGGCAGGGTGGTAAGGCAACAGGGGATGGTCTCCTTGAAAAGGCAGAGGATGACCGGGGGAAGGTGGATCATGATTCTCCCCCTTTTATAGAGAGGCTACTAAAGCTATAACGAGAAGCGTACAAATAAGGACTTTTCTCGTTAGGAAGGTGGATCACGATTCTTTGGTATTTAACGGGTAAGCTTTACTGGGGTTTCGCTACGTGTTCAATGAGGATTTTCTAGGATAAGGATTCCCTTTTCCCTTAAGATTCTCATGTGGTACATCTTGCCTATGGCCCTTTTCAAGCTTGCCCGCGGTCACGTGTTAGGAATAGGGTTCTTAGGATAGTGATGTGTTTGGGTGACATGGTTGGCTATGATGAGGCAAGTCGTTGCCGCCTATCCATTTGTCGAGGCTTCAAATGGTTGTTAATGATGCACATAGGGCATTGCAGGTTTGTGGGATCGGGTTTGTCATATTTGAGTAATTCTCAGTCATCCCAAAGGTCTGCGGTCGTGTTTAATTGCCGAGTTCATCAACTAGTACAATGCTCATCATAGATGTTTTGGTGGTTCTTTTTGTGTCATTGCAGCTCTCATTGCAAGACTAACTCTCCGTGTATTCATGATTCATGATCTTGATCACAATCTTTGCAATGCTAATCTACATGTACTTACACACAGAGCTACATGATCCGTTGCATGTGAATTTGTCTAATCAGTGTTGCATGGACTTGGACATGGGAATCCAGATCTAATGCATGTCTAAGAGTCAAACTTGGTAAGCCCCAAAAGAAAAAAAGGATTTGCAAACATGTCTCATACAAATACTATTAAATATTTTGAAATTGAGGCAATTCTCAAATGCTTTGAGGCGTTGACAGGGCAGAAAATTAATCTGAATAAGAGTGTTATCTGTTATGGTCAAGGTTGGAGATATCTCTCAATCATATTATCATAATAAGAAAATTGTTCTAGCAATGGGTTGTCTTGTAGGAGAATTTCCATTTACTTATTTGGGGCTACCAATTGGGGTAAAAGCATTTGTGCATTCTACTTGGTAGCCAAATTTAAATAGAATTGATCAGAGATTGGCTGGGTGGAAAGGGAAATATTTATCGTTGGGGGGGGGATAACTTTGATCTTGAGTGTTTTATCAAATCTTCTGGTGTATTACTATCTTTGGTCAAAGTTCTAAATTCAGTAGAAAAATCTTGAGATTTTTTTTTCCTTGCTTGGGAAACCATGGGAGAGGAGAGGAAGTTCAAGCTGGTGGGGAAATGGAGACTGGAGTTGATCATTGAAGCCAAATCTTTCCTGTTCGAGCAGGGAAGGACAAAGGGGAAGGTTCACTTGAAAATCAGAGAAGGGAGCAGGGCGATGATTCTTCTACCAGAGGAGGCATGTGAGAGTAAGAGGTTCAAAACTGTGCTAAAGAGGTATGGAAACGGGTGGTTTATAATGGTTATCGAACTGTTTTGTAATAACAAAAGGCAAGTGTTGTGTATTCTGGAAGGCCAGAAGCGGAGAGGGTGGGCTTCCTTCGCTTTTAATCTTCAGGCTTTTCTTCTGGAGGTCGAAGGGAGAGTGGAAGAAGTCCCTGGCTTGAAGGGTTGTAATCCTTTTGTCCTTTGTAATTAGGTGCCCTACTTTAAGCATTACCCTGAAGTTTTGGTGTCTAGCTCGACTGTCCTCTGATGAATGGCTTTGGAAGAAGGGAGTGGGAGCTGGGAGAAGAGGATGGTCCTAGTGGCAGATAGGGTGATAGAAGATTGGGCAAAGGTTTTAGAAGTAGTTGTAGAGAGGTTGGGCTTAGATGAAGATGTAGTGTTGTTGCCTTTTGCTGAAAAGAAAGCTTTATTAGATACTGGCGATAAGAAACTGAATTTCAGTACATTCCTTGTAGAGGGAAGTTTGATTCAGGTCCAGAACTGGGCTCTAGCTTGCAACGAAGTTGAATCTAGAGTCGGCAGCTTCTTGATCAAACTTCTCGGTCTTCCTTTCAACCTTTGGAATGATCAAATACTAAGTAAAATTGTTAAGAGTGTTGGGTGGAGTTCTGTTGGAGGTTAACTTAAGAAACTTGAGAGCTGTGGAACTTAAGGTTGTTGGGATCAAGCCGGAGTACTTGCCGCGCGCCTTCAAAGTTCTCTCAGAAGATGCCTGGTACAAGGTCTGGTTAGCTTCAGAAGATGAAGCCTCGCTGTGGGGAAGACGAACATAGGTTGAAGGAGCTGACGAGTCTGCAGGTTGGTGTACACGTGGCCTTCAGGGGCTGGCGGGAAAGCCTGGTGCGTGTGGGCGAACTACAGAGGAAGGGGAACAGTTGCAGGGGTGCCCCAAGTCTCGAAGCTGTCCTATTAAGGCTTCTAATTCAATTTTTTTTGAAGTTGGATTGTTTAAAGAGGGTAGCCCGTCCTACGCTAACGTGGCTAAAAGGGGTAAGGTTCGGGTGTGCTCAAAGTCATTGTCTGAACCGACTTTAAGGAAGGCTGGGCCGGATGGGTCAGTGGGTGAGCCTTCATGTGGGGTGGGGCAGGCATCGGGTGGTTTTTTTAAAAGCCCACGTCACACCTTAAGTCATCACGTGGGGCGGGGCAGGCATGGGGCGATGATAGATGGCAACATTCATCTATCATCGTCTAGGTCTTGCCCTCTCGACTGTGGAGGGGCTCAGATGCCGAGCAAGGCAGAAGGATGCCGTCCTCTGTGCTGGGTCCGATGGCCGGCCGGCGACGCGCAAAAACACAACGTTCCTGATTGCCCGAACCCGCGCTATTTGACAGTTAGAACAAAAGAGAAGGAAGAGGCTGACCAAGGTTGGATAAGCTACGGCTCAGATTCTGACTATGATGAAAGATCAAAAGCCTGTGGGAGTTTAGGCAGTGCGGCAGACGAGGGATTCTTTCAGCCTGGATTGTTTGTTCATAGGGGATTCGGTGGGGGAGGGAAAGGAGGAGGGGGAGAAGCGGGTGAATGATCTTAACCCAAATTTGGCTGAGCCCTTCCTTAGTTCTAGCACTTTGCAAGAGGCCGAAAAGGAGGTAGCTCGGGTCTTCTCAGAGCTGAACAAGGGTACCTCATAGAGAGGTACATACTTGGGTACAGAAAGGGGTCTTTGTGTTGATACAACGACAAGGATTTTCTTCCCCCAACTCGGGGAGACAGAGTGCTCTAATTTCTCAAAAAAGGAAGTGACTGCCACTCCTTCGCCTATGCTCTCTCCTCACATCTCTGCCCCAGGTAAATCCCTCAACTCTGTCAATTCAGTTTTGGCTACTAATGAGCGCTCTGTGTCCCTTGTTCCAGATTCTCTTCCCAACCAAGAGTTGGAAGCCCTTGGTCTGAAAGCCACAATGCGTCTACAAGGGGGGAAGTGGGTGAGAAAACTTGCAGAGAGACAAAAATATGGGAAATCATAGAGAGCCTTTTGGGTGAAGTGGAGAGGGAGGAAATGCAGAGAGGGAGCATGGAGGGGACAGAAAGGGCTGTTGTTGGAGGTAATATGAGAAGGAACGAGAAATTGCCTAGGAGTGAGGAGAGTGCAAATTTAGAAAAAGGGGAAACTAGTGGGGAAGAGTCAGTTGCAGAGTTTGTGAAAAAGGTGCAAGCTGAAGAACCCGAATGATCTAAAAGCCTACATGCAAAAAAAAAGAGGACAGCGAGATGAAGAATAGAAAGTTGAGTGAAGTGGAGAGATTAAAAAGAGATATTGAGGGGGACAAGAAGTTTGAAGTGAAAGGGGATAGAAGAAAAGGGTCTAAATAAATCTTGGAGGAGTTAGGGTTAAGGCCAAGAGTTTTCAATGAGAATTCTAAGTTGGAATGCGAGGGGGTTGGGCAGCATTAGGAAGAGAGCGACAATTAAAGAGGTAATTAAGAAGTTTAATCCGGATGTGGTAATGCTTCAGGAGTCCAAAAGAATGGATTTTGATTGTAGATGGGCAAGGAGTGTGTGGAGTTCTAGGGGTATAAAGTGGGTGGCTGCTCCCTCGTGGGGTTCCTCAGGAGGGATTGTGACCCTGTGGAAAGATTTACTCATAGGTGTGGAGGAGCTAATTGGAGATCATTCTGTCTCCCTAAAGTTCAGACAGGTGGACAATGGGTACTAACAAATGTGTATGGCCCCAATGACTATAGGCAGAGGGAGAAATTATGGGAAGAATTGAATGACATTAGAGGCCATCTGGGATGGACCTTGGTGTGTGGGAGGGGATTTTAATGTAGTCAGATTTACAGAGGAAACCAACAACCCCAGACAGGGAGTGACAACAAGTATGAGGAAGTTCAACCAAGTTGTGGACTCTTTTGAACTTAAAGAACTTTCTTTCCTAAATAATAACTTCATTTGGTCCAACCTTCAATCAAGGCCAATTTGCTCTAAGTTGGACAGATTTTTGTTCTCAACAGATTGGGAGGAACATTGGAGCAATATTACTTCTAGGGCTCTCCCAAGACTTACTTCAGACCACTGGCGTATAGTGTTGGTGTCAAGGAGGAAATAAGAGGAGTTGGGCCTACTCCTTTCAGGTTTGAAAACATGTGGTTGACTCATTCGGGTTTCATTGAGAAGATTAGAGAGTGGTGGGAGCAAGCTAATCCAGTAGTTGATTGGGAGGGAATGAGGTTCCACAAGAAACTCCAATACTTAAAATCACAATTAAAGGAGTGGAATAGGCTGGAGTTTGGAAGATTAGAAGAGAGAAAACAAGTTCTGGTGGAGCAAATCGAGGATTTGGACCTGAAGGAAGAGAGAGGTTCCTTTGGAGAGGAAGAAAGGAAGTTGAGATGGGTTTTGAGGAGGCAGATGGAGGACATCTTGGTTAAGGAGGAAATCAGTTGGAGGCAAAAATTCAGGTGTAAGTGGCTAAAGGAGGGAGACAGAAACACAAGGTTTTTCCATTCAGTGGCAAATGGGAGGAGAAAGAAGAATTTCATCTCTAATTTGGAAGTTGATGGAGCAGTGTTGTCCCACCCGACAGAAATTGCAGAGGCTCTAGTAAACCACTTCAAATATATTTTTAGAAGGCCTATGAATGGGAGAGTGTGGTTGGAGGGATTGGATTGGCCGACTCTAAGTGCAGAGAAGAGAGAGTGGTTAGAAAAAAGTTTTGATATGGAGGAGGTAAAGGAAGTAGTATTCTCAATGGATAGGACAAAAGCTCCGGGTCCAGATGGGTTCAAAATGGCCTTTTATCAGGACTGTTGGGATATTTTGGAGAATGATCTTAGATCAGTTTTTGAGGAGTTCCACAGGAGGGGTGTAATAAATCGGGGCTTGAACTCAACTTTCATTGCTTTGGTCCCAAAGAAGAAAGATGCATCACAACCAAAGGATTTTAGACCTATCAGTCTGGTGACTAGCTTGTACAAAATCATTGCAAAGGTGCTGTCTCTTAGGATAAAGAAGGTGCTGTCTCTTAGGATAAAGAAGGTGCTTCCCTCTATTATTGCACCCAACCAAGGTGCTTTTGTGGAGGGAAGACAGATCACCGATCAGATTCTCCTTGTCTTGATGGAGGTGTTGAGGAGTTTTGGTTTTGGAGATAGGTGGTGTAAGTGTATTTGGGGCTATGTTCGGACTTGTCATTATTCTATCCTGGTGAACGGGACTATGGTTGACTTCTTTCCTGCGTTGAGAGGTCTAAGACAAGGAGATCCTCTTTCCCCTTTTCTTTTCACCCTGATTGTTGATGTGCTTGGGAGATTGGTCCATAGAGCAAACTCGAGGAATTTGATAAGAGGGTGGAGAGTAGATCTGCTCATGGGCCGGGCTCGGGCCGGGCTTTTACTCTTTATTAACAGAAAAATGTTAGGCCCGAACCCGAGCCCGGCCCGACCAACGGGCCTACAACTTGGGCCTGAGCCCGGCTCTGATAAAAAGCCCGAAGCCCGAGCCCGAGCCTGAAGCCCGACCTAATAAAAGAAATTTGAATTTTTCCCTATTCAAATGAACATTATCTATTTTAATTCAGATGTTTTTTCCCCTATTTAAATGAACAATGGGCCTACAAGTGAATCAACAACCTTCTTAAATAAAAAAAATTATTCAAATGGACATCACATAGGGTTTTTACTTAGGTTTAACTATAGGTCGGGCCGGGCTATTTTGGTAAAGCCCGAGCCTGGTTTGAATTTTATGCGGGCCGGGCTTTTTGGCCCGAGGTTAAGCCCGCGGGCCAAAAAGCCTGTTCAAGCCCGTCCGGGGGCCGGGCCGGGCCCGTCGGGCCACCCGGCCCATGAACAGGTCTAGTGGAGAGTAGGAAGGGAGGAGGTTCCCTTAACACTTCTACAGTTTGCAGATGATACTATCATATTCTGTGAAGGAGGGAACTTCAATTGGATATGGAATCTAAAGTTGATAATACAAATCTTTGAGCAGATATCAAACCTCAAGGTGAACTTTGATAAGAGTTGTGTAGCGGGAGTGAATGTGAATGAAAGGGACCTAAGGGAATTTGCAGGTGGGTTGTGCAATTTCGGACTGGCCCCTGACATACTTGGGCCTCCCTTTAGGAGATAATCCTATAAGTGTTAGCTTTTGGGCTCCGGTAGTGGAGAGGTTTGAGAAGAGGCTGGTGGCCTGGAAGAGAAATTATCTTTCTTTAGGTGGGAGAGTCACTCTCATTAGGTCTACCCTAGCTAACCTACCTGTCTACTATTTGTCAGTGTTTAAGATCCCCTCAAAGGTTTCCAATCTTTTGGAAAAATTAATAAGGAACTTTCTGTGGGAGCTTGGAGAGGAGAAGAGAGATCATAGGGTGAGTTGGGAGGTGGTCACTAGGTGTAAAAAACTAGGAGGTCTTGGGATTGGTAATTTCAAGAAAAGGAATATGGCTCTACTGGGGAAATGGTTGTGGAGGTTTTCATTGGAAAGGGATAAATTGTGGACTAAGATTGTGGCTAGCATTCATGGGCTGGAAGACAATGGGTGTAAAAAACTAGGTCTTGGGATTGGTAATTTCAAGAAAAGGAATATGGCTCTACTGGGGAAATGGTTGTGGAGGTTTTCATTGGAAAGGGATAAATTGTGGACTAAGATTGTGGCTAGCATTCATGGGCTGGAAGACAATGGTTGGGATCCTGGAATCTTGCAAAGGAAGACACCCGATTTTGCTAGCCTCCCTTGAGATTGTCTTCCTAAACCCTGCTAAGGAAGACACCCGATTTTGCTAGCCTCCCTTGAGATTGTCTTCCTAAACCCTGCTAAGGAAGACACCCGATTTTGGATCCCTTCTAGCTCTGGTACCTTTTCTTGTGCTTCATTCTTTGAAACCTTAACTCAGCCTCCTATCCCCTTTGGGTTGTCCTTTCCGGTTAAGGAAATTTGGAGCAGGCCTATTCCTCCTTGGGTTGGTTTTTTTTTTGTTGGGAAATTTTCTTGGAAAGAATCAACACTTTAGACTTACTTCAGAGAAAGAGACCCAATTATTGTCTATTTCCTAATAGATGTGCTCTTTGTAAAGCTGATGGGGAATCTGACTACCACCTCATGGTCTCTTTTAAGGCTGCTAAAACTTTTTGGGAGTGGGTTTTTTCCCGTTTTGGGTGTTTTTGGTATCTTTCAGAGACTGTCCAAGGTTTGTTTTCTCCTTCTTTTATCAGTTGGCCTAGGAAGCAAGGGAAGACTATGTGGAGGTGTATTAGGGCAGTGGTACGCTGGGCTTTGTGGGAAGAAAGAAACTCATGCATTTTTTTCGACATGGAAAGAATATTGAAAGAATTGTTAGATCGAATCCTTTTAAGGGCTGTCCACTGGCTAAAATCTTTGGAGTTGTTTTCAAATTTTCCTATGGATGACTTGCTAAGAAACTGGAAAGAGATTGCTTCCAATGCTAGATACAAGAGGACTCTTTGTCCGTTTTGGTCTCCTCCCCCCTCGGTCTTTATAAAGCTGAATTTTGATAGCACCAGCGTAAGGAATCCAGGGCCCTCTGGGATTGGAGGAGTCTTCAGGAATGAGGAAGGGATTGTTATTGCTTTATTCTCTGGCCCTATTGGAGAAGGTGACTCTCTTAGGGCTGAGATCCTTGCAACGCTTGAAGGAATTCAAAGAGCAAAGGAATTAAATATCAGCCGTTTGATCCTGGAAGGTGATTCGAAGGTGGTGGTTAGTTGGTTGAAGACAGAGGACAGTGGTTTGTGGAACTTTAACAATAAAAAAAAAACAGTTCTTATGGCTGGGTAGGGACATTGAGATTCAGTACAGCTTGGTGAAGAGGAGTGCCAACTCATTTGCGGATGGGTTGGCCAAGTAAGGAGTGAATAGGGAGTCTGTTTTTTGGGCTAGTTTTTAAGCTTTTATCTTTGCACTCCCTTTGTTTTCTGTTTTTGGGGAGCTAAGATATTTTATCTTCCCTCTTGTATCCATATTCCCTCTTTTCTTTTAATTTAATGAAGCTGGTGTTATTGATAAAAAAAAAATCTTTTGAGAAGTTGCAAAGAGATTTTTTATGGAGTGTTAAAGGGAAGGAAAAAACAACATTTGCTGAAATGGGAGTATGTATCAGAGATAAAAAAGTTGGTGGTTTGGGAATTAGAAGGGTGAAGATCTTCAATAAGGCGTTGTTGGGAAAATGGTGGTGGAGATTTGGGTCTAAGAGAGAGTCTCTCTCGAGGAAAGTGATAGCATGTATGGTGTGGTGGATTTTGGGTGGGATACAAGGGAGGTGAAAACATCTTATGGGGTTTGTGTATAGAAAGGCATTATGAACTTTCTTGCAGCAATTTTCAGTTATGTTTCTTTTAAGGATAAATTACAAAATTACCACTCTGTACTTTGGGCGTAGTGAAACTTGCCCCCCAAACTTTCATTCGCGACAAACACCCCCTGAACTTTCAAATTCCAACACCTTTTCCTTGCTCTGTTAATGGGATTGACGGAGGACATAAATTTGTTGTTCATCTTCTTTTACACTTGGAACACTGTAAACCCGGAATAAAGGCAGCTGCAGCTGGAGGAGGGAGGTTCTCTATTCTCTCTTCTCTCTTCCCTTCTTTTCCCTCTTTCCATTTCCCACTTCTAGCAATCACCATTCATCTTCAACCTTTCAAACCCTGTACTAGAGAGTAACAACCACTCCCACCTTCCTCTCCCCCCTCTCTTTGTTAGTAGAAATGATGGCAAGGTAAAATTACTAAATCGCCCATGTTCATACCAACCTCAACTTGATAAAATGTATTGAGTGGTGCACCGCTGCATGTCATAAATAGCAAAAGAGTGGCTCGACAATGAATGTTGCAGGAAGAAAAGATGAAGAGTGATTTGATGAAATCTATTAGGACATCAAGCAAGGATTCAATTGATCAACTAAAGAAGCCTCCCATACGAAGGTATTATTCTAGAAGGCTGCCACGCCAGCAGGAAGCTTAACCAATTGGTGCAAGTTGACATGCTTCCTAGTTGTAATCTTTTGTAATATGTTCCTGTAACATGTAATCTGTTACCAATTGTGAATGATATAAGAAGCAACGGGAAGAGAAGAATAAAATGAATTCCTGTTCTCTCTCTCTCTTTGTTCTTAGGAGGTTTACCACCCTCGAAGCTGGTGACTGTTGGGCAGGTCCCAACAACTTGGTATCAGAGCCACTTGAAGTAAAGCCACCATGCTGAGCACTCGATCAGAGTCGGTAGATGATCAAGTCAATTGTATGGAGATGGAGATCTAGTTATACAAGGTTGCCAGTGACCTGTAATAGATTAAAGTGGCCTTGGTGGCGGTGGTGGTGCAATTGGAGAAGGGGGCATTCAGTAGCAATTGTGGCAGAAACTGGGAAGGGGGAAGTCAGGGCGACAATTGGAGGGGTTGTGGCATGATTAGGTGCTTAGCCGAGTTAGATTTTCCCACCTACTCCAAAGACGATATGATTTCCTTGATCTTTAAAGGCGAAAGGTATTTCGACTTCCATGAATCATCTAGCTAACAAAGTGTACCCATAACCTCTTTCCATTTGGAGGGTAAGGCTATTCTATGGTTTTAGTGGTTCTACAGGAGCAGACCTTAGGTCTCATGGATTGATTTTATAGAGGCCCTTTGTGTGCAGTTTTGGCCTATTGGGTTTGATGACTATGATCAATCTTTGTCCAAATTAAAACAAACTGGGTCTACTAATAGAATTTGAGAGGTTAGCCACCCAAGTCCAAGATTGGTCAGAAAAAGCCCTTCTTGGATGATTCATAGGGGGTCTCAAGGAAGAAATACGGGTGGAGGTCAAGGCTCATAAACCACCAACAGTGTTTAGTTGCAGTTGGTTTGGCCAAACTTCAAGAAAAAAAGTTGAATTGGCTTATGCACCTAGGGCCCTGGGTAGACAATTAGGTTCACCACTCGGCCCACTTTTGAAAACCTCCCAAAGAGTGGAATCTGTGTAGGTTAATCCTCCTACAACAACCCAAACCATTACCCTAGTGCTTAGGCAAACAATTAGACCCACCACTTGGCCCACTTTTATAAACCCCCTACAGGGTGGAACCCCTACAGGTTAAGCCTCCTACAACAACCCAAGCCATTGTCCCATTGGTGGTTGAAGGGCTTGACCTCTACCTGTATTTCTTCCTTGAACCCCCTTTTAAACATCCTAGAAGGGCTTTTTTTTTTTTCCTTTTTTTCCTAGCTAGTCTTGGACTCTAGTGGCTAACTTCTCAAATTCTATTTGATAGTCTCTAACAAGCCAAGTCTTGTTTTAATTTAGACAAAGATTCATCATAATCATCAAACCTAGTAGGCCCAAACCACACGTAGAGGGCCTCTATAAAATCACCCCATGAGACCTAAGGTCGGCTCCTGCGAAACCAGAAGATAGCCTTACCCTCTAGAGAGAGAGAGAGACTCTTTTAGTGCTTTTGTGACAAATTCATTGTAATTGGGGCACTCAATTTGTTTTACTATAGATCAACAAATGCACGAAATTGGTTAATATTAAATAACCTTTTTTTGATAAATAATATTAAATAACCTTATTGGATCACTGGAATTATAAACTGAACAGCTTTTGATAAACTCTTATTTACTTGTTGTGCTGTTATGTTTCATGATTAGCTGTAGTATATGCAAGGTTCAAAATATCGATACAGCCGATATGCCAGTAGGGGCGTATTGTACAGAGGGTTGGTTTAAGGCCCGTCTATCCCCTGAACCATGGTCTGACCCGAAACACCCACTGTAGGGGCGTATCAGGAAGCCCCTAATATGATATTTGAGCATTGAGTATATGGGCTTCATGATAGGAAGCCATGGTCTCCAAATAAAAGACAAATATGGAAGGATTACGTAGCTCAACCTCGTTATATCATTCCATCACTCTACCACCATCCAGTTCATGGTTTTTTGTTTTGTTTTCTCCTGTTTTTCATTTAATCTGGTGGTCAATGTTGTGTTCCCTACATGGTTAAGGTTTCCAATATCTACCATTTGCCTAGTCCAGAGGTATAACTATATGGAATGTGGTATTTTGCTTATATTATTTCATTATTTGATATAAAATATTGTTTAGAGATTTTGGAATTGGTTGTTGACCAGTTATATTTTTAGTTGGGAGTTGAAGGATTGATCTTTGACCAATTAGCTCCTTCTTGTTGGTTATTTTATCTTCATCCATTTATCTTTTATCATGCAGTGCCAGTAAAGGCTGGTTAAATCCACCATTGCGTTTTGATGATGAACCTTGTCGCCACAAGGTTTTAGATCTTGTTGGGGACCTTTCTCTTTTTGCACAGGCTGGTAGTCAAGGGGTTCCCGTTGCACATATAGTTGCTTACAAGGTATCTATCTTTCCTCTTTAATTGTGTTCATAAAAATATTTTTCTATTACTCCTTTTCTGTTCACTCACGAACAGAATTAGCATTCATCAAAATAAAGCAAATGACTAGCCCGTACCAAATATCAGCACAATTCAACTCAACTTAATCCCAAGTTCCCAACTATTTGGGGCTGGATGCATGAACCCTGTCCAACCATTCTGTTCTATCAAGAGTTTCCGCCTTTGTTAAGGCTTGATCACTATCTGATCTTAGTTGAATGGGATTAACTCTTTCCTGGTTCAATGTAGCTTGCACTTCCTCGTCCACTTTTGAAGCAATCTGATCTTAGTTGAATGGGATTAACTCTTTCCTGGTTCAATGTAGCTTGCACTTCCTCGTTCACTTTTGAAGCACTCTGCTCTGTGTTTGGACTGAAGCATGGATTAAAATGTCCATAAATTTCCTAATATTTCTACCCATTTCCATGGGTAGCAACATGAATTTTAATGGAATCAACATATTCCCCAATAAACACTATCAGCACTATGTGGGGTACAACAGTACAAGAGATGGCATTATAACATAATTTGGTGACAATATTGTAGATATGTGGAGTTGCAATATTTACCTAGCTAAATTACATGATTACCACTTTGAGCTATCTCGATATTCATTTCAAACATAAAGTTAAATATCAGTTTTTGTTTGTGTAGTAGATTAGTTGGTTGGCCTAATAGAGCCATTTGCATTTTCTTTGAGTTTAAATTTTGCTTGAACTCGTTCTATCATATAGTTTTGAATCTTAAGATTTACAGGACAATTTCAGAGTGGTATTATTTTGTCTATAACCTTAGTTTCTTAGCTTTGTTTAATGATTTGGAACAAAATGATAATTTAAAAAGGTGGGCCTATGCTTCTTTTGTCATTTCATAGAATATCATTCTATATTTTTGCATATTTTACAATGTCTTCACCACTCTAATTTTCACAATATATCCATATGATATTTCTGACATTTCCGACATGCTTCCTATATTTGGATTTTGGACAACTGACATTTCCACTAACATTGACATTTTAAACATTGGATTGCAGTAGTGTCCAGAGGAAAGGAGCCCCATTCAGATTGGACCACATGTGGTTTGAACTGGAAAGGGGTCTGCTAGTTTCGTGATGAGCAAGAAACAACAAGATGTAAAAAATAAGATAAGGGAGTGTGGGGTGTACCAGGTGAACCTTGAGAGAAAATGGAAAGTAGAATGTCTTGGCACTATAGCTATTGTAGACAAAGAGGAGGAAAGGGGGTTTGTCTCTGTGTATTTAAAATAGAAAAGGGCCCAAGCAAAAAAGAATATGAGAGCTTAGCTTATGGGAAGTCAGGTAGAGGCAGAAGTCAATAATCAGGTGGTTAAAAGAGGGGATAATAACACCTCTTTGTTTCTACAAGGTGGCTAATAAGTATTGTAGGTTCAATTTTATTTGGAAGTTAAAGGTGGATGAACAAACTGTGGACCACCTGGAGCAGTGATTTAAAAGACGTGCGTACAGGCGAGGTACATTTTAGGGTATGCGCCTCGCCTAGGTCCTAGGCGCAGCCCTTTCAAAAGGCGCACGTAGAATTAGGAATGCAATATTTTTAAGGCAATTCAAGTTATAAAATAATTATTTTTTATGTGATAATTAAGAATTTAAGACCCTAATATGGACTTTTTAGAGTACAAAGGCGGCTTGTAGAATCAGAAATGCAATATGTTTTATATCACATTAGCTACTTGAAGTAATATAATTGAGGAAAAAAGAGATTGTGGGTTTTACATGCTTGAAAATGCACATGTTTTATTTTATTTTTAAATTTTCATTGAATATACTTTGCATGTTATGTTTATGTGTTTTAATTTTAAATAATAGGTTTTTTAAAACATTTATTTTAAAATTTAAGTTTATATTTTTATTAATATTATGTTCAATATTTTTTTTGCATTTTTCTTGCATTTTTTTGATTTTTTTTTTAATTTGTGCCTCACTTTGCTCCTCGGGCGCAAATTGCCCCTTTTGCTTTTTTTGCACCTTGAACTTTTAAAACACTAAGCTGGAGGAGGTGGAGAAAGTCATGTGAAGTTTTATGAAAATCTTTTCTATGAAACTTATAAATCAAGGCCCAAATTAGATGGGTTATGTTTTGATTTGCCCCTTAGTCTCAAGCTCTAGATTTAGAGGTGCCATTCTCAGAGGATGAAGTCAAGCAAGTTATCTATGATCTTGAAGGTGATAAGGTACCGGGCCCTAATGGTTTTACCATCTTGTTTTACAAGAAGTTCTGGGATGTCTTAAAACTGGATCTGCTGAAGGTAATTGGGGAGTTTCACAGATCGGCCACCCTTGAAAGAAGCCTCCATGCTACTTTCATTTCTCCGATCCCTAAGAAGGAGCTAAAATTAAAGGACTTCAGGCCCTCTAGTCTAATTGGGAGTGTTTATAAAATCATTGCTAAACTATTAGCTACAAGGTTGAGAAAGGTAGTTGAAGTATAGTTTCTGAGCGACAAGGAGCATTTGTGATGGATAGGCATATTCAAGACAGGGTTCTGGTGGCTAATGAGTTGATTGATTCTAGATTAAGGTGTGGCCCTCCTGGCATCTTTCTGTAAGATTGACCTTGAGAAGGCTTATGATCATGTTAATTGGGAATTTTTGGATCATCTGCTAAGCAGAATGAATTTTGGCCAGGAATGGAGAAATTGGATCAAGGTGTGTATTTCCACTCCTTCATTCTCCATCCTTATTAATGGTCTAGTGTGTGGTAACTATCCTTGTTCTCGAGGTCAAAGGCAAGGGGACCCCTTGTTGCCTCTCCTTTTCCTCTTAGTGATGGAAGGGTAAAGCAGAATGGCTACTAAGGCTGTGCAAGGAGACTTGATCATAGGGTTTGAAGCTGGCAGTTCAAGGTTGAAGATTCCTTCTTTTACAGTTCATTGATGATGCAGAAGATTCCTTGAAGCTGGCAATTCAGGGCTGAAGATTCCTTCTTTTACAGTTCATTAATGATGCCCTTTTCTTTTGTGATGTGTTTGATACTCAAGACAAGAATTTAAAACTTCTTTTTTTGGTTTGAGGTGGTCTTTGGAGTAAAAGTCAATCTCTTTAAGAGAGATGATTCCAAATGGAAAGGTAAACAATTTACCGGCCCTTGCAGATGAACTTGGTTGTAAAGTTGGGTCTTTCCCTTCTAAATACTCGTGCTTGCCTCTTGGAGTAAGGTGTACCTCTAAAGCAGTTTGGGACCTTATGGTGGAAAGCATTCTGATGGGGGCAACATAACTTTAATAGAAAGCATTCTGATGGGGACCAACTTAAGGCATATCAAAAGAGAACTAAAGCTGCTCCTATGCTCATTTGGCATCATTATGAGGACGTGGGGCCCACATGAGAGCAGTGATTTAAAAGGCGTGCCCAGGCGCACAGGTGAGGCGCATTTTGGGGTATGCGCCTCGCCCAGGTCCTAGGCACGTGCCTGGTGCGCCTAGGCGTGCACCCGATGCGCCTTGCGCCTCAACCCAGGCGTGTACCTTTTTAATATTTTGCGCTTTTTGCTTTTTTTTTGAGTTTAACGGCTGGGCTGGAGGCTCTGCCCCCGGACCCCCGACCACGCCCCTCGAGGGGTGTGCTACAAAAGTGACTCATAGAATCAAGAATCCAATATGTTTTACATCACATTAACCACTTGAAGCAATGCAATTAAGGAAAAAAAGATATTGTGGGTTTTACATGCTTGAAAATGCTTTATATGTTTGCTTTTATTTTTAAATTTTCATTTATACACTTTACATTTTATGTTTATGTATTTTAATTTTAGATAATAGGTTTTTTAAATCATTTATTTTAAAATTTAAGTTTATATTTTTATTAACATTATGTTTAATATTTTTTGCATTTTTTTGGAATTTTCTGACAATTTTTTTTATTTTTTAGCTTTTTTTTGTAATTTTGCGCCTTTCTTAAAAAGGCGCGCGCCTCGCCTTGCGCCTCAGGCGCAAATTGGCCCTTGTGCTTTTAAAACACTGCATGAGAGCTAGGTTAGGAGTGGATCAACTTGGGAAGACCCTAGAGTCTTCAATCCACCTTAAGATACTCTTTGTGTGGTTAAGCTTGCTTCTGGACAGGACTTATGTTTGGCTTTATTTTTGTAATTGTTTGGGTTAGGTTTAGTCTAATCTAGCTTCTTTTTGTAAGTGGCTTGTTGGGCAAGCTAACTTGGGGGGCAAGTTTTTTCCTTTGGAAGCTTCTTCTTATCAAGTTTGTATGGCTCATTTGGAGAACGTTTTTTTGCTAATGAAGAAGAAAATCTCTACAGAATTTGGTGTGATTGCTAAGTTGGAGGGTGTGATTGCTTAGGGTTTTCATCTTATTTCCATCTCTTCTCTTCTCTTTGTTCTCTATTAGTTCTTTGTTTATTCTACACACTTAGACCTAAGTTGGCAAGAATAGTGCTGAATCACAAAGATCCTGCATCACATTCTTTCATGTTTTCCTACTTCTTACATGTGGGAAGGCTGGAAGAACACTAAGACAATGTTTTAAACAGCACTGGGTAGGCATAGGCGAGGCACTAAGAAAACACTTGGAGGCACAGTCTAGAAGCGTACAAGCCTTGAGGCGTATGAGGTGTACGCCTCTATAATGCTTTATACAAGAGGCATACGCCTCTTGTGCTTTTTATAAGAAAATGCTATTTCATGTTCTTCATTATATACTAACATAATCCAAAGGATGAAAAGCCTCCAATTTTGGAAGGATCAAGCCCCACCCAAAGTATGCTATGTCATTCTCAGCCATTCAGTAGGGATGACATTGTCCACTGTCCTAGCGGCTGTGCCTTTTCTGTCACACAATCATCTGTGCACCAAATGTCATTCCAAAAGAAAGTTCTATCACCCCTTCCAGGTTTCAATTTCACACTGCCCAAAAATCCATGCTTGTGTTTCAGGATCCCTTTCCAGATACTGCACCCATAAGATGCAAGATTATCACAGATTTCCCACTCATTGTTGGACAGACCATACATCGCTGCAACCACCTTCCACCACAAACAATTAACTTCCTTCCCAAACCGCCAAAACCTTTTTGCAAATGAGAATGATGCAGGAGAATGAGTTTTTCTAAACCAGGGGAGAATGATGCAAGAGACAAAGAGCTAAGTATGAAATTTTCTGAATCCATATGAATATACGATATATATAACTGGAAGATTTTTGTGGTAGTGCTCTCCATCTCTCACAACCCCTTCAAATTTCTCTTTAATTCTATAGCTAGGCACCCTGTTGAATGAGTTCATTAAAACCCAGAATTTCCTATGTCAGCAATTTTTGTCCTTTCATGCCAAAACCATCTCCAATTACTCGCATAGTTGGACGTGCCATGCCCATTATGGATCCTTTCATGCCTCCAAAACTCATCCCAAAGTTCTACCTAGAACCCTGGATTTCATGATTTTATTTCTGCTAACCCCAGAATTTTTGTCATTTCTGAAAGATGTAATCCAAGCTGTACCAAACTTGGCTTATCAATACATCTATTTACAAATTTTCATTAAGAAATCCCAATTCCAAACTTAATTTCTGATTCTTTTTACATTCTTGGTGCAAATACACAATTGTTGTAGTTAAAATGTGAGACCCTAACCTAGCCAATCCCTATCTTTATTCCTAAAATGACCCCTAAACCCCCTATTAACTCTTGTAAACTCATCCTTGGTTCATACTGATCCTGCATCAGGTTTGATATTAGAGCAGGTTGTCCTAGATGATTTGGTATTGAGGCAGAGGTTTCATAAAAAATTTCTCCCTGAAATAGTCATTCAAAGAAAAGATGGTTATCTGGTTGCGGTTGGCCCTGAAATTTAATCTTCTTGATGTCAGAACAAAGAGAAAAAGTAAAAAAAAAATCATGTTAAACAGCAATTAATGCCTTGTAATATTATTAAGTCTCTGCATCCCTTATTTGTATTTTTTTTAACAATGCTCCTATTCGGATGGTTATCAAATCTGATATGGCTTCAAGCAGATTAAATGCCTGGAAATGTTTTTTTCCCCTCTCTGCCTCCCAATGTTACTTATTTCCTTCCCTGGTTTTCTTGGAGCTGTCACCACTTCCCTTTCACTGAATCTTAGTTTCTTGTAAAGTATCATGGATGCTCCTTTTGATTTTCTTTCTGAATGCTGAGAGATCTGCTAGACACTGCCTGTACTTCATAATTTCTAGTACTGGTTTTGATTTTTTTTTTTGTCATTCAAGAAGCCATTTGCAGCTCTGGTAATCTTGTGAAATTTTGGGATCATGTTTGGGTGAGAGACATTCCGCTAAAGGAGCTCTTCCCGTCTTTGTTTTCTCTATCACGTTTTAAAAATGAGCCAGTCTCCACTTTCTTGACCTCTTCTAGTTCATCCATTGATTGGAATTTGAGTTTTAGAAGGGCCCTTGGAGACCTGGAATTGAACCTCATTGCTGACCTGCTAAAAATCCTTGAGGGGGTGACTATTGATCCACTCAGGAGGGATAGTAGGATTTGGACTCCTCCTTCGGGTGTCTTCTCATGTTCATCATTCTTCAAAGTATTGGTTCATTCCCCACCTGGCTTTGGAATCCCTTTTCCAGTTCTGGAAGTCTAGGGAAGACCAATTCCTCCCAGAGTTCGTGCATTTTGTTGGGAAGTCCTCCTTGAAAAATGTAACACTTGCGACTTACTTCAAAGAAAAGGCCTAATTGGTGTTTATTCCCACACTGGTGCATTCTTTGTAAGAAGAATGGTGAGAATTGTTATCACTTACTGGTTTCTTGTCCATTTGTTTTAGAAATCTGGTGTTGGTTTTTCTACCTTTTTGGATGCAGGTGGACCCCTCCCTCAAATGTACAAAGCCTATTCCATTTTACTACTGTTAGGGGGCTGAAGAAGAGAGGGAAAATTCTATGGAGATGTGTAAGAGCAGCTGTATGTTGGACAGTTTGGGAGGAAAGGAACCAACGGACCTTTCATGGGAAAGAAAGAAATAAAGGTGTAATTACTGAATTAATTTCCATAAGGGTGATTCAGTGGGCTAAGACTTTGCACATTTTTGAAAACTATTCAGAAGGAGATATCATCAGGAAGTGGAAATAAGTGGCTTGGTCAGTTCCAAGGAAGAATGTAATTCACCCAGTTTGGTCCCCACCAGCTTCAGGGTTCACTAAATCAAACTTTGATGGAAGCAGTGAAGGAAATCCAGGTCTGTCGGGTATAGGGGGAGCTTTCAGGGATGATGAAGGTCGAATTATCGCATTGTATTTGGGTCTTATTGTCTGGGGGGACTCTCTTAGAGCTGAAATATTGGTTGTTATGGAAGGGTTAAAAAGAGCTCAAGAATTAAATATCAGAAACCTGATAGTGGAAGGTGATTCTAATTTGACTATCAACTGGTTAATGAAAGATGATTCTAGTTTGTGGAAGTTTCTGAATGAAAAGAAGAAAATTAGATATCTCATACAAAATATGGAAGTCAAATTTCAGTGGACTAAGAGGTGTGCCAATTCTTTGGCAGATTCATTGGCTAAACAGGGGGTGGGAAGAGATAATTTGTTCTGGGCAACATTGTAATCTGAAATATTCTCTTGGGAGGGTCAAGAGTTTTTACCCTTCCCTTTGTATTTTTCTATATTAATATCTCTTAATAAAAGTATTTGTTATTTATCAAAAAAAAAAAAGATGACCCACATTAACTGAATCTGTATAAATAATTGAGTACATAATACTGCCTTAATAAATGTCATTTCAACCAACAGTGCTTCTGCTAGAGGTTTCCCAGCTTGGCAATTTTTTTTTACTGTTGTTGTGGCTAAGTCTTGCAATTGTTGTGATTCCTCCGGTTTCTAGATGTAAATCTACTTCAAATCTATATGAAATGACCACTTTATTGGTTTTATTTGACAAGCTTTCTGTGGTATCAAACACAAGCTGAGGAAAGAAATTCAATCATTTTAGTAATTAAACTATATGATGCAGGGTGGCCATTCACTACACACTGCATTTGTACGATGCTTGTTAGGTTTGTGTGAAAAGAGCATGGAGCTATGAGAGTGTAGCAAACCGGGTTTGATGTTCTTGACAACACTATCTAAAGGTAGAGCTGCAAATGGTATCCATTTGGTCTGAATTAGAATTCAAATCTGATCTGTTTATAATTGGATTGAATATGTTTCCATCCAAATCCATTTTGATAGCAATTATAAAAAAAGAAAAATCTATTCTGATAATTAATAATATATATGCTTACACCCATAAAATTAATATATACCTATAGCAAAGTTGGCTTCATTTTTATATGCTTACTAATGATTCAGAGTTTTAGGTCAACTAGAAGTTATTTCAAGTTATTTTATTAATGGTATACAATATAAAAGTTGTTTTCAGTTCATTTTATTAATAATATATAATATTCCGATTTTTTATTTTTATTTATTTATGCTATACAATATCTGAACCACATACTTGAATCTGAATATTAATAGATCAAATTTGGATCTAAGTATATCTGATTCAAATCAGATATCTTTGCAGCTCTACCTAATAAAGGCTTGTGATATTATGGCTATTGTATATTAGCTATAGATTGCACGCATGAAAGATGCCAGAGAATGAGAGACTGAGAGTGTAAATATTTGTATTTTGCCATATTCCTGTTTCCATAAAAAACTCGGATACTGTGAAGACAAAGTGGCTCCAATGCAATTATTGTTTATCGAGGCCTATATTTTTGGCACTCTATTTTTTATTTTATTTTATTTTTTATGAGTAGGGCCTAGGGGGCATTCTATTGTTAATATGCATAAAGATGGTGTTTTTTATTTACTTTTGGAAAGTGTAAATTGATTTATATTTATATGTATATAAAAACTTGTCCCCAACCTGAAGTCTTTGGGTTGGAGGTTCTATGGCTCGGGTTGGGTTGGGTTAACATCAACTGGACCTAACTAACCCAGCCTGGCTTGCATCCCTTTCTCTCTCCTGTGTTATGTTATTGGAGGGGAATTATTGTTATTTGGATTGGTTGAATTGAATTAGCCCTAGGGCTTTCAAAAAAAAAAAAAATCATTTATAAATTAGGTTTTAGTGATAAATATTTAAAAAAAAAAAACATAAGATTCATATTAAAAAGTATTTGTTACATATACTTTACATCTCACCTCTTCAACCACCCTTGCCTCCACGCTTAGCCTGGATTGTGGCCGAATTTTATGTATATGCTGTGTGCTATGATTAGTATTTTGGGGTCCAAGAGGGCAGGTGTTGGGGTGGTTTCTCCGTAAGCGAACAAATTCATACAAGTGCAATTTGGTAATTTCACTCGTATGTTGTATTAATAATTTTTATTTTTGTTGTATTAGTTTTTGGGTAAATGACTTAAACCTCCCCCGAAGTTTAAGATGAATACTTATACCTCCCCTAGGACTTAAACCTCCCATGCCATGTCATAATAAGATACTGTTAAATCTAACAGAATCAATAAAAAGACTTTCCTGTCCTTCATTATTCTTTAAATTTTTAAACCAAACCACTGAAACGGCAATCCAATGGAAGTGCCGGGACGGGATGCCCTACCGATAAATGAAGAAATTATAACTGCAAATAAAGTGATAAATTAAAAATATCCTAACCTCGCAACATCAACAACAATCGGATCCTTCGTTTTCTATTTTGAGCTCCCCCGCTTTGTTGCCATCGTTACCTGGAGATGCACAAATCACAAGTTCTGAGAGACTAGAATGGAAGGCTTCAGTCCGTTCGTCTCATCATCTTCTTTTTTTTTTTTTGCAAATGGTACTTTTTTATTTTTAATTTCCCCACTCTAAACCAGAACCGGAAGGCTTCAATAATGGTTTGATCTTCTTTTTGTTAGTAAAAGTTTGAATAACATAATAGTTTTGTTAATTGAGAAATTGATTACTCAAATAAGGACCTTGGAATTGAAAAGGGTGGAAATCATGGAACAATTTGGCATTAGTTGTTGCAGAACACCGCCCATCTTCATCGTTAACTTCCAATCACTTCTGGCATGACGTTTTAGGGAACGATGGAGGGGTATTGGCTGGTGCATTGAGGTTACTTTCTATTCAGTAGTATGGGATGTCAGGGTTCCTCTATTGTAATGACATTACCCAACAAAGAGGTCTTAGTCCATTTTATAAAATAAAGGGGTGGTCTTAGTATATAACATAAATACCAGGGGAGGTTTATTAGCACTTATACCTCTCCTCTTATTTCCTATAAGGAAGGCCATCAGCCTGAAGGCTCCCTCATTCAGACACGTGGTGTTCCATTTATAGGTCCACATAAGTTGATTCGTTTATGTTTAATCTGTACACCATATAGGTCGTCGAATTTAAATTGGCCCCTTAATTCAATTAAAGTTAATTACTTTAACTTAAATAATTTGATTCAATTAATAACTTATCTAATTAAGCTAAATTAATAACTTAGTCCATAAATTAATTATTCAATTCATTAATTCATGTATGCAATTAATATATAAATATACATTATTAAGTTTATAAAAAGAAATACAAAATGATCCAATAATTATTAAAAATGATTATTCCAAAAAAATAAAATGATAGAATAATTAGTAAAATGTTTAAATAACCTAATGAAGCTAATAACTTAATTTAAGTTAATTAAAATGTGATAAAAAAAATAAAACCAACTATTTAAATAAAAATTAATTGGATATGTATTACATGTATAAAATGTAATTGTCTATGTTAGAATCATCTCTCCATCTTTCTACACTATTTGTCTAAACTTATATATATATATATATATATATATATATATATATATATATATATATATATAATTTTTAACTTTATCTATAAGTCTATACTCTCACAAAATACTCAATTATCTAATGCTTCTTAAAATATCTCCACCTTCCAAAAATATTCAAATCACACTTACCATACAAGTACAAGTTATGGTCTCGGATGAAGTAATAAATGATGTGGGCCATTCTTCTAGATAAAATATGATAAATCTCTTAAATCAAATAAAAATGAAATAAAAAAAAACTAACCTAAATTTCTAATATAGAATATTTAAAAGATTGAAATAATTCAGATCATGGACCTGTACTTAGTACGGGGTCATGCCTAGTTATATTATATAAGTAAAGAAAGAAAATATTTTTTTTTTGGGTTGAGAGTTATTGTGAAAGATTTTTGAATTTAACCACATAAATAATCAAAATTTCTTGATTTCAGAAAATATTATAAGTAAATATATTTTTATTGTTTTATTTTTTTTCAAATTTATTTTTATAATGCTGAAATAAGTAAACCTTAATCCACTAATCATAAATATAAGAAAATATAAGAACACCTTAATAACATGATTCAGATCATTTGCCTTCCTTGGTTCAGACTTGAACATGGTTTACTACGAGCTCTAATAGGCAATCAACTAGTTGGTTCTTTTATGCAACATCCCTTTCCTAAATCCCTGATTATTATTATTCTTTGTTTGGTTGCTGATAAGATGTCAGAGTAGCTCCATGTTTGGGAGTGCTTATGCTAAAAATAAATGCTTAAAAACATGTGCTTATTCAAATAAACACTTATATGCATTTGGCACACAGCTTTTTCAAGTGCTTAGGCATTTGGTGGTCTTTTTCTCCAATAAGCACTTAAATAAGCAATTGTGACTCTTTTTTCCTTCATTTTCTTTCAAATTTTCAAAATATCTAATCCAAAGTGAATATTTAAAAGTACTTTTATAAAAGTTCTTTCATAGAAGTACTTTCATAAAAATACTCATATAAGTGTTTTTATAAAGTGCTTTCACAAAAATGCTTTTATAAAAGTACTTTCGTAAAAGTTCTCTTATAAAAGTACTTTTATGAAAGTACTTTTATAGAAGTGCTTTCGTATAAGTACTTTCCTAAAGGTGCTTTCGTAAAAATACTTATATAAATGTGCTTTCATAAAAGTGATTTTGTAAAAGTACTTTTCACAAAAGTGGTTTCGTAAAAATACTTTAATTTCATAAAAGTGCTTTTGATAAAATTACTTGCACAATAGTGCCTTTGTAAAAGGGTATTCTAAAAATTTACTGAGGACAATTCTGGGAAAAAAATTTTGAGTAAGTACTTATTATATGAGCACTTAAAAAAACCGGAAATTTGGGCTTAAAACATAAGCCCTTATTTTTAAAATAAACACTTATTTCGGGCTTATTTCCCAAACACCAATAAGTGCTTAATGGTGTAATCCTTGCCCTAATAAGCACTTATTTTTAAACACTCCCCAAACATGGCCTAAATTAAACTTCGCAGAGTTTCTGTTAATCCCTGCTGGTTTGCCAAGAGTCCAAGTCCTTAACAATAGCCATTCCAAATTCCAATCCGATATTAAATACAATAAGCTATTATAATATATTTTGCAGTATAATGAACAGGAAAAGGGAGCGATAAATTCAATTCAATGTTAAAAGGCTCTTTTTGATACTTAAATCCCTTTACAATTTAATCAATCGTCTTTTGATTTTCCCTCATCTTCTGCTTGGTCAGTTCTTCTGCCCAGCCTTGCGCTATTGACATAGTCTCTCGGACAGTGGCTACTCACACCAGGAATCAGATAAGCCTAACAAATAAAGAGAGGGAATTCTCCTCAAAACTTTTCTCTTTCCTACCCAGAAAGATTGCTCTAAGCAAATCCAGGCAAGCATCGAAATGCATGGGAATGAAGAACGAGGGATTAATGTAGTTCTCATTTGGTTCTTCTCTCAGCACCTGTTATTCCACAAAATGCAAAATCAATAAGATCACACATTTGAACTGATCACCAACTGTTACAAGTTCTAAATTTTGTTTTTCTTAAAACTCAAGCTTTACCTGTGCCTTGTACCAGCTACTGTAATAGATGCAATTTCCAAAGTGGGCAAACTGTGTAATGGGATCTCCGAAAGGCAACCTGGGAACAATGTCATACCTATAAACCACTCTGAAGTACTTCTCTTTCAACTTTGCATCCATGAATCTCCCAAAATTCTCATCTCCAACTCTGGGCTGCCCAAATGTGTACACACCCAACAAGTGGTTCAGCAAGGCAGCTTCTTGGTGATACACAAGTCCAGCAACAAACAGGATTGCAAGCGCCCCTCCTAAGCTATGACCTGTTACTAATATCTTGGCATCTGGGTTTTCTTCCAGCAGCATTTTCAGCCTTTCTCTTATGGTGTAGTATGCCAGATTGTTCTTATTCCCAGCAGAATAATCCTTTGGTCGAACTCCATTCGTTTCTTCTTGGTGAAGGCCAAGACCTTTCATGAATCCCAAATGAACTCTTCCAATTTCACCAAAGGAGATCCAAGAAAGGTCCAGGTCTGTCAACCAATCAGCAGCATTAAACATTTCTGTGCCACGGAATGAGACAATGATCAACCGAACGTCCTTTGGCCTGTCGCAGCATATGAAAGCTTGGGTGTCATTCTTTTTTGAATTGTCTGCACAACACAAGTTGAAAAGAGAAAGAATAACAGTTTAATTAGTGCAATGCGAAGAGGGGAAAAACTCGGCCATGTCAACCCAACTCGAATCTTAATTAAAGCACAGCGATAAGCTGAACGGGCTTACCATTATAGAACTGAAAGAATCCCAGAAGATGCATCTGCATAAAGTAAAACCACAATTATTAGACCAGTCACAAAATATACACTTATTTTGTAGTTTTTCTCCCCTATCCTTCATCAATGGTGAGACTGAGATTGCTCTGTGCGAACATTCATGAGAGAGATGGAGAGAGAAATTCTACTACAAGAGACTGAGAGAGCAACAGGAATTACCTTCCAGTGTACATTGACCACGTCCCTCGCATATGCTTTGTTCTCGTACGCAACTTTTGCTGCCATCATGCAGATTATTATTGCCAAGTGACGAAATGGGGCCATGTATATAAGTGAAAGCCGTGGCAGAGTGAATACCTGACATTGTATTTAGAAACAGTTCGACAATGCCTCCATTGCTAGAAACCAAATTCAAGGTAACTTCCACCAGATGACCCAGTCTTTTTAATGGTCGATTAAACCATATCAGCATCTTCTGAAGCATCCAGACTAAAACAATAAACAAGCCAGCTTTCAAATTCTCAGTATCCTCAGCAGGTTGATGACAGTACTGTATAAAATTATAATTCTCTAAGCTTCTCCACGACACTAAGACGTTAAATATATCCCATACTGTCAACTTGTGAAGATGGTAGATCGTATGATAATTTGAACTGTTGGTGCTAGAGGGTGCCATGGGAGAAAGAAGAATTCTTGCTTTATTTCTGGGGAAGAAGAGAGGAGAGTGAGAGGAGGAATGGTTGTTCTAATTCTGGGTGGTGGTGATATAGCTGGAGGAGGCTTCTTATAAAACCCTTGCATCCCTCAGGAAGGGAGACTCGGTCCTTTCCATCAATACTTTTTATTAAAATTTCATGACAAAGATGACTGCGTCATCCTCAAAAACAACCTTTTGGAAGACGGATTCAATTCAAAACCAACCTTTGCTTTCAGAGATGTGGGACTTACTGAATTATTGACTTTGGCCAAATAGTCCGCCATGTAAGAAAATGAGCAATAAAAAAGAAAAAGTAGTCTTTGCACACACCAATTTTCTATCTTTAATGAGTGGGGGCACACAAGTAATTAAACGCCCAAAAGTAATTTGCATTTAGTATATGTTTGGCACCGATGCTGCATATACATCACCGTTTTATGAGAAAAAGGTGTTTTTTTTTTTTTTGTTTGGAAACATTGTTGTCATGTAGAATGATTTTTGGAGCAACAACAATACTTTCTATTTGGTACTAGTGCTCCATGTCTGTTTTCAACACTAGTACCCATTATATGAAGTTCGCATCATTGCCACATCATGTCCTTGTTGGCATCAACGAGCTGTAATCTGAGAAAACACTAAATTCGGCATTGCTCCAAACCACGACTTCTCAATTTCCAAGGCATGGCTTGGAGCACCGTTTTTTATGGAAAAATGGTTCCAAACAAATAGGTGTTTCTTGGAGCACCATTTTTTCCGACATGGCACTAATGTGTCATCGTTTTCTGGAGCAACGACATCGATGCCAAAGGCAATGTTTGGCACCAATGCCATTTTATGAGAAAACAGAGCCACATAGGTGCCACATCATAGAAAGCGGTGCTTCCCAGATTTCCTACTCACTTTTCCTTCCCACTTTCTATTTGTCGTGAATTGTAGCCATACATCTCTCAATTCATAATAGAGATGTATGGCTCCAATTCAAGTCAGGTAGAGAGTGAGTAGGAAATCCCAAGTATCAAACAACACCCTCTTGTTTGGTATTGTTTTCTAGAAAAAAAAACGTTGTTTGAGACCATGCCTTGGAAATTGGGAAAGTATGGTCTAAAGCAATGCCAAATTCAATGTTTTCTGAGAAAATGGTGCATTGCTACCAGTAGTGCAATGATGTGGCGTCATCTTGGACATAGGATAATATAGACCATGTTGAAAACATTGTTACTAGCACTGGTACCAAACAAAACCAATGTTGTTTTCTTAGAAAACAGCCTATGTGGCAGCACTAGTTCCAAACAAAGGTGCTTACAACTCCACATGCCCAACACCGTTTTTATGAGAAAATAGTGCAATGTTCCCAGTACCGATGCCAAACACCTACTAAGGCGTTGTTTGAATATACTTTTGTACTTTTAAAGATATCAAAGTAAATACATAAAATACCTTTACTTTGGTATTTTTACTTTAAAAACCATTTGGGTAAAATATTTTGAAAAGTGTGTTTTCCAAAACAGAAGTACCATTTTTTGTTTGGCAAAAGCACGTGTGTCTGTACTTTCAATGACGGTTAGGGGTGAGCATTCAGTTTATCCGGTTAAAAACCAAACCGAATAAACTGAAATTTTAAAAACTGAAATAAAAAAATGATAACTGAACCAAAACCAAATTACAAGAAAACTGAAATAACCGAATTCGGTTAAAAACCAAATTTAATTAATATATAAAATATTATATATTATAGCCTATAATATATATTATGAAATTGAATTTCATTATAATACATTAAATATATAGCATATTATATATTGTATATTATATATTACAGATTATATAATAAATTTTATATAAAAACCGAATTAACTGAACTGAATTATCCAAAAACAAAAAACAAAACCGAAATTTTCAGTTCGATATTTCGGTTTTAACCAAATAATGCTCACCCCTAATGACGGTCTCCGGTGGTTTCACAGTCTGAAACCAATGATGGTGGTCTGACTCTAACAACGACGAGCATAGAGTCAAGAGTTTTATTGAATGGTGGTTTCAAAAGTATGAAAGTACGAAAGTATTTTATAAAATTGTATCCAAACAAGGCCTGAGAAATTAAAAACAAAAAATTACGTGAATGTACCTATACTTTTGGGACAGGGACACTTGCATTAAAATTGTCACTTGGACACTCTAAAATGAGTCTACTCACAGATGCTACAGTGACCAGTAAGTTTATCAAACTCCCCATTCACGATTTTATTTAGTTGCTGAAGAATATAAAATTGCAACTTGACAAAAATAGACAGGGTCAATCGTCAATGCATAAATCATTGTGTCGGTTCAATGCGTGGTTTTGAAAATCGGACCGGATCGGTTGACGCGGGAATCGATCGGGTAACCAATTCCGTTTTACGAAAACCGTTGATTTGGTCGAAAAGTACTTGATTTCTCTCTCTTTCTCTCTTATTTATTTATTTATTTTTTTAGATTGATAAAGATACTCGTGTTCTACGACGTCTTGTGGTTTAATTTGTTAAACGGGGTGTGCCCAAATCAGTACCTGAAAGCATCTTATAAAAAGAAAAACAGTGACGTATTTGAATTCTTGAACACGAGTTTGAACTGAATTGTTATTCATCGAGACAGTCCAAAGGTAATTATATGACCATTTCTTGCAAATGTGATGTTGTTGATGTATGGCTATAATATCTTTCAAATAATGTGATGAATATAGCGAACCAGTTTACTGTTTCGTGGAAATCTCTTACCCACAAGAATTCTGTTCACGTCTACCCACATAATATCACAGTCATATATGCGAATATTTCAACCTAGATGTGGGTAGAGTTTTTGGGGGCAGGGGATCCAGAGTCTCTCTCTCCTGAGCGAATAAATAAAACATAAAAATTTATAGAATAATAAACCCCACCTTAAGAAATTGGATTTACTCCTCACTGAATGCACCTTATACCAACCTCAAAGCGTGTTGCTGAAAGCATCTCCCCATGAATGATAATTTATAACAATGGATATGTTTTAAATATATGGCTCCAAGTGCTGTGAGGTTATTGTTTGGAGCTCTCTGTGAGGAGCAAATCCGAAATTCCACCTCAACTTCAGTCAATACGAGTCAAAGCTATAAGCCATTCATACTTCAACATTTCAACCACTTCACCCGCTAAGATGCTATTTAAAATAAGGGAATTTAAATACTTCGTTTGCAACCTTGGCTGGGTTAGTTCAAATCCAACTTGAAGTGTTAAGTTAGATTAAAAAAATATGAAGCTGACTTAAGGGTATTGGTTTTGTTTTCAAAAACAAAATTAATTGCAATTATAGGGATGGTAATTTTCCCATTATTATATGTGTGTGTATGTATATATAGTGCTAAACCGTTAAAGTAACCTTGCCAATTCAAGTTGGCTTTCTTAACCTTCTATATGCAAAGTTGGCCCAAGTTGCAGCCTCTTAAAACTATTTACTGCCATCACACTCCATATCTAGCTACAACCAAAAGTCTACAAATTTGCATTGGGAACCTCTTCTCTTGACTAGTACAGAAGATGTTTACAATGCACCAAAGATGTAGTGTGGGGTGCGCTCTATGGAGAGCTGATCCAAACTCCAAGCCTACTCACAAGACATTAATTATTGTTCCTTCCTAATGCATGGTTGTAACGTGACGGGGTCTGCTCCTCACACTCGGGCGCCTCACATGCACATTCACTGTGCATTGGGAACATCTCCCGTGAATAATAACTTAAAAGTATGGGAGATGTTCCCAATGCATGGTAGGATGTGCTTGTGAGGCACCTTCTGTGAGGAGCAGATCCAATTTCGGCTGTAACGTTGTCTTATGGATACGCATTAGTAGCACCTTATATACTTTGTAGGTAGCACTTCCCACAGAGTGCACCCCACAGCATATCCAACTGTGCATTGGAAACATCTCTCCATGACAAGTATAGAAGACATTCGGAGTGCATGCTGAGATGTGCTTTAAGGTGCATGTTGCTGCCATAAAACCAAACCAAACTCTAAGCCTGCCCATAATACATTAATTCAACTGGTCAGGCAACCGATTCTATTTCACCCTAAAACTGTTTTTGGGCCACAAACCGTTGACTTGGTCAATGACCTGTTGATCTGGACAATAGTTTTGACTGTTTTATTTTAATTTTATTTTTTAAATCAGAACGAACTGTCCGCTCGACTTGGACAGTCAGACCATTTGACCCAGGAAGTGATGGCAAAAACGGTTCTGTATCCCGTCTGGTTTTTAAAACCTTGGATCAAACTGTACTGCATAAAAAGAGACTTCCTTTTAAGACCATGGATCTGTTGCACATAAAATGAAAAGAGATTTCCTCTGACAGTACGAGTATACGATCCCCAATAAAATGTAAACACGCCATTGTTTTAATATGCCATCTAAAAGTATAGATTACAGTAAAAAAATCGGAAAAGTATGGATAGGTTCATTGCAGATTTCTAAATTCCACTTTATACATCAATGTCCACCAGTGAATTGTACTTTGGGCCTAAGAATTCTGATCCTAAGCTGAATCATCATTTTTCCAAAAAAGTTGTTTCGATTGCAACAATCAAGATTGAATAGACCCAGGCTTTGGTCCAAGATTGGGCCTTAAACACAATTCTTAGGATCGAGATCGAATTGGACACCCCTATGGTGCATCCAATGCACCAGGCAGCAAAAGACGTTTGGTTCACTTGATGTAACCGTGTAAGTGCATCTTGTTAAATATAAAAAGTACACTCTCTATCATATGTGAACCGAAGTACTAAAATTTTAAAGTAATTGATTTACATCTGGTTTAACATGCACCCAATATAGTTGAACTTTTGGCTCCCTTTGGAAGGAGTACCAAATACAAATATGTAGAAGACAAAGCCGTATGTTTTGTATTATTTCGTATGTATTTGTATTTGTACATGTTTGGATTTATATTCTTTCAAACTGAGCCTTTGTTTTATTACTAGCGGGAGCCCATGTGATGCACGGGATGGGGCACCCCTCCTTGACCCTTACCCTTGTAAGTTAAGACACTCTAATCCATCCCCGCCTTGACCCCAGTGGCGGGGCAGGTTCAGGGCAAAGGCACCCATTTCTTGTTGGGGATGGGGAATCCCCAAATTTTCCCCACCCTGAGGCAACCACCTCAAAAAAATTAATTTATAGATATTTTACAAATAGGATTATGGGAATTTGGTGGTATTTTAGGAATTGGGTTATGATAATTGGGGATGTTTTATAAATGAAATTATGGGATCCTAGGATTAGTAGTAATGTATATTGAATTAATTATTTACAATAACAATAAATTAATGTAAATCATTTACTATTAATCAAAGTAAACGTAATTATAGTAAATTAATGTAATTATGGTAAATTACATTATTTTTAATTAAAAGTAAACTATTTGTTGCTAATTAATGTGAAACTAGGTCTGATCGAAGTCAACCAAGTGGTCTAGTAAATTATTTAATAATTATTTATTGAAATAGTAATAATGAATTGTTATTTAAATAATTATGAAACAATTTCTAATAGATTAATTTCCTAATTTAACTTTCCAAAATTTTTTAATAATTATTTATCTGAATAAAAATAACGGATTATTATTTAAATAGTTTTGGAGAATATTTTTTCATATATTAATTTATTAATTACTTATTTAAAAAATAATTATGAATTATTAGTTAAAGAGTTTTCCTAAATTATTTGATAATTGTTAACTATAATTATTGATTTTATAGAAATTAGTAAATTACATTAATTAGTAATACATTTTATCAATAAATTATTATTGTAAAAATTTATTAAATTACAATGATTAATGTAAATTACACTAAATGTTAAAATTTTGAACATTTATTAATAACCAAAAATTATTAAATAATGGATTGTTAATTAATTTTTGATAGTTTATTAAATAATTTAATATTTGTTAAATAATGGATTATTTCTGAAATAATTATTTCATAATTTTTAGTAGAATATTTTCCAAAAGTTTTTAATAATTTTCATAACTAATGGATTATTTAATAGTAGATTATTATTTAGGAATAGATTATTTAACAATAATGGAAGATGCCATGAATATATAGGAAACATCGAATTCCCCTTATTCCCCCCTCTTTGCTTGAAATCATGTCTATATATATAAATATCGTTTGATTTGGAAAACCAATTCTTAATAAATTATGGCCTTATTTTGATGGGAAAGTGGAGAGAATATATATATATATATATTAGATTTTGTCTCCTAACTTTTTGGTATAGTGACAACACACCCTTTTTTTCCAAGTACCCGACCTTCATTCAATCAGTAACTTTCATCATTCTCATCCATGCATCATACTGAATTTTTCTTAGATATATATTAGCTGGTTTGAGAAAAAAAAGAATCCTAAACAAAAATAAAAAAGCATATTTTTATTATATATGCATTTTTGGTAGATATACATTAAGGGGGTGTTCTTTTTTCAGATTTTGAGAGGGGGGAAGTTGGTTAATGGAATTTTAGTTCCCATTGACCAAGAATCACATGTTCTTCTTTCAGATTTATGTGGGGACTAGGGGAATTTTATTTTCTTGGGTATCACTTACCCCCATCTCCTAGGCAGGTAAATAACTTTCCCACCTAGGGGGAAAGTTGCCAACACTTGAATGGGACAAAAATGCCCCTTTTAATAATGAATTTTTATGGATAAAATGGTCATTGCCTTATTTACATGAGAAATAAAATAATATGGGTAAATGCGCTTACCTGATTAAGTGTTTCTCAAGAAAAATTTACCCAGGTAATTACATTTACCTGGGTAAATTACTTACCAAAAAGCGAACGGGGCCTACAAAAAATACAAGGGCGGTATGTCCCTACAAATCCTACAAACTAATATTCTCAATCACACTCAGGGATGTTATACTCTTTGACATCGTTGCTATATAGGTGTGCTATATATGAGGCGGGGTGGAGTGGTGGGTTTGATGAATTGGGATTTGCTCTGTTACCTCACCTATAGAAGAATAGGTGTACTATATAGGTGTATCAAACCTGTGGTACCAATTTTTGAAAAACTAGTAAATGAAACCGATCAATTAATCGATTGATCAGTTTAATTAACCGCCGGTTTGATTCATTAGTTTTTTTATTTTCAAATTATTATATATAATAAATATAAAATATTATATTATATTTTAAAAAGACTAAAAATACATACAAAATATTATATTATAAATAATAAATCATATATTATACATTATAAATATATTTATAATATATAATACATATATATATATATATTCATTTATAATATATAGATAATATAAAATATATATAAAAATATATATAATATATATAAATATATGTATATTGGTTGGTTCAATTAATCAGAATTTTTTATTTGGTTCGGTTTTTCAGTTTCTCGATTTTTCTTGTTCACCGCTACTTCACACCAACCTCACAGGCACATCTTATTATATATTCAGAATACATCAGATGAATAATAACACATAAATACAGGAGATATTCCAAATGTACAGTTGAGATGCGTTATGATGTTAGTGTGAAAAACGCTCAGTGATGAGGAATAGATATGGATTCGGGTTCAATACCTCTCTCCATTCAGCTGTGGCGGGTCAGGCTAAATCAGATTTGAGTTGAGTCAAGCCCATTCCAAGCCCGACCTGTTAATAATCCTGTACATGCATGAACCGTTGAACGTTATGTATAAACATGTTCTTGAATATTTTCTGGTTAAAGAGCATGATTTCATATTTCATAAAACATATAATTTTCATACTATATAAATAATTGTCATGTTATAAACCATAGTTTTGATCAATTTATTTTTTTTCTCAAAATCATGTATCGTGTATCATAGTTGGGTTCTGTTTTTATAAACACTAATTACGTATCCATTGTTAGAGTGTTCAAAATGTATATGCAAGGAGTGAATTCTGCATCCAGAGTTCCTATTCACTTTCTCTCAACGTTTTCGATCCGCCGTTCATCTAAATGGTCGGACTGTTTGGCCCGGGAATTGTTTAGGTAATCGGTTCTGTTTTACTCAAAATTTAGAATCTGATAAAAACTGTTGAAAAAGTTAATAAACTGTTGACTCGGGTGGTTGAACCATCGATCTATCGATTCGCTCAATGGTTTTTGAACTTTTTATTTTTTTAATTATTTTTAATTTTGCTGTTAGAATGGGTCGTCCGTTCAAACCGGGCGGTTGGACCATTGACCCAAAAACTGGTGGCTAAAATGATTCCGTTTTCGGGTTATTTTTTAAAACGTTGCTTTCTCTACTTGCACCCTACCCAGTACCCACGGTACACTATTGGCTGTACATTTTACAATACAAGATGGCGATGTATGACTATAATTCAAGGCAGGCAGAGGTTAGGTAGAGAGTAGTGGTCAAGAGATCCGATTTGGCGAATTCTTGGCAATCTATTGTATGATTTTCAGAGTATTTTTTTATTATGAAAAAAACGCCATTGTCAGGGATCGAACCCAGGTCAGCAAGGTCGTCCACGTGACAAGCACTGGCAGGTATAGTCACCACTATTTTTTGGAGAATGAGGTTTAGCCCAAGATCAGAATTTTTAGGCCCATAATAAAGTTGGGTGGGTGCTAGCTCAGTATTGATGCTAATTCACGGGTAGGCATTGATGTATAAAACGAAAATTTTTGAGATTTTAAATATTTATAACTCTGTAGTGAAAATCAGAAATCTACATTTGGCCTATCCGCAGGTCTCCATTTTCTTTTCTGATATATCAAAAAAAGGGCCAGCAAGTAGTAACATTTTAAAATGATAGCACCACTATACTACAACGATAAAGTAAATGTTTGCGTTCTTTTATTACAAGGACTAAACCTTGGTGATCTACTCACCCCAAAAAAGAGTTCTTGGTGACCTTTTCTATCATTTTCACATCTTTTAATACCACCAAAAAGTAAAAACGCCGTTGCCGGGGATCGAACCCGGGTCGCCCGCGTGACAGGCGGGAATACTCACCACTATACTACAACGACAATATACTCTTATATGTTTATAGACAGCTTATAACCCTTTAGGTGCAAATGCATGGACTAAAAAAATTAAAATAATATAAATAAATAAATAAATAAAACTAATTAATTTATTATTTTATTTAATAAAAATGTAATCATATTATTATTATTATTACGTGTTTCTACTCTTCATCTTCACATGTCTTTCTAAAAAAAGGTGGGTTTGTTTTCTCATGCCTATAATTTTGCATGTCTTATTATTACTGATTTTTGTTTATAAAATGACTTGTTAATCGGTATCTTCTCTAAGTTGTTATTCTCTCATTTTTATGCACATGTTGCTTTTATAGTTGAAAAGTTGGTAGAGCACCAAACCAAGTAGGTGTTTGGCATTGGTGTTGGGAACGTTACACCGTTTTCTCATAAAAAACAGTGTTGGGTATGTGGAGTTGTAAGCACCATTTTTTTTTTTGAAAATAGTGCTGCTACATAGGCATTTTCTGGGAAAACAATACTAGTTTTGTTTGGTACTAGTTCTGGCAACAACATTTTCAACATTGATCTATATTATTCAATGTCCAAGATGATGATACATCATTGCACTGTTGGCAGTAATGCGTCATTTTCTAAAAAAAAACATTGAATTTGGCATTATTCCAGACCATAATTTCTCACTTTCCAAAGCGTGGTTTGGAGTATCGTTTTTTTTTTGGAAAAACGGTATCAAACAAGAGGGCGTTGTTTGAAGCACCACTTTCTCTGATGTAGCACCTATGTGGCGTTGTTCTCTCAGAAAATGATATCGATGCCAAACATCACCTAAGTATTTAGCTAGTTACCATTTATTTGTACCTTCTAAAATCAAGAGCCAAATGAAATCATACAAGTTATTCATAGGTGGTTTGGCTAGTTACCTTTGAAGCTATCCAAAATTATTAGATTATTAATATGCATCCATCAACTGAAATATAAACAATCTGGAAAAAACAATAAAATAATAAAGTAGAAAGTAAAAGCTAGAGGAAAGATCACATAAAATAAGTATTGACCTAAGAATAAAAAACAAAACATTGGGTATAGGAATGAGGCAGAAGAAATCGTCATGTACATTAATAAGATAAAAACTTGTGGGAAAAGAAAACAAACTTCTGTTAGATGACAGGGCTTAAAAGTACAAATACTCTTAGATACCTAATGCCATAAACATGCACCATTTAAGCAACCACTCCCTCCAGGCCAATATAGGAAAAAGCAACTAAAAGCTTGAAAGCATGAAAATTTAAGAATCTATAATGTAGGTAAGGAAATTGTTTAATTAGTGCTTTGCAGTTTAAAACATATAACCTATTATCATGGTTTTCAAAACCGGATCAGAAAAACTGAAAATCGGTTGGTTCTGTTTTATATTAGAATAGTCTTTTTGGCAAAAAACTGTTGATTTGGTCAGCAAATTATTGATCCAGGCAGTTGAACTGTTCAAACTGTTCGAACCATCCAACGATTTTTTGCCATTTTTCATTTTTTTATTTTTTTGTTAGAACGGGTCATCCATTCAATTCGAATGATCGGACCATTTGACCTGAGAACCGGACCTCCGAACGGTTCATTATCCAGTTCAATTTTAAAAACCTTGTCTATTATACAGAGAGTATATCAAAATTTAAACCAAGTATCAATGATTGGACAAAGAGGACATATCAAAATTTAATAATTAATTCATATGAAACAAACTAAAAGCATTCAATAATAGAATTTCCTTAGAAAAGGGGGGGGGGGGGGGGGTGAACCATCACATTCATATTTTTTTTATAATGAAAGAGCAAAGAAGAAAATACCAAAAAAAAACCATGGGAGAGGTTTTACCCATAAGACATCTCTTCTCTTCTAAGCACAAGCTTAGCTATCTTACACAAACTACATACGTGAATATACAAAAGATCAAGTATTGGTTTGGATACAATATATGTTCAAATAAAACTTATTCATGCCAAGATTGTTCCATGCATGATTCCTCCATTTATCTTTCGTATAGCATCTTCAACATATCCAACACACAATAACCCTATCGACTCCCATCAAGATTGACCATGGCATAACCTGAAATCTGAATCACATTCTTGATCTCCGCATCAATGCATGGCGGCTGCACAAGTTTTCCCAAATGCAACAATAGGGCAAAACCAATGGATGTGAAAGGTCTGTGGTGCTCGATCTGTTATACACAGATCTCACTCTAGAGCCATTTTTGAATCGCCACATATGTTGGACCAGAGCCTATGTATTCTAGTTCGAGTCGAATTTGCATGGCAAGCCAAACAACAGTTTGTTAAGCAAATACACATGTGAAAATCCAAAACATGAGCACAAACCAACCCCAAATCAAGCAAATATGATAAAAACAGGTATAGCCATTAAGGTTCAAAATTCCATTACGTATCATATCGGGGCCTTTACGATATGTCTCTACAAGGAGTATTTCGGGTCAGTAAGTGGTTCAAGGAGTAGACCGGCTCCTCTGAATCAGATTTTAAAAAAAAAAAACAATATCGATACAGGATGATACACCCTACCGACGTATCACATATTTTGAACCTTGATAGCCATTGCTTGTCTTTTGATGAATTCTCCTGCAGTGCATAAATAGTAGGAATGCAAAAATTGAACCACTATTTGAAATTAAATTTACAAAAAGAGTTTGTGTATGTATCTTTTTGGGCACTTGTCTCATTGTAAGTAAGACTCAGATCGTTTGATTGTCAACTATTAAGTATATGGTTGGTATCGATGTTACAAATACAGCACCATTTTTTACATGTGTGGGCTGGAAGTACCATTTTATGAGAAAACAGCATTTTTTTTTTGGGAAACGTTACTATCAAGTACGACATTTCTTGGAAGAAAAACAATACTTTTTGTTTGGTACTAATGCTCTATATTTGTTTTTAGCACTATACCCATCATAGGAAGTCAATGTCACTCAGCAATGAGCTCCAATCTGAGAAAATATCAAATTTGACATCGCTCCAAATCATGTCTTTCCGATTTTCAAGGCATAGCTTAAAACACCATTTTTTTGTGAAAAAACAGTTCCAACCAAATTGATATTTCCTAGAGCACAATTTTTTCTGATACACAAATGTATCATCGTTTTCTGGAGCAACGGCATCGATGCCAAACAGACGCTAATTCAAAGTGTACTTGACGTACATAAATTTGGTAAAAAAAAAAATCAGGTGATTCGACTAAGACAATAAGCACAGGTAATGAGGCAATCTAACATTAATCAACACCAAGTTCCAAAGTACCCCACGAGAACTGACAAGATCCAAACCAAGGACAAAACAAGTAATAATAACTAACCACGAGAAACGAAAATAGAAGATTCATTACAGTAATGCATGAATCCTGCAACCACAATCAAAGATGACATACCCCCCAAATCAGAAGTTCCATTAGAACTGCCACCATGAGAAATTAAAACACAATAGACTCATTACATTATATGCATGCATGAATTAATTAAATCCTAGCACCTAAAGATCACCCTGTCCCTGTGCTCCACCACAAATCCCAAAAGAAAATTCATTAAAACCAACCACAATAAGCAATGATCAATACAGAAGATCAATCCATTGCAGCAGATAGAACCCGTTAGAAATCACAACTGATCAGAAAGGCGACCAGAAACCTTCAAGCAACTTGTTTCCAACTTGTGAAGAAACAGACGCATGCCAGTTACCCTCTTGGATCTCCTCCCTGATAAGGCTTGTGGAAGCCAGATTTCCGCTGGAACCAATTGCATCACCAACTGGGCCCGACGACTCGATACCTGCAACCTCCATAGCCAATTCAGCCAACCCCAGAGAATTAAGTTCAGGCTTCTCAAGAACCCTAGCAGCCAGTGGACCAAGTTCGACCCCATCTCGGCATTCGAACCCACGAAAGAGATTCTAGGGTTGTTGAGGAGTTGCTTGAGATATTGCGGCACAGAGTTGAAACATTTGAGCTCCACTATGATGCACCGAAACCCTACGCAGAGAGCCACCAAGACAGCCTTGTTCGGCTCTCCACGAGTAGAGTTGGGGTTCTTCTTCCACACTGCATGAAAAACCATGACCATGTTATCCTTGTAGCCCACGATCTGGAGACGAGACTTGATCTTTCGTCCCGTACGATTGTGAAGTCAAGATGAAGTATCCTCGCCATGAAATCTGCCATCGTAGAAGGAGAAGGAAAAATTGATTTGATCCCTGCAAAGAACCCTAATTCATGCAACGTTTGTGCACTAGCCTGACTCCACTGACTCCAAGAAACTAACTATATGTATATATAATGTATCTTGTCTTCTTCTATATAAAGAAAGAGAGCCAGAGATTCTCATCTGTTACTTTTCGTTTCTTAATCTCTCTCTCTTTCGCTTGCACGAATCCCATTGAACAAAGTGCGGTTACAGAGATAAACAACCGTTATTTCCATTACTCTCTCTCTCTCTAAATCTAAACCGTTACACACTTTCACAGCACCTAACAAAGCCATCACCACGTTCATCTGATCCTAGTTAGTATTTGTTGAGATTTAATTTGATCAAGAGATTAAGGCCCAGTTTGGTTCGCGGGAATAGGGTCTAAAATTGGATTTTCTTTTTTTTTGAGAATGCATCTTAATTTCCATTTTTATTCCTGTTTGAACCAAACAGACTATAGGAATAGATCATTTTGATTCCAATTCTAACTATGGATCAAACGGGCCCTAAATTTTATGAATTATATTGATTGATTATAGAGCTTAGTTTTTATATCTTTGGTTTTATCAAATTGATTTTCTAAAACTTTTGGTTTTTCCACCAATTTTTTTTTCTCTTGAAACTCTACGTCCCATGTGTTGAAAAATTACAGTCCTCTCTTGAATATTATTAATAGGAGCTTGCTTACACCCCTTAATAAAGTATCAATGGACCGGATATTGGTCCACCCTGACCCTGTCCAATATGAGTCCATTTTAGATGGACCTGGTCCAATCCAATAAGATGAATACTTTGAATCACCGTGGATTGGTCTAAATCTGTTCAAATTGGTTTTATGGTCAATTGACACCCACTCTTATAATCTGTCATTGGACTGGATAATTCAATCGACCTAATCCAATATAAATACATCACGGTGGATCATGTCCAATCCGATACAATAAAATACTTAAGCCTGGATTGGTCTAATTCACCTATGCGACGGGTGATATTGCGGATGAAATAAAACGGTTTTCATATTGTACGATATCAGAAAAAATGAAAAAAAAAGGGATCCAATGAAATCAACAACCATTTTTTTTATTAGGGCACTCCAGGGATTTGGATTAGTAGGGAAGAGCATATAGCAATATTAGGGGTGCAACTGGATGGGCTTGGTTGGGTTTTGTCAAAATTTGAATGGTCCTAACCCAGCCCAAAACCCGAACCCAAAGCAATGTAAAATATTAAAATATTAATTCAAGCCAATCCAAGTTAGACCCTTAATAGCCATACAGGTAAGGCCCTCTTAAGCTTGATAAATGGATTCATGCTTATGGCAGCACTTAATTGGAAAGGTGTGTCTCGCTGGCCTGTTGGTGTAGTTGTTGTATGATATGGTTTCATTGTTTTTTTTTTTGGGAGATTAATCCTCATTTGATTTTATTGTATGGTTTTTATTTTGTTCTTGGTATTTAACTATATGCACCACACTAATAACCCCTCTCTAAATCAGTGGTTGCAGGAATCAAATTCACGTTTATATTAGAACAAACCAACTAATGTACCAACTGAGTTTCCCCTCAATTTATGTATAACCATGGTTCAAAGTATCAATACACTCGATATAATTTATATTAATTTATATCAGGCCTTTTCATATCAGAGTTTTATGCGACCCTTAACATCACATATTTGAGTTTTAAAAACTTGAAATTTTATAAATCTTGCATTAGGCATATATTTATGCGTTTAGGTGGAGTGAAAACCTTGTTTAAACTTGTTAATCTTTATATTCCGATACTTTTAAAGCTTGTCTGTAATAAACTAATAAAACAGTATTATCAGTCACATCCAGTGCAAATAATTATATTTTTTTAGGTAAACTAATGTTGCATTATTATTCAATCCACAAAGCCACGAGGGCTTTCTGTTTTTCCCCTGAAAATTTGGTTTCATTAAAAAAAAGAAAAGAAAAAAACAAATGGAAATATCTTTAACGGTCTGTGAACGGGCCACCTTAACAGGTAAGTATGTGTCAAAAAGGTTTGCAAAATCCTCTATAGCTTTATAAAATGGTTATTTGGGATTACTAGGTGAAATTTTCGGGTTTTCTTATTGTTTGTCTTTCTGCCTAATGCAGTGGAGTAGGATCCCTATTGTTGTATGAAGCTTAGCTGCAAGTAACATGCTCTTATAATAGCATTGTAAACCTCTGTTCATTGTTTACCAACAATCTTATTTTGATCCCCAAACTTTTAAAATGTGTCAATTTAATACAAAACCGTTTAGTGGAAAGTAAACTTCTAAAATGTGTCAATTTAATACAAAACCGTTTAGTGGAAAGTGAAAGGGTGTAAATGCGCTTAGGGTGTCATAATTTTTTTTTATCAACCATTCTAATGCCCAAATCTTTTAGAAGCTGATAGAGAAAAGCAATTTGTCAAAAACCAATCTGTTGCTTTGGTTCAATCTTGATTCTTGAGGAAGAATATGATGAACAGTTTTGAAGGGTAGTTTTGACATTTTTACAAGCTTTAAGTTGTGCATGTCATCACGTGATAGAGATAACTAATGGACTGCTAATGATAGGGAATAACTGACACATTTTGGAAATTTAGTACTGGATTGACACGTTTTGAAGTTCAAGGACCAAAGTGGGAATAAACCCAAAGTACATGGTACTAACATGCAACTTTCCCTGTTTTTTAAGTTTCTTCCAAATTACTTTAAAGCTCTTTGCCATTTATCAATTGAGGGTCATGCATGAACACATTGAACATTCCTTCTATAATCCCAAACAATGTACAAAGAATCGATACAGTCTGATACACCAGATGGGGCATATCGAATATAAACCCCTAAACAGCAAGGATTTCATGCATCGGTGACCCATTGATACAATACTTATCCGCCAATACAAAATTTGATCCTTGATTCAAAAAAGAAAAAATAATTGGCATTTCTTTCTAGTTTCCATGCTCAGATGGACAAGATTTAAAAGAATTAAATGCATATAAATGTTTATTTTCTATGAATGCTTTAATTTTAAATGGAGTAGGTGGAGAGGTCAAGAAGAAAAATGTTTTTTTTTTATATATATATGAAAGGAAGAGGGAGAGAAAAAATGGCGATGATGGCATGGCAAAGGAAGATATGAAAAGAGAAGTATATGAATTTTGTACTTGGACATTTTATCCAACCAAAATATTAAAATATTGTTCAAATTTATTGTTAGATCCAGATCAAGATACAAAACATTGGAACCATGACTTGTATAGAGGGGGAATCAAAATTGTTGGTCAATACAAACAAGAGAAATACAACCGACCAGAGATGTTTGATTTCCAGCAACCCCAATAAAATTCAATATCCACCAAAGTGGAGTAAATCATTTCAGCGAAGTTATCTACATGTGCAAGCCTTGGTTTACATTAATACAGATGATAGATTCACTTTCAAGTAAATAAAGTTGAACCATTTCAAGGATTTCAAAATCATAGAGAAAAGGCAGATGTCTGTCCAATGGGACTGTGATCCCAACCCTGTGCATCTCACCTTGTGTAATAGTATTCTCCTACTTGTCACCAGTGAAGTACAGGCATTCTACAGACTGATAGAGCATCAACAAATAAAAATATAAACACATTTCATTGTTTACTTGTTAACAGTGGTAATGCATCCACAAATGACATTTGTATCAAGTACGCACCTCTGCACCCAAAAAAAAAATATACATCAGTGAATGATTATCAATCAAATCCATGACCATCATCTAGTTATCTGAATGCTGATAAATGATAAAATGATCAAGCATAAGGCCCTCCTACCAGATACAGTTAAGTTCAAGTATTATATCATCCACTCACATATGTTATGGGAATAATAATTATGGTTAGAACACTAAAATATTGGGACAGCTTAGGAATAGAAACAACAGAATGACGCACACAGACTAATTGATTGTAATTTATATTCTCAGTTTTCTATCACTTTATAAATGAAAAATAGAGTCTATTCCCCAAATAATTTAAGATAATGGGGAATACATCCACATAGCTGCCCCTCTTAGGTATCGCTTATGCACAAGGAATGTCCCCATTGTATGTTTAAATAGGAAACTTTACATTGATGACAAACATATTCAAAACATCCACATGAGGAAAAAACATACAGTCAAGCTTTCTTTTGTGTTAAAATTTGGAGTACACGGATAGATGTAAAAGTTGTTTATTAAATTTTACATTTGACTTACACTTTGATAATTATTTGTTCTATATAAAGTATTAAACCCTCCTCTTCTGTAAGATGAAGCTTCAAAACATATGTATCATTTATTGTTAGTCAGTGATGGATTAAATCCACACGCTGTGGAAAAGTATCCAGAAAACAAAATCAAAGAAATTAAATGTCACTACTAGCAAGTTGCATATCAAAGAAAATGAGCCTAGGGTCAAGTGCTCAAAAACATACCATTCCTTGCTCCAAAATAGATACTGATTGATGAACTGACATCTACAACAAGCCCAGGCAAGACAACCAGCTGAATCTCTATATGGGAATTTGCATCCCTTCCATATATAAGCCAAGGTAGATGACATCCATATTGTTCCAAATGATGATAACTATAAAACATGAGATTTTTGTAAATTCTTGAGCCAACTATAGAGATTGGAGGAACAATGCAACTCCATATCCTCAAAACCAAAAAACTGAGAGTCCAAGGTGGCATTATACAACATGAATTTTTTGTTTTCATTTGTTTTTGAAATCACCACATTAGCAAAAGAAACAAATACATGTTCTTGAACTCTGTTTTTGTTCTCAAAGGAAAAAACATGTTGGTTTTGTTTTGAAAAACAATACTTGTTTTGAAACCAACAAAATATTGGTTTTAAAAACAAAAACAAACTTTCCTAGTATAGAAATTATATGATTTATGGAACATAATGTTGAATAATCAAATTAAAATATGTTTTTAAAACAAATTCAAGAACATGTATTTGGTTTTAGTTTTGAAAACAAAAAACACATACACAACCAATAACATGTTTCTTATGTTTTTGTTTTCAAAACCAATCTGTTTTCAAACAAATGGTTTTGACTTGTTGTTGGAACTTAGAACCAGCAACAACAAAACAATCCATGTTGTAGAACGCCCCCTAAATCAACACACCTTGTTGGCCACTTGAAAGGAATCCCCTCAGGTCTAAGCATATTTAAGAAATTTATAATATTTTTTAATGTTTACCTCCAGTTCTTCCGAACATAGCCTTCGATTGCATTGGATGGACCAATCAAATCCTCCAGTTACACCTCCCCAGCCACATTCACATCCCCTTTCTCCTGATATCTTATTCTTTTTTCAGAGGGTTTACTTGGTAAATATGCTGGGTATCATCATTTCTCTCATTGCTGGGTTCTTCGATCTGCATTGCGAAATCCCCCAACCCATATTTTTCTTGTACATTGTTGGCATGCCAATGATTTTCATAAATGATTCCGATGGCATTTGAAGCTCAAACAACAAGACAATGAACATAATAACCACATGGAACAAAGCGGTTAAAAAAAAAAAAATAGTCAGTCAAAAGATCCCATCATTCAACAGATGAAGAAACTGTAATTTTGAATGTAAAAAAATAAGAAGAAGAAGTAAAGCTAAAATAGACTTACCCATCTTTGTTCTCCCTCCAGTGAAAATCACCCTTTGCTCTACTGCTGAAGAAACACTTTCTAAAAAGAGAGAAAAAAAAAAGGAAAGAACAGATAATCTGTTTTTCGTGCCAACAAGGAAAAGGGTAAGTGAATGGATTACCCTTTCGTTCTTGTTCTTCTATCAGCGAAACCTTCTGAGAGAACATAGAATCAGGTTTTTATTAAAAATGACGAGAAAAATAAATGACTAAGCTACTGGCGTGAGTTGCCTCTTCAAATTTTCCTTGCGAATGGAAGAACAATAAACAAAAAATAAGCTCGTGCAGAGTTTTGTGGGGAGGAAGAAGGTAGAATGAACTTAAGAAAACCCTTGTTTCCACCGCTTGGAGAAATGAGATTAAATCACTCTTCGTCCCTTCCAACAGGAGAGTAAACGTCCACTGACTCACTGAGGCACTGAATAACGTTTGTTCACTGACGTCTTTGATGATGATCAGACTGACTCCGGATCTCCTGCCCACGAAAACTGCCCACGTCTACCCACAACACACTATCTCCCGTGAATTGAGAACATCTCCCCTACATTATACAATAGAAAAGAATGAGATGTTCTCCATATGTGGTTGCAATGTTATGTGGGTAGACATGGGCAGAGTTGTGAGGGGTGTAAATAGATCGAATTCAAATCGGATCAGGCAATATTCAAATTTGAATTCGATTAGAAAATCTGATATCTGAATTCGATTTGATATCCGACAGATATTGAAAATTAATATCCGAATTTGAATTCGATTAATCAATTATTTTAGATAATTAATAAATATATAAAACAAATATTTTATTGATATAAAGTAAATAAATATAACTTAATTATATAAAGTATTTTATATAAGAATTAAATAATCGGTTGAATTCGAATATTTGTCGAATTGAATCAGGTCATATCCGAATTCAGATCTGATTAACGAATAGGATATCTGAATTCAATCGACTACATATTTGAATTATTCGAATTCGATTTGATTGTCAAATATCAAATTTGAAATCGAATTTTCGAATACTGTTGACATCTTTAATTGTATGGAGATCCGGATTCGATCAGACTTTTAGGAAGTTTGTTCCTCGGAGACTATCAGGCAAGTTTAGCTATATCATTAATATATAAAAGGTATTGTACATGTTGTAACCATGGGGTGGTGGCGCAGTTGGCTAGCGCGTAGGTCTCATAGCTAAAGAGTGATCCTGAGGTCGAGAGTTCGAGCCTCTCTCACCCCAACAACAGTTTTTCACCCAACACATTTCACCCATTCAACCCATCTATCTATTACCTTATTCTATTTTTTTGAGTGATGATGAACCGATGATGATTCTTTCTGGCAGAATTTTTTTTTTGGGTAGCGATGCTATATTACCATTGGTTCTTTTTTATCCGAGCTAATGTTAGGTTTTTTTTTTGGTAGATTCTAAGGCTACGTCTAGGGGTGCAAATGATCTGATCCAATCTGATATCTGATCTTAGGTCTCTGAATTTTTATTTAAGAGTGAGGTACTATACTTTCAGATTCCAAACATTATTTTCTTATTAGCATTTCGTAAGTTTTAAGTTTTTAAGAGACCATCTTGCTCTCTCCTTGTTTGCATCTTCAAAATCCAAATTTTGAGCATTTCATATCGTCTTCTTGTTTGTATTCCATTATTGAATTGTCCAACAAATTTGTTGGATTACCTAAAAAATAGATGTATCCTAGTTAGCGGTGGCAATTGGGTGGGTTGGGTTGGGTTTGGTTTAGGTTGAGCTTCAATCCAATCCATTTAACCCACCAACCCATTAATGACCCAGTTGTATAAAATTAAATGGGTTGGGTTCAACCCAAACCCGTTTTAACCCAATCCAACCCGCCCAAACCCATTAATCTTATATTTATCAACTTAAAAAACAAACTAACGATCTCTTAACAAATAAGTTGGTCATAGCTTGGTGATAATTGTAGTTATTATTTACACAAGTGATGAAAGTTCAAATTACATTACATGCATGTTATTTTTACATAAGTGGCAAAGCCATTTGACTATGTTCGGATTTCGGGTTTGACTGAACCACTTAAGTTCAAACCGGTTAGACCAATTTGAACTATCTAATTGGATTATCTTCGAGCTAATCACATAAGGGTGGTTGAACTGTTTAGATCTAGATTAGTTCGGTCGGACCAGATCAGACTGGTTCAGTCAATGATGGATTAACTTAGACCGACTATATCAGGTTTGTGCACAGGTTTGTGACCGAACTGAGTGACCCGATGTGGGTCAACATAAGTAAATTGGGTCGGGTTGCGTGGATATTGGTTGGCCAGACGGTCCAGACCAGGCAAAGTGCGCAGACACTGAACCATTTCGCCCGAAGGCGTTTCAGGTTCAGGTCGACCTAGATCGGCTTGTACTGAGTTGGGCCAGGCTTTGTGAATACTGGTTGGAGTTGCCGACCTAAACCAGGCAGAGCAAGTGGTACCGAACCATCCCACCCGGTCCTATTTCGGATTGGTATATGTTGGATCGGGTCAAGCCGCATTGAACTGGTCCAAACTCTGGTCAAATTGATTTGGATTTATGTTGGGTGAAGTGTATTGATTCAAGACAAAACTAAATTTAGTCAATAATTAATAGAAAATTAATGCATTAATTATAAATTATTTAATTCAAATGAAGAAAATTAAAAAAAAAGGATAAAGAATTAATACTTATGTCTGTAATGATTAACCCAATGGTTATCCACAACCCAACCCAACCCATTTAAATGGACGGGTTAGGTGATCAGTTGATTATGCAACCCATCAAATAAATAGACGAATTGGATGGATTAGATACTAAATTGCCACCCCTAAGCCTAGTGATAAAAAAATCTTTCTCTTCTGAGCATTTCAAATAATGAAAGTATGTTCGTATAACATTTGATCTTTTTGAATCCAAGGAGATAAAGTATCTCCCAAATAAAGTATTATGTTCCATCTAAATGAGTGGCGTCCCATGATGAGCTTGTTTAATAGTAAATTGTCCTAACATATTTTTCATCCCACAAGCAATGAAGATTTGAGTCTATAAAATCTTTGAATTGAACATTCAAATGGGAAGAATGAATAGGACCCCAAGGAATAGCCGAAGAATTATCCTATTGAATCCGAGGAACTTTGCAAACCAATCCTACATCTCTTTGTTTAACCAAATAAACAAGCTCTCCTCAAGACACTTTAGGCTATATTAGAGAGGGAAACTTGCACGTGTGCGTTTTTAAATATTTAGGCTCTATTAGACACTCAAGCTGAAATGTTGCTATTATCCGTGTGTCTTTCCTTATAACAAAACACCAAAACACCATTGTTTTTTTTGAAGAGAATATTTAGAATCCTTGGTTTTCGGAAACCCTAACGGCCTAACCCACCATTATTATTTACATGAAATAACCTATCCCAAAAGTACCACTTCAGCTTAGTAGGTGAATCTTATCAACGCCACTTGACAATATAGTCATCTTAGTAAGTCTTTGGCATCAATGCCATTTCTTCGTAAAATGGCACCACATCAATGCCATGATTAAAATCTTTATTTTTTTTTCAGAAGCAATAATCAAGGTTCAAAATATCGATACAAGGTGACGTCAGTAGGGCATATTGGATTGTATCAGTATTTTTTTTTTCAAAATTGGTTCAGAGGGGCTGGTTTAAGGTCGGTATACCATCTGAACCACTTGCTGGCCTGAAACACCCCTTGTAGGGGCGTGTCGGGAAGGCTCCAATACGGGCCGATACGTAACGAAATTTTGATCCTTGGCAAGAACAATGGCACCAAATAGAAAACCAAAAAAAAAAAAGTTTTATGAGAAAATGTAATGCATATGGAAGACCACTTTTTGAGAAAATGCCTCTCAAGAAACACCATTAGTTCCAAACATTGACTTAAAATAAACATTAATATAAGGAATAGGAGTGGCCCATATAACAAAATAGATTTAATAAGAAATTGCTTTCTAGCTTTGAGACATAATGTTATTTCCATTTACTCAAATTGTAAGGAGCACAAATGTAAATATGTAGAGTGCAAAACCTTATCTTTCATATATATTTGCATTATACATATTTGTATTTATACTCATTCCAAACTAAACCTAAGGCTCCATTTGGAAGGAGTACAAATACAAATGTGTAGAGTGCAAAACCTTGTATTTTGTATTATTTTGTATGTATTTGTATTGTACATATTTGTATTTGTACTCCTTCCAAACTGGGCCTAGGTTTAGTTAGGAAGGAGTGCAAATGGAAATCTGTACAATGCAAAACCTTGAATTTTGTATTATTTTGTATATATTTGCATTGTACGTATTTACATTTGTACTCCTTCTAAACTGAGCCTAAGATTGTATTTAGTTGCAATGCAAATTTATGATAGTGCAAATGATTTAAGTGCAAATTTTGATTTTGTTTCAATTTTTTGCTGTATTTTGTTTGATTATAATACACATGAAGTAAAATAAGGCTTGAAGAAGAATAAAAACAAAGCCTAAAATAAAATTAAACCAAAATTTGCATTGTTTTTCATTTGCACTTTCATACATTTGTAATGTAGAGTGTAAATAAAATTGCACTACAACTTATTCAAAATATAAGGCAAAGGTAAAGATTTATGTTTAAAGGTACACAGGAAATCCTAGATACTCAACATTTTAACCTAAATGCTTTCCAACGGTACTATTTTGATATTTTCGATGAATTCCCGCCATTTTGAACCCAGAATAGATTAAGAGTTCTATTTTTCCCGCCACCCGCCATTTGCCGCGGCCACAGGGGTAGAAACGAGATTTCAGATACTCATATTAAAATATTCATCTTGTGGAGATGAACGGCCAGGGACACGTCGGCTCCATACAGAGACAATAGCATTTTTCTGCATCTCCAAAAAAGCCCCTTAGAAACTGATCAGGAGACGAATTGTGTCCGGTTGACAGGGCAATTAGGAAATCCGTGACAAGGGTATTTTCGCCATTTCATTGGAACTTTAAATGATTGCTTTCCATTGGAACTAAAACTGGTGGCATTTCAGTAAAATTCATGTATCACAAGGGTAAATACCCGTCGTCGAGGGAACAAAAGAGCCGATTTTGGGAGAGCGCTTAGGGAGCGCGATAGCGCGATATATAACACAGCAGGACTGATTAATTCAAGACTTGATCTCCATTTCCCTCTCTATTCACTTCGATTCGTTTTCTCTTCTCTGCGATTTGTTTTCCAATCTTAAGCTATTCAGATTTCTCTTCATCCTTTCCTCTAATCTTTTCTTTCTTGTTTTTCTTCACTTTTCATCTCTGTTCGTGAATTCTATATTCGAGTTTCGCCATTCCCATCGGGTTCAGGAACCCTAATCCCTAGTCCCCCCCTCTCAAACAGTTTCAGAGACCCAAACTCGAGCCCTAACCCTAATAGATTTCGAAACCTCGCCCTTCTAATCCGAGGATCGTGGAACGAGTCTTCGGGGGAAGCATAACTAGTAAAGTTTCTCATCTTGTTTTCTGCTTATTCCGTCGTTGTTTTCAGTTTGCAGGTACCGAAAACCCTAATCGTAGTTTTGGATTTGAAATTTTGTGCAACAGAGGACGGGAACCTTCAGCCACTGTGAAACAGGAGAAGAGGTTCAGTTTTGTTGGCGGTCTCGTATTACTGGTTTTGGGGATTGCAGAAATAAGACGTAGTTGAGCCCTAACATCAGAGGGTTTCTTATGACTGGTAGTAGAGAGGATTCCCTCTGAGTACAAGAAAGGTGAGTCTTTATTCAGTTCTTTTTTTTTTTCTGAGTCGTGGTTTATGTTTTCATGGAGATTCATAGGGATTTGAAGTAACCCTAGTTGCGCCTCTTATACCTTCTTTTACAGGAAACGGGCTGGCGCTACTTAGTACAAGAAAAATCGTGAGTTCCTGTTGCAGTGTGTTTGGGATTCTGATTGCTTTTGTTATTTGTGAGGTGTTATTTGGCACAAGGGGAAAGCTGAGAATTACAAGCTGTTCGTCATCTAATTTATTCATCAGTTTCTTTGGAGGAATTATTGTAGTTTTGAACTTTTCTAGATTCAATAACCCTTAATGGCGGATAATAGGAATGGAAATGTCAAGGCTCCAGATGGTAAAACTTCTGGACAATCCAATACGTATACCATTAATCTAGAGAACTTTAACAAGCGGTTGAAAAGTTTTTACTCACACTGGGATCAACACAAGAATGATCTATGGGGTTCTTCTGATGCTATTGCAATAGCCACTCCTCCGGCTTCTGAGGACCTTCGGTACCTGAAATCCTCGGCTCTGAATATTTGGTTGCTTGGTTATGAATTTCCAGAAACAATCATGGTTTTCACGAACAAGCAGATCCATTTCTTGTGTAGTCAGAAGAAGGCCTCTCTGCTGGAAACCCTGAAAAAATCAGCCAAAGAGTCGGTTGGTGCTGAGGTTGTGATTCATGTAAAGGCAAGGGGTGATGATGGATCTGCATTGATGGATGGGATATTGCGGGCTGTACATGTTCACTCAAAATCTGATGGTCATGAATCTCCTGTTATTGGGTACATAGTGAAAGAAGCTCCTGAAGGGAATCTTTTGGAGATCTGGGCTGAAAAGCTAAGAAATTCTGGGTTCCAACTTGGCGATGTAACAAATGGGTTCTCTGACCTGTTTGCTGTTAAAGACAGTACTGAGCTTATGAATGTCAAAAAGGCAGCATTCTTGACTTCATCTGTGATGAAACATTTCGTTGTACCAAAACTTGAGAAGATAATTGATGAGGAGAAGAAGGTCTCTCATTCTTCATTGATGGATGACACAGAGAAAGCCATACTTGAGCCTGCAAAGGTTAAAGTAAAGCTCAAGGCAGAGAATGTTGATATCTGCTACCCTCCCATATTTCAGAGTGGGGGAGACTTTGATCTCAGGCCGAGTGCTTCAAGCAATGATGAGAATCTGTATTATGACTCCACAAGTGTGATCATATGTGCAATTGGGTCCCGCTATAATAGTTACTGCTCTAATGTTGCAAGGACATTTTTGATTGATGCCAATGCTATTCAGAGTAAAGCTTATGAAGTTCTCCTCAAGGCCCATGAGTCAGCCATCAATGCATTGAAGCTCGGGAATAAAGTCAGTGCTGCTTACCAAGCTGCCTTGTCTATAGTTGAGAAGGATGCTCCTGAATTGGCTGCAAACCTGACCAAGTCTGCTGGAACTGGGATTGGCCTTGAGTTTCGTGAATCAGGGTTGAGCCTGAATGCTAAAAATGATCGTGTGTTAAAGTCTGGGATGGTTTTTAATGTGTCACTTGGGTTTCAGAACTTGCAAGCTCAGACCAACAAGTCAAAGACCGAGAAGTTCTCTCTGTTGCTTGCAGATACAGTTATTGTTGGTGAAAAGCTCCCAGAAGTTGTGACTTCAATCAGCTCTAAAGCAGTCAAGGATGTGGCCTACTCTTTCAATGAGGATGAGGAGGAGGAAGAACAGCCAAATGTGAAGGCTGAGTCTAATGGCACAGAGGCATTCTTGTCAAAAGCGACACTTCGGTCAGACAACCATGAGATGACAAAGGAAGAACTACGGAGGCAGCACCAGGCAGAACTTGCCCGCCAAAAGAATGAAGAAACTGCCAGGAGGCTGGCTGGGGGTGGGTCTGGTACAGGGGATGGTCGTCGGACTGTGAGGGCATCGGGTGAGTTGATTGCTTATAAGAACGTGAATGATATTCCCCAAACAAGAGAATTGGTTATTCAGATTGACCAGAAGAATGAGGCCATCATCTTGCCAATCTATGGAAGTATGGTCCCTTTCCATGTAGGCAACGTGAAGACTGTTGTTAGTCAACAGGATAATAATCGGACTGGCTATATCCGAATAATCTTCAATGTACCAGGGACCCCCTTCAATCCTCACGATTCAAACTCCCTGAAGTTTCAAGGGTCTATATATCTGAAGGAGGTCTCATTCCGCTCCAAGGACCCAAGGCACATAAGTGAAGTGGTACAACAGATCAAGACCCTCAGGCGACAGGTTGCATCAAGGGAGTCGGAGCGAGCTGAAAGGGCTACATTGGTTACTCAGGAGAAGTTGCAGCTTGCAGGTAACAAATTCAAGCCAATAAGGTTGTCTGACCTGTGGATCCGTCCTGTCTTTGGTGGTAGGGGAAGGAAGATCCCTGGTACTCTGGAAGCCCACGTAAATGGGTTCCGGTTTTCTACTTCAAGGCCAGATGAGCGTGTAGATGTCATGTTTGGTAATATCAAGCATGCATTTTTTCAGCCTGCAGAGAAGGAGATGATTACCCTCCTGCACTTCCACCTTCACAATCACATCATGGTAGGAAACAAGAAAACTAAAGATGTCCAATTCTATGTTGAGGTCATGGATGTGGTCCAGACCCTAGGCGGTGGAAAGCGATCTGCCTATGACCCAGATGAGATTGAGGAGGAGCAGAGGGAAAGGGAGCGCAAAAATAAAATAAATATGGACTTCCAAAACTTTGTTAACAAGGTGAATGACCTCTGGGGACAGCCCCAGTTCCGTGATCTTGACCTTGAGTTTGATCAGCCATTGAGGGAGCTAGGCTTCCATGGTGTTCCCCACAAGGCCTCTGCTTTCATTGTCCCCACTTCTAGCTGTCTGGTTGAGTTGATAGAGACACCCTTCTTGGTGGTAACCCTTAGTGAGATTGAAATTGTGAACCTGGAGAGGGTTGGGCTTGGGCAGAAGAGCTTTGACATGACAATTGTGTTCAAGGACTTCAAGCGAGATGTCCTTCGGATTGATTCCATCCCATCCACAGCTCTTGATGGCATCAAGGAATGGCTTGATACAACTGACCTTAAGTACTATGAGAGCAGGCTGAATCTTAACTGGCGGCAAATATTAAAGACAATTACAGATGATCCAGAGAAGTTCATAGAGGATGGGGGATGGGAATTCCTGAACATGGAGGTAAGTGACTCAGACTCAGAGAACTCAGAGGAGTCAGATCAGGGATATGAGCCATCAGATGTGCAGTCTGATTCTGAGTCATCATCTAAAGATGACAGTGAGTCACTTGTTGAATCAGAGGATGAGGAGGATGATTCTGAGGATGATTCAGAGGAAGAGGAGGGAAAAACATGGGAAGAATTGGAAAGGGAAGCTAGCAATGCTGACAGGGAGAAAGGTGATGAGTCAGATAGTGAGGAGGAGAGGAAGAGAAGGAAGATGAAGGCCTTTGGGAAAGGTCGGGTCCCTGACAAAAGAGACCCTAGAGGTGGTCCTCCTAAGCGGGCAAAGTTAAGGTGAAGGATGATAGAAATTTTGTCTTGTGTACCATGTGGTAGCTATGCCAGCAGCATCTGGAGCAGCAGTAATAGTACTAGATATTATCTTGCCTTTTCTTGTTTATTTTGGGGTTTCAGATGAAATTGGTAGATGCACTTCTTAGCTTTTGTATATCAGGGAATAATTCCTTTTGTTAGAAGCAGATGAACCTTTTTTTTTCCCTTCAATGGATTTATTTGGTCTTTTTATGCCCTAGTTATTATAGCTCTCTCTTTTTATATTCGCCATATTAAAATTGTGCATCTCTTTAACCTTTTATGGTGTAAAATCATCTGTTGTTGGATGACATTGGCCATGATCCGTATACGTCAGGAATGAAGCCAACATTCTTTTATTGCATGTTCAACGTGGGTAGTTTCATCTTATTAACTTTGGGAATTTTGCTTGAACCAATTTTGAATCTGGAAACAGAATGCAGACTTTAGGGCTATGGAATTTTGTAGACCATAGCTCCAGGCTATCAATGACATAAGTGAAAACTTGCACATGCTGAAATCTGAATATTCCATACAATGGGTTAGCCATAGTATGATCTCTTGGTAAAGATCAACCCAATAAAGACAATTGCAACTACCAATTCACTTTTCTTGTGATTTCTGAAGGGTCAAATGTGTACCAAAAATGGGTAGGAAGAGTCTTTGAAAAGAAGATGCACTGATTTTATTAGAAAATTTCCGAGGTATGCACATGCACTGTCCACCAGGACCACCATCAAATAGAACCTCACCATCTCCTCAACGAGCGAGTGATTGAAACACCCAATATGCATGTTTGTGTGTAACTGTGTATTGGGGTGTATTGATACTTTCAACCTTACTCCGAACTTATTTTGTGTTAATTTTGTTCGATTAACTTTAAGGGTTAACTAACCTAGACAAAATATGCAAATGCAAATTTGAAATATTTCTGTAGATGACAATGGGGGGGGGGGACTCCTTAATCCACCACCTGGCATCCAAACTGTCCTAGAAGAGGCTGGGTTTGGTAATTTTGGAATAAGGTTCTGATATTCTTAAAAATGTATGAACACCCAAACGTTTCTTAGGTATTCTGTTGTTTGGATTAGCAGGGGCATTTTTTCTTTTGAATTCCTGGTATTACCTCTCTATGCAATCTAAGGTTATTCTTTCTAATAAAAGTTTCCCTTTTTTGTTCCTGACTTAAAAAATACACATTAACATACAGTATAAGGTTTCGTTTTATGTGCTTATAAACTATAGTTCTAGTCTTGTTTTAACATGCTATATGTTTTATTTCTTAGGAACTGTTTGATAACAATTGAACTGGCTGAGCTGAAAAGCTTATTTCCTTTATCTTTCAATGAATAATTTTTTAAATGGCTGAAGCTGAAGCTGAAGCTGGATTGATTATTATACTCTGGAATGTTGTATTATTTAATTATTTTATCCACTAAATGATAAAGCAATAAGTCATTCAGTTCAGCAAATTCAGCTGTCAAGCGTATTATCAAATAGACCCCTACTTTCGTTAACTTTTTTAGCTTTCAGCTCAGACAATTAATGCCTGTTTAGCAGAGCTGAAGCGCAGTGGCTTCTGGCTTGCTGAGGTGGGCTTGACATGAAAAGCCTATAAGCTATGTTTAGTAAAAAATTCAGAGAACCCAAATCAGCTGTTAGATAGTCATTTGATGAATAATTCATCCAGAATGCTTCAAAGCAGCTGAACCAGCTTAGCTGAATCTTCAGCTAGGCAGTCCCAAACAGGCCTTAGATGGTTTGGCTCACCAAACTAGCAGAAAATGAGTTAACTCATGGGCTGCGTATTGTAAAATTGGTTAGTGGTTCTTGAGGCCCTTTATGTGGTTCGCCATCCACATAACCATTTTATACTTCTGAAAACTGCATAAAACCTGCCAGAAAAGCTTCTTTTCACTAATTCTGTGTGAAGTTACATGAATTTAATTTCCCATTTGTGGAAGGAAATCCATTTATTGCTATACTGGGTTGGATCAGGGGGATTCCATATGACTATGAATGAGAGGCACGAAGATCATTTGCATATAGGGAGGTATGGACCATTTACTCATAAGTCATAAATTAAATGAGATAAGGCAGGTATATACATCAGGAATTTTCTCTTACCAAAAAAATACATTAGGATTTTTCAATTGTAGTTGTAGTGAACCTCACCTTTTACACTAGTTCTATTACTGCAGAAACTTAAGCCATGGTTGGTTAGTGGAGTAGAAGTGGGAGGTGGCTTGCCTGTCTGAAGATCTGATTATTAATGTTGAGCAACTCAAAGCTCCCTAAGTTTGTAGGAAAAAGGCTTATGATGCTAATTGCTGAAGTGGAAACAATTTTGAGCATCATATGGAATTGAGGAGGTCTTGGGTGCTATACGTTCTGGGAATGTGGAGATGTCTAGTAAAAAGTATATACTATTAAAATACTTCATTATTGTTTGATTTATAACTTTATATTACCTGCAAGAAGGGGTCTAAAATGTTGCCATTGTTCTATTTTCTAAGTAACATTTTATATGAAAAATTGACATGTTTGTGTTCGACACACAGAGAAGTGTCCAGTAGAAATGTTATTATGTCAAATGAGATAGAATGTAAAAAAAGGAAATGTAGAAGTGTCCTCAAGAAATCTGTTTAGTTTTAGAATCCCAACATGTGTGCAACACAAACACGTCTGTTTAGGAGTGTTCATGCAACACTGTTTCTACAGGGTTTCATCTTCTTTTAGATTTATACCAGGTCCATATCTTTTTAGATCCTTACCAGAGTTCTAAACCCTGCTTTTTGCTCTCTTCCCACCCCATTAAAAAACTCTACCTTGATTGTCCCCTCATTAAAGAGAAAACCAATTTTATAACTAGGTTTTCAGTTTTGTTGATAGACTGTAAAGAGCACCAACATGCTCAGCCACACTTCCCTTCTGAGATTTATTAACATTACCCACAAATAAAGGAGGTGAAGATCTCGAACTAGTACAAAGATTGTGTCTTTGTAAACTGCCGGCATACCTAGAGTAAGAACATTCTAGGTTTCCATTTTTTCTGCTGCAGGCTTTACTGCCAGAGAAGGTATGCCTTAAGGGCCAGAAACAGTATGAGATTCACTCCATTCCCCTTAATCTATTACATTGACGCCAGCAAAAATACAAAAAGTTTCTCAGAAGGCCTTAAAAAACCTGGAGCCCAGGGTCTAGGGTGGTATTTACCAATTGTTTTGTAGCAAAGGCATTTAAGGAACATCTATAATTGGGATGTCCATAGTTTTCAAAGCACCAAAGCGAGTCTAATTGACAGGCGGGCACCTTATTGTCTAGGTGACGAGGTGTTTTTTTTAACCTTTGAATCCTAGGGTAAGTCCCTAGGCTCCATAGCAACCAGCAATCATCTTTCACTAGTAGTTATCAAAAATCTTATAAAAAGTATAAACAAGATATTAAAACATAGAAAATCAACATATTTATGAGAAGAAAAAGAAGAAAAGAAGAAAAGAAGAAAAGAAGAAAAGAAGATTCAGAAATATAGGGGCTGAGACCCTGTTCTTGTCTCAGGAAAAGAAGAATTAGACAAAATTTTAAGTTCTTCCTTTTTTATCAGTTCAAGCTTTGATATCTTCATGGGTTCAAGACAGCATATGCCAACATGTGTGTTGATTGAACCCTAACAAATAAAAAAATAATAAAAATAAACTAGTATATAAACCTACAAAACAAATATTTTAGTGTAACAATTTCTACTTTATTATTATAATCTCAATTTCTCAAAATATAAAGAATACAAAGATACTTTTAGCATCATGTACAAAATAGCTAGACACTTGTACGAAGTGACCCTCCATGGGCACCTTGTTGCCTAGGTGCCTAGGGTAACCCTTGTATACTTGGGCTATATGGGAAGACATACATGATTTAGCATAGGGCTTCTTCTTGTTGATCTTGTTACTCAACTGAACTCATCTCAGCCTTAATTCTAACTATTTGGGGTGCACTATAAGAATCCTGACCTGCTGTCTTCTTCTATTGAGAACTATGTTCTGTTAAACTGCAAGTCCTTGGATCATTTCTTACCACTTCAGTCCTTGATCTCATTGATTCTCTTACTAATGAAAAAAATGGTGTTCATTTGGGTTGATATTTCATATTTTTTGCTTTTCTGTAATTTACTTGAACTGGAATGCAAGGTATTGTAAGGAATCTCTACAAATTGCACACTGGTGCATAGGCAGAAACATGGCCGAGACTTTCAATTTTTATTTTTTTAGTCTGTCAAAACTATCTATTCTATAGATTTCCTTTTTTATTGTTTTTTCCATCCAAAAGACACATGTGATTATGGTGGTTATTGTTATCAACTCATTTGGTGTAAGAAATATAGTCCTTTTCCTTTCCAATCTGTATATAGTTCTTATAGTCTAACAAATTACTAGGTGGTCATGAGTTTTGAAATAAATTTTATATTAGATTCTTTAGTTAAGGATTTGAGAAATAATTGAATCCCATTGATTGCAGACTTGGTAATTGAGGAAACAAATATAAGAACCTAGAGATACCAATCGAAAGAAAGCAAAGTATTTTATTGTATTGAAGTAAACTTTGAAAGATATGCACCTACACGAGTACATTGAAAAGCTGTAAATAGGGATATACAAAAAAGGTCATTGCAAAAAATTAAGGAAACAGAGTCCCAACATAAAAAAATACTGGTTGGACTCATTGAAAATGCTTTCAAATTGTTAGCCATGAACAAAAGGTTCCTTTGTGATTCTTCTTTACTACTAGGGGTGAGAAAGAAAGCCCGAAAAACCAAACTGGACTAAAAAACCAACCAAAACCGAACCAAAAATCCGGTTAACCGAACTGGTCGGTTTGGTTTCCGTTTGTTATTCTTAAAGAATTGCAAGTTTCGGTTCAGTTTTGGTTAACCTTTTTAAAAAACCGGCGGTTAACCGAACTGACCGGTATATATATATACAGTAATATATATTATGTATTATATATTATATATTTATTTTTTTAAATCAAAATAAACCCATCACCATTTGACTTTTTGAGTTTTCCCCCTTTCCCCTTCTTTGATACCTAAAGGCTAATACCAAAACTGAAAACCCTTGCTTTCCTCTGGCACCGGTCGTCATCTTCCGTCATTTGACATCTGCATCGGTCGACAGTCGTCCTCCAACGGTCTCTCCCCATCCCTTCTCTGTTATGGCCACGCCAGAAGGCCCAGAATTGAGATCTCTTTCTTTCACTCTCTCTCTCGCCTGTCATCTCCTCCGCCGCTTCGCAGCAACACTGGTCGCCGACAAGCACCAAGCCACCAAAGCCAGGCGCCAGCTACTCCCTCTCCGGCGACACCTATCATCTCCGCCACCTCTCACTTAAGGTTCAGGTGACAGCAACCAGTCTGACACTGGCAAATCGGCCACCACTTATGGTGTTCATTGTCCAAGTTTGACTTCAGGCCTTCAGCTTGTTTAAAGTATTTATTTTATTTATTTTTGCATAAATATTATTTGTAGTGTATTTTTTTAATTTTTTTGCATGGCCTTCAGGCTTCAGCTTGTATTTTCATTTCAACTTGTTCATTTATAGTGTATTTTTTCATTTTTTTGGATTGTTACTGAATGAGTGAATGAATGTAGATTAATAGTTTAGTTTGTTTTACTAAATGAATGTTGATTAAAAGTGAAAAAAAATATAAATTTAAATCAATTTATTTTAATACGTAAATTGATTGATGGAGGGAAGGTTTTTTTCCTTTTTCTTTTTTTTTTCTTTTAATTTTGAGTGGAAGGTTACTGAACAAAAAAACCCAAAAAAATGAACCGCGGTTAACTGGTTCCATTGGTTCGGTTTTGGTTTGAATTATTAAGAAACCGACCAAGTCGGTTCGGTTGAAAAAAAACCACACGGTTCAGTAACTGAACCGTGAGCACCCCTATTTACTAGAGCCATTTCATTCTGCTTATTTTTAAAAATTCTTTGATTCCTTTCCTTCCACACTACCCAGATGATTGCAGCAGGGAATATGCTCCACAGGGTTCTCCCTCTTCTACCATTTTTTGGATAAGTACCTCCTCTTCTGCTTGATATTTATAACCTCCTTCCTTAGAATAGCTGAAAGTAGAGAACTAAGTTGGCATACTTATAAACCAAATCAAGACAAAGGCATAACCCACAATTGATGAGTGAAGCTACAGTGAATGAAAAGTGATCTAAAGACTCAGTGCAGACCCCAAATAGACTGCAACTCTCATTGATCCTGTCCATTCCTCTTTTGATTAACTTGTCAGAAGTTAAACACTTTCCAAGGGTAGCAGTCCAAACTAAGAAATCTACCTTGGAAGGGATGTATTGACACCAGGTTCTGGACCAAGGGAAATGAGTGTCCTGTTGCTGAGATCGACAACTATAGAAAGATTGAACAGAAAGCTGTCTTGATTTCTCCCAACTCCATTCCCTCTTGTCTTCTGCTGAAACATCCTATGGCCCAGATTCTGGACCAAGGGAAAAGATACTAGTGCATTTTTAGCAGTAGGGATACTTGAAACATAGGATGAGGTTTGATGGGATGGAAGGTAAGGAATGGTGTGTGTGTGTGTTGTGTGGCATTATTACTGTGGCATGAAGGGCTTCAATATTTTGGTTGGACCTCTTGTTTGTTTCTTGGTGGTACTTGAAGCAGGGGATAAGGTTGACAACAGGGAATATCCAAGGGGGTGTCAGAGTTATTACATGACTTTGCAATGTTTTAAGGGGTTTAGGTATCCATTTATTTCCTTGTCTTTGTATGTTGTGATGATGAGGGTGTCTGATTCTTGGGGACTTGGGATTGGTCTGCCCTGTTTCTGATGTTCTGCATGTAGGTGGGTTTGGGAGTAAAATTAGGTGTTTCAATTTGTATGTAGAATTGTAGAGTGCTGGGACGTTCTATGTAGGTTCTTCGTAGGTGATACTGAGGGACTCGATGTTTTGGTGGGGTATTTTCCATATGGTCGGAGTGGGCTGAATTCTATTTGATCCCTCCCTCTGGCTTGCTATTTCATTCTTTTTTTTTCTTTTTTTTGAAGAAGGTAAAGTATTGTATTGCAAAAGAAAGCCAAATACATCAGCCCATGTACAATGAGAACCTGTACATTGGGAATTTACAAAAAGATCTGAGAGATCAGTTAAAAAAAGGTCCAGCTTGCAATAAGGGCAAAAGCTGAATACCAATAAAAGCTCTTTGTACACTTAACCAAGAACATAGAGAACCTAAAACTTTGTTCTTGAGTGAAACTATATCATTAAAATATTGCCTTGTTATCAATTGTTTTTTTAACACTTCTGCTTGATGTTTGGGGTTGTTGACAAAATGCAGCTCAAAACTGTTATAAATATTAATTTAACCTTTTATCCAATGAGTGATGAATAAAATAGGAACCAAACAGTTTATTCAGCATGTATTTACTTGTGCTAGAGGTAGGTTAGAATTTCTTGATGTTTGGGATTGCATTCAGATAGGTGGATATGGTCAGTTCCTTCCAAGTGGTATTCATTTGAGGGTGAGAGTAGGAGAACGGTTAAATGGATGGGATCCATCATTCATGGCAGGGAGAAATGTTAATCCCAATCCTTAATTTTCCAGGTTGGTTCATTCAATGGGATTTGGCTTTTCCCATCCCTTACGCGAACCCAATGTTCTACTCAATTCAGTCCAACGACTCCAACCAAACCCTAATTTTGCTGGGTCCGTGGATCAGTGACCCAATTTGCGTCCCTAGTGTCGATGGGAAAATGTGGTTAAATAGAGCATTGCAGGAACAGCGTAAGACTTCATATTTCTTTCTTTTTTTGATAGGGAATATTTCTTGCCAAATAGTTTTTAACCTCTTTTGAAGCCAAATATTTTTGAAGCTTCACATGGGAATTCCAAGATATCATCCATGAGAAGAGCTGGAATCCACAACTCCATATGCAAACTTATACTCTGAATTCTTGTCCATTTGATCTCTGTATCAGAGCAAACTTGCAAAGGTGGTTACTGATGCAGGCATTATCAGTGGACTAGTTTTAGCAGTATACATGCTACTTAATCCTGTTGATCCGTCTGATGTCTGGGCGCCTTCATTGGCCCATTCTACTTCTCATTCTCTCAAATTCATAGCGTGTTCTTTTAACTTCTCAAAGCCTCTTGATACAAGGAATTCATTATCGGAAGACATTTGCTTCATACTCAAATGCGACCCAATAATCTCTTATATTTTCAGACTTTTGGTTATTTGCTTGACTGAAGAATGATCAAATTCCCTACAGTCCCGTAAGTATTTAGCACTGGAGGTCCATGCAAAACAGCATACAGTAGTTGGCAAAATGATAGGTCACTCTAGATATTGATCTTGCTTTGTGCCTATGTGCTGAATGGCTCTTTTCGAGCTCCAATAAGTAGACATTCGATCTTGAGTGATCGCATCTTTCCATCTGTAAATGCCATCTTGACCATTTGCCTTGTCCACAAACAGCCAGCCTTTGCCTATTGTAGGCATGATAAGAGAGTTTTGATGCCATTTGCTCTTGTTTCTCTCAAAGATAACCTTTTTTTTTGTTAGTTGTTGACCAGGAAAGTTCAACAGCAGAAGCATCAATTGCAGTGCAGCAACTTTAGTTTACTCACATTTGCTGTGAAGTAAGACCAATACGATCTGTTTTATTCTTTGGTCTAGATCTCAAATGAGAAAATGCTAATACATAAAAAAACTGAAGACATTTTCCACTCTACAGATAAACTTGGAAATGGGGAAAAAGACTGCAAATTTGTTCTTTCCTGTATCAGATAAATCAAGTACAACTTGTGCAATGAAAGGACAAACATTTGATAAAAGAAGCAACTCTAAAAGAGAATGAAGGATTAATTTCCAACGGACGCTCAATTGTCTAACTCCTGTGTCAGATCTGATGATCACACTGGAGTAGTTGCATTTCTTTTTTTGATGACTGTATGTACACACACACACACTGGCTGAGCATAGTGACTGGCTGCTTGTAATTCTCTTTTTTGCCTTCTTTACACCTGCTCGTTGTTTCCCTTGAGAATATTGTACTTGCAAAGAGGACATGTTGCATTAATTTTAAGCCACTTCACAATGCATGTGGCATGGAAATGATGGTTACAGGGAAGAGTATGGAGTTCTACCCCATCTTCATATGAGCTAAGGCAAATACAGCATTCCTACAATAGCAGATCGGAAGTTAGAGAGAGAGAGAGAGAGAGAGAGAGGGAGAGAGATTTACTGTGTAACAGATATGATGGATTGAAAAGTTATAAAATTGTATTACTTTGACAACTTTTACCAACCTAAATCAATGTTGAACTCATGCATTCCACTGCCATTCACAAGCCTCAATAAGGTAGAGCTTCATATGATGAACAACAACTTATTGAGAATGGTAGCAAGGATTTAAATTTCATAACTCATTGGAGCGTATTGGCCAATACATATCGTATCGGTGACCCTCTAATATGTCCCTACAATGGATGTTTCAGGTCCAACCAGTTTCAGGGGGGTAGATGGGCCTTAAACCGACCCCCCTAAACCAGTTTGAAAAAATAAAATAAAAATAAAGACAGCCAAAGATATCGATATTTAGAACCTTGAATGGTAGAACATGGTTCATGAAGGCTTGGTTAGGTCAAAACGACCCGTGAGTTTTATTAAATTCTCAATACGAGTAATAGTGTGCCAAAGACTACGTATAGAAGTTCATTTGACTATTTGAAGTTAATTAGATAAGGAAATGATGTATGGGCCAAGGATCAAAGTGTCAATATTGGGTATTGTGTTGGACAACTCGGATACGGATACAAGTACATATATGTTTTGAAAATGCATTGGTACGAATGAGAAATATGGAAATGTTTGAATACGCTAAGGAAACACATAAATTTCATAAATACATTAATAGCACTAAATTTAAGGTCAAATAGTTACAAATAATGTATAAATACATAGGAAATGTATATTTTAATAGTATGTATGAAAAAATATATTACAATTTATCTATCTGGATGCATAGATATCATACAACTTTATTGACAATACATCAATGAAGAGTCCAAGACACAAATGTTTATGCACCTATTGTATTTTAATTATTATATCAATTACTTTTTATTTACAATTTTATTTTTTAACATTAACAAAAAAAAGTCAACTAAATATTAAAATTTCAAATGTAAATTAAAATACAAATTAATAATTTATAAAAACAGATAATATTAACTTGAAATATATCATATTTGTTAAATTTTCTAAAATGCATATCATGTACAAGTTCATAATTTTCCTTTCATTGTTCAAAATTCCAGTGAAGGTTTCCAGTAGGTTGGAGAGATTAATGAGAGATTTTCTTTGGGAGCCGGGAGAGGAGAAGAGGGACCATAGAGTTAGCTGGAAAATGGTGACCAGGAGTAAAGCTTATGGAGGTTTGGGGCTCGGGAATATCGGGAAAATAAACTCGACCCTCTTGGGAAAGTGGTTGTGGAGGTTTCCTTTGGAGTAGGAGAGCTATGGGCTAGAATAGTGACAAACATACATGAGATGGAGCAGAATGGATGGGGTGCTGGAATCAGAGCAAGGTCCACAAGCAATTCACCTTGGAAAGCTATTCATGATTTGCTTCCAGTCTTCTCCCCACTTGTCAGGTATGATTTGAATTCTGGCACTTGCATAAAATTCTGGGAACAAACTTGGGTGGGGAATGTTCCACTTAAGGACTAGTTTCCTTCCTTGTATGCCCTCTCTGAGTTTAAAAATAAGCCAATTTCTTTTTTCATCACCCCTTCCTCCTCCAGTTCTGGGTTTGGGTGGAACCTGGGATTGAGGAGGGCTGTGAGGGACTCTGACTTCCACAGTGTCTTGAGCCTCCTTGACCTTCTTGATAATGTCTTCATTGACCCCTCTAAGGTGGACTCTAGAACTTGGACCTTGACCCCCACAGGCTCTTTTTCCTGTGCTTCCTTTTTCAAAGTCTTATGTCAGTCCACCAGTCCTGCAACCTCCCCTTTCCCGGTTAATGATGTTTAGTGCAGACCAATTCCTCCTAGGGTTGGTAGTTTTTGTTGGGAAGCCTATCTGGAAAGATTCAATACTGGTGATTTGATTTAAAAGAAGAGACCCAATACATGCTTATCACCTCATTGGTGTATGCAAAGCAGATGGGGAGACTGGTTTTCACTTACTGGTGTCGTGCCAATTTGCAAAGTCAATTTGGGAATGGACTTTTTCTCTCTTTGAGCATAGGTGGAACCCTCCATCAGATTTGCAGAGCCTATTTTCTCCTTCTTTGTTCAGGTGGCGCATGAAAAGGGAAAGGACTGTGTGGAGAGGACTGAGGGCTGCAGTATGCTGGTCTTTATGGGAAGAAAGAAATCTTAGAATCTTCTCGGATGAAGAGAGAGGGGCTGAAGAATTGAGGGCTATGATCCATATCAGGGCTGTACAGTGGCTGAAAATCTCTAGAGCTATTCACAGACTACACAGTGGATGACATGTTGAGGAAGTGGGGTGAGATTGCAAGCTGTATGAAGTCCAAATAAGTTCTGAAGGTGTCTTGGACACCCCCACCTGTTGGATTCCTAAAATTTAACTTTGATGGGAGTTGTAGGGGGAATCCTGGACAATCAGGGATTGGGGGTGTTTCTAGGGATGAGAACGGGGTCATTTCATCCATGTTCTCAGGTCCAATTTTAGTGGGAGATTCTCTTAGAGCTGAGATCTTGGCAGTTGTGGAAGGAGTTCAGAAAGCTAAGGAGATGGACATCAGAAAACTCATAATTAAAGGAGACTCGGAGGTAGTAATAGGGTGGCTGATGAAAGACAACTGTGAATTATGGAAGTACAGCAATAAGAGAAGAAAGTTCAAGTGGCTGGTGTGGGAAATGGAAATCAGGATGAGTTGGGTTAAAAGAACAGCTAACTCTATAGCTGATGGGCTAGCTAAACAGGGGATAGAAAGGGATGTAATGTTCTGGGCTAAGTTGTAACTAAATTGCTTCTTTTTTTCCTTTTCCTTCTTTGAGGACTTAAGTTGTTTTTGGAAGATAAGAGTGTTTGTCTTCCTTGCTGTAACTATTCTTGTGATATTTTAATAAAAATGCTGAAGTTGTTATTGATCAAAAAAAGAAAATAATTTTTTGAAATAAAAAATCAATTTTTGATATAGATGTAGATTAGTGGATTTGATAGATTCAAATTAAAATAATAAAGTTAATGCAAATTAGTGGGGTGCCTTAGTGGTTTAAGATAAAAATTATTATTAATATTTACAAAAATATTAATGCAAATTACAAAAATAAAAATAATGTGCACAAAAATAATGCATTTTTATAAGTTAATGCAAATTAGTGGGATGCCTTATAAAAATTATAAGTTAATGCAAATTATTATTAATGTTTTATTTCTATAATCTTATTATTTTTATTTACAAAAACAAAAATAATGTGCACAAAATTTTAAGATACATCTATCAAATCCACTAAATCATTTAAGATTTAGTTCTTTTGTTCATGTTTAAGATACATATAAAAATTTTAAGATACATATAAAGTTAATAAAAGTGGGATGGCTTAGTGGTTTAAGATTGCATTTAAGATTTAGTTCTTCTGTTCTTGTTTAAAGTTTCAGAGTCATTAGTTAAGTAGTTTAGGAGTCTTGTGATGGAAGCTATGTTGTAAATTTTGTTTTTCTAGTTCTAAGACTAGCCTATATAGAGTCAAAATGTGGTAATTGTTAATGGAATGGTATTTCAATGATTTTTATTCATATTATGCTCATTGAATGATTCCAGGCTCTCTCTCTCTCTCTTTCTCTCTTCTTTTGCAATCCTATAAGTAGTGTTTACAGCTATCAAAAGCTCAGAAGTTCATTCAACATTTCTACAAGGACTAGAATTGATACAGGTATGCTTTCCTTAAGTTCATCAATTTATGACGAAACCTAAAATTTGTGCCAAAACATATTCAGTTGATGCCTTACTGCCATATTTGGATGATCCCATAGATCTTCTTAACATTTAATTTAACCAAATTTCATTTCAAAGTTCCATCTAATACCCTAGACTCCATACTTTTCGAATCTTCTCCCAACCAAGAATCTTTGTCCTTTTGTGCAAAACATACTCCTAGGCAATGGAGTTTTTTTAATAGAAAATTACATATGAAAATAATTGAAGAAAGAATAAATTTGAGAAAATAAAGGGGCTGAACCCTATTTTTGTTGAGTCTGGATCTGCTGACCACAACTCATTGCTGGCCATGTTCACCCAGCCACACATCAGGAATATTGGTGATGTAAAGTACAACTGATGTTCCTGATGTACAGCTGGGTGAACGTGGCCAGCAATGTGTTGTGGTCAGCGGATCCAATCAATATGTGTTTATTAAACAAAATTTTGAGTTCTTCCTTGCATCAATTCAGGTTTTAACTCTTTGAGGGTTCAAGACAGCATACATATCTACAATGTTCAGAGAACTAGACCGGGCATAGAACTGGAGATGGGAGATGTGCACAGGTTCAGAGGTTCAATCGGGGTCGAACCGTGATGGCGTGGCATATACATATATACTATGGGTCATATAAATACTATATAATATATTTTACAATTTTAATGTGCTTAAATATGATGGATGGATGGTAAGCCACTTAATTTTTAAAACAAAATGACTAGGGTTTAAGCCTTTTAACTTACATTTTCTTTAAAATACGTGCATAGTAATGTAATATATACAAAAAATAGTCATTAATTAGTATAAGTAAAGAGGTGGATTAGTGGTAATTAAGTAATCTAATGAAAATAAGAGGTCTTGGGTTCAAATCTTGTTAACAACATTTTAAAATTTCACTTGTGTATGGACCCGGGCGGTTTCATGAAACTGGGACTGGTTCACCGGTTTTCCGGTTAAACCGGCCGGTCAGCCAGTTTTCAGTGGGTTTTGAGCAAATCTGGTTATTGGGGTGTGACCGAACCGGTCAAGACCCCAGGTCACGGTTCAACCAATTTGACCAGCCGGTCCGGTCTGGTTTTTTAAACACTGCATATCTACATCTCCCTCATGACACATCTATATCTCCAATACTGGAGACACTTCTAGAGTATATGGTATTAACAGTTTTAGAATATATAAAATGCTACGTTTAACAAGTTCATTTATAAAAAAGAATCTTTATATGTCACAAGTTAAATCAAATTTGGTAAGATGTACATATTGAAATAGAGTCTCTTCAGTTTTTACTAATAACTCTTGGGACTTGGGTTTGAGGAGAGGTCTAAGGGAGTCGGAAATGACAATGGTGGATGAATTAATTAACCTTCTGGGGTCAACCTACCTGGATCAATCTTGTTTGGACAGTAGAATTTGGAAACCTTCCCCATTTGGCGTGTCACTTGTTCCTCCTTTGATGTCCTCATTCAATCATCAAACCTTACAAGGAGCTTTCCTTCAAAGGAGATTTGGTGTCAGCCTGTACCCCCAAAAATTCGGGCTTTTTGTTAGGAAGTGGTTCTCCAAAAAATCAATACTCTAGATATGTTGCAAAGAGAAAGGCCGAATGTATGCCTATCACCCCATGTTTGTAGCCTCTGTTTGGGCTCTGGTGAGACGATCACACACCTATTAATTTCTTGTCCATTTGTGTGCTTTATTTGGGCCTGGTTCTCTTCTATCTTTGGTTGCAGGTGGACACCTCCACCAGATGTGGCAAGCCTTTTTGACCCAAGCTTTTTCAGGCAACCGAAGAGACATGGAAGATTAATGTAGAGAGCTACAAGAACATCTATCTTATGGTCAGTCAGTTTGGGAAGAAAGGAACAATAGAATCTTTGAAGGAGTGGAGAAATTCAAGGAGGCAGTTGTAGAAAGGATAATCATTATGACTATTCAATGGTTGAAAACTTTGGATTTGTTTAAAGACTTATCAGCTGAAGACATTTACAGGAATTGGGAAGTGGTAGCATCTACAACTTCCATAAAACCTATTGTACAGGAATTGTGGTCCCCACCAACACAACAAAGAGTTAAATTGAACTTTGACAGGAGTTCTAGAGGTAACCCGGGCCCTTCAGGTATAGGAGTATACAGAGATGAAAATGGAAGAATTGTGGCTGTTTTCAAGACCAATAGGAGTGGGGGACTCATTGAGAGCGAAGGTGATGGCCTTCCTTCAAGGTGTAAGATATGCCAAACAATTGGGGTTACACCAAATTGAGATAGAGGGAGACTCTAAATTGTTGATTGAGTGGCTGCAATCTGGAAAGTTGGGAGCCTGGATTTAAAGACAGCCCATAAGGGAAATCCTCAACACAACAAGGGAGACCGGTGCATGCTTCAAATGGACAAGGAGATCGGCTAATGGTTTAGCTGACACATTGGCTAAACAAGGAACTGTGAGGGAGAGAATGTTCTGGACAGTTTTGTAAGAAAGATTACTGAGGCTCAACACCTGTTTAGGGGTTGACAGCTGTACTTAACTCTGGAAAGTTATTCTTAAATTGTATTAATGAAGTTATCGTTTCCGATAAAAAAAAATAGTGTCTCCATTTTTTGTATCATGTCCAAGACTCCAAGTAGGTATTATTGTCTGGGTGCCATAGACTAAAACATTATAAAGATATCAATTTACTTTGAAGTCTAAATAATCTCAATATCTCATGTATCTTATACAGGTCCTGTAACCAAATTACTAGTTTGATTAGTGTTCTCTAATCAATTTACTTTGAAGTCTAGTCCCTTTTACAAGTCAATGAATAACTTCAGCCTCATAACATTGTTCGAGGCCCCACATGAAAAGGTGATTGGATGGCCTTGTAAGATTTTTTTTCATATTATATTTCTTCCTCAAGGGCTCAAGGGCACTCCGTGTATACCAAACGCTTTGTTTTTTCCCCTACTTGTATGGTGCCTCACTAGGGATGCTCACTCATCTTGTTATTTCTTTTTTCTCCTCAAACAAATTTTCATTATCTATCAAAATAAATAAATAAATAAAATAAAATAAATACCGCATCTTCAGGTAAAAGGACACGTTCCTCTGTCAAGTATCCACTGCTTGTTACCATAGGGACCATTAATCCTGTCCCTATACTAGGCTTTTCATCATTGCTACCGGTTTGGTATCTATATTTTGGAAGGATGCTAAGATCTGCCTCTGATGCACCTTCCTGCATATTCATGCTCAGAATGATAGAAAAAGTTAGCTATTTGAAGGCATCCAATCAGTTGGAAGAATCTTATTATATTATGCGTTATCATTATATGCTTACTTGGCCTGCCACAGCATAAAGAATTGCAATAATACAAGGCAAGCAGCAGCAGAGAGCAATCCCAATCAAACATGCCAAAGCAACACAAAAGATGGCAAAGAACACATCGAACGCAAGAAATACGACAGCCAACCTGCATGAATTCATTATGAGAAATATTCAGACATTCTTTATGATGAATTGTTGCATGCATTATGTTGAACAATTGATAGACATAATTTTTTATCAATAACTGCATAATTTCATTTCATTAGGGAAATAGAAAGAAGTGTACAGCGAAGAATTACAAAAGTAAATGCCAGTCAATGAGAGATAAAATCTGCTCTCTCTCAACCAACTGTTCCCCTCATTTACAGAAGTGCCCAGAATAGAGATTCTCTGCCCACCCCTTGTTTGGCTAAAGCATCAGCTAACAAGTTATCACTACGTTTAATCCAATTGAAGGAGATTTTCATTAATGTATATCCAAAGCTTTGATTCCTCTCCTTGTAACCAGTTTACTACCAGTTTTGAATCTCCCACAACAACCAACTTCCTAATGTTCAGATCTTTCACCCTTTGAACACCTTCCATCAGAGTCAACACTTCTGCTCCAAGAGAGTCTCCGTCCCCAACTGGTTCTGAGTAAAGAGTTAGAATCTTGCCCTCCTCATCTCTTAAAACCCCACCAATACCTGATAAACCAGGGTTTCCCATACTGCTGCCATCAAAATTAAGTTTAATGGACCCTCTGTCTGGAGGAGACCAATGGTAATTGGAGACGGGCTTAGTTGAGTTGGATTCAGCCACTTCCTTCCACCTTCTAAAGAAGTCATCCATTGACACATTTGAAAATGTATTCGAGGACTTCAACCAATGTACCACTCTGATTGTTATTATTTCCACTAAATCTTCATTGCTTCTCTCATTCTCTAAAAAAATTCTAGAGTTACTTTCTTCCCAAATTGTCTATAATACTGCCGCTCTTAAACATCTCCACATAATTCTTCCCCTTTTTGGCCATACGAAGAAAGATGGAGCAAGTAAGCTTTGAACATCCACCGGAGGGATCCACCTACACCCAAAAAAGGAGAAAGACCATTCCCAAACAAAAGTAATAAAGGCTCAGTTTGGAAGGAGTACAAATACAAATATGTATAGTGCAAATGCATACAAAATACAAGGTTTTGGCTCTACAAATTTGTATTTGTACTCTTTCCAAACTGAGCCAAACGAACAGTAGATTAGTGATAGAAGCTCTCACCATTTGCCTTGCACAAGGTATAGCAATGAGGGGATAAACACCACTTGGGTTGTTTTCTTTGGAGTAAGTCAGCAGTATGCCAGTATTAATCTTTTCATAAACAACTGCCAACAAAAAAACACCAATTCTAGGAGGGATAGGCTTAACACCATACCTCCTTAACTTGAAAGAGAAGCAGAGAGCTAGAGGAAGATTGAAACAAGGCTTTGAAAAAGGAAAAACAAGAGCCTGAAGGGGTACAAGTCCAAATTCAGTTATCTAGTTTAGAAGGATCAAGAAATACTTCTTCCAACCATTGGAGTAAAGTAAGTACATTCTAGAGTTTGGAGTATCTTATACCCCTCTGAAAACCCAAATCCCAAGTGAAGCAATTTCTTGAGTTTAAAGGAACCATGAATTTAGAAATGTTCTCATTTTTAGAACAAGAAAGTGCAAATAGTGATGGAAAATGTTCCTTCAATGAGAACCCTAGCCAAACATGTTCCCAAAATTTGATCTTGTTACCACTACAAAGATTGTATCTAATAAAAGGAGTAAGGAGTGGTAGTACTGCATTGATGGATTTCCAAGGAGAAGCTCAATTTTCCCTAGCCGAAGTTCCAGCATCCCAGCCGCTGACCAATTGATAGACATAATTTTATCATTTCTCATACACTCAAAAGATTGAGGATCAACCATTATTACTGCAGAGAGAAGCAAGAAGTAACTGATTTTGCTTTTTTCTTTTTTTGATAAATAGCAAGACTTGAACCCTGGTCACTAGATTTTTAATGCCCATAATTTCTGATTTTGCTTCTTGCAAATCTTACATACTCTTGATCACCTTTGGATGATCAGGAACATAATAATCATTGAGGAGAATGCTCCATCACACACATTCTGAATGTGGTTTACATCTCGAATAATCAAGAAGGGGATAACATATTGAACAAAAAAATTGGGGCTTAGTTTAAAATTATAACTTAGTTTAAAATTTTTGTGTAACTGATATAATATGATGGTAATAAATAAACGAAATCATAACTTAGTTTAAAATTATTTCTCCATGAAAAAAAAATTGGGGCTTCCCTTTTCTTTTAATTGAAACAGAATTTTCATTAATTAAAATTTGGGAGATTCACAAAAAAAAGAAGGTTTCCATTTCTCATGTAACTCACCCTATGCAAATACAAATATAACAAGAAACAAGTTGAAGTCAACTACACATATCCTTGAATTCCTCATGAACTAGGGTCCAGTCCAGAATGAACATATTGATATTCCAGTCAATTGTGCCTTGATATAAAATGATGGGGCTTTCTTTCTTTCTTTCTTTCTTTCTTTTTTTTTTTTTTATAAGTGTGAACATGATGATGGGGCTTTGTTTTTAACACATACACTGAGGTATTCAAGCAGTTAAAGGGAGATAATAAAATTAGCTACAGCCAAAGCTCCTGTCATTCTTAAAAGTTCAACAAGCTCAAAGAATGCATACAAATAAATTGCTATTTCTTGCAAAAAAATTACCAGTATAGATGTGGAGCATTCTGCAAAAGTGTTTCACCGCCAGAAACCACCCAATAGAAGCCAACTATCCACCAGAGAAAGGAAGCCAATGTATTAATATTTTCACATTGCTTGGCAATCCTGAATAAACCATCATAACATATCAGGAATAGGATGAATAAGTTCATTTTTTAAGTACTTTCCAACTAAAGAAATTCAATGAAGATGAAAATGGAGGAAAGCATCCAAAACGAAGATGGGCTAAAACATGCATATAACATCAGGACCTACAACACAATAAGATAATTAGCATCACCAGAAGACCCATACAAAATGTCAAGTATATCATTTTTTATTGAAAATGGTAACTTTCAATTGAAATTAAAATGTTACGATTTCTGAAAAACAGATTACGAAGCATCCCAAAAGAGCTTCTCCCTACTTGTCCCTTGTTTAGCTAAGCTGTCTGCCATCCCATTGGCTGATCTTCTAATCCATTTGAAGCTGATGCTAATCTCTCTTGAAAGACATAATATCTCCCTCACAAACTGCCTGTGGGTCCATACCCTCAGATTCCTTGCCTGCATCCACCTTATCACTAACTTGGAGTCACCTTCCACTTCTAGATACCGGACACCCAACTGTTTAGCCAATCTTAAGCCTTGAAGGAGGGCCAAAACTTCTGCTCTAAGCGAGTCTCCCACTCCTATTGGAGCAGAAAAGAGAGCCAGAGCCACTACATTTCCATTCTCATCTCTAAAAACTCCTCCAATATCAGAAGGCCCCATGTTGCTCATCGAACTTCCATCAAAGTTAATTTTTATTCTTTGAGATGCTGAAGGGACCCAAACCTCTTGAGTTACATCTTTGATAGTTGATGTATTTGCTACTGCATTCCATCCCCTGATTATGTCCAGCACTGAAAATTCCTTAGGCAATTCACTTTTTTTAACCCAATTTGCTACTTTGAAGGTAATGTTTTCTATTAATTCCTCCTCCAATTTAGCCGTATCTCGAAAGATACAGTTGTTCCTCTCTTCCCAAACTGTCCATAATATTGCTGCTCTGGTAGCCTCCACAGAACCCTTACCCTCTTCCTTAGTTGTCTGAGAAAGCTTGCCTCAAACAAAGCTGCCAAAGAAAGAGGAAGCACCCACCTGCACCCAAAGAGAAGTAAACCAATCCCAAATAAAAGCAACAAAAGAGCAAGATATTAACAGGTGTGAAGCTGTCTCACCACAAGTAAAGCAAAGGATACAAACATGAGAAGATAGGCACCAATTTGGCCATCTTTTTTGATGCATATCACAAGTGTTGGTGGGGGGGGGGGGGGGGCGCATAGGAATACTCCACACTTCTTTGGCTAGAAAAGACAAATCCTGATTGTTAGACTGGAAGAGGGCAGAGAAGAAAGGACACGAGAAAGAACCTGAAGGAGAGGTCATCCAAACCATGCTTCCAAATAAGAATGGTCCAAGAACACATTACTCAAAAGAGAAAGAATCTCAACAACCGCTCCCATGTCAGTGTCCCTAAGCCCTCTACTTAGCCCCAAATCCCAAGAGTCCCCATTGCCCTGAACTAAAGAAATGACTTGTGTAAGGATGTGATGGGGTCTTGGCTCTGAAATTGACAAGGAGACAAAAATGGGGAGTTAGGGTTCAATCAGGGACAAGGAGACAAAGATGATGACAGAATAAGACGAATAAAGCTGATGAAGGATAGATGAACGAGTCCCTTCTCCATCAGAAGGATGGCTATTTATAGAAGTGGAGAAGGGCTCATTCATGTAAGAAATGAGAAATTCTGGAATATTCTCAAGGTGGTTAACTCGCACATCTAGATTGATTCGATGGGGACACATGTCAAACCCCAAGGTGTGGTGACTAATTATCAACCTAGGTAGACTATAACGGCTTTCACCTCTGTTATCCTACCATGTGTCGCATGGAGAGCGCCTTTGTATGTCTCACATGCCTGTCAGTGTTTTAAAAGTGCAAGGTGCAAAAAAGCATAAGGGCCATTTTGTGCCCGAAGTGTGAGGCGCAAGGCGAGGCACGCACCTTTTTGAAGCAAGGCAAAAAAATGCCAAAAAATTTAAATATATATATAAATGCAATATTAATTAAAAATATAAACTTAAATTTTAAAATAAATGTTTTAAAAAACTTATTATCTCCAATTCAAATACATAAACAGAACATGTAAAACACATTTAAAAATAAAATCAAGCATAACATATAAAACATATTCAAACATGTAAACTCTTATTTTCTTTATTTTTTTCCTAATTGCATTACTTGAAATAGCTAATGTGATGTTAAACATTATGCATTCCTGGTTCTACAAACCGCCTTTGTACCAAGCCCAAACAAGCCCATATTAGGGTCTTAAAGAAGCTGCCTTTGTACCAAGCCCCTGGGCTAAAGTGCAAGGCACACCAGGCACATGCCTATTGAAAATGTTGCACCTAGGACTTAGGCGAGGTGCATACCCTAAAATGCACCTTGCCTATGCGCCCACACCTCAAGTGCGACTTTTAAATCACTGATGCGTATACAACATTTTTTGTCGCTCGTGAGCCTTACTTTTGTGTTGTGTCCAAGTAGTTTACTTTTGTTTTGTGGCTTGGTGTTTGTCTTCGCCTAGCATCTAGGAACCGCAACCTATAATGCTTAAATAGGGCATCCACAGTTCTCTCTGTATAAGGGAGATTATCACGGTTGCCTTGTAATCATACTGCCACAGTAGTTATTATGTTCGCAACTGGCCTATGTTATCACAATAGTGGTATATAACTCCATCCTCTTACAACTTGGATTTATGCAGAGAGTGGGGAGTAAAGGTAAGGGAATTTAACTTTAAGAGGAGCCTCTCCAAGATAGGTATCTTGCCAGAAAAGCACTTTATTTCCAGAACAAGCATCATACCTTATGAAAGGAAGGAAAGAAGAATTCCATAAATAGCTTTCCACAAAAGAGTGTGTATCCCTAGGATCAAGTCTGGTGTCCCAGCCATTGGGTGCCATACCATGAATGCTAACAATCACCCTATGCCACAACCTATCCTGCTCCAAGGGCAATCCCCAATCCACTTCCCTAAAAGTGCTAGGTTTCTTTTTCAAATATTTCCAGTACCTAACCCTCCTTGCTCCTTGCTCCTTACTCCCCAAAACCACCTCCTATTTCACCAAATGATCATTTTTTGTCTCATTAGGTTCCCACAAAAAGTCTCTCATAATTTTTTCCAATTTTTTTATCAATAACAAGATTTATATTGAAGATTTAAAATATAGATACAAGAGGTACAATATACACACAGACGTTGAGAGACAAACAGACTTGTCTCTCCCCTACAACCTATAAGTTTTGCAACAGTGCCCAGAACAGATTCTTCCTCTCCACCCCTTGCTTGGCTAAACTATCTGCCATAGAGTTAGCAGACTGCTTAACCCACTGGACCTTTACTTCCATATCTTTTGTTAACCATTTGAATTTCTTTTTCAGAGTTAAAAATCCACATCCTCTGATCATTGCACCACAACCAGCTCACCACCAGTTTGGCATCTCCTTCAACTACTAATTTTCTGATGTTTAACAGACTTGCTCTTTGCATTCCCTTCCATCGCAGCCAGCACCTTCGCTATGAGGGGATCTCCTTCCCCAACTGGTCCTGAATAAAGTGCTATAACAATACCTCTCTCATCTCTGAATACACCTCATATTCCTGAAGGTCCAGGATTACCCATACAGCTTCCATCAAAGTTGAGTTTCATGAATCCCCTATCCGGCGGGCACCATATGGATTAGTTAGTAAGAAATATAAATTACCACATAATTTTTTCTAATTTGCTGGCAATTTTCGCAGGAATGTAAAAGGTAGAGAGGAAATAAACATGCAGGTTTGCCAAAGTGGACTTGATTAGAGTAATTTTCCCCCCGAGTGAGATATCTGTGAACCTCTCTAGGATTGGGTACCGGAAAGCTTCAAAGTTTTGATTTCCCTTAGTGTAAACCCAAATAACTCATAGGCCAATCATTCATTGGACAACCCAAAATGTTGGCAAGCCTTCCTACCACATAACTCTTCCCCTAGTTTACCTTCAGTTTGGAAAGAAATTCATGAGGTATATCCTTTCTTTCTCAACCATATTCGATTTGATGTGGGATGTGGGAATAAGGTACTGTTTTGGGAACACCTCTGGATAGGCAAACAACCTCTAAAGGTCCAATTCCCCTTACTCTATGCTTTGACAAACTATAAGTCTGAACCCATTTCCAAGTTTGTGACCTTCAACAATTGGGGATTGAACTAGGACTTTGGTTTTAGGAGGGATCTAAGGGAGATGGAATGTGAAGCTCTCATATTTCTATTGGTCAAATTAGATTCAGTCTTCTTGGACCAAAGTACAGAGGACAGAAGGGTTTGGGAGATATCCTCTGATGGTATCTTTACCTGTGTACCATTCTTCAATAACTTAGTACAGCCTTACCACTTAGGGGTTGAACCTACTGGTGAAATAAATTTGAAGCAAGCTAATTCCACCTAAAATTCAGGCCTTTGGTTGGGAGGCCTTTCTTGGAAAGATAAACACCTGTGACTTGCTGCAAAAAAGAATGCCAAACAAATGCCTTTCCCCTCATGTGTTGCCTTTGAAAAGCTAGTGGTGAAAACACTTCCCATTTGTTTATTCACTATCCTCTTGTGTGGTGTGTTTGGAAGCATTTTTGTTCTTTTTTTGGCTGCAAATGAACTCCTCCCCAAGATGTAGTGGGTCTCTTTGATCCAAATTTTCAGACACAACCAAAGAAGAGAGATGAAGAATAATGTGGAAAGCAGTGAGAGTAGCACTAGTTTGGACTATATGGAAAGAAAGGAATAGAGGATTTTCAACGAAAAGAATAGGTCTGAGTTGGAGACCATGGATATCATAAAAATAGAAGTTGCACATTTGAAGAAGACCTTGGAAACCTTCCATGATTTCTCATTTAATGATATTTTGAGATTAAGTAGTACACTTGGGTCAATAAAATGATAGATTGATAATGGAGTGGAGACCACCAGCAACCAATACTTTGAACCTTAACTTAGATGGAAATTTTTTGGGAAATGAAGGGCGGGCTGGTTTTGGGGGTCTTTCAAGATTCAGCAAGATTCAAAAGGTAAGGTGCTAGCACTATATTCAGGCCCATTAGAGCAAGGAGACTCATTGACAGTAGAACTGTTGGCATTGCTTCAAGGACTGAAATTTGCAAAGCAATTCGTGTTCCAGCTACTAGAAGTGGAAGAGGACTCCCAGGTGATTATTTCTTGGACAAAATTCTGTAGCCAAAGTCTTTGGGTTTAAATTGAATGCTTAACTAGTGAGTTAAGTATTACCTTTAAGTGGGTGAGAAGAACAGCAAATGGAATGGCAGATGCTTTAGCCAAACAAGGGGCAAACAAGCAGCAAATGTTTTGGGCTAAAATGTAATGTTTGTATTTTGGGATTGAGTACTATCTATGCTTTGATGATCTCTTGGGAGTGGGTAATATACCCACAGCAATGTAACCTTCAATTTTTTTTTCTGATAAAAAAAAGCAAAAGAAAGGAAAAGGAAAAGATGGAGATTATGTGGAGATATACAAGGGCAGCAGTACTTTGGACAGATTGGGAAGAAAGGAAAAGGAAGAATAAGAAGATGAGATCTAGAAGTGCAATCATTGAAAATATTATCATGAAAGTAATAAATTGGGTTAAAACATAGAATATCCTTAACAACTTTATGGAGGACTTTCTTAGAAGCTGGCAATGGATAGTGTCCTCTAAATATTGGCCCTTAGTTTCAGGGCAATAGAGGCCACTATGTACAAATCAAAATATGTTAAACTTCAATGGCTGTAGCATGGGTAATCCAGATCCCTCTGGTATAGGAAGGGTCAGTAGATATTGCAATAGGACAAAATTAACTTTATGGATCCATAGGGACAAGGACACTCCAAAGGGCAGAATTAGAAGTAGGGGACCTAGGGTTGCAAAGTTGGATACCTGATTTGAAGAATTTATACAAGCTGCACCCCCTAAATTTGGATGTAGTTGTGGGCTGGCTAAAGAACATTAGTGTAGTCTCTTTACAATACCAAAGCATAATGAGAGAGATAAGAGGATTGGAAAGGCAGATGATTTGTAGCTTCTGTTGGACACATAGATCAGCCAAATTGTATGGCTTATACATTGGATAAACAAAGAGATAGAACTTACTTATTTTGGAGACAGTTAAGGAACTTTGAAGTGTAAAACAAAGAAGAAAAATGGGATTAGGTGGCTAGACTGCTAGAGACAACTTAAGTTGAGGGATGGTTGGCATTTGTAAATTGGTCATTCTTTATTCTTTATTATAATCAATAAAATTCAAATTTATCCATAAAAATATGGTAGAAGAAAGAGAAACATTGAGGCCTAATACACATGCAACAGTTCAAGAGAAAAGGGAAAAAAGTCCAAAATAAATGCAATAGGTGTTGCAAATAACTAAAATAGCCACATTTTTTTTGAAAGAAAGATAACCAGATTTCATTATTCCTATATATCTAACTGACTCCTTCAAGAAACTAAGTGCCTGTTCTGGAGGGTTTTCATGCAGCAGCTTCTAGCATTGAGAGGCAGGCCCCACCCAGTCAGCCTAATAGCTATGTTTGGTGAAAACCCCAAAACTGTCTTAAAGCCAAAAACATGGCTCTCCACTGAAGCTTCTTTTACTGGCTCCTCTATAGCAGCTCAGTGAAAGCAGCTCAACCAAGGTTGCAGTTAAACAGCCCGTAGGCCGTTAGTGCAGGATGGGAGCATAAATGCATAATTCCTCACCATTACATTTTTTTTTCTATTTTTTGCAGAATCTCACCAAGTTATTAAACACACTTCACTCTTTGCTTCCAACTCCAATATAGGGGACAAGTTGGGTTCGCAATTTGAAGAATTTATGCTGCCTTGGGCCCATTCAAATTTTAACAAATGACCTGAGCACCCCACCCCACCCCTGCACATATTCATTATTTTTTTTCTTAATATTAATAAATTTCACAGTTACCTATCAGGAAAAAAAATGAGTGCCTGCCATTCAAAGTTGCACCTTACTTCAAGACTAGAGTTTGATCATCACATTTTCGTTTCAAATTCACTCAAGACATGCCGACTGTGGGTAGACCCGTTCATGGGCTGGACTCGGGCTTAGCTTTTTCTAAAATTCTAATGGACCCGGCCCAAAGCCTGAGTCTGAAACAGTGTAAAGGCAAGCCCAAAACCTGGCCCAGTGTTTACCTTGGTTTAACACCAACCTGACATAACAATTAAGGGACACTTGGTAATGAATTGTGGACTTATAATGTTTAATTAAATTTAATATAATCTAAAAAATTATTTCAGTTTTTACAAGTGTTTACCTTACTTTAACACTATCACTAATTTCAATTTCTACTGTTTCCTTAAGATAAATAAAAAAAAAAAGAAAATTCATTAAAATAAAAAGCATAATACAAAATGATGAGGCATCACACACAAACAAAAAGTACAACCAGAAAGTACAAGCAGAAACCACTACAATCCATTTTATCCAAGATACATTTATTGTATGTTCAAAGTTCTCTGAAAATCAGATCCGAACTCCTCTTTTAGAGACTTCGAATTCTGGCATAATCAAAATCCAGTCCAGCAACTTTGCCCCAATGACTGCACAAAACTTTCTCCATGCTTCTTTCTTTTCCTTCAAAGATTCTTCTGTTTCTTTCTTTCAAAAGCTCCCAACGCATTGCAAAGGGGATGCAGCTTGACATAATCTTTACTTTTCTGCATCTATTAAGCACCAGCCAAAGCTCAAAATTTTCTTTAGGCATCTAAGGTGACCACACCTCCATCTTGAAGAGTTGGAAGTAGAAATCCCAAATACAACTTGAAAAGCCACAGTCCACCAGAAGATGCAAAATGTTTTCTGCTTCTGATTGACATAGAACATGCCTGTTTTCCATTTAGTACCTTCTTTTCTTCAAGTAATCTTGAGTAAGAATGATGTCCATTGCCACCAACCATGCAAAAACTTCAACCCTTGGAGGAACTGGGTTATCCCAAACACCTACAACTGAAGATCTTTCCACTTGATTTCAAATTGAGGCTTTATAAAAAGATTTAACTGAGAACCTGCTATTCTTGCATTCCTTCCACCACTTCGTGCCTGCACGCCCTAGATCAATATCCACCTCTTGAAGTCTCGACAGCAGCCACACACATTCTTCCACCTCCCAATTGAGCAAAAGGTCTTCTAAAAATGGGACACCACACCACCTCCCCCTACCTCACCTCAAAACATTGTGATATTGTCACACCCTTTCCCTCAACCTCTAATTTCAATTTCTACTATTATTTGCATTCCTGTACTCTTTCGTTGGAAAGGTCATATATTTTGCTTCTTTTCATTAGTTACCATCTCAATTACAATTTTTTGTTTGTATTTGGATATCAGTTTATATTTTTACATTCAACTTCCACTAATTCTTCAGAAAGACCATTTAGTTTGCATCTTTTCATTAACTATCATATTATTAAATATAAAAATAATAATTGAAAATTACAAGTCTATATGTCTAGTCCTTTTTTGGGAATGCCAAATCTGATACCTACTACTGTGTCAGATTCTTCTGTTCTTAACCTGTTGGATTTGGACACTCTATAAGTCTATATCAACATCCATGTAACATAGACAAAAGCATAAAATTTCAGGGGAGGGAACCTACAGAGACAAAAGCACAAAGAATGATAGATAATGTTGGAATCCTCTGTGCACAATGAAGAGGAAAAACAACTTGAGTCACCCAAATCCTTTCCACTTAATAAGATATATGGGATGATTGTATCCAATACTCAGATCACTCTCTAACACTTCCAAGTGATTCAGGATTATTAGCCACATTCAACGGGCTCCTCTGTGACCATAACAACAAAGAAAGTTACAGAGTATCAAACTGACAACCAAGGGTTTTGGTAGGGTGGTGATGCAGGATGGGAAGGAGAAAAGTCCTACAATCTTCACATGGTGGGAAGAATACAGATATTAAGGATCTGAATGATGAGAGAGAGATCCAAAACTGAATAATAAAGGCTAAAGGAGGAACTATTACATTCTTAGAGATAAAAAGAGAGAGAAAGAATATCACTCTTACCAGCAAGTAACTTTAGACACACAAACTTTTATTCCATTAATTCAACATTGACTCTATTTACAAACTGAATATGAATCAGATCTCCATTTACATAGTCGGACACTCCAATTTAGACTAAAAAATTGACTAGATAGAACTCCTAAATGCTTTAATTCCAAGGTATACACATAGATAACAACTCGAATGAAGACTTAGATTCACATAATAACTCTAATAACACACTGATCCAACCGCCAAACAAACCAAAAATAGTTCCTAAATTGACTTACAGAAATAGAGTGACCAAAATCTCATCATAGACTGATACCTTATCACTAAAATGGTTATAACTTGCTCGAAACACATTGAATTTACAACATCTTGTGTCATTGGATAGATAATAACCTATGTAATAATACCAAAACCATGCAAAGAAAAAGAAAGTTTGCATCTGAAAATGGGTTGAATGAAAAATGACAAGATTGTATCTTCAAGTTTTCAAAATTTTAAGACCTCTTTAATATGACTCTTTAAACTACTATGACCCTTTAAGACAAGTAACCATGTTCTTAAGACACCAAACAACTATGAAATAAATTTAAAATAAACAAAAATACTAAGTTTTGAATTACCAAACATTCATTAATGAATTAAGGGAAAATTGCTCTCTCCATGGATCCTTTCCCTGTTTCTCCATCTGCATCAGATGGACTGCACATAGTCACAACTTCTAGAATTGTTTGCACAAAGTGGCTGTCCTCATGCTCGCCAGCACAAGTTTTACCATTGCACCAAGCAATGGCCCCCACCATGGTTTTTTTTCTCGATTTCTTTTGAAGGGCTACACAATGGGGGGTAGCCCATCCCCCAACCCAGGTGCAGGCGGGATTCGATCCCCAAGTCTCCGCTACGACCAGCAGGAGACCTTAATGGAAAATATAACTTTTGCTACCAAATGGGCCCACTTAGGATCTAACAAAACAATCCAAAAGTCTTAGACATCCCCATGCAAGTAATTCCTGCTATCACAAAGAAGTACCATGAAAATTAAGTATCATGGTTCTGCAACTACAACACAATGAGAGAATAGCTTTGCCCTTTCACTTCAAAAATTGAATTTCTATTAATATCAAGAACCTAAGTAGTTGAGGGTGGGCTATGGCGCAATTGTTGGTTGCTCCATTGCAACCTGGGTGACCAGGGTTCAAATCTTGGAAACAGCCTCTATGTATGTGCAGGGTAAGGCTGCATACATCTGTCCCTCCCCAGACCCCGCATTGGAGGGAGCCCTGTGCACTGGACTGCCCTTTACAAAAACCTAAGTAGTTGATCTGTGTTCTAGGGTGCTAGGTATTATGTTCTCCTTATAAGAACATGTATTGGATTATTATGCAGGATGGCAATGCAAAGGTTGCCCATCATATGCAAAGCATGCACATTGTTTTTGATTCATGTTTAGACTGCTAAGAAGGAAAGATTAGCACTTGGCATATTGTACCTCCATTTTCAACACTAATGCAGACCTTGCCCCTCTTGCTCTTCAGTCTTAATACTCGTTCAGACCTTACACCTTCTCCCACATGATGGTTGATTACCCTAAGGGACTTTCATGCAAACTAAAGTTTCATGCTACCAAGGAAACTCCAATGCTTAGTTTCTGAGGTTAACTAGTAACAGAAGCTTAACAGGAAGTCTTGCTGGATAAGTTACAAGGAACTCTCATGCAAACTAAAGTTTCATGCTATCATGGACGCTCCAATGCTTAGTTTCTGAGGTTAACTAGTAACAGAAGCTTAACAGAAGCGTTTTTTTGGTAATAAATAAAAAATAAAAATTTATTAATAGAAGGAGAAGGTACAGCTGAGGGTGATGAGTTATGTTAATCCTTCTTTCATATGATGGTTGCTTACCTTAAGGAACTCCCATGCCAACTAAAGGGAAAAGACAACTAACTGACATGGGAGATTAATTCGATTACCTTTATGCAGACCCTAATAATTTGGTTGGGTAGAGTCTATACTACATGGATAACAGCATGAATGTCAGAATCTGAAATGGGTACTATGTGTTAGGTTTAGTGATCATGAAGTATGAAGTATCCAACACGATACAGCCCTTGTACAGGTATCCAGGATTCCAGGTATCATAGATGAAAAATAGGATCCATGGCTTGGTGGGTTAACATTTTAAAGTTTTATCTACCCCTCTCAAGACTCCAGGATAGCTGGACCAACATTGGCAAATGGCCTTTTTTATTCTTAATACTATTGCTTTTGAAGGGCTACACAACAGGGGGTAGTTCATCCCCAACCCATAACACCCCCCCCCCCAACTCAGGTGCAGGTGGGATACGACCCCAAGTCTCTGCTACGACCAGCTGGAGACCTTACCAACCCACTGGTTGGCACCTTGCATACTATTTCTTATTTTTATAAATTATGAAATATTTGTTGGTAAAGAAAACGAACAAAATAATTTTAAATCATATTAAACTTTAAGTACTACAAATTCACAGCACATGCCCAAGTTTTAGCTTGAGAGTTTGAGGTTTTTTAGTCACGCCTTACAAATTTGACAAAGGAAAGAGTCCCCTCTAATGCTTATCATTATCCCTCCTAGATTTAATGCTGCATGGGCACAAACTGGAATCAGAATCCAATGAGCATCCAGGAGAGAGAATGAGCAAGTTGAGAAACCAAGCTTTGCATATTTCCTGCTTTTATTAATAAATCCTTTTTTACTGATAAAAAAACAATTTACTATAAAAGAAAGTCCACATTGTGTCACAGTGTCACCTAACATAATCTAGATAGCTGCCTATAAGCCTAACTGCCTAAGTAAATTTAAAAGTTTATATTTGATGTTTAGGAGACTAGAACCATCTACAGCATCAGTGAAAAGAAATGATCTGTTAGTTGAAGGGTCAAAAAGAGATGAGGGCAGGCCAAAAAAGGATATGGGTTGTATCAGTGACAAATGATTTGACGGTTCATAATTGAACAATGAGTGTGGTACTGAACAGCATTGAATGGTGGAACATGATTTAGTACTGAGAAATGATTTGTTGCTTAGGAACAGTCTATAGGAAAAGATGGCATTCATGATGAATTCTGTCATAGGCAAGAGGTTAAAGGAAAATATTATGAGAAGTGTCTCTCAGGAATTTAATACACATCCTATAGGGACATTGTAGAGATAGTTAGTAGTGTGTGTGGCTCCAACCCCACACTGTTGAAGAGATAGTTTTAGTAGTGTGTGTGGTTCCAACCCCACACTTATTTATTATGTTTTTATTTATTATTTCCTTTTATAGTTGGGCCGGCTGGGCCTTGTTTATGTTTATCTTTTTTTATTTTGTGTTGGAATTTAAATAGGGGTATTAGAGTAACTCCTACTATTGTAAGGAGATTAATGTTTATAAATAACAATTAAATGGGGCGGCAGATATACACAAACCGAACCCCTTCTTTCTTTCTCTCTTCTCCTTCCTTTCTCTCTTTTCTTTTCTCTCTCTCTTCTTCTCTTCAAACCTGTGTTTCTTTTCTTAAATTACATCATTCCACAGAAGTATTCTATTTGTTTTATTCAAGTTGGTATGAGAGCTCGATCTAGGGCTTCTCATGTGAGTCTAACCCAGCCAACCACATGAGAGTTATCTAGGGCTGGAAGATTAGAAAGGAGCTATCTTTGCCTGATTCTTGGAGGTTACCAGAGATCTTTAGAAGCTGTCCGAAGATTGGAGAGTGTTTTTAGGTAATCAGGAAGAATCAGAGAAGGTTAAAGGAATCAAGATTGAAGGTGGCGATCAGAGTTTTCGGGGTAAGTTTTCATCTCTTCTTGAGCCAGCAGTAGTAAGAAATAAGTTAGACTTATTTAGAAGGTACGGCTGAGAAAATCTGAGTTTTCTAGGGTTTGTTCTTAACCCTATGAACTGTTTTTTGACTGTGAGCTTCCTTGGAGGGATCGGCTGGAAAAGATCTGATCTTGAACTTTTGACTGTGAATATTAGACCAATTACAGTCCGGGTTTGTCTACCAGAGAGTTAATCCTTGACTGTGTTTGCATTATTGGAAAGGATCTATCGGCTGATTACAGTCCAGATCTGTCTACTAGGAAGTTGACCTTTTTCTGACTGTGTTTGCACTCTTGGAAAGGATCTATTGGCTGAGATTACATTCTGGGTTGTCTTCTCTATTTTTTAGTGTTGCAGAAAAAGAATTATCCTTTTAGGTATTCTTCTTGGAAGCTTTTAGCTTATTAGTGCTCTCCTAAGAATGGAGAAGTTTGGAAGTGAGTTAAAAACACAAGGGGAAGGATTTTTTGGGACTGGTAATATGACTAAGATTTTTTTTCAAATTACCACTGTTAGATTTGATGGAATCAATTACTTGCAGTGGGCCCAATCAGCAATGATGGCTATTGGAGGTAAAGGTAAATTAGGCTATGTGACTGGGGATACATAGAAGCCAGCAAAGGAAGATACTTTACACCCAAAATGGGTTCAAGAGAATTACTTAGTAATGACTTGGCTATGTAATTCCCTGCAGCCCCACATCAGCCGAAACTATCTTTGGGCAAAAACAGCCAAGGAAATTTGGGACAGCATAAAGGAAACTTATTCCCAACCACTCAATGTTAGTAGGGCTTATGAGCTGAAGTGTGAAGTGAATAACCTCAAGCAAGGGGAGAAACCAGTCTCAGTATATTTTGCTACTCTGAAATCTCTTTGGCATGAAATTGATCACTTAGAAACTATTGAATGGGAAAGCCAGAGGGATGTAGTAACATACAGAAAACTGATTGAAACAAATAGAGATTTTGAGTTCTTAGCCGGTCTAAACTCAGAGTTTGACATTATAAGACAGCAACTTCTCACTAGGGAGAGTGTGACTTTATCTCAGGCCTACTCATTAGTCCATAGTGAAGAGAGTAGGAGGAAGGTTATGCTATCTTTTCAGCCCACAGAAGCAGCCTTGGCAGCAACAAAATCTAAGGTTGGAGGGGAAAAGGAAAGGGAAATTAAGAAGGAAGACAAAAGAGATATTTTTTGTGATCATTGCAAGAAGCCCAAACACACTAGTGATACCTGTTGGAAATTGCATCCTCACTGAAAGCTAAATTATTGTAGCCGAAGTAACAGAAAAGAGAACAAGAAGAAGAAGAGATGCAGGAATGTCGAACTCACCTGCTCAGTCGACAATACTATTATTTATATTATGGTGTAGTACAATGATACAGGAAGTTACTAGAATGCCCCTGATTAGTGATGGGACACCCAGACAACTTAAAACATTAAACAGGATTAGGCCCATTAACAAAGGCCCAGTACAGGACAACTTAAACTTAAGTATAGGCTAATAAGAACTCTTATCAGCCGAATACTCATACATACAAAGACTTCAATCTAACACTCCCCCTCAAGCTAACCATGGATATCAATCATGTTTAGCTTGCCAAGCATGTCCCTAAACTTTGCTGCTGCCAGCCCTTTAGTCAGTACATCCGCAATTTGCATCTCAGATGAAGTATAAGGCACACAGAGTTCACCCAAGACAATTCTTTCTCTAACAAAGTGCCGATCAATCTCAATATGTTTTGTCCTGTCATGCTGCACGGGATTGTTGGCAATGTTGATGGCAGCTTTATTGTCACAATACAGCCTGAGAGGACCTTCAGCCTTAATGCCAAGTTCATTACGAAGAGTTCTGAGCCATAAGAGTTCAGCAACCCCATGGGCCATAGCTCGATACTCTGCTTCTGCACTTGATCTAGCCACTACATTCTGCTTCTTACTGCGCCATGTGACCAGGTTCCTCCCACAAATGTACAGTAACCCGAGGTTGACTTCCTGTCTCCAACAGACCCAGTCCAATCTGCATCAGTGTAGGCTTCAATTTCAATTCTATTGTTTTTCCTGAAGAGAATTCCCTTCCCTGGGCAAGTCTTCAAGTACCTGAGAATCCTTTCAACTGCTTTCATATGAGGAATCTTTGGAGAGTGCATAAATTGACTGACAACATGCACAGCATAAGCAATATCTGGCCGAGTGAGGGATAAGTATATCAGCTTCCCTACCAATTTTTGGTATCTCTCTTTATCATAGTAGTCCTCCCCTACTGATTCCTGCAGGCCATGGTTCTGTTCCATTGGAGTATCTGCTGGCCTGCACCCCATCATGCCTGTTTCCTCTAGGAGGTCAAGAACATACTTCCACTGACATATGTAGATTCCCTCTCTTGACCTGGCAACTTCAATCCCAAGAAAATATCTCAAATGACCCAAGTCTTTGATCTCAAATTCAGAAGCTAGAAACTCCTTCAGTCTTTTTATCTCTTCCAAGTCATTCCCGGTAATTACCATATCATCCACATAAACAATGAGTGCAGTAAGTTTGCTATCCTGTCTCCTTATGAACAAGGTATGGTCTGCACCATTCTGAGTGTACCCCACTTTCTTCATGGCCCCACAGAGCCTCTCAAACCATGCACGGGGAGATTGCTTCAACCCATATAATGCTTTCCTCAGTTTGCACACCTTTCTACTAAAGTCATAGCCTGGTGGAGGTTCCATAAATACCTCTTCATGAAGGTCACCATTTAAGAAGGCATTCTTCACATCCAGCTGATGAAGTTCCCATGAAAAATTTGTTGCTAGTGACAATAGAACCCGAATTGTGTTGAGCTTTGCTACTGGGGCAAAGGTTTCTTTGTAGTCAATCCCTTCTTTCTGAGTAAACCCCTTTGCCACAAGTCTGGCCTTGTACCTTTCAATAGACCCGTCCTCCCTGTGCTTTACAGTAAACACCCACTTGCACCCAACAGTGGTCTTCCCCTCTGGCAGATCCACTAATTCCCAAGTTCTTGCTTTCATTAGGGCTTTCATCTCTTCATCCATAGCTTCTTTCCACCTTAGATCAGACACAGCCTCTGAGTACCTAGAAGGAACACGCACAGAGGAAAGAGCAGACACAAAGGAGTGATAGGCAGGAGATAAATGTGAGTACGAAACAAAATCAGCAATGGGGTGCCGGGTGGTGCAAGAGCGGATAGGCTTACGGAGAGCAATAGGAAGATCCAAATCAGAAGTATGAGAGTTGAAATTACCTTGGATTGTAGAGACAGATTGATCCGAGTCCAACTGGTTGCTGTCATGAGGTTGATGACCCCTTTTTCTTCTGTTGTATGTAAGTATCTCTTTTTGTTGCCTACTGGAGCCTTCAAGAACATCTGCAGCATCAGGAGAGGTAACCGGCACAGTGGGAGCCTCACTGGGTTGACCCAGAATGTCACAACAAGGAGTAGCAGGAGAGGATGGAAGACCCGAGGCAGATAGGGGAACAAAAAAGGAGGGAGAATGAGAATCCTCTTCCATCCCACTAGTCTCCCCCTGAAGAGGATTCTGAGAAGACTGAAAATAGGGTTGAGACTCAAAGAACGCCACATCTCTGGTGACATACTTTCTCTTGGAGACAGGGTCATAACACTTGTAACCCTTTTGTGTAGGAGAGTACCCCAAGAATATTCCCTTTGTAGCCTTAGGATCTAGCTTAGTCTTCTTTGGATCCTTCACATGTATGAAACATATACAGCCAAAGACCCGAGGAGGAAGGGGAAAGTCTGGAAGAGTGGGGCACAAAACAGAGAAAGGGGTTTTCATACCCAACACCTTAGATGGCATCCGGTTTATCAGATATGATGTAGAAAGTACAGCTTGAGACCAGTATTGCTTGGGGACTTGTGTTGGAATAGTAAGGCTCGAGCTGTCTCCAATAGATGTCTATTCTTGCGCTCAGCAACTCCATTCTGCTGAGGAGTATAAGCACAGGATGACTGATGTAGTATGCCAGCATCTTCCAGGAATAAGTTCAAGGATTTTTCAAAGTATTCAGCAGCATTGTCTGACCTGAATTGCTTAATCTTCTTATTAAACTGTGTTTCAATCATCTTGCAAAATGCCATGGTTATCCGTGGTACTTCATCCCGTCCTTTTAATAGGTAGATCCATGTACAACGAGAGTAGTGGTCAATAAAATTGATAAAGTACCGGAAGCCATCAAAAGAAACAATGGGTGAAGGGCCCCAGACATCAGAATGAACCAAATCAAAAGGAGCACAAATTTCATTGCTGGAAATTGGATACACAGCTCTATATTGTTTTGACATTTGACATACTTCACAGGTTAGACTCTGACTTGGAATGCCCTTAAACAATTCGGGAAACAACATTTCTAATGAGGAGAAAGACACATGACCTAGCCTAGCATGCCAAAGATGCAGCTTAGCTATTGACTCCACACTTTCCGGATTACTAGCAGCAGATGCTTGTAAGGCTGAGCCGATGTCTGCATCAAGGTAGTAGAGGCCTCCACACTCATGACCGCACCCAATCATTCTCCTTGTCAATCTGTCCTGGAAGACACAATGAGTAGGAAAAAAGGTTATACTACAGTTCAAATTTTTGGTAAGTTTTGAAACAGACAAGAGATTTGAGGTAAGACTGGGAACATGTAAAACTGATTTAAGAGAGAGGTCCTTGCTTAGGTCAACAATTCCCTTTCCAGAGATAGTGGAGAAAGACCCGTCAGCAACTCTCATCTTATCCTGACCAGACAACAAATGATATGAAGAGAATAGGGAAGACATGTGTCATATGGTCAGTAGCACCGGAATCAATAACCCAAGAAGTAGAGTCAATAGAGCCAGTGGCACTGAAGGCAGAGGCTGTACCTGATCTAGCAAGAGATGTAGAAGCAAAAGAATTATTTCTTAGACGGGCTAATGCCCTACTAAGGATCTCAACCTCACTAGCAGTGAAGCCCAATGTACCAGTTCCAGAGGAATCAACAACCTGTCCCATAGGAGAAGAAGACACTGTTGGTGTATTTTGTGAGTTGTCATCATTGTTGCTGGCGACAAAATTCCCACTTGCCGCAGGCCTGTTATCTCTAGAAGAAACATCTCTGGGTATTGAAGACATCTTGACTGCAGCCACTGTGTAGGTGACACTGATTAAGACTAGCCGAAGCAGTTCTGAAGGTTCTGAACCAGTTCTGAAGCAGATCTGATTAGCTGAAATGATCACAGTAGGTTCTGACAGCACTCGACACAGTTTCAGACTTGCCGAGATATTGTGCTATGCAGACTCCACTTGAACTTTAGAGTACTGCAACTGTAAAGAGAGTGCCCTTCCTTGCGGCCAATACTAGGACTGCTGACATCAATCCTCAACAAGGGTTCACAATGCTGAACAATCTGGAGCTGGCAGCTCCCTAGGTATCACAGTAGTGGTGAGGGGTTTCGGACTGATAACCACCCTGAACTTGGAGCTGTTTGCCACATTGCTATGATGGTAGAAGTGTTCACAGTGCTGGTAGAACACTAGATAGACTTCACTTGGGCTGAACCAAAAAACTGCAACAGTTCGGGTACAGTAGTGAGTGAACAGTTCGAGGCTGCAACAGTAGCAAGTGAACAGTGGGCTCTGTAGAAGAAGCTAAGTCTGTGCGAGTCTTGCTGGAGCACCGAAGCTGTAACTGTAGAAGTAGCTAAGCCCCTTTCGGCTAGTGCTAGGACTGCTGAAATCAGTCCTCAACTAGGTCTGTCCTACACAGACCTCTCTTAGTAGCCAAATAGCTACTATTTGTTGGAAATAACCTAGTAGGACATCTACTTCTGGGTCTTACTTCCCTTGAGTCCTACAACCAAGAGAAACCCTAGGTTCGAACTTGCTTTACTCTCTTACACCCCTAGGTCTTCACTACAGCAACCCAGAAAAGGAAGAGAGAAGATGAAAAGACAGCAAGAGAAGAGAGTGTGTGCCGGCTGAAACCAGGAAGAAGCTAATGCTCTGTACCATGAAAGCTAAATTACTGTAGCCGAAGTAACAGAAAAGAGAAGAAGAAGAAGAGATGCAGGAATGTCGAACTCACATGCTCAGTCGACAGTACTATTATTTATATTATGGTGTAGTACAATGATACAGGAAGTTACTAGAATGCCCCTGATTAGTGATGGGACACCCAGACAACTTAAAACATTAAACAGGATTAGGCCCAGTACAGGACAACTTAAACTTAAGTATAGGCTAATAAGAACTCTTATCAGCCGAATACTCATACATACAAAGACTTCAATCCAACACTCACCTAATGCCAGCTAGACTTAGAAACAAGAAAGGGAGTGCCAATATAGCAACTACTACTGACAGTACATCTTCTTCCAGCACAAGGACCACATTCTTGGATGCTTTAGCAGTTGTCCGGGCTGCACTGACACAGCTAGAGAATGAAGTTGGTATTTCTAGATCTACATCTCAGTCTTCAGCCACCACTCTTGCTCATCCTACTTCAGCCCTTGCTCATACAAGTACAAGAGCTACCGCATGTCATGCTTCTGTCCCAGGTAACACTAGGCCTTTATGGGTAATAGATTCAGGTGCTTCAAACCATAGGAGCAGCCTATCTACTTTGTTTACCACCTATTGTTTATCCTCAGGGAGAGACAGTTTCTATTGTTGATGGCTCCCTTGTGCCAATTTCTGGTAAGGGAGACATCAGATTGTCTGATGCCATCTCCTATCCTCAGTTTTGCATGTTCCTAAGCTTAGTGCTAACTTACTTTCAGTTAGTAGTATTACTAAAAATCTGATAGGCCCCCAATTATCCTCACATATGCTAGGAGAGGGAAAGGGCAGCGTAAGCCAGGTCAGTAGTCGGTTGAGGGAAATGTTTAGATATTGGTGTGCTTATCGTAGCTATGCCAGCTGGGCATTGCTAGAGGGAGTTAGTTATGATATCAGGAGAGAATATTTCTAAAGGGAGTTAGTTAGGATGTTAGGAGGGAGTATTCTAGAGGGAGTTGGTTATGATGTCAGGAGGGAATATTCTAGAGGGAGTTAGTTATGATGTCAGGAGGGAATAATATATATGGGAGTTTCTGGATAGGGGGGAGGCAGGTGATGAGAAGCATTTTGAGTGTTTGGGAGAGCCGACAGTCTCTCGAAGAACCGACCACTGTTATTACTCTCCATTGAATGAATACAAGTTTCTTTTCATTTGAGCTGTGTATTTTCGCTGAGTGCCTGTGAATTGTGTGTGAGATTTCCGGGACATATTGCTCAGTAACCTTTTTTTCTGATTGGTGTGTTTTTTAGGATCTGAAAACGAAGAAGGTGATTGGGATTGGCCGTGAGATGAATGGAGTTTACCTGCTTGAACATCCATAGGGGAAGCAGAGTGAAGTGGGAAAATTGTTTGTCTCTCAGTCTTGGAGTAAGATTATGCTTTGGCATAACCAATTAGGTCATTTGTCTTTTGGGTCTTTAAAGTCTTTTTCCAAATTTATTTGAGTCAGCCAAAGTGTGAAAGTTGTGAACTTGCAAAACACAGTAGATCATCTTATCCTTTGAGTAATAAAAAAAAACAACATTCCTTTTGAAATTGTGCATACCGATGTTTGGGGGCTATATCATACTCCCACTATGGGGGGGGGGGGGTACAGATATTTCTTGTTATTTGTTGATGATTATACCCGCTTCTCATGGGTTTACCTTGTGCACTTTCGAGATGATGTCCATTCTCTGACCCAAGCTTTCCATCAGATGGTTCTAACTCAATTTGAAATCAAGATCAAAATTCTTAGATCCGATAATGCCAAGGAATATTTTGCAAAACCCTTGGCATCCTATCTCTTTGATCATGGGGTCATTCATCAAAGCACCTGTCCTTGTACACCTCAGCAAAATGGGGTTGCTGAGAGAAAGAATAGACATATCTTAGAGGTAGCCAGAAGCATCATGCTCAACTCTAATGTTCCCATACTTTTCTGGGGGGATGCAATCCGTACAGCCGTTTACCTTATTAACAGGGTTCCTTCACGGGTTCTAAACATGCAAACACCATTCAGCTTTTTGTATCTAGATAAGGACCTGTTCACTATTCCCCTCAAAACTTTTGGGTGTATTTGTTTTGTTCAAATCCTTGGACCTCATCGCTCCAAGTTTGACCCCAAAGCTACTAAGTGTATTTTCCTTGGATATGCACAAAATCGAAAAGGATATTGCTGTTATGAGCCTGTTTCAGGGAAACGTTTTGTGTCCATGGATGCCACCTTTTTTGAGGATATGCCCTACTATTATAGGGCTTCTCCTCAAGGGGAGAATGGTGAGGAAGGGATTTAAGTTTTAGCCCCAGTTTCACCCTAAAAGGGCCTTTACCTGTCCCAGTTACTAAGGGGAGTGTCGTGAAGAGGGTTGTCAAAAGTTCAGGGAGTTGAGGGTATATCACAGAAAGTGGAGGCAAGTTGATTCCCGTCCTCAACAACAATCCGGGTCAATCCCAACATCTTCTACGACCCCAGATCCAAACACTACCACTGCTCCTACTGTTGAGCCCACTATTACTGATGCTCCTCCACCGTCAGATGACCTTGATCTTCCAATTGCAATTCGTAAAGGGAAGTGTCATTGCACCTCATCCACTACCCATTGTATCTCCAAGTTCCTTTCCTATGATTGTCTCTCAAAATCCTATAGATCTTACATGGCATCTATTACTACTATTCCTATACCTAGAAAAGTGCAAGAAGCTCTTTTGATACCTGAGTGGCAATGGAAAGCAGAGATAGATGCTCTTGTTAAGAACAACACATGGGAACTAGTTAACTAGCCTGAAATGACACTATCAGAGTCCTACTGTCCATTTCTGCAAACTTTTCATGGCCACTAATTCAGCTAGATGTTAAGAATGCTTTCCTCAACGGAGACTTGCAAGAAGAGGTATACATGGAGTTACCCCCTGGCTTTTATAGTATAGAAGAAGGAAAGAAAGTTTGCTTACTAAAGAAGGCTTTCTATGGGTTGAAACAATCGCCGAGAGCTTGGTTTGATAGGTTTAGACTGGCTTTGGACAAATTCGGCTATATACAGGCTCAGTTGAATCACACTCTCTTCTTTAAGAAGACAGGTCTTTCCCTGACCCTACTTGCAGTCTATGTAGATGACATTGTGATAACAGGAAGTGATATTAGTGAGATTGAATCTCTTAAACAACACCTTCACAAGGAATTTGAAGTGGACTTAGGGGATTTGCACTATTATCTGGGAATTGAGGTAGCTCGATCTAAGCATGGAATTTTTATCTCTCAGAGGAAGTATGTTCCTAACTTATTGGAGGAAACTGGAAAGTTAGGAGTGAAACCAGCTGACACACCTATTGAGCTTAACCATAAAATAAGTGCAGAAAGTGGAGAACCTCTTGAGGACAAGGCTATGTACCAAAGGCTTGTTGGGAAACTTCTTTATCTCTGCCTAACTTGGCCAGATATTTCATATGTTGTTAGTGTTGTTAGCCAATACATGCATTCTCCTAGGACCACTCACCTCCTTGTAGTGGAAAGGATTCTTGCCTACTTGAAGAGATGCCCAAGGAGAGGCATACTCTTCAAGAATAATGATCACATGAAGATAGAAGTGTATACAGATGCGGATTGGGCAAGATGTGTTGATGACAGGAGGTCTACCTCTGGATATTGTGCATTTGTGGGGGGAAATCTTGTTTCCTAGAGAAGTAAGAAACAGAATGTCGTTGCTCGCTCTAGTGCAGAAGCTGAATACAGATCCATGGCCAATGGTGTTGCAGAAGTATTGTGGCTGAGATCCTTGCTTAATGAGCTGGAAATTGATTATGAGAAGCCTCTAATGTTGTACTGCAATAATCAAGCTGCAATTAAGATTGCCCACAACTCAATATAGCATGACAAGACAAAGCATATCGAGGTGGACAAACATTTTATCCGAGAGCGAGTTGCATCTCAAGAAGTATGTCTTCCTTACATTGCCTCAGACATGCAATTAGCCGATCTCCTTACTAAAGCAGTCACAAAGAGCTAGCTAGAGACAGATTCACGCAAGTTGGGAATGACAAACATCTACTCCCAACTTGAGGGGGAGTGTAGAGATAGTTACTAGTGTGTGTGGTTCCAACCCCACACTACTGAAGAGATAGTTTTAGTCGGGTCGGCTGGGCCTTGTTTCTGTTTATCTTTTTTATTTTGTATTGGAAACTTGGAGTTTAAGTAGGGGTATTAGAGTAACTCCTACTATTGTAAGGAAATTAATGTTTATAAATAACAATTAAATGGGGCGGTAGATATACACAACCGAACCCCTTCTTTCTTTCTCTCTTTTATTTTCTCTCTCTCTCTTCTTCTCTTCGAACTTGTGTTTCTTTTCTTAAATTACATCAGTCCACAACAGTATTCTATTTGTTTTATTCAAGTGACATCATTCACTTAGGACAGTCCTCCCACCATTCTTGATGGTCAGAAATTCCTGGGCCCAATTACAACGTTTTCCCCCAAAGCAATATTTATGTTCCTGACTAGTGAGGAGCACCAAGGTAGGCTAACATTATAAAGCATGCCAAATGAACTGTGGTTTGAATATTATTAAATTGCATCCATAGAACACTAGTACTGCAAAGATTTCTTTGGTCAGGCAACTGATTAATCACCCTTTCATGAATGGATTCCATTCATTCATTCCTCAATTTTTTCTTGCTTAGATTAAGAACGTTTTTTTAACTGTCAATAAGAAACTTAACGATGGCATTCATCCAAAGAGTTACAAAAGAAACTAATCCAGAGAATACATGTTTCCAAGCTAAAATTTTCAACAGGTTGAAACCATAAAAAAAATGTAGATGGTATAATTAGTCAGGTTATCATGGATTTGTACTACACTTTCCCGCCATACAAATTCTGCAAAAGTGATAAAAGAAACGAACACGCCAAGCTGCTCTGATCCACAAAATCAAACAATTTAAATTGAAAGGGTAATGAAGAACCATTCCCCACTACAAAATTCCAACTTAAATATCTTAAACAAGAAAAAAAAAGATTCAATCCAGATAACAAATAAGAGATAGACGACTAGAGCCAGACTAAATTTGCAATTTTGAAATCCAATGCACTTCAACTGACCTTGATCGACTCCCACCAACTCCATCTTCATCGTCACTGTCATTCACATCTGAATCAGAATCCCTCATTCCATCCTCAGGATTCCGATTCCTCTGTATATTCCTCCTCCTATATTCCATCCACACTAACACCACATGAACCAAACACTGTAGCACATATCCACACACCCAAATCCTAATCGGCGTATTCGGTCGCTCTCTTGCAGTGCAAATAAGCATCACAATTGCCACAATAGTGAACGCCAGATTCCAAGCAATATCAAGAGCCACCACAGGCTTCGAATACCCCCAATCCGCCCGTCGCTCCTCGAGCTGAAGCGCCGCTGTCTCCCGTACCAGCATCGACGGCCCCCGCCGGCCAGCCGCTCGCCCCAGCAGCAAAGCAAGCGTAGCGGGCCGAGCGGCGTTCAACTCCGGTGTCCCCTGCCTCGGCCGTAGCAAAGGCGCAGAGGAGTCGGTGGTGGTGGTTGATGCCTCCGCCATTACTAGTACGGACAGTTGCAGAGAAGAAATTGAATAGAATCCGAAGACGAAGATGAAACCAATATCATTATTAGGGTTCAGGAACTGTTTGGGCTTATATTTCTCTCTCCCTCTCTATATAATCCTCTCTGTGTCTCTCACTCTCTCTCCAAGACTCCAACTCTCTCTCTCTCTCTCTCTCTCTCTCTCTCTGTTTTGCTGCGTTGAAGGGTAGATGAGATGGAGGAGAATTAGTTTTGTATGTGTACTGTCGACGTGCTTCGATTTTCCATTTTTTTAACGCTTTCTCGAAATTCTTTTACCTGAATTTGTTTTCGAGCTTTGCTTTTGCCTTCAGTTTGTTTGACTCGTCGGTTGTGCTTTGCCTACTTCAGCGGGGAAGATTAAGCTGTTTCAAGAATTGATAGATATGACCGGTATTAACTGTTGGATGCGAATATAGACTATGACGTGATTTGATGAACATCGTGTATTTGAACGGTGATGATTTTGTAGGACCCAGTAAATCCAGAGTAGAGCGGTAGGCTTTAGTCTCTATCCTCTTCTTCTGCTTTAAATGACGTTTGTGGAAGTGTGGGTTGTGTCTGAAACGGTAGCACACGTGTAATGTGACAAGGCAGAAACGATACAATCATAGACCGACATAGCCCAACACAGAAGCCCAGGTCCGGTATCAATTTTTCGGGCTTGGGCCTAGGTTCTGCGCTCAGGCAACGGACGCACTGGGTCTGGATCGAAGATTTTACATGGCTGCAAAAGGATAGGATAGAATTTGGTAGGATATATCCAAGGTTTTGGGTTACTGAGTCCATATGAGAGATTAAACTCAATTTTTTATTTTTCTTTACATATTTATATACTCGTGTTTGTCGAGTAAATTTAAGGTAGGAATTTTATGTAGTGTTTTCAACTGATTCAGCTGATTGACTGCTCAAATCGTAATTCGGTCAAAATTTTGGATACAGTTTGAGTAAAATCTGGAGGGAGGTTAAAAATTGTTGAATTCGTTAACAATCATTCGATTCGGATGATTGGACTGTTGATCCATTTGACTTATTGACTGGATCGTGTGTTGCATATTAAATGTGTATACAAAATTTGGAAGGTCATAACTTTGTACTCCAATATTTGATTGAAGTAATATTCTTTTTTTTTTATTATTTTGGATAACTTTTTGAGATGTATATGTCCCAAGTAAGGATATCAGTGAGTCGGGTTAAATGGTAAATCCTGTTTGACCTGACCCTATAGGATAGAGTTCGGGTTAATATATTTGGTTTTAGGATTTTGATTATTCAATTCAAATTGGGTTCGGGTTTTGGCTGACCTGCCCACCAGGTCATGATACCCTGCATATATACAATGTATTCTTGTAACTTTTTGACTTTTAACTCTATAGCTTTAAAGTTTAAGATTTATTTACTTATTGATTTTGATTTTTTTTTCTTTTTTTAATGGGAAAAGTGACATCAGCACACAAATTTAATGAAAGCATAATTAATGAGAAGTGGGATTATTGATAATCAAAGACAATAGCTCTCTAGTCATAAGTTGAACCAAAATCAGCCTAATGCAAATATGGGGAGCCAAAAATGACTATATTCGATTGGATTTTTATGGTGATTGAGTCATTGGGTTGAATGATTCATTTGTTCTGTTCAACTACTACATGAATGTAAGGAAAATTAATTAATTTGACCAAATGAACATTTTTTTTTAGAATCGAGCAGCCAATAAATCATTTTGGCTGCCAATTTATAGTTCTAATGGTCCAACTATCTAGTCCTATCCAAGGTTGACAAATTTGCCTAAGGCTGTCTTTGGTTTGATATAAAATAAGAGAGTAAGAAAGAGTTGAGGGATTTTATTAGTTTTGTTAAGAACATTTCCTCAACTCTCTATTTGATACAAGTATAAAAATATTAATTATATTATCGAGTTGACGCAGAATATCATATCATGTTAATAAACCTAATCATCTCTTATTCTCAAAGTTGGTCCTCCCAACTGGTGTAAATTAAATTTTCAATTATCCAAATTTTTAAAATCCTTTGGAAGAGCCTATTTTGTATCTTATCTTCCTTTTTTTTACAAGGAATTTGATAATGATAACAACATGATCCATATAGTTTTGGATTGAATAATACAGATCGGTGAGAGACATGTGTTGCCACATCACATACTTACAAGGCAAATATCTCAGTTGTCATTCATGGGGGAGATGTTCCCAATGCATGGCTGTAGTGTCTTGTGGATACATGTGGATAGACTTACCCCTTGGAGCAAGAAATGCCAAATTTACATTTCTACAAACACAATTCAGATATCCTATTCACACCTACCCACATGACACTACAGTTGTACAGGGAACATCTCTCCATAAATGGTAACATGCAAATACGGGATATTAATATTCTCAATGTACATCTGTGGTGAGGTGTGGGTAGGAGATCCGAATTGCTACAAACAACTTTCCACACATGCATCTTTAAGATGTCTATTACAAGTTTCAACTATCAATAGCCTCATATAACAGATGTATGGCAATTTGTATTGATAAACCCCAAGGCTCAGTTAGGAAGGAGTACAAATACAAATATGTAGAGTGCAAAACCTTGTATTTTGTATGTATTTATACTCTACATATTTGTATTTGTACTCCTTCCAAACTGAGCTCAAATATTTCTAAGTGGAAACGAAAATAGTACCAAATACAACCATGGTCTTACTTCTATCAAGTAGGTAGGTGTTCTCTAATATATATGAGTTTATTTTTTATAATTACAAAAACCAACTCCATATCAACAAAAACAATATAGGATTTTGCTAATGTGTTAGTTTTTTTTTATTTCAAAAAATATATAATCACATGAGAAAAACTTTGACTGCCCATGCTATACAGCTTGGGCTGTCAACAGGGCTCTCCCTATGTGACACATTAATTCACCTACTAATGCATCCAACACCAAAACTGTTTATAATTAGCAACTAAGGAGTCTGTCTGAAAAATGAACTAAGGTGTCATATAAGAAGAGCCCTGTTGACTGTTAGAATTTAGACAGCCTTTTTTTTCAAATCAAACATGCTGGCAGATGCCATCAGATTAGGCCCTGTTTGGTTCGTGGGAATAGGGGACTGGAATCAGAATCGGAATAGGCTATTCTGATTCCAACTGTTTGGTTGGATGGAATCAGAATCCGGTTCCCTCCTGCTGGAATGACATTCTCCCATTTGAGAAAATGGCCCCTCCCTTGGGAATAAAATCCTATTCTCATTCCTGTCTGAACCAAACGGGCTATCGGAATGGATCATTCCAATTCTGATTCCAGAGGATTTCGACTCTGATTCCAACTGCAAACCAAATGTACCCTTAGTTTTACGGGCTGTGAGACCAATCGTTTTGCTCCACAACAGCTATAGATGCAAGTGAGGGGTTGAGTGGTTGTGGGCTATATACATTTTATACATATAGCTGGTATGGAACAAAATGATTGATCCACAGCCCATAAATTAGCTAACAAATTTGGCTAATCCGTTTTCACTGACAAACACCCCTTAAGAATCCTCATATGGAATGCCTCTCATGGATGAAGTTTTTCCCTCTTTTAACTTCCTGGGTTGGCTTTCCATTTCTCACTCCTTCCGTTTTCTTTCCCAGACCATACATGTGCAACTTGAATTCTTTATTCCATGTAGACAAACATTTCACCTTGTTTCATTGATGTAAATTTAATACTTAGCCAGCTTGCCCCTTGCTGAGTTGGGTTTACAATTGTTGGGGAGTTGGGATCTTCTGCCAATAAAATACATTCTATCCCTCTACCAACATGATTTAACACCTCATTCCTCACCATGAGACTGGGACCCTGGGACCCACCATAAAAGTAGAACCTTCCATGTATGAAATGTGTGGTGTGAGATCTTATTGGTAAAGTTGTTGGAATATTTTTTTTGTTGGCAGGTGGTCCAGACTCCTCTTGTCCCATCAGATTAATTATTAAGACTAAAACTTAACAACGGTGAGCAGAAAGCTGGGTTTGGAATTTGTTAAATTTTCTACAGTCATACCAGCCATAAAATCAGATATAGGCTACTCTTTTGATGTGGGATCATCTCGTTGATTGGTTGGTATGAGAACATACTCATGCAGGCATACGCAGCAAAAACAAACCCGGCTGAACCATGCTATTTATTAATGTTAGGGGTGCACGGTCTGGAATTTGTTAAATTTTCAGTCAACCCAAACCCAATGTAGTTAAAATTCTTTAAATTGAACAATCCAATTTATAGTCCTAAAACCAAACATGACTTGATTAGGCAGCATGCATATATATATATATATATATACTTCAGTTCACTTAACGGTCAAATGGGTCATGGACCAATCAGAGTAGATTCATTAGAACGGGACAATACTTGCATTTAGAGAAGAGTAATGTGCTTTGATTTATACATCTATCTGGGTGGAAGCTTCTGCTGTTGTCTCCTTCATTAAAGCAATAGCAATTAAAGCCAATCTGTGCAAGAAATGCCGAAGGTTAGGCTTCAACATAGAGATCGAGTTTGATGATTTTGGTTAAAAACACTTGTTTTATTAATATATAAACATTTTACTGTTTGCTATCATGTAATATAAGCTTATATTGTCAAAAATGAAGTTGTTATTATCATAATTAATTGTAGATGTCAAATAATGGAAAAAAAAAAAGAAGAAGAATTATAGATTCAGATCCAATTATCTTATTGATTCAGTTCTGGGTCTATTTAATAATCGATTCTAGGCTGATTTACCTTGTCTCAAACCAGACCCATTAACAGCTCTGCATTCCTTATTTTAATTTACAGTTAAAAACTTAGTGTTTATAGGGACATTTTAACTGTAAAAAAAAGATGAAAGTCCTTAAATTAGGGAATGCCAAATGCAGCCTAAGTAGAATATAGGAATCAAAGAGTGATGGCCTTCTCAGCTTTAGTTCGGGACTCTTCCACGTGGAAAGAACAGTGACAATCAATATATTCCATCTGAAGAGACATGATTTCTGGATCAGAGCTTATCAACTATGTATGACCTACTAATCTTCCCAGACCCACCTAACTTGAATTATTATATTTACTGGGCTTAGTGGGCCTGCCCAATAAATCCTTTTCCGTTCAATTTCTGACAATACAACTAGGCCTCGAACTCAAGCCAAACAAAATTGGCAAATTTACTTTTGAATATGAACAGAGGTAATTGAACAACTCTTATTCATCGAGTAGTAATAAATTCAAGACTGAGCTTCGCATCTCCAAGAGTCCAAGGCTTGAATTTTGAAACTTCTAATACCTCAACCTCTGTAGAGCCATCAATGGAGAAAAGAAAACCGAGAGGAAGCACAGGTGAATCAGCCATAGTTAAGGCCGCAGCGTGGGCATGGTACCAGCATGGAGCAGGCTCCGAACGGAAATCAGTGCGTGAATACGACTTCACAAGGACTCATCCGCGCCCCGCCAGACCATCTCGATACAAGCTAGAGGCGATAAGGCTGGCCGGCCGGAGAACCATGGAGGGATCGGCATTGCCTAGTCCAACTCCAAGTCCATCCCAGCTGCTAGCAGATAACTCTCTACTTGATCCATACGAAATCCAGAGAATCACCCAGCAGCTAGACCATCTCATCGAGTCTAGTAATGCTAAATTCTGTGGGGACTCTCCCGTCAAGGATCAAGATCATCACCAGAAGAAGGCAGTACTGTTGCTCGAATGTTACAGAAGTGGGAAGAAGATGAACAAGAAACTGAACGGCGGTGGCGCCCTTTCGCTAAGAGGCTCAGGCGGAGAGGTGGTCGAAGCAGGAGTCTTGTGCGGGCGGCGCTTGCAGTTGCCGAAGCATGTCTCCGTCGTCGGCCTCTCTGGTTGCCGCCCAAGAGCCAACCATGCCAAGTGAAAGTGTATGCACAGAATGTAGTAAAGTGCAATAAACAAACTTTTTTGTGTACCTTTTTGTAATTTTAATCCTAATTAAGCTGTACGATTGGGGTGCATGGATCTACACAAACAAGATGTTTACTTTCCAAATGGGCCTACCATGATGTGTTCGATCGATCGGGCGGTTGGGAGCAAGCCATCAAAATTGTTGTATTTGTATGGGAGCCATGCAGTAGTATGTTCTAGCTGGTTGGTGATCAGCGATGAAGCTTCGGATGGGGCTGTAAAACCTTGTTTGTTTGTTGGTGGAATTGACCCATCATCCGTGGTGTATTGTACCTTAGTGTGTTGGTTTGCACCTTCGTCTTTCATTAACAGAATTTTGAATTATTGGTGTATGAAATTTAAACCTGTGGATGCATGATTCGTATAAAATGGAAAATATGGTCATGAAATCTGAGTAGGTACTTTGTACTAATAAAAAAATATGGTCATCATATAGTCATCAAAGTTCTGGTTAGATGTTTTAGTTTATGAGAAAGAGAATGTGAGAGATTTTACAACATTTTAAAAGAATATGAGAGAAAGTGTCCAGCCAAGTCAGCTTGAAGTCAACTTCAGGTTGGGTTGAGTTGGATTACAGTTGAGGAATTTAGGTTGGATTAGGGTTAGGGTTTACTAGGTTGGATTGGGTTAAGTTTAGGGTTAGGGGTTCAAAACTATGATTGGGTTAGAGTTGACTTCAACCCAACTTATACCCGTAGTAGTATGGTTAGATAGTTCTTTTTGTTTTTTTTTTTTTTGTCATTTTGGAATCATTTTTGAAATCTTGAAATCAACTGGTATTCAATAGGGCAGAGTTGAACCTAAGTTTTGGGGCTTCAAGCTGGACCTAGGCCAGAAAACTCAAACTTGACTTGAACTCATATTGGGCTTGGGTAGTTTGGGCCCGCCCATCCGAAGAAGGTGATACAGCATTTTATTTTATATAAAAATAAGAAAAATCTATGAAGCCGGAAAGACATGATACTAGAAAGGTTTTAACCAATTAAATCCCCATGAATTTTGACCACAATCCACCTTGAAAGGTTACCACCTTTATGATTTTTTAAAGGTTACCACCTTTAAACAAGAAATGAGATGAAGAGTAGAAGAGTAGGGTTTGGGGAAAATGGGAAAATGGCCTAAGAAGGTTTAGGTCCATTATAGATTTTTTAAGGGAAAATTATAGTTAGAGCTGGTTGTACATTTAAAATTAGGTTGTAGGTTGGTCCAAAAGCCAAAAAACTCTAACGCCTCTACATTTCAAATTATAAAAACCCCTACCATGTCATCAAAGGCTTATGTGGTTGTTGACAACATGAGACTCTTAATCCATATTGGACACAGCAAAAAGCCTATACTAAAAATATTTTTTCAGTTCCTCTCCCGCTCATTCTATCTCTCAATCTCCATCCCTTCTCTCTCACTTTCACAGTCATCTCTCGATCTCCTAGACTCCTACTCCCTCTATCTCTCCCACTCTCTCAACTTCGGTCTATAGCCAAATCAAAACCTATATTTCTCTCATGTTCTGTGTGTGTGTGTGTGTGTGTGTGTTTGTGTGTGTGAATCTATCATTCTCCCTTAATCTCTCTCATTCTCTTTCTCGGTCGATATCTCCTCCCTCATTCTCTATCATTCTCCCTCGGTCTTTCTCCAATTTCCTCTCTTGTTCTTTTTTATTTTTTTTATACAAACTTATATAGTATTAATCAAACTATATAAAATAACTAAAGGGACCAAGCACTTCTACAATCAAGTTATAATTTTTATTAAGTTGGTGTAAATTTCATAGCCAAGAGTTTCTTATGAATTTTTATCAAATTGGTGTAATGCTTTTAGAACCATACTAAGTTGATCCCATGCTCTTTTATACGGTTTGATTAATATTGTACAATTGATGGAGAAGGAGAGACCAATCGAGAAAGAGAATGAAAGAGATTGAGGGAGAACGATAGGTAGAGAGAAGAGGGAGGGAGAGAACTAAAAACCTTTTTTATTTTCAAATCACCTAGCATTAAAGGACAATTTCGGTATAAACTTTTTGTTGTGTCCAACATGGATTAAGAGCCCCATGTTGGCAATAACCACATAAGCCTTCGATGACATAGTGGGGGTTTTTATAATTTAAAATGTAAAGCCGATTGTCAGAGTTTTATTGGTTTCTGGACCAACCTACATGTACAATCAGTTCTGACTATAAATTTTAGTTCAAGTTTGGGGGGGGGGGGGCAAGGACCCACTTTATTATGTTTTTTACCTTCACTAATTAACCATATAAATAATGGTTTTAACAAAAAGTTTTTTTTTTTTTGGGTGGGGTGGGGGGAAGGACCCCCCATCAATATACTTGTCTCCGCCCCTAGTTATAAGTTATTCTAGTATCATGCCTTTTGGGTATGATAGTCAAATTATATCTGTGTGTTTGAGCGATAAAGCCCAATAAAAAATAATTGCAAAAAAACCCAAATTGAGCCTGAGCCTAGCTTGAGTTGTACTAGGTTAATCTTAGGTTGGTAAACTCATGCTTGACCTTGGGTTGGACTAGGCCCAAGCTAAAGGTTTGCATCCAAGTGTTAGGCTTGAGCTGACCTCAAACAAACCCAACCCAACCTGCCCAAGTTGCACCCCTACTTCTCAAACAACTTTTGAAATTAAGGCATAAGGATCCATTTGGAAGGCTTAGCTTCATACTTAGCTAGCACTCTAAATGGATTGAATTTAATCATATTTGAATTTGAATTTTATTGGTTTAAGTCAGATTTAATATCTGTTTAGTTTGAATCAAATCTAAAATATGATGATCATAACCAGATAGATAGATAGATATTTTTGCAGATGCTATGAATCAAATATAATATATATATATATAGATAGATATTAAGTTTTAGTATTTAAATTGAATTTGGAATTCAGATAAATGTTTTCCCATTTATAGTAATATTTTTGCAGATGCTATGAAATGAATTGTGAACCACCCAACCCCTCTTGGCTTAGCATGCATGCCACTTTATGACCCCATGTCCTAATTTATGACCTCAACTCCGATGAAATGAGAGGTGAGGCTTTTCTATAGCCTATGATTCTTAAAGGCTATTATACCCTAACACTGTGTTTGGTTTGAAAGAAAAAGTAGGGAAAGAAAGGAAAACGTAGGAAAATTTATACAAGATAATTTACACTTTCCTTCCTTTTCCTACTTTTTCCTTCAAACCAAACACAGCCTAAGTTTTTGCTTTATAATTAACTTTATATATTTATGGCAATTTTATATAGGTTTAATGATACTTTATCAATTCTAATATCCAAAAATGTAAATGAGTAAAATTCAAATCCATCTTTTACCTCTTGAATCCTATTCAATCGAAACCGAATAATACTCAAGAATCAAAATATTGATATGATATATCATGAATCTTATCCATAACAATGTATCCAGATATGCATCGATATACCCATACAAAAAAGTTTTAAAATTCTGGAGTGATGATTGACATCTCTTTATTGCTTATAAAATAAAAAAGGTAAAAAAGAAAGAAAAAAAAAAAGAGAGAAACTGAGCATCGATGATATCAATGCCAAAGTTTATTATTGGGCTTATCTATATTTTGATCATTGTACCCAGTTAAAATGAAATTATTGGTTGTTTGCGTTTAGCTGCTTTGAAGAATTTATTGCAACAGGGTAAATTTGGCTATTTGAATATTTTTAAAACCGACCCAACGAACAGACTTTTCTATTGGTTTTTTTCCGTAGTAAATCAGACAATTCATTAAAGATCAAAGACAATACAATTACTAACAGCCATTTGTACAAGATCGAAGTAGATCGTTTGGAAGGGCTAATTTGAGCATTTTCAAAATACCCATTTACACAATGTAAATTTCAAAGCCGAAGACAACCCTAACAGGATAAAAAAAGGATTAAATGTAAGAATTAAATTTTTGAGAAAATGAAATTGTAGGGCTTTACCCCGGAGGAAACCCTTCCAGAAATTCTCAATGGCCAAGGCCAAACCCAGGCCAAAGAGGGGGTTTGGAAATAGTTTTCAACCAGCAATTGACGCGCCTCGGTTATAACCTCACTAGCTGCGTCATTGCCCCAAGCGCAAAGATGATCTCACCCGTGTGACTCAAATCCATTTTATAACTAGTCACATCTTCTCAACATTTCACTCCTAGCCGATGTGGGATGCTATGATCCTCCCTACTCAAAGAACTAGTCATATCTTCTTCTTCTTCTTTCTCTCTCTCCCTCATTGTCCATTCTTCTTCAACCCACCGCTGTAATCTGCAATCGAACACTGTTACCAGCCGCCAAGTGATTAGTGGGTGAAGCTGGATTTATTCCTCAGGTTGTGAAGTGGCTCAATACTAAAGATAAATAATGTTAACGCATGAGAGTTGCTGCAAAATCAATATCCAGTTTGGTGACACTTCAGGGGCATTCTATTTTTGAATTTTGAGAGGGGGAAGCCAAGAAATTCATTCTTTCTTCCGATTTATGGGAATTCTAGGTATCATCTCCCAGGTTCTTCTATTCAAGAAAGTTGAGGTCATTAAGCATTTTGGACCTCAACTTTCTTGAATAAAAGAGGTAAGGGTTTATGACTGTTAATTATTTGTCAATATTTGAATGGTTAATAAAAAAAATTAGATAACACTTGAAGGATATTTATGTCTTTTTCAAATATCATTTAAAGACTTACAAATATACTACAAAATTTGTTTTTTTTAAACCATCATGTTGATGATTTCATAAAACATGTATTATTTTTAAAATAATTTTTTCTCTTCAAAACAAAAACACAGTCAAATTAACATGCTTGTGATTTTCTGCTGATGTGACAAATTTAAAAACAAATGAAAACCAAAACATTCAAGCCACATTTGGTTCACCGGAAGGGATCTACAATCAGAACCGGAATGAGTTATTTGATTCCAACTGTTTCGTTGGACAGAATCGGAATCTCCAATTCCGAGTGGAATGGCATTCCCCATTTTAAGGAATGACCATTCCTTCCCCTTCTCTTAAGAATGAAATCACATTTTTTCTAATTTCAATTTTTTCTGTCTGAACCAAACAGACCGGGAAATGAGAATAGAACATTCCGATTCCGATTCCGATTCCCACTGCGAACAAGCGGACCCTCGTAGATTTTGCCAAAACCCAAGTTCGACTTCCCAGTTTCCCACTTGATGATTCCCCTCCAGCCTCTGTCAAGGGCCTGGGCAGCATAGAGTACTGCGCAAACGGTTGTCGAAATCTTCACTACTAACCTTTGAAGTTTAAATTACTCAGGAACCAGTCTAAAGCAAGAAACAGATGGCTACTCTGAAAATCCCGAAAAGCCACCCACTTCTCTCTCCTCCTCAATTGGTGTTCTTCTCCACCTGGATCACCACCACCTTTCCACCAAGAATAGCAAGACCCAATTCTCACAACCATTTCTCAGGTCATTAAGAATACCCCAACAAAGCCCCTCGATTCCTCTCTCAAGAGGTTTGTCCCTTCTCTCACATCTCGCCACGTTGTTGATCTGACTACCCAAAACCCTTTCTCCCTCGGCCCATCTTCTCTTCTCTCCTTCTTCAGATGAATGTCTCCTCAAACAGGGTTTTCACCATACCATTCAATCCTATTGTCCATGGCCCATCACTTATGCGGCCACCGAATGCTCTCAGCCAATCACTGCTTCAATTTGTTGTTTCTTGTAAGGGGAAGGACTCGACATCATCCATTTTCGCATCAGTTCTTGAAACCAGAGGTACCCATGAACCTAATTTGGTATTTAATGCTCTGATGAATGCGTATACAGATTCTGGATTTATATCAAACGCAATTCAGTGTTTTAGGTTGGTTAGGAAGCATGGATTTCGGATTCTATTTCATTCCTGCGGGTACCTTCTTGATCGCTTGATGAAGTCCAATTCACCTGCAGCAGCTTGGGCGTTTTATTCGGAAATTTTTGAATGTGGATTTCCGCCCAACATTTACACTTTTAATATTTTGATGCATACATTGTGTAGGGAGGGTAAAATTAAGGAAGCTGGGTTGATTTTTTATGAAATTAGTAAGAAGGATTGAGCCGACTGTTGTTAGTTTTAACACTTTGATCAATGGAAACTGCAAAATGGAGAATCTGGAGGAGGGATTTAGGCTTAAGAGGGTAGTGTCAGAAACAAGAATCTTTCCTGATGTTGTAACTTATGGGCTATGTTTGGTTTGAAGGAAAAGGTAGGGAAAGGAAGGGAAAGACAGGGAAACTTATACAAGGTTTGTAAAGGTTTCCCTATGTTTCCCTTCCTTTCCCTGCCTTTTCCTTCATACCAAACACAGCCTATAGTGTTTTGATTAATGGTTTATGCAAAGAGAGTAGATTGGACGAAACAAACGACTTATTTGGCAAAATGTGCAAAAGAGGTTTGGTTCCAAATGATGTTACATTCACAACTTTGATAGATGTGCAATGCAAGAAAGGGAGAATTAGTGAGGCCATGGAAATTTAACAGCAAATGTTGGGGCAAAGTGTGAAGCCTGATTTAATTACTTACAATACCCTCATTAATGGACTTTGCAAGGTTGGTGATCTGAGGGAAGCGAGAAGGCTTGTTGATGAGATGATGAAAAGGGGTTTGAAACCGGATAAGATCACATATACAACCATTATTGATGGGTGTTGCAAGGAGGGAGATCTAGAATCTGCCATTGAGGTAAGGAAGGGAATGATTAACCGAGGGATTGAGCTTGATAACGTGACATATACAACACTTGTTTAAGGATTGAGTAAAGAAGGACGAATGATTAATGCAGAAAGGACATTGAGAGAAATGTTAAAAGCAGGAATGATGCCAGATGATGCTACTTATACAATGATGACTGACGGATTTTGTAAGAAGGGGGACATTAAAATGGGTTTTAAGTTGCTTAAGGAGATGCAGTGCAATGGTCGTGTACCAAGTGTTGTGACCTATAATGTTCTTATGAATGGGCTCTGCAAACAGGGGCAGATGAAAATTGCAAATATTCTCCATGATGCAATGCTTAATTTGGGGGTTGTTCCAGATGATGTTACCTACAACGTTCTCTTGGAAGGGCATAGCAAACATGGAGACCCAATGGGTTCTGATAAGCTACGTAGTGAGAAAGGTTTGGTGTCTAATTTTGCAACTTACAGTTCACTGATTAGTGAATTAAGTAAAAATTCAAAAAGTCGCCAAAAGAGATGCTTGTATGGTTAAATTCTACATTTGAGTGACATAGCTAGGGATATGTATGACTCTGTGAAATGAATTGAAGGGACACACCTTGATTTCCCTAATCTATTTATCAGATGAAAACTATGGTACCCTGTGGTCAATTTTTATCCAATGCAAGATTGCTACCCTATTTATTGGTTGAAGGCAAGATCTCATTTATAAGAGAGGGAACACAATCAATTTTTCAGGATGCAATAACCTTGTGATTTAACAGGTTTAGCCAATGTTTAGTGTGAATATTCATTAATTCTTGACACCAATGATGAAGATTAACTGAAAATTTGGAGCCCTTTGACTACTTCTGTTTTTAATTTATGACTTGTATTAAATCCTGGATGACTGAGTTGATAGTGAGAGAAAGCATGTGAAGAGTACATGTAATTCTTTCATGTTGTAATTTTGTGTCAACTTAAATATCTTAAATATCAATAATTGTTGACTATTTCTCCATCAAGCCTTTGTATAAAAATATATAATGTTGGTTCCTGTTCATTAGTTTCACAATTTGGAAAACTTGGTCCCTGCAAGAGGAACCATTTAAACCAAGAGGTAAGTTGTACAGGAGGTGCATCATATGATGAATAAAGAGGATTGTTTCAAGCTGTATCTTTGTATAGAATACATGAAAACCATTTAAGACTCTGTTCTATATGAAATTATTGAGGGAAATGAAAGCAGTTGTTATTTCTTCAATGTGGTAGCTCTGGTTTAACTAGACCCTGGCACATAGTCAACTTCATTATGAGGAGAAGAGGGAGTGAGACACTATGCAATAGTTCATTGCATGCATTCTTTTGGTACTTGACGGAAATCCTTACTTGAAGCCGTGGTTCATTGTTGCTTCATCAGTTGCATATTTATGTGTAGCTTAAAGCTTTCAGGGGTATCCATCACATGAATTGCTATGTTATTGAGAGATGTATTGTTGCTGCTATGGACCTAACCTATTGATATCAATGCATTTCATAATTTGTATCACAATGGTAATACCAAGTTGAACTTTGATGAGTCTTCAATAGGGAACTTTGATGTACTTTGTGATCACATTGCAAAGGTCTTGTTTTCTGTGTATGAGGTTGTGATTTCCATCCTAATTGTGGCAGATTATAAAAGGGAGGAGGCTTCCTGAGACCCTTGTAAGTCCTAAATAATAAAAGCAGAAAAAAGTGAGGAATTCTGATATTGCTTGATCCTCTAACCCCTCTCCCCTTCTCTTCATGTTTCTGCAGAAATTGGGTAAAAGGGAAAAAGATTGAGCTGTTAAAACGTATTTGATCTCCAATGCCATTGCCGTAACCTGAAGAATTCAATCTCTTGCTATTGGCTTTCCATTTTCATGTTGTGCCCAATTAATTTTTGCCACCATACATGAGAAGCAAATTAACAAATATGTACTGTACAAATACATACAAAATACGAGGTTTTGCACTCTACATATTTGTATTTGTACTCCTTCCAAACCGAGCCTTGAGAAAAATTAGGCTTCAGGTACTGGTCATTGAAGAACTAAAAGATGTTTCATGTTGTCATGTTGGCAAGTACTAATCAACTTGTGAATCTGGTGGAGCAATTGATCAGTTGCTAACAAATTGGAAAAATTGCCCTGTCTTATTTTAGACCAAGCTTCCATTAAACCCTCAATTATTTGTTCAACTTGTGAAATTATTTCGAGTTAGTGAAGTCCTAGCCATCGTCCATATTTTCAAAGTAATTCATTACTGGTCAAACCCAGGTTGCCTCTATTGGCAAGTTCAATTGGTTCAAATTTGGGTTTACAATCCACTGGTAGATGAACTTGGTCAGGCCAGCCTTGGTTTACAGGGATTGGGCCCTTGGCTGGACATAGGACCTGAAACTCTAGTTGGGGTTGGGTTTAGATCACTGATACCCCATCCCCAGACTGAGCCTGATCCAATCACATGACCTATAATATGGATACTAACACAATGAGATTGGAGGAGGAGGAGGTTCCTAATTCATTTGACACTAGGTTGGTTGAGAGCTAACCTTATATTGAACATAAAGCTTCCCTCTACACTCAGTTGATAAAGGTGGTGTTGGGTATCATTGTTGTAGTTTATGGTCGCGCCTTGGAATTCAATAAAGTCACTCTAGATTCTATGCATATTTTAAATTGTCATTTGGTGGCATTAGGCGTCATATAATTGCTATTATAAAGAAGATACGCCTTGGTTTTGATGCAGGTCATAAAAGTTAAATTTGATCATATGGTGTTAAATTATATCTTTATCTTTTGCTTGTACATCATGCATGGCACCCACCTTTAAACTAGTAGGCAAAAAGGAGAAAAGCATTGATTCCATTGCAAAAAATATCAACTCCAAAAATGGCTTTTATAGAACTGAAGCATCCAGTTTTACTTGAAATGGTTTAAAAATACTCGGTCAAAACAAAAAAAAAGTGAGAGACGGAGCAAAATTATTTGGATGCTTTGGAGAAACGACTCTAGTACCAGACACCATCAAAATTATTTGGATGCTCACCCTTTATGGCAAGTTTCCATCCAAATGAGGTTACTGATGCTTAAATGAAGCACAACCTTCACCATCTTGCAATGGAATAACGTGGAAAACTTTCTGGAATCTGAAGTTTATGACTTATGAAAACCAGAATCCCAGCCACCGAATCCATGGCCATCATGCAAATGTGAGGAAGAGAACTTAGTGAAACTTGTTCTTCAAGTGCAAGGTTTCACAGACGGTTTGGTTCGGTTCTAGCATGCATGCTTTGTGTAGTGAGGTTTACCCAGACCGTACTTCAAGAATGATGTGCTTACTTCCACAAGATTGATATAGACTTATAGAAACAAATTCCTCCTCTCTCCCCTTTGATTCTCTAATGGCCTTAAACAATATTCTGGTTCGTCTGGAAGAGCCGAAATAGGCTGATATTTGACAGAAAAGAGTTTGCAAACATCCTAGATTGTAGTAGTGACCTTCCCGAAAGTATAGTACAGGTAACAGAAGTATAGTGTTGAGTAGGGTTGCTCTGCCAGCTGATTGGATTAAAACCAATGTTGATGATGCATCCAAGAGACACAGTGATACCGTGGGGATAGTTATTAGAAATGCTAAGGCTTAGTTTGGAAAGAGTATATTTATAGAGTGCAAAACTATGTACAAATTTGTGTTTATACTCCTTCCAAACCGAGTCTAAGTGTCAATATAATTCATAAACCGTTTCAAACTTGTTCTCCATCAGTTAGCTAAGGATTTGGATCTCATTAAATTCATTTATTCATCTTGGAAGGTGTTGCTCTCTCAATTATCAACCTATTGGCCAAACAAGACTTCCTTGAGGAATTCTGACGTGTCTGAGTGTTTCTACCTATATATTGGGACTCTGGCACTCTGCTGATTACTCAGTGGAATCATATACTCTCCATCGTTGTTGTACCTGGCCTCAAACCCAGCCCAGTTCATCTTATCAAATATCTGGGGAGGATAAATGTCATAAGCCCAAAGCCCAACCTGGTCCATTATCATCCCTACCTAGTACCCACTGAGCTTTAGCTCAATAACAATAACCTTCCAAATTTCCTTTTTCTTTTCTTTTTTTTTTTTTGCCTAGAAACCAACAATTATTTTAAGCACGTGGCAAGGCTTCTTGGTCTTTTTCATGGTTGAAGGGTGAGAAGAAGAAGGAGATTTCATCTAGACCTAGACCATAGTTTTAAAATTTGCTAAAATTTCACAAATTCTTGGGAAATTTTGGCTTTTGCTGGATGTGAATGAATTCGCCCTAAAAGATTTTCAATTGAATGTTAAATTTTAACTGACCAAGGTTAATTTAGAGAATTGGATAAAAGTAGAACATTTAAGAAAATGCATATATTATATATGTTTATGACATTGACAACCATTACTTGATATTGAAACCTTTGGAAAAGGTTGAAGAATGTCATAGATTCAAAATAGCAAACCCATCTTGGTTTAAGTGAAAGAAATGCAGATGATCTATCTCTCCTACACGTTTAAGCAAACCCATCTTGGTTGAAGAATGTCATACATTCAAAATCACGGACTGGTCTTCAATTTGCTCTGGTTTGGTGTCAAATAGATTAATATTATTCACTGACTCTTGGGGAAGACTTCTCTAGCTTTTGTTACTGATATCATCAATTCACTCATGTCAAATTAGTATTAACTCGTAAGGCATCCCAATATTGAGGAAGGCACAAGTTTAAACTATGGAAAGGGAAGCTCTCCATGTTATGTGTCAGTAAGCCTTATGTTTATCTTGTCTCTAACCCACTAGTTAACTAGGTCTACATTGCAAAACACCTAGCCTCTAGGATGCCCAAAGAAGAGCTCTTGACTTCAGCTGCAGAGAACGCTTCATTAGTCAGCTACTCGATTTCTTTCTCCATCAGTGTGATCATGGTGTCATGGTTTTCAAAACCAGACTGGATTGGACGGTCGGACCGGAAAATTTGGGAACCGATCAGGTGATTGGTTCTATTTTTCCTCAAAACTGGAATTTTCTCAAAAACCATTGATTTTAATCAGCAAACTGTTGAACCCGTACAGTTAATTATTTGAACTGTTCGAACGATTTTGACTGTTTTTTATTTTTTGTCAGAACGGGCCGACTGTTCGGTTTAAAATCGGACCATTCAACTTGAGAACCGGACCCTGACCGGTTCATTCTCCGGGTCAGTTTTAAAAACCTTGAGTGTGATTATAAGTGTTGTTGATGGTGTTTTCTCGAACAATCTTCAAGCACTATTCTTTCATTACGCCGCACCTCCACGTAGACATTATTGCTGATGCTTCGAGAACATCAATGATAGATTTCGAGTCACCTTCAATAATATACCTGCTAAAACCAAGCACTTTGGAAAGCTTATGGGCTTCAAGCCCAGACCTCATTTCGGCAGACATTATAAGTTTTTCCACTTGTACCCATTCGGATTGCTAGGACCTGCTCCCCTTATAGTTTTTGGCAATGCATCCATAAGTACAATTTTCATCCTATCTTCTAAATGCATCAAAGTTTACTTTGATTGTATTACCAAAAGAAAAGTTTACTTTGATCACTTCTGGGCTCAGTAGGTGCCACTTGATCAAAGTTTACTTTGATTGTATCCGAATTCAATTTGATATTCAATGGATATTAAAAATTAATATTCGAATTTGATTAAATATTCAAATATTCGATTCAATTCAGTTTGATTCGAATTCGATCAATTAGTTATTTTAGGTAATTAATAAATATTTTTATATAAATTATTTATATAATTTAATTATTATATATAAATTATATAAAACAATTAAATATTTGATATATTATATATAAGAATTAAATAATTGATCAAATTCAGATATTTATCGAATCGAATAAGTTATATCCGAATTTGGATCCGACTACCCATTCGATATGAATAAGATATCTGAATTCAATTGATTAGATATTTGAATTATTCAAATTTAATTCAATTATATCGAATCTCAAATTCAAAATTGAATTTTCGAATACTGTTGACACCCCTATCCTTAAATGGAATGGTGGTAGTGTGCATTGTCGGCCTTGCCATATAGAGCCCGTGAACACGCTAATGTTTCTTACACATGACCCATGTGGAACCCACATGAACACTTGCTTAGCCCACTTTTTTTGTAGCCCATCCAATTCCCCCATCACAAATTACAATGGATGTCTACATTACCACGACAACCGTGTCCACTTATGGGTCGGATGGTGAAGGGTTGGCCACCTCAAGTAGGCAAACTTGCTCTTCGGCCGATGGAAGACAAAGACAAATGAAGTTCATTATCAATAAGACTGTCCACCACTGCCCATTACCCCTATAGCCCAGGCAATTGAGCGTGGGATAATTCTAAACCCAATATACCCAAAATTTGTTTGGTGATGTTAACAAGAAACCCAACACCCCAGGCATGTTTCCCTTATTAGTAGGAATTTGATTCCTGTTACATTTAAATTTTGGACTGAGAGAGAGATTGTTGACACTTAATCCCTGAATTCTCATTTATAATAAATACCCACTGATTTTTTATTTCTTTCACTTTGTCCCCACGTTGGTATTCCGTTAATTAACTTTATAAAAGATTTCTATATAACTGTTATGTACATGTTTAAACATTTTTACAACCCCAAATTATCCTTAAATTATTTTATGAAACAATTTTGTAAAAAAATTAATAAAATAAAACAAAAAAGGAAATTGCAAAAACACGAGAAATACAACAACAAATGAAGAAAATAAAAGAAAACAGAAAATTATAGAAAATATAACAAAGAAGAGGAAAATACAGAAAATAGACAAAAATGAATAACTTTATATATGGGTATTTTTATAATTTTATCTTTATCCAAGCGCATTAATGAGGCAGGGTAAAGAACTAGGGGTCTAAGTATAAGTATTTTCAAAGGAAAGGGTGACTGTCTGTAATTTACCATAAATAAAATGCATGGGGCAATGACTACTTGGGAGAGAGAGAGAGGAAGGATTGGCTGATTGCAACGTGTGTGTCGTTTTCGAATTGCAGTGATCCAGCTTCGAACATTTAAGGATCTCTTTTAATTAATCCATCATTATCGGGATGAATTCAGTCCATATCTATTGTGACAAAAATGCTGTATTGCCTTTTTCTGCACAGCTGTCTACTAAAACATCGAGAGATGCGCCAAACTCTAACCAGTCCATACTTCACACAGCTGTTCGATGAAATGCGAAGGCGAGGCCCATGCACTGTGGATTGGATGGATGCCCGACGACTGAAAGCGATTCCTTTCTTGACTTCTTTTCATCTGTGCTTTCGTTTTTTCGCTAGCTGTTCTTTCTTCGTTGACAAGTGCTCTCCTTTTTTCTCTTTAATTGCTTTTGTCTTCGCTTTTCTTTGCTTGTATTATCACTTCACACGTCCACATTTACTTCCGCCCTGCACCGCCTCGCTCGCTAGTGGCTACCAACAAGAGTCAACAACTACACTCTTTAAATTAGGGCTGTCAACCAAGAGCAGAGCTAGGATTTTTTTGGGGTGGGGCCATTTTTGTTTGATTATTGAAAAAGAATTGGGGGTAGATTATTAATATATTATTATATTGATGATATTAGAGGGAGACGCGTGCAATGCCCAAGTTGGTGTAAAAAAAGATGTTCATCTTATATTCATTTTTTTAATTGAATTGATTATGGGTGAATATAAATAATTCAATATTTATTTTTTAAAATTAAGAAAAAAAACACAATTTCTAAAACGGTTGAGCAATATGATGAATAGGGGTGTTTAGTGTTTACGGTTTGGTTTGGAGATGATCTTAGACCAAACTACTAAATGACGATTTGAAAATTTCTCAAATCAAACCAAAGCATTTTAATATATATACATATATGTTTAAACATATGTATTATATATATCATTAATAATTCAGTTTTACGGTTTGGTATGGTTTTTAAAATTTAGAAAATCATATCAAACCAAAATATTATAGTATGAGAATTTCTTAGACCAAACCAAACTATTTTTAATGTTAGACCATGGTTTTTAAAAATGAGCCGGTGAATGAATTGGTCAGGGGTCCGGTTATAGGTTTAAACAGTCTGACCATTTGACCCAAACAGTTGGTTCGTTTTAACAAAAAAAATTAAAAATTTTAAAAATTGGAAAACAGTAAAAACTGTTTGAACAGTTAATCGGCCGGTTCAACGGTTTGCTTACCAAAATCAACGATTTCAGAGGAAAAAGCGGTTTTGGAGAAAAACAAAATCGATCAGGTAACCAGTTTCCGGTTTTTTTGGTCCGACCATCCGGTCCAGTCCGATTTTGAAAACAGTGAGTTAGACCACACCAAACTGCCAATTTCAATTTCGTTCAATGAGGTTTAGTGGTCTACACCATGTAATGAACACCCCTAATAAGGAGACTGACATGGGCAACTACATTTTACAATATATAGTATTGGTAAGTGGAGAACTTTGAGGCATGGGTTCCCTCGGGTCCTCTCCCCTCTCTTTCTCTTTGCCCCTCCTATCTAATGTACTTTGAAAAATCTATTGCTTGAAGCTTGATCCAACATCCCATCCTATTATTGGATGTGGATTTGACCCCATATCGGATAAAAAATTTAAATCCAAGGTAGGATTCAAATTTTTACCATATATAATATTTTATATTGGTATATATTTTTTTATGTATGTATAAATTCACCATATGAGATTGGATTCATAACAAGGTAGGGATTGGGGAGGATGTCACCCATAAGTTGGGAAAAATGGATGGCTACATTTGGACTTTTGTGTGATAAGAGAATACCATTTAAATTAAAATAAAAATTCTACAAATCAGTTGTAACGTCATGTATATTGTATGGAGCAAAGTGTTGGACAATTAAGAAACAATATTGATGGGGGTGATTTGGTCCGACCTCGTAGCACGGGTATACGTGGGCGTGACCTTGATTAAATAGTGACTCAGCATAACAATGCAACGGACGTGACCACAACTCGGAGGGAAAGTCCCACCGAGTTCAGCTCGGCAACTGGGCGGGTAAACTATTCGCTGGAAGCCGCCTTACCCGCACCTCCTCCCTGGGGTTAAGGCACTTCGGGGCGTCCCAAGTTCGGGGCACCCTGACCTCTCTTAAGGCCCGAGCTCCTCCCAATGGACCTCGGGCCACTCCCAGACAGGAACGCACCGATCCATCTCTGGACACCCTGCGGCATAGACACCTCAAGTCAGCTAGCTCGGCATAACTTGCTACAGGCAGCTCGTCACTAAAGAGATAGCCCAGCTCAGGGTAATTCGCAGAAGGGTAGTTCGGTATACCACAAGAAGGCTTCCTGCTCGATCACCGTACCCGACAAATCTGTGGATAGCAGACATGTCCCTCGTCAGCTAGCGCCACGCCTGTCACCTTTAGAAAGGTGTCTCGCACCTGACAAGCACGTACCCTACAACAACGGCCCCGCGCGTGCCACCTCAACCTTGCCTGTAATGGCTGTGGCAGACTGACAGTGGCGGTTATACCTGTCCTGTCAGAAGCGAGAGGGCCTGAAGCAATGAAATTCTGTTATAAGGGGTTTATTCTCAAGGAACAAGGTATCTTCGAATCACCTGCGCAATCTACACTCTTAGCCTTTGTTTTCCCTTTGCTTCTTGCACAGAATACTGACTTAATCATCAGAGTGTTCCCGCCAGGCAAACCCCCGGGAGTTCTTATTCTTTCCTCTCGTCTCAGGTACCTCTCAGGAGCTACGCGAGTGCCAGATAGGAGTGACCGGATCATGCTACATCAAATATGTTCAAAAAAATGAGAGCGATAGAAATGCAAATGCTAAGATGGATGAGTGGAAAAACTAGAAAGGATAGGATAAAAAATGAAGTCATCTATAGAAACCCAAGAATAACTCTAATACGTGATAAAATGAGAGAATAGATTAAGATGATTCACCAATAGCTCTGGTTAGCATAACTGATTTGTTACAAGTAGAATAAAGGGTAGACCAAAACGGACATGGATAGAAGTTGTGCAAAATGATTTAAGCACTAATAATTTAATAGTGGATATGAATTTAAATATAATGGATTGGTGAAACATGACTCATATAGCCGACCCTATATGGTTGGGATAAGGTATAGATGATAATGATGATGTAGTTGTATCCAATCTAAATCCGATTCAATTACAACCCCACTTAAACCACAAAGACAACAAGATCAACTTTTAGTACTCACACTCAATGTGCAAATTGCCAAACTAAAGGTCTAGAAGTTTGAGAATCAAATTATCTATGATAGTGCAAGCAATGTCAATCGCAAGAGATCTAATAGGGAAAAATTTTGAATACACTTATGGTGGAATAACTAATATATCCATGCACATGTTATGGATATTAAAATAAATTCCAAAAAAAATACATCAATAATATTGAGTCTTGAGTTTTAAACAATTATATGAAGTATACATACATGAGAAACATAAATGTGAACTACTATAACACATTTAAGAATTACTGGAAAATGGTAAAAAAACAAAAAGTATCAATGCATATCTTAATTATTAGTAAACAAATATAATTCTTGTTAATATGAATAAATATATAAATTTTAATAATGAATTAATTTTTTAATTTTCTTTTTTTTGGGTGGAGGGGGATGTACAAGGGTTAAATTTTAAGCCCATAAAATATGACAAGTAAATGAAGTATGGTGCAGTGGACTTATTATCTTTGAACTTACATAAGAGAACATTGACAGTACTGTAAAAAGAAATGATCTATTGCAATTTGAAGGAGCAACAAAGACTAGGGGTAAACCAACAAGACATTGGCTAAAGTAGTACAAATGATTTAACAGCTCATAATTTAAGAATGGATATGGCATTAAATAGAAAGAAATGGCATAATAGGATTCATGTAACCAACCAATAGTTTGGATAAGATTTGGATGGTGATGATGACAATTTTATACAATAAAAGCTTTGAGATCAGGCCATATTAGGTCACATTGGGCTGTAAAGTCAATAATGACCATTGACTGATGAGTATGGACCAATACAATGAATTTATGTGGTCGCTTGTTTTTTGGTAAATAGGGGCAAATTAGTTGGTGGGTTCCACAAAAAAGAAAGAAGGGATTATAGCAGTTAAGGGCAACTTTTGGTCTTTAATTTTAATAAAAATAATATATTTAAAAATTTTAAAAATAGGTTAACTTTTTAAAAATAATAGTAGTTAAGGACAAAAACACTGTTCATCTTTTTCCTCTTGCAATCTATTTATCAGTGCCGCCGTCCGCCACCACCTCCGGCAACGCCTCCGCCTATCTCTGCCACCTCTACCTCTGCCTCCGGCAACATTACCAGAGGTGGGTAGAGGCAAAGGCGGTGGCAGCAATGTTGGTGGTCATTTCTCTACTCAATGCCACCACCTCTGCCTTTGTCTCTGGCAATGTTGCCAGAGGTGGGCGGAGATAGAGGCAGCAACGACAATATTGGTGGTCATTCTCTACCCTATGCCACCACCTCCGCCCACCAACACCGCCATCGCCTCTGTCTCCACCCACCTCTGGCAGTGTTGTCGAAGACGGAAGCGGAGGTGGAGGTGGCAGAGGCATTGTCGGAGGTGGTGGCGGGCGGCGGCGAACGATGGCGCCGGGAAAGAAGATGAACAATGTTTTTTCCCTTAACTGATATTATTTTTAAAAAGTTAACCCATTTCTGAAAATTTTTTAAATATATTACTTTTATTAATATTAAGAAGCAAAAGTTGCTCTCAACTGCTATAAACAATTCCCGAGTGACTAATTTACTTAGATATATAATACCCTCCTAAGATAGGTAAATAACTTTCATGTCCACACAAACAATTGGTGACAATTGATGATACAACAATGTCCTTTTAATAATGATTATTTTATAAATATAATGGTTATTATATAATTTGACCAAAAAATGAAAAAACATTAATAAATGCACTTATCAGAATAATTATTTTTAATAAAATATTTATTTACCCAACTAAATGAACTATCGAAAAATTAACTTAGGCCTAGAATGAAATGAAGTTTCGGATATTCCAAAAGAAAAGGAGCGTGACATGAAAAATCTGCATGGAACTATGGCCCACCATTTTTTAAGCGGGATATTTTTTAATTGAATTAAACCATAACTGACTAAGCTGTCTAGCCCATATCAATACCCGCCATATCAAAGATTCTATTTAAGTAGGGGATTGATTTAAAAAAAAAAAAAAGAAAGTAGGGGATTGTTAAGATGTATCATACCTACAAGGAATTCTAGCCCATCCAAACCATGTGAGGTCCCACACCCACAGTCAGATCCCATGTTTCCAAGTATCCGACTCATTACATGTAGATGTATAGGCTGTAGCCACAGGACTTTTGTATACATGCACGAGGCAACTTCCCAAATCCTCTACGGTTATCAGAAGATAACGGACCAATGGTGATATGAATAAATATTGACCTAGTATGAAGAGTTTTTTTTTTTTTTTTGACCCAGCATCACAAATGAAACTAAAATTATAAAACAAAATCTCTATTATTAACTTGACACCGCTTTTTGGGCAAGCCAATCAGTTGCTTGATTTGCTTCCTGGTATGTATGTTTGAAACTGATGTTTAAGTTGAAGAAATCAATAAGTTTGAGATACTCTTTGATAATGCATTTCAATCTCCAGGGAAGAATCAATCTACCATTGAGACAGTTAATGACAATCTTATAATCTCCTTCGATGGTGATCCGTTGGTTCTTGTAGTTGATCGCTACGTTTATAGCTTCCTAAGCCGTCCATGCTTCAGTAAGGTTAATCGTCATTGATCCAATCCTAAGGGCCTTAGTTTCAAGAACTTTGCCCTGATGATTCCTAGCAATGCATCCAATGGCACAACTTTCAGTATTAGAACCATAGATTTTAAAAACGAACTGATGATTGAACTAGTTAGAGGTCCGATTAACTGGCTGGTTCAGCAGTTTACTGATCAAAATTAACGATTTTGAGGAAAAAAATAGTTTTAGAGGAAAGTGGAACCAGTCAGATCCCAGTTTTTCTGATCCAACTGTTCGGTCCGGTCAAATTTTAAAAAACAGTGATTAGAACATGTAGCATCAAAGTTTATTTTGATGCAGTAGAATTTAGGTTTAAGCCACTCAACTTGCTTCCACGACTTAACCAATACTGGTTCAAATCTCAAAATGATTTCTTTAATTTCGTTTCAGTATTAATGATTATTTCGGAATTACTGGACTTACCACCAAAGCATTTTTCACTTCTGTTCTTCCATATGGCCCAGTATGAGTTGAACTGTAGAGTGTAGACGATTAGTGTTAGGAATCATCACTTTTATTAACCAATGAAACAATATATGAGATGCTGAAATGCAGCGTGTGCAAAACCAACGAGGTGGATGTGGATCCCACCATTCACTTAAAATCGGACGGTGAACGAGTATACACTTTCACGCGAATAAATAAAAATGAAAAAACAAAAATATCTTGATGTAATTTTTATAGCCTGGACGTGAAGCCAATGCGAGACTACGGTATCATAGATATTCACAGGGGGTAAATTTGAAATGTTGAACGGCAATACGGCATTCTGATGGTGCTGCTCGTGCTCGTTTACGCTGAATTGCTACACTCCGCCCTCCCGAATCCAACTTTACGGTTAGCAAGATCGAATTCTACCCATAGATTTTGCTGATGAACGTTCCCAATTATACTGCTCTCCACGCCCAGCAATTCTGACCGTCCGATGCTCAAGCAATGGACCCCACGGCCAACACCAGCCAAAACTCTCTCCTTCTCCACAAGAATCTCGACCCCTTTTCCCATTTCCAACACTATCCCTCCTATCGACTGTCTGATCAGTACCGGATCGCCGTTAAAACATAAATCCAACGCTCCACCGTACACGTATCCTTTCTTCACCTTGGACGGTCCCACCAATCTCACAACCTCCTCCCTCACCTTAGCATAAGCGTCCTCAACCAAAAACGTGTACTCCGTGCCGGAATCGATTATCGTCTGACCGGCTCCGCTGGGATTCGGCCGGAAAACCGATCGCGAAATGTTCAGTCTTTTCCCGCCAATTCGTATCCCCTCCATCACAACCGTATACGCCGCCCCATCAAGATTTGGCATCTGCTGACTTTGACTTTGGTTGAAGGTCAAAAGGTCAACGTACCGGAATCCGCCGGAATATGGGTTCTCACCAAGATAAAATGCTCCTACCGGCGGAACCTTCATCTGGTTCCGGCGAACCGGAACGCAATACGAGAACTTCGAAATCCTGGCCTGTGAAGCAAATGACAGCCGGCCGAGATTCATCCCCAGAATACCCTCCGCGGCGCCGGCGTCCTGACCACAGCCGAGGATCAAAGGAGGGGTGCTCTGCGATCTGGCAAATGTGATTTTTTCTCGGACGAGATTGCCCTCGGCCAAGGTGCCGTCGGCGTAGAAGTAAGAATAGTGGCACAGGCGGTTCTGATCGCAATCCGTTGGGAGAGTAAAATCGGGAATCCTGGGCTTGCAGAGAGGGTGGTTGCAGGGAAGAACAGAGAATGATGAAGACATGGAAGGATTAAACGGAGGAGGTTTTGCAAGGGTTTTGTTGTGGCATTGGATCCATGATAACTGGCTTCCGGTATCCAACACCATTGGTTGGCTCTGTGGTGGAGTCCCGATTGGGAGAGAAACGATCAGAGCGACTGAATACTTGAATGAAGATTTGTAAGCTGATTGGTTGTTCTTCGAACCAGTGCTTGAGTTGGGGTTCCGGCTGGTTGATGAAACGAGTGAGGGAAGGAGAGTTGCAGCAGAGGCAGGGCGAGAAATGCGGCGAGATGTAAGAGGGAACGAGAAAGAATACTTTGAGGGTTTAAAGTTGTTGGAGTTCTGGATTCCTTCGATTGAGAGGGAGAGAGAAGAGATGGTGAGAAAGAGAATCAGGAGAGAGTTGGAGACAGCCATTAGAGCCAGAGCCAGAGAGAGAGAGAAAAGTGAGGAGAGAGATTGATTCGTGGGCTTCAATTTATACAGCGTTTCCATGGGCATAAACAGAGAGAGAACAAAAAACGCCAAAAAAGATAAACGCGTTTTTGAATTAAGCGTTAATTACTTTAATTTTGTTACGTGAGGATTTGTGCTTTGTTTGCTATGCAATTTCTTTTGTATGGAGTGCGAATGAGTTGAATGCAAGGTGTGATTTATTTATTTTTGTTTTTTTTTCAGTGTAAATGAAGAAAATAAAACTTAAGGTGGAATAACATAAAATCCGAAGTAAAAGTATGCTTCCTTGCATTTGTTTTAGTGCAAAATAAATTACTTGCAAACAAAGAGAGCTAGTTTTTTTTTTTTTTTGATAAAAAAATAAGATATAAGACCAACTTACTAATGATAGAATATAAACTTTAAGTACATATAAGCATAATTCATAAACATTTGAATCAAATCGGATGAGATTTTAAATATTCAGAATGAGGTCTATCCACGTACTTCTAATTATAGACAAATGGAATTCAAATCACCCTTAACATGATTGAATTGTAATTATAAAGGGATGCTATTTGCACTTTTGCAGCCCTAGATGGAGCGGTTGATATTAGTTTAAGGGGATGTTTGATTCTGCCGGTGTTTATTGAAAAAATGTTGTTACATGAAATAATTATTTGGTTTTACGGTTTATTAAATAAAATGATAGAAAATTAAAACACTTTGATTTTTGTGCATGGGGCATTGGGGGAAACAAGAATTTGATGTTTCCTCAAATGCCCCAACACTTTGGAAACCAAATGCTGATGTGACACACTTTAATAGGTATTAATGGGAGAATAAAAAACATTTAAAGTAGAATTCAACCAAACAAAAAAACAGGAAATGTTTAAAGTAAAAAAACATTTAAAATGAAAAAGTATAAATAAACGTTTAAAGTGAAAATGTGCAAATAAACGCTCTATCCATAAATGCCCACAGAACCAAATACATACTAAGGGGATGTTTGGAAGCGTGGGCATTTTTCTGAACAATGGTGCCACGTTGGATCCATGTAGGCGATTCCACAAACAACCGCCTACATGACTGTTTGGTTCAAGCATTTTTTTTTAAATGCTGAAAAACGGGCATGCATCGTAAATCACATCCCAACCGTTGCATGAAACATCAAATTTGACGTTTCATGCATCAGTGAATCGTTTCCCCCATCAGTTGAATGATGTGGTGCTTACATGTATGTGCACATACATAAAAAAATGGTGATGAAAATCACCTTACCAAACATCAAGAAATACTATCAAAATATATAAAAGGTGTTTTTTTTTTTGTAAAAAACAGGTCTAACAAACATGGACGTTTTTTTTCTTTTTGAAAATCGATCCAAAAAACGCCCACGCTTCCAAACACCATCTAAGTTACGAAGAAAGAGCTTTTTATTTGTGGGAATATCCTTGACTGTTCACTAACCATTTCTTTGCACAGTTCAAGTTGAGAAAAAGAAAATAGATTGGGCTGGTATGATTATTATGGGTGTTTCTCAAGCGACCCTGACTGAATTTGTGGCTTGTTGGGGCTGGGGGACAACTGGCTTTTCCATTGGTGCAAAGGAAGGAAATTATTTTTGGTTAAAAGAAATAAAATCATGAATACTGGCCAAACACCCCTTCATTTGTTTTGTATGGTTGTGTTTTTTATATTTTCATCCATTCAATTCAGGTTTTCAATGGCAAAAATTGAAAAACGAAAATAAAAATCAGATTCCAGGGGATTTAGCGGGAGAAGCCCAAAGCTGTTGCATTTGATTTAGCTTCCATTTGGGAGGGTTTTTATTATATGTACCTGTTTTTTGCATTACAGGGTGGGCCTCACATAGAAAACTTAGAAGCTATGTTTTTCTAATGAATCAATTTTTCCGTGAAATTAATTTTAATAGCTTTTTTAAAATGACTCAATTAACACAGCTCAATCAAAGCAAAAGCCTTCCGAGACAGGCTCTTAATTGTCCAATGAACCTCTCCACCTTTTGCACGGGAAACTTCAAAGAAGATAGCATTAATTCGATAATATTAAGAGGCTATATCAGCTGGGCACTCTTACGGTTTTGAAATTATGACAAAATGGGGAAGCACAATAGGATCTACTTCATTACTTGCTAATGGGATTTCGTCTGTTGCTACTGCTCCGGTGGAAACACCTGTGGTAGAGCCATACCCATAAAATATTAAAGGTTCTACTTGTTGTGGAAGCTTCACTCATTTCATTATCGATCACCTGTTTGTTTTTCAGGAATTTATTTATTCATGTTTCTTTATTTTCCAAGCAAATAAGATATTGTTTTAGTCATAAAAAAAAGCTATTAAAAGGAGTAATTTTGTCTTATCAAAGTGTTGGCAATTTCCCTAGGTGAAAAAGTTACTATTCATATAGGAGATGGGTTTTACTTGCACAGCTAGGTGATATCGGAAAATGAATGTTTCATAAATCCTACATAAATCTGAAAAAATAATATGGGTATCTGGTCAATGGGAACCAAAATCCCATTGACCAATTTTCCCTCCTCCCAAGATTTGAAAAACGAACGGGGCCCTAAGATGAAAAATTAGCTTGGGTTCTGTTGGTTCTATTACGAAGGAAATTAAAATCAATTGGTATATTTTGCTTTCGACTCTATAAAAAAATTGAATGGAATACAAACTTTGCATCCGGTCTAGTTTTGCATCCATTTGTTTGTAACTATTATTTGTACTTCTGTTTTATACAATCTATAATTTGTCTCATTTGCACTCATTAGCAATGCAAATATTATATTTCAAAAACTGATACAAAATTTACACCATCTTCCCCCCAAACTTAATTCTCTCTCATATAAAGTGAAGACCAGATCATCTTACTTCCTACACCACTCTCAAACAAATAATCCTCTCATACCTCCCTTTTCTTTGATGTAAAGTGGGGATTACTTCATTTTACTTTTCACAAACAAACAAGATAAAGTTGAATCTAAAGCAAAAGTAAACCAAAATTTATAGTCAACTTATTTGCACTCCTATGCATTTACACCGATGCATGTGAAGGAAATATGCATTGCAAACAAACTACACCTTAATATCTTATTGCCGCTAGAAAGTCAGTTCTAGGGCTGCAAATGGTATTGGTTCATACAAGTGCAAAATTTAAACTTGATCTAGACAAGAATGACACGAATGAGATCCATTTGTAATTGGATTGACATCAATTTTGGATCTAATAATATTTAAATATACATGCTTTAAATGCTTGTATCTACATAAACCTTATATTATTTCCATTAGGGAAGTCTGAGTGTTGTCTATTTACTAAGGGCCCATTTGATTTGCAGGAATGGAGGTCTGGAATTGGAATTGGAATGGGCCATTCGGATTCCAACTGTTTGATCGGCAAGAATCAGAATCTCATTCTCATTCCTAATGGAATGGCATTCCTACATTTGAGGGAATGGTCATTCCCTCCTCTTGGGAATGAAATCCCATTCCATCTGATTCCAGTTCCCATTCTGGTTCTTGTATGAATCAAACGGACTATAAAAATAGACCATTTAGATTCTAATTCTGATTCTGTAAACTAAATGGACCCTAAAAGTCTAAGGGTCCCTACATTTGAGAGACCCACATTTAGATTCGATTAAGAATTGGAATGATCTATTCCCTTAATCTATTTGGTTCAAACAGTAAAGGGAATGAGAATTAAAATCAATAGGAATGAGATTTCATTCCCAACGGAGGGAGAGGAAATGGTCATTCCCTCAAATGTGAAAATATCATTCTACCGGAAATGGAAATGAGATTCCAATTCTGCCCAACCAAATAATTGGAATGGGAATTTAGCCCATTCCAATTCCAATTCCAGACTCTTATTCCCGTGAACTAAATGGGGCCTAAGAGTTATAGGTTCAAGTCTTGTAAAAGTTATTTCAATTAATTTTATTCAAATACTCACAAGAAAAATCATTTTATTAATGAAATGAATATCAAATTCACTTCATTTAGTTAATGACACATAATATTTTGATCGATTTTAGTTTAATTAATTAATGGGATTCAATATCTCAATCCAATTGAGACTGGATTGAAATCACGGGTATTAACAAATGAATTTGGGATCTAGATATTTCCATTTTAATACAATCCCTTTACAGCCCTAATAAGCTCTCTTGCTACTCAAATTTACAACAAGGAAGAGAGTTAAGAAGACCTAGGGCTCTAGTGATTATAGAAAAATTGTTAAAAACCCTAGAGTTCTATATTTAGGGTGGAGTATTTAACACTCAAGTCAGATGAGATGGACAAAAAAGATTGGGCAGCCAAGTTAATAGAGTAGTAGAGTACGAATGAATTGAGGTGGCCTCATGTGTCGTACCTTGGGTCAGGGGCTCTTATATAAGGAGGAGATTTAGCAAAGGAGTAACGGTCTCATTTGTCAATTTAGGTATCCTTATCCAAAATGGCCCTTTCAGTTTTAAATGCGTGCACGTCTTTGGCTTTGCCTTGAGTTTGGATCTTCTTCCCAAAAAATGCTCCTCACACCGACCTCACAGCACGTACCTGATATACATTAGAAACATCTTCCATAGTTTTAATTATAGAAGATGTTTCCAATACAAAATGGAATATGGATATGAGATCCGTATGAGGAGCAGATCCCAATTCTTTTACCTTATTAGTTATGTTAATAAGTTTCTTGAATTCACATCTGTGCCCCACAGCATATCCCAACTGTGTATTGAGAACATCTCCTATTGATAACTTTGGGAGATGTTCCTAATGTATGCTGAGATGTGCATGTGGGGCGTTTGTTGGACACAGATGTGATCTCAAATTTCCTACGTTGCCCATTATTTGTGCCACATGGCACCTTTCTGACTGACAGTTAATACTTCAATGAATCAAATTCCATAGTTTCTTACATGAAAAGGTGGTGTTCATTTTTTTAAGTGTTGTGAATTGTATATTAATCCTTTCTTTTAGGGTGTGTTTGTTTTTTGGATTTTGAGAGGGGGAAACTTGATCAATGGGATTTTGGTTTCCATTGACCAAAAAATTCATGTTCTATTTTCAGATTTATGTGGGGGATTAGGAAAATTTTATTTTTCTGATTGTAAGTGATATCCATCTCCTAGATGGATAAATAACTTTCCTACCTGGGGAAATAAAAGAATATGAGTAAATGCACTTACCCATATTGAAATGCATTTACCCAGGTAAGTAATTTATCGAAAAACGAACGGGGCCTTAAATTGTTAACCATTAACTCTGGAGTCGGGGTATGCTAGGAACATGTGGTAGCTGCAATGAAATATCTAAGCAATCATGTAAAGAAGACACTTCAATAAGTTCAATTTTTTGGAGGTCCAAATAGGAAACTGGATAGAAGAAGAGATGGGTATATTTGAATTAAGTCAAGTGTAAATCAGTAATATTAAAGGTGTACGTGAAATTGGGAGTGAATGATCTTAATAGTCATGTAGGGAAGTTTGGGTAAGTAGTCATCATCATCTAAAATCATGTTTTGCCATTCCATTATCATCAATGCCACATTCATCATTAAATTATGGGTGCTTAAATTATTTCTTATTACTTTCATCCAAATTCTTTTTAGGTATGACAGGTGTTGTAGATTGTCTTCTATGTCCGTGACCAAATCATCTCAATCTGCTTTTTTTTTTTCATTATATCACCTCTTAGTAGTTCTTTTGTATGACTTCCAAGTGTTCAATAGTCACTTGAGTGGTTGTCAACTATGATCATCTTCTATCTTGTTGAGTGGTAGTGTGATAAATCAAGAGTAGTGTTGCATAGTGGGAGAAGTGTAGGAAAAAAGGAAAAAACACGAAACATTATGTTGCAACAGTTTTGGAATAATAATGTTGCTAAGAGAGCATGAAAGGGAGGGAGAAGGAAGAAAATTGGATAGAGAAAAAGGGTTGACTATATACTGGGAAGACATTATACTGTAAATACTTATAACCAGCCAATTTGTATCATAAGTTTATAATAATAACAATAGTAGTCAATCAGGTGGGTTTTCATCAAAATTTATGATGGGGTGATTGACCTTTTCGGTATTATCTTTTTCCAGTATCATAGATTTTTTTATAAAAAAAAAAAAAAATTATATTATTTTTTCATGAAAAAAATGTTTATAGACAATAGCGGTTTTACCGGGGATCCAGAAATTGATATAGACAATTACTGAAACTGGATCTGCTCTCAACATGAATAAGTGTCCCAACAAGGCCCTGCATTTGCAGTCTGCACACAGGGAACATCTTCCCACGAATGACAAGGGAGATCTTCCCGTTCCTGATGTGTAACTATAATCACTTGTTGCCTTGTTGGGAGCAGATCCGAACTCATAGCTACAGGAAGATTTAGACTAAGAAAGGAAGGGCAGCTAGGGGGTGGTCATTGTCGGTCCAACCTAGCCTAGAAATTTTCAAGCTTGGGCCAAGGTTTTTGTGTTTTAGGCCCGGGTTAGCTAAATTTTGGGGCCAAGCCTGGCCCAACACTTAAAGCTTGGCCCGATGAAACCCATGATAATATTATAATATTATATATGTAATAATATATGTGTGTGTCTATGATATAAGCATAATATAATTAATTATGTTATAAAATCTAATTATATGTCATGAGTTTTACCAAAAAAAATATAATTATATTATAAAATATTATGTTTATTATGATATATTTATTTATTTAATATTATATGTATTATATGTCATAAGTTGATTAATAATTCACTTTTGTTGATCCTCAACCTAACCCAACCCCTTATGTTGCACCCCTAAGAGCAATGTGAAATTTGTAATTAAACTGGATCAAATTTAAGAACAACCCATGCATATATTATTTTTGGGTTTTTAATTATTTTTAAATAAAAACTATTAATATTAAACCCGAATGAGCTATGGGGGTTAAGCTACCCCCATTGTGTAGCATAATGAACCAAAAACATAAAAGATCTCAAGCCAGGTTTTATAGTGTAATAACAATTTTATAGGTTGCGTAGCCCAACCCTACCTACACCCTAAGCATAATAATATTTGTTTGGACTTGGGATAGGAACATGCTCGCCCATGTTGTTTATAAACCCATGGCAACGGGATAGGGATCATACTCCCTGTCCTCGGTTCTGACTTTGAAACAAATCCCCATCTTTGACCCCGATCCTAGCTAGGGATAAATATGACCCCCCATCTTTGATTCCTAACGGAGACAGGTTCTTTGTTGGGAACCTAAAACCTTAGAATTTATAAATTAAAATTATTTTCATAAATATATTTAAATTAAAATTTTGAAATATATATATATATATATATATATATATATATATATATATATATATATATATATATATATATATATAATTGGGGTTAGGACAGGGCAAGGAATTCACTCCCCCATCTTCATCCCTATCCTTGGTTAGTTACGTAGTACGTATCACTATCAATTGCTATCCCTACCAAAGCAATCTCCATCTCCGATCTAATGCTGAGTACCCAATAGGATGGGGAACATTTCCACCCCTATTCATATTCAAATCTTATTAATTGGTTAATTGTCAAAAAAAACTATAATTTGAAACCTGATAACTGAAATTAATAAAAGCCCAACCTGAATTCTTAAAAATATTGTTAATTAATAAACTCAGTATTTTAATAGATACTTTTAATTAATTAGTAATACTATAATTATTAAGAATATTGTATTATTTAAAAGTACAGTTAATACTGTTAATTAATAAAATACTGTAATTATTTAATTACTTTTATATAATAAATATTGTAATTGTTAATACTAGTTTTAATAAATTATAACATACATCATATTAATTAATAAATATATTTTTAATATTGTTTTTGAATAAATACTGATAATTATTTAAAAATACTACAACTAATACTGTTAATTAATAAATACTATAATTGTTAATACTATTTTTTAATAAATTATAACTTACATTATAATAAATACATTATTTAATATGGTTTTTGAATAAATACTGTTAATTATTTAAAAATGCTATGATTATTAAAAATACTATTAATTAATAAATACATTATTTTTCATAAATATGGTTAATATTGTTAATTAATAAAAATACTGTTAATTTTTTAAAATGTTGTAATTATTATTACAACTCCCTCTCTCTCTCTCTCTCTCTCTCTCTCGCTCTCTCTCTCTCTCTTAAATGTAATAATAACATGCATTAAAATAAGAGGTCTTGGAAAACCCAAATGTCTCTCTCTTTCTCTCTCTCTCTCTAATAGTGTGCAATTTTATTAATCTAGTCAAAATAGGTAATGATTACAATATTAATATAGTGCTATTAATAATTACAATATTTTAATTAATTTATATTATTTATTAAAAATAATGTATTCTTTTATTAACAATATTTTTAATAAACCAATATATAAAGTTAAGTTATATCCATAATTAAATTAATATATAGATTATCTTTTTTAGTTATAATTAAATTAATCTAAGCTCGAGCTCTGGGCTTTATTAATTTTAGTTATTAGGTTTCAAATTATAGTTTTCTGACAATTAACCAATTAATAAAATTTGAATATGAATAGGGATGGCAATGTCCCCCGTCCTATTGGGTACTCAACATTGGATCGGGATGGATATTGCCTTATTAGGGACAACAATTGATAGTGATACCCAACCAAGGATAGGGATGAAGATGGGGGAGTGAATTCCTCACCTTGTCCTAACCCTAATTATATATATATATATATATATAATTTTATTTATGATATTTTTTATATCATAATATATTTAAAATATTTTTATATTTTAAAAAATTTCCATTATTTTAAGTAAATATATTTTATGAAGATAATTTTAATTTAAAAATTTTGAAGATTTAGGTTCCCAGCAAAGAATCTATCTCCGTTAGCAATCGGGGATGGAGGGTCATATTTATCATTGGCAGGGATTGGGGTCAAGGACGGTGATTTGTTTTAAAGTTGGGATTGAGGACGGGGAGTACAGTCCCCACCCCATTGCCATAGTTTTATAATTATGGGCAACCATGTTCCTATCTATAAAATTGTTAATACACTATTAAAATCTAGCTTGAGATCTTTTATGTTTTTGGTTCATTATGCTACACAATGGGGAGGGGGGGAGCCCAACCCCCATAGCTCATTCAGGTTCAATATTAATAATTTTTATTTAAAAATAGTTAAAAAGCCAAAAATAATGCATGTATGGCTTATGCTTAGATTTAATTCAAACATTTTTTTTTTGAAAAGTAATTACAAATTTTTACATTGCTCTTAGGGGTGGAACTTAAGGGGTTGTCAAGTTGAGAGTCAACCAAAGCCTAACCTAAAGTCTTAAACCTTGGGCTTGGGCTTGGACTTAAAATTAATTTAATTATGAGCAACGAATTAATCTATGGATTAATTTAATTATAATATTTAATTATTAATGAAGTAAAATAAATAAAATAGAATACTAATGGATAATATGAAAAAACAATTATTTATTAAATAATTAGCTGTAATTTATTATTTTTATTAAAAATTATTAATATAATTAATCTAAATTACTAAATTATTTTTTATAACAAATTACTAAAATAAAGAATATTAAAATTATTAATATAATTATATTTACTTGATAAATCCCGTGCGGTCCTACCTTCAGTTTTGTTCTCACCCCTCCTCGTATCTATCGTAATATTTGCCGAAGGCCCGTAGTGTCCTGCAACAAACCGCAGCACAATGTCGCTAGAATCCACCGTATTGGCTTAGAACTTCTGTGAAGCTATATAAGGCATTAATATTTCTCTGGCGTTGTACAAAGCCACATTTCGTTCTTCAATTATGGCTGAGAAGGAGTTGTATTTCCGGCCTTCCGCCTCATCTTCGATCTCCTTTTTCTTATACGGGACGAAACGACCTGTAGAAAGAAAAGGTAATTCTTCAATATAAGTGGAAGAATACAGGCACAGAAAACAGAGAGGCCGACAGAGAGGGAGACCTTCTCTTCATTCTCGTGTTGTTTGGGTGGTCGTGATCTCTTCTTTGAGGCGGTGGAGTCATATGCAAAGAGCGACTGCTGATGCTGATGTCTGCTTCTCTCTGCCATTGATGGGGGTTCGGTTGCATGAAAGAAAGGAGTTAATACTTAATACACTCGACTGGAAAAAGATTCAGACTTCAGAGACAGGTGAGGGACCGAGGGAGTACATCTGACTTTACACATATCTTACCTCGCACGAGTCTCCGGATCACACATGTTCTGGACATGTGTCTCGTTGTGGTTGGTGCACCAGCATTTGTTGCAAATTTTACAGCCTAATCTTCTAAGTTCTAATGAAGGATCGTGCCCTTCGATTTTAGACAGATTACTGAATTAACATTGGGTCCACTACCCTTACCAAGTACCAGGAATTAGTCTATTGCAAGGCTACTGGAAGACTGCGGGAGCTGAGCTGCTTGGACACAAGGTCTCCCCTCACTATCTCAACATGCTTTGATTTAATTTGGATCTATCTTTCATGATCTCCTATGGATTCTCTGCTCTGAAATGTTTATTCCTGTAATTGGTTTCATTGGCTGGGTTTACTGGAAAACTTTGGTGCAGTTCTTTAAACTCACTTTTCCATCTGTTTATGATTGAACCCAGAAAAAAATTTGCAAGCATGGCCTTAGTCTGCATGCTAGATCCCTTTAACCAATATATCCCTCGTTATAGGAATATCCATTTGTTACATGTCACTCCTTTGCAACCATAACCTGATCTTTGGGTGTTCCTAATCTCCTACTTTTCCCCCTTCGCCCTGTAGAATATGTATTCAGACGTGCATAATATTAGGCTGCGTCTTGGTTGTAAGATTCTAACTAATGAAGCACAGAAAATGAGGTTAGAGATGCTAAAAAACTGGTGGTATTGATTTCTAATAGTTTTAGATTGTAATTTCATGAAATATAATCTTAAAATGTTATAATATTTTTTGCCCAGAAGAAAGAATATATCCAAGAAGACAGCTTCCGATCCTAGAAATTAATAGGCTTAGTGGAAATTCTTCTGGAGGTAAACGTAGGAGATTTTTCCTATCATTGCCAAAGGTTCAAGTTGTGCATGGAGCACTGGTAAAACTCAGATGTAACAATAACACTAGAAAGAGTATGAACAAGGCCAAGGTTAGTTTCCAAAACTTGTGGTGATGGTGGCACCTTAGTAAATACGAAAGGACATGATTGCAGGTATCATCAACTACTCCATCAATTGCCCAGATTAACCTTTGCCATACTGATTACCTTGCAGCACCATCAGTATTAATCTTAACCCGATTAGCAAGTACATTGAGGAAACCCTCATATGGAAGAGATGCGAGGAGGCTCCAAAAGTAGATGATGGATTGAATTGAAGAAAATCTGTTGTTGTAGCATGTGTCAGACTCAAATTTTCTTAGGAGGCATTTAACCATAAACCACAACAGGTAAGAATGCAAATTGAACATCCCATAGAAAAGAAATGAAGTAAGAGTGCCTATATGGGGATTTTGTTTGTTAAAGCTCAGTCATCGAGGGTCATGTGAAGCCATGTTTAAGGGCTCAGAGATAGCCTCAAGATGAGCACAAGGGGTCCTGACATATTTCTATAGGCAGGGGGCATTCAAGGAATAAATGTGAAACAACTTCAATATCAGATTGGCATAGTGAGGACTCTTTGATGCCGAACAGCTTAGCCTTTCAAGTTTTTGGCAAGCTCAGGCCCTTTAATCTTGCTCTGAAGCTAAGATTCCAGGAGGTGTGTATAAATTCAATGGTATGAGAAACATGGGTAAAATTATTCATTTCTTAAAATCCAAAAAAATGTGGCTTTGAGTATCCCATTCAGTATGTTGATGGCTAATCCCATGCTTCTATTTTTCACTTGTTACTTTTAAGTTATATATATAATACATATATCATGTCAGATTCATGAAGCTTTTTATATTGAAAATGCCTATTATAGTGAGATTTGTTAAAATATGCTGCCTACAAATTTTAACATGCTTTTCTTCTAGTAGCAGAGAACTACTAGAAAATAGCAAAGAGAAAAGAATAAACCACTTATTTCTCCAACACTGTTTTTAGGAGGAGAAAATAACAATTGTAGAGAAAAGCAAAAATTAACTCATTGAATTCTCATTTAATGCTGCTATTCCGGACAGATTTACAAGTTGCAGTTATTCCATTGGCAATGAGTGGCTCTAGACTGATTCCCTCTTGAAGAGTAATGGTTTTGGAAAATTCATGTCTTATATTTTTTTAGTAATTATCACTTATTTTATTGATATGGCTGCTGGCACTGTACTGTATGATCATTGGTATTCTTGTCATTTTCTCATGGTTGATATATACATGGGATGGTGGTTGACACCTCACACTCTTTTGCTTTCTCAAACTTTTATCTTCTATTCTCTTTCTTCTTTTTTACTTTTTTTTTTCTCCTATTTGATCACTAAATGCTAAATATAATCTAGAACAAAAACAAGTTGGTATCAAGGCAGGTTTCTCTTCTTTGACTTTCTTCAAGGAACCTCATGCAGGTGTAGGATCAGTAATCTACATGGGTGATTAATGGGGTTGATCTATTTCTTGCCTTGGACCTCGTTTTCAAAGACTTTTGGAGAACCAATTGTAAGTTGATTGGTGTTCAAGAAGATCTTTATAGGTTTACCAAATCAATAAACCTAGAACATTCTTACCGTGTAATGCCGTACTTAGGGCTGAATCCTAAGTACAAAATTACGCAGAGAATTCTTACCGTGTAATCTTAGGCCTATTCTATTGTTTATGTTGTATCCAGGCCCAAGGGTTCACAGACCTAGAGTAAGGGTAGCAGTGTGGAGGGTAAAGAGAAGGCAATGCGTGATTACTATAAGAAGCCTAAACATACTCATGAAACTTGTTCCTATTTGCTTTTGGTGTGATGTTATCTGTTCTGTAACAGGATTCCATCTTGGGTTTTTGGGTTAAGGCTCCATTTAGTATGTCAATCTCCAAAGGTGATATTGTTTACTATCCTTTGGTGTGTTTTTCACTGTACATGTTTTGTTCATGTTGGGTCTGCATGTGTCTAAGTTTGGTCATAAGCCAATCAAGTTTCATTTTATTTATTTATTTTTTTGGGGGGTTATGCATCTAATTAGAAGGGATATTATTTGTATGAACTTGTCATTTGGAGATGGTTTGTGTCTATGGATGTCATTTTCTTTGTGTTTACTCCATTTTTCTCTAGGATTTCATCACAAAGGGAGAGAGGTAGAATTGAGGGTGAATATATACTTCTTCATCTTCCAGTTCTAGCTCCAAAGTCAATTTCCCTTCTTAAGATAGTTCCATCTGCTTCTGACCACATCAGTGATAGCCCATGTAAGGAGTTACAGGTTTAGTAAAGGAAGAATAAGGCTATCTCTACACCTTGGCCACTCTGCATATCCTCCATAGGTACTAGTCGTGGCCATTCACCCCCTTTACCTATGTCTTATCTTGATCTTGCCATTGAATTCAGAAAAGATAACCGCCACTACTCTATAACCCACAGTATTTCTCACTATATTTCTTATGGCCATTTATCTCTTGGGTATTTACTTGCCTCTATTTCACTTGTTTGTTCCAAGGAATGTGATTGAAGCTATAGCACAAGCTAAGTTGAGGGAAGTTATACAAGTTGAGATGGAATTGAAGAATGATATATGGGACATTGTAGAGTTTCCTGAAGGGAAGACTTTTAGTACCTACAATATGGGTGAATAGAGATACAGGACAAGGATTGTCACGAAGGATCATACTTGGACTTATAGCAGACCATGAGGAAACTTTTTCCCCTGTGGAAACGATGAGTTCAGTTAGAATGTTGTTGACACTTTAATGAGAAGCTTATGTCAAAGGAGGAGTTGGTGGAATTAATAAAAATTAAAGTGGCTCATTAGATAAAAACCCTTGAGACATCTTCCAATGTTTTACTGCGACTGATATAAGAAGGGCTTGGAATGAGGTGGCACACTCTTTACAACAAAAGGAAAGAGAGATTATGGAATTGAAGCCACCAGCAAGGGATATGATAAAGTTCAATTTTGATGGGAGTTCAATGGGAAACCCAGGGATGGCAGGTATTGGTGGTGTGTTTAGAGACTCCTCAAGTAAGTGTTGGCTATGTACTCAGGACCCATAGGAGAAGGGGGCTCATAAAAAGATGAATGGTGGTGCTGATACAAGGCTTAAAACTTGCTTAAGCAATCCAATTTTAGAAACTTGGAAGTTGAAGGAGACTCAAAAGTGGTTATTTTATGGATCACTTCTAGTTACAACATACCTTGGGCTTACAGACATGCCTGAAGGGAGATAGACAGTCTGAAAGGGGATCTGAATGCTTCTTTTACTTGGATATGCAGGACGGACAATGGGATGACTGACACTTTAGCTAAGCAAGGGGTAGTGAGGCAGCAGTTATTCTGGGCTTTATTGTAAATTAGTTATATGGGGAGGTTAAGAGTGTGTAAGCTCAAGAAATCTTTATATGGGCCGAAACAATTTCCATTTGGATGGTTTGATCATTTTAGAAGTGCATTGCTAAAGGTCGGTTTTACTTAGCCCCAATCTGATAAGACATTGTTTGTTAAGCAGAAGGGAGAGTTGATTATCATTCCTATAGTCTATGTAGATGGTATTGTTTTCATTGTAATGATGCACAAGAGATTAGTAGTCTGAAGAAGTTTTTGGGGATAGAATTTGAGATCAAGGATCTTGGTGAGCTGAGATATTTTTTGGCCATAGAGGTAGCTCAATTTCTTCCAATGTTTTCAACTTGTCGTTGACCGACTGTTGAACCATTTAAACCGTCACCGACCAGGATTTTAGGTCCGGTTCAATCAAAACCCATCAGGTAGTCAAAAAATGTTGCTTGGTCAAGAATCATCCAACCTGGCTTGTTCAACCGTTGACCCGTTCGACCTGATCACCGGGCTGCGGGTTGCACACTCAATGCATGCAAACTTTTGAAGGCCATAACTTTGCACTCCGATGTCCGATTGGGGTGACTTTTTTTTCATTACTTTGGGTAACTTTTCGAGACCTATGTGTCCCAAGGGGCCATAGGCGCTATACCCCGCTATTTTTGTGAAAAAAAGCCTTTTTTGGCATCAAATTTCAATTTTTAATACTTTTATAAATAAAAAATAAAAATTGAATTAAAAAGCATAAATTAAATATTAAAATACATATAACATATCTAAAATATAATTATACATTATTTATTGATAAAATATATATTTATACACACACACACACATATATATATATATATACATATATATGTATATACACCTAAAATACATGTTGGACGGTCTGACCCATGACCCGAAGGCAAAAACGGTTTGGCCTCCGGGTTGGTTTTTAAAACATTGATTTCTTCCTCTTTCTCAATTCATATGTTTACCTAGGTTTGGTTTGGGTTGCTTTTGGATTTTGGAATCACTGAAACAAAGTAAAGTTGTTTTCAAGATATGTAGGGAAACCCATCATCTCCTTTCGTTGAATGATAGTTGGTGACTCATTTTTTTGGAGGCACACATCTAGTAACCCTATAAATGTTCAATAGGAGCCTCACCAACGTCACCTAGTCCCCCAAAGAATTTTTTATTGTACCACTGGCCCAAACTACTTTCTAAACTATTTCAAGAAGGCTTTTTTTTTATCAATCTATTTCAATAAGGCATCCTTGGCAAGATCTATCAATGCTAGATGTACCATCTTTTTAGGAGCATTGATCATCTAGTAATATCTCATTTTGTCTTTGCTTGATGTTGTAGGCAACTTTGGATGAATGTGAATTACTATTTAGAATAATCTTAGAAGTGGTTAAATTTCATTATGTAATTGGTTGGAATCTGCACAACAACGTTGAGGTTGTTGGTTTATTGGTTTAATCCCAACATAACCACAAAAGGGCTTTCTTTGGGTTACTGGAGAGTCAGGAATTGATCATCCAAAGGTGGAACCAAATGGACATGGACCACGTGGTGCATATCATTATGAAGCTTAGTGTCTGTTGATTTGAGCCTGTTTCATTTCAGCCACTTCCATTTGTTGTTGGATTTAGGATTGGGTGTTAAGTTGTTTTGTTGGTGTCTGTTCTCTAGGCCAAAAGTTAGGGGCCTTTGTGGCTGGAGTACCGGTTCTGTTTTTTTTTTTTCAATTTTTATCATGCCAGCTTCTTTTGTATAGGCTGGATGGAGAGGTTTATCTGGATTTTTCATACAGCTGCTTCCATATTCTCCCTTTCCTTTTGTATTCCTCTTCCATACTCTTTTTACTCTGTTTCATTAATATCTTTCTCCATTGTTAATAAAACTAGGGAAAATCTATGATACTGGAAAGACATGGTTCAGAAGAGTTTTCTGACCAATCAAAGCACCCCCATGAATTTTCATTAATACCACCTGATTGGTCACCTCTTTTATGATACCAGTTGATTGACTGTAAGCTTTTCCAGTGTCATGTCTTTTCGGTATCATGGTTGAACCCATAAAACTAATGCTTGAAACTGTCATTTATTGAGTTCGGTTTGAATCAGAAAATTTCCCACTAAATCTGCCATTTTTTTTTTGTGAAGTTTCTCTCACAAGAGACAATTTGAATTAAAATCATTATGTCATCAATGAAGAGACAAAGGTTTAGGAAAGAGAAGTCAAATGCATTCCCTTAGATCTGTATGAGCCTTCCAATGGTTCTCAAGGTAAGCTAATAATTAGATTCTTGCATATCCACGTGAACTTGACTCAATCCCATAGGTCTCATAGCCCAAACTTGCAGGCCCACACTCAAGATACCCATGACAGCTCATGAACTTGAGCCCATTCTAGCAGACTTGGCCAGCTCAAGTGGATCATATGGGAGATTCCTTAATCAAAGACTTGATTTGATATAAAATCAACCATAGTTTCAATAAAGATTAAGAAAACCTTACAGTTCACATATAAATAACATTGTGCACACTCTTTTTTTGTGAATTTAGAAAGTTGAACTGTTCTTACAATTTTTAGTTTGGTGCCCACTCCATTAGTCTTTTATGTTTTGTTTATAGTTAGTAGTATATCATGCTGTTATTGAATACTAATCTATTGACATTTCCGTCACTATTCTAATCTCTGCTATTCTTATTGATGTTTCTCTGCGTTTTTAAATAACTAACCTAGCTATTATTACCTCTCTTATTCTCACTTTTTGTCCCTTGTTTACTCAATTGTTTTTGTTAATTTGGTTTCCATAATCCTTGGAAAATGTTTCTACAGCTATCAATGGGTTGGGCAGACCTGACAGACCCAAACCAAACCAACCCAATTATTAGGGTCTGGATTTGCATTGGTCGGGATTGGTTTTGGTTGTTCCAAATTGATTAAAACCTGAACCAACTATATACATAATTGTATGTGTAATTATGTAATTTGCATCAGTGTTTTAAAAGGCATGGGAGGCGTACGCCTCCTCCAGGCAGGGTGTTCCCAAAACGCCCTGAGGCGTACGCCTCGTACACTTTTTTCATGAGGTGTGCTAGAGGCGTACGCCTCATGCGCCTTATGCACACCTCATATAAAAAGACAGAAAAAAAAAGAAAAAAGGAAAAAAGGAAAGGAAAGGAAAAGAAAAGAAAAGAAAGGGAAGGGAAAAAAAGAAAGAAAGAGAAGAAAAAAAAGAGAAGGAAAGAAAAGTGGTTAGCCCCCTTTCAACTAGTGTTATGCATCTTTATTCTTCTTAATATAAAAGATTTTTATTAAAAATAAAGAAAAAATGAGACCCCTCCCATCCTCTTCTTCCCCCTCCCCTTCCTCCCCCTTCTTCCTCCTGACCCCCCTCCTTTTAAGGAGGCTTACGTCTCCTTGTGCTCGGGAAGCTTACGCCTCCTTGTGCTCGGGAAGCTTACGCCTCTTACGTTCTAAATTACGCCTCACGCCTCTAGGTAGTGAAACGCCTCACGTCATGCCTCCGTGTTTTAAAACATTGATTGGCATAAACATACCTATTTTTCTCATGATATACCTGTAATATTATCATATTATGATGTCTAAACTAAATGGGTCAATTTAGCAAATAAGTAGGTTTCTTGTTAAATTACACATTAGAAGTGTAGCTTTCAATCATAATTGGGTCTTACCAGGTTAGGTCCAGTAGTCCTGATTACAGAGGAGCTAGTTTGGAACTGGTTCACGTTCTGCACATTTATTTATTGGGTCGGCACCAATGTTTAGATAACTGGACTAGGCATAGAACCGGAAAAGAGAGAAGTTCATGGGTTAAAGGTTCAACCTGGTCAAACCAGAGGTTGAACCGTTATGACGTGGCATATACATATATATGCTATGGGTTATATAAATACTGTATATAATATACTTTACAACTTTTATCATACTTAAATATGGTGGATGGATGGCAAATTTCTTAATTTTTAAAGCAAATGATCAGGGTTCAAGTCTCTTAATTTACATTTTCTTTAAAATGTGTGTAATAAAGTAATATACAATAGAGTCATTAATTAACACAAATAAAGAGGTGGACTAGTGGTAATTAAGCAATACATGAGAATAAGAGGTCATCCAAATCTCGTCACACATGTTTTAAAATTTCAATTATTTAATGACCTGGGCAGTTTCATGAAATTGGGACTGATTCATCGTTTTCTGGTTAAACTGTCTGGTCATCCGGTTTTCACCAGGTTTTAGCAATTACGGTTCTTGGAGTGTGACCAAACCAGTCCAACTGGCTGGTCTGGTCTGGTTTCCTAAGCACTGGTCAGGACTGGGTCTACCCTGACCAGGAGCAGACTTGACCTGGTCTTCCCAATCCAATATATCTTCCTTTATTTCAACATCACTTTTGGTCTTTTAGACTGATTTGATTATAGCCAGCTATTGTAGCACTTTCAGCCTTGTAACCCCATTGTAAACCTAACCAACAGTACTTGTTTTCGCTTAGATATTTGGTGAAACCTTATTTTGTGTTTCTATTGAAGTTTTCGGCTACGTATCTATTGGTTCTGCACCAGTCATTCCCTAAGACAAATTAATCACCATTGTCTCTGCAATTGTAAATTCAGTTGACAACAGCTTATATTGTTGATAGCTTGCTTCCATTGAAACTGCACGTCTTTGTGCAAGCATTTTTGGAGAACTTGGTTTTTCTAGAATGAATTTGGAGACAGTAATGCATAATGGGGATGCTATTTGCAAACATGTCAGATGGAGAGTCCAAACTCCAAATAGCGTGGTTGCTTGGAAGTGCAACTGCTCTGATTGTGCCATGAGAGGCAATGTTCACTTTATCGTTCCTGCATTAAGGTTTGAGTTGTTAGGAGAGTCCAAAAAATTCCTCACCACATATACCTTTGGCGCACACACGGTGAAGCACATTTTCTGCAAGGTCTGGCATAACATCATTCTATGTACCATGGACAAATCCAGATGGCATTGCAGTGACAGTCAAATGTGTAGATCCTGAGATACTGTTCCATGTTGAGATAAGGCAATTTGATGGGGTAAACTGGGAGAGGTCCTATAACCAGACATCCATTGCATCATTTTCTATACTGGAGATGAAATGCCAAATGAATCCCCACTAAAAGGCATGCAAATTAGTTAGATAGAAGTGCTAAACTGATTGGGAGGTGCGTATGTTTGTTCCTGTACTGAAAAGTGTTCGCTGAAATGGTGAAGTAGAAGAGCAAGAAGAGATGAGAAGAGAAGAGAAGAGAAGAGACTAAAACATAAAATGTCAAATAGGCCCACTAACAGTTAATCACTCAACACAACAAAAAGGATGATAGATTTTTGTATCTTAACTGGTGTTTGAGCTACAATCACAAACGTAATTGTTGAAATGAAAAACAAAGTAACTCACTCCCAAGTGTGGTTGGAAAATCATCTATGAAGTGTGAATTAGTAGTAGTGATAGTGTGATATGAGTAGTCAAGCTTAAAAGTTTTGTTGGCAAATCCTTTTCTTTTTGTAGAAAAATGTGTAATCTTAATCATTATGAACTTAACTTGAAAATTTGTTTCTTATTAATAAATGACTATTATTGAAGTTTGGTTCCTTTTGTTTTGGTTTTCCAGCAACTTTGGAAGAAAAGCTTAGTTATAAGGAAGCATTTTTCTTACTGTACAAGTCTTATATGTTGTAGTTACAAGGAAGCACTCTGATTACCTCCCCTTGAATGGCAACAGACAAGTGCGTAAGTCTTATACATTGTACTAACAAGAATTAGAGAACATTTAGGAATGCCAATGCCAGTGGATCGGGTCTGGTTAGGGACAAGGTGGACCAGTTCCGAGCTGATTATTAATTGGTTCTATAAAGTAGTTCCAGAGCCAAACCAATTATTAATTAGCATAATTGGGTTTGCTTGACAATTGACATCTATAATTACATATGATAGTAACAATTTAGAACTTCATTTTTGATAATTTAACCTTAATGATAATGAAAGTAAATAGAAACTGTATATGTTGATAAAGCTTGTGTTTTTTAATCAAAATTATCTTATATAATGTATACGAAATTTACCTTTCAGACATACAATATACTAAAACTCACAAGAAAACCAGGAGCTATTATATACTATTAACTATATAATTGGTTCAGGTTTTAATTGGTTTGGAAACAGCAAGAACTGGTCTCCACCCAATTATAATTGGGACACAAAAGAACATTTTAGACTTGCTATATTCCCCTAACTTTCAACACATCTCTGGCTACTTGTAATCTGCAAAATTTTCAGAGCATCATACATCATATGACTGGGTGACCTGAATGGGAAAGAAAGAACAAAAAATTGATCTGTTTGTACTAGTGAGGCTGTGTTCCCATGTAAAATAGATAATTAAAATATTTCAGAGTGAAAGTTTTTCCTTGCTTTTCCAGGGGTATTGGCCTTTAAGGTGGGTAGAGGGGACAGATTGAGTTTCTGGGAAGACTCTTGGTGTGCTGAGCTCCCCCTAACTGAGTTGTTCCCTCAACCTTTTCAGTGCTCAGAGAACCAAGATGCCTTAGTTGCTCACTGTCTTAAGCTCCTGGGCAGTAATGCCATCTGGGATCCACATTTCAGGAGTTTTCAAGATTGGGAAATGGATGGGGTGTTGGGAATGCTTCAGCTGCTCAAGGAATAGGCTGTAGATACCAGCCAGGAGGATGAATGAAGGTGGAAGTGCAATGGGGATGGTCTCTTTTCTGTAAAATCCATGTCATCCAGACTGAATGACAGCAATGGTGTTTGTCTTCCCCTTGAGCAGATCTGAAACCCAGTCAGTCTGTCCAAGATCATCTTCTTAGTCTGGGCTATGGTGTTGGACAAATGTCTGGCGAAGGAGAATGTGTCTAGGAGGGGTATGCAGATCCAGGATACGAACTGTGGCTTATGTGGGCAGGAATTGGAGACTGTTGACCACCTGAGTATTCACTGTATGGCCTCTTCTCAAATCTGGGGGCACTTGATCGAAACCATAGGGATCTATTGGGTCATGCCACGTTCAGTATAGCTACTTCAGTGTTGGAGCTTGCTGGTCCTGAACAAGAAGGGGAAGTGTGTACCCATCCATCCCTGCTGCTGTGTTAGGGACTGTATGGGCTGAGAGAAACAGGAAAGTTCAGTAAAAGAGCTACTTTGGTGGTGGCTTGGGTCTCTGTTGCTAAATAGTTTAAAGCTTTAAGCAGCAGAATGTCTCTCTATTGCTTAGCTCAAAAAGTTTGGTATTTGTAATCGGTTGTACCATGCTTCTTGTTAAAATTTTTTCTTATCGTCTCTCAAAAAAAAATCAGAATGAATTCCAGGTTTCAACCAATTTCAGAATGAAAATTTTCCATCTCATATTACATTGAAACAATCAATAGAAACTTAACAGAAAATTTTACATGTATCTGCCGAAAAGTGACTTATTGGCCGTTTGAAAATGACTGAAGTAACTGAACTGAATTCTTGTTATATTATCATATAATGATGTCAAAATGGGTCAATTTAGCAAATATGTAGGTTTATTGTCAAATTACAGGTTAAAAGCATAGCTGTCAAAATGGGTCAATTTAACAAAGGATCTGGTGCAGAATTGGTTCTGCACATTTACTTATTGGGTCGAGACCAAGTCTACCCTGACCAGGACCAGACCTGACTAAATGTATTTGCACTTGCTTTTCTTGATTTTTGATATACTTTCTTTCCAACTACATTTGTTCAGTAAACTTGTTCTTCATTTTTAACCAGCAAGCTGAGGACCTTGTGATCTCTTAACTCCTTCCAGCTTGATGTTGGTCCTTCCCAATCCAACTTATCTTCCTTTATTTCAACATCACTTTTGGTCCTTAGACTGATTTGATTACAGGCAACTATTCTAGCATTTTCAGCCTTATAACCCTATCTTAACCTAACCAACAGCACTTGCTTTCCCGTAGATATTCATAGAAACCTTATCTTTGGATTCTAATGACGTTTTCAGCCTCTTTGCTGGTGGTTCTGCATCAGTCATTCCCTAATACAAATTGAACCACCATCTTCTCTGTGATTACGAATTCAATTGACAACAGCTCATATATGTTGACAGCTCGCTGCAAGTGAAACTGCCCATCTTTGTGCAAGCATCTTGGGAGAACTTGTTAATTTTTCTAGAATGAATTTGGAGACAGTAGTGCATAATGGGGGATGCCATTGCAAACAAGTCAGATGGAGAGTCCAAGCTCCAAGTAGTGTGGTTGCTTGGAAGTGCAACTGCTCCGATTGTGCCATGAGAGGCAATGTTCACTTTGTAGTTCCTGCATCAAGGTTTGAGTTGTTGGGAGAGTCCGAAAAATTCCTCATCACATATACCTTTGGCACACACACGGCGAAGCACATTTTCTGCAACGTCTGTGGCATAACATCATTCTATGTACCACGGTCAAATCCAGATGGCATTGCGGTGACAGTCAAATGTGTAGACCCTGGGACACTGTCTCATGTTGAGATAAGGCAATTTGATGGGGTAAACTGGGAGACGTCCTATAACCAGACATCCATTGCATCATGCTCTAAGCTGGAGACTGAAGCCAAATGAATCTCCACTAGAAGACATGCAAATTGGTTAGAAAAGTGTCAAACTGATCGGGAGGTACCTATCTTTGTTCCTGTTCTGAAAAGGATTATACCTTCTTAACTGGTGTTTGAGCTACAAGCACAAATGTATTTATTGAAATGAAAAACGAAACCGATTCACCCCAAGCATATTGGAGAATCACCTCTGGAGTGGGGGTTGGCAGTCATAATGTTATGTGAGTAGTCAAGCTTAAAGATTTTGTTGCAAATCCTTCTCTTTTTGTAGAAAAAATGTGTGACCTTAAACATTATGAACTTGACATGAAACTCTGTTTCTTAATAAACGACTACTGTTGAATTTTGATTCCTCTTATTTTGGTTTTCAGCGACTTTGGTAGAAAAATTTGTAATTGTAAGCAAGGTTCAAAGTATCGATAGATATCACACCGTATTATCATATGATATGCATCAGTTTTCATGACCCATTTGTGATTGCATGGTTCAAAGGTTGAAAACTGAAACTAGGGAGGCAACTTGAGCTGGCCTAACTTACCATTTTACACTGCTTGGGGCCAGGGCCTTCCGGCTGGGCTCATTCAATGTATTTTTGGTATTTGGTGATTTGCCCAAATCCCCCGTAGGGGTGCAAATGCATCAGATCATGATCCGATCCTATATTCTTGGATTCGGATAGTCCCATTTTGGATATTTGAATCGGTATCTGATAAAAAATTGAACCAAATTTGGATCACCCCTATTCGATCCAATATATATGTTATTTATTTATATAAATATAAAATTCCAGCTACCTCAGATATATAGAGGCAATCTTCTAAGCTACCCAGATACCAATTCTGGCTGTGATCCAAACAGACCATAACTCCTTAAGATTTTGAAAGCCAAATAAGAAGGTTATGTTGCTATACCACCACTCCAAGGGCCCATTTGGAGGGTTTTTGTGTGGAATGAGCATTGAGTGTTTGACAACATGGTTGGTTTTGTTTTGGAAAACAAAAACAACTGTCACATCAACAAAATTGTATTGGTTTTACTGATATTGCAGTTGTTTTTGTTTTCAAAAACAAAACCAATCATGTTATCAAGCACCCCTTAGTTTCTAGTGATAACTGGAATAGACAGATCAAAAGCAATCAGAGTATAAAAATGTAGCTAATAGGAAAGGTACGTCATTGCAAAGACCTTTAAATTCATTTGAGGCATTGCTGACATATTAAAAGAATTTGATCTCATCACTCTGAAATGTACCACTGGTAAGCACTTACACAAACTTTGATAACAACAGAAGTGACTCCTTTATCAACACAGAAATATGTTCCTGATTTAATTTCCTCGTTATTTCTACAGATTTCTCAGAGGGCTCCACTGCAAAAATAAACAAAACATCACGTTGCAACATACATATTTACGCAATAACTAAAATTTGATTTCAGATTAAAAAAGGAAAAAGTTGCAATGTGACAAAAAAGCTTAGACAGTCTTCCATGTGTCAAAACTATATAAGATCATAACATATTGTTTGATTTACAGAAATTTTACCCACTAGGCAACTTTGACATGACCTATTCTTCCCCCTGAGCTTAAGGTGTAGAGCAAGCCTCGGAAATAAGCGATGTTTCCTTTTCCAGTTTCAAGGACCATCATATATACAAGTTTCCAAAGTTTTCTTCATTGAAGGTCCCTTGCGATTAATCTTTGGGAAAGATATCAATTTCTTCTCCTTGTTTGTTTAGATAACCCAACAAGGCCATAACCTTTAGTTAAAAAGAGCCTTAGTGTTTCTTCCAAAACACTCATTGTAAATCCTATATCTTCCACCTTAATAATACTACACAGCGTTCAAAACAAGGAACTATTGCATTTTCTTCCAAACCAGCGCCAATTAATGTGTTCTAGAGAAAAACAGGTGAACTATTGCATTTTCCTCTAACAACACGTTTTCCTGCTCGATTTGGTTGAGAGAAATTGACGCAGGTGAAGCAATGAGTGGTTTGAACCAATAAAAGAAAAAAAAAATCAGAGTAAGATGAAAAAGATATGTAAAGCAGAGAAATCCTCGATCGGTTCTTTACCTTTCGCTAGGATTACATGGCGGAAACGATTTCTTGGTTTTGTGAAGCTCGGCGTGCCAGGGCTGTAAAGAGACGCTTGAAGATTCATGGCGACTTCAACCACAACTACCCACTCTGTCTCGTTTCTCTGTGACTCCTTCGCTCTCCGGCTCTCCGGGCCTGAAATTAAGAGGGAAACCAACCAAGAAGATTATTAAGGACACGTGCGCCACTCGTTTTCTGGGCTAGCAACTCGCCCAACGCCCACCGGCTTACCCAATGCCGAGCCGTCCGTATCTGCTGCACACTGATTTTGTGTAGAGAGTGCTGTATATTCAATCAGAACCAGACAACCGGACAAGAAGTTGTGTGCAACAAATCCAAATTTAATGAGAAACTTGTTTAAATTCCTCTTAATTTTGTATCAAATTAAGAGTTTATTTAGGCAATATTGTCTTTCAACAATTTTGTTATCAAGTATAAAACTCTCCCATAACCTCCTTGGAATATAATAGTAATATTCTATAACATATGTTTAATAATATATGTATTTAATTTATAATATATATTGATTATGCAAGTTATGCATAAAATACTATTTAGACTGAAATTCCAATAGGAAGCACTACATGTGTTATTTGAAAAAAAGAAAAGTAAATGATTTCCAACAAGATTAGGATCAAGAGAAAAAAATTTGAAGGAATGCCATTTTCCTATAACTATTTTTCAGTTTTTTTGATACATTTACTTGGCATACAGTTTAAATGCCAAAAAATAAGGATCAGATTTGATTTATTTGTATCAAATTCGAATTGGAGTTGGATCTTATGCATTGGATTTATGTTGAATTTGAATCAAATTTGAATTGATATTCTATATTGAATAGTATAAATAAACCAAACTAAAAATAATCAAAATATTATATATATATATATATATATATAGTATTAATACAATGAACCAAAAATGACTTTAATATTATATTTTATTAACAAAATTAACTGAAAATCACTTTGTATGAAATCTGAACCTAAGAAATGTAGGTTGTTTTTGGTATCATCGCCATTTTTATGGGTAAGGTTTTATGTTGACCAATACAAATTTTATGAGAATATATATATATATATATATATATATATTCATCACAAATGTTTTGAGAGTTATCAATACAACATTGGCTGCTTATTGATTAATACAAAATGTTATAAGTAGAAGTGACAATAATATCGAACACAACCTTAACAAAAACACATCATTCAAATCGACTTTTCTAATAGATACAATATAAAATATATGTATATAGAATTGGATCGAATCAAATTGAACCATAATGGATTGGATCAAAGTAGATCTATATTTTGGATCCAGTTGTAAATGGATTGGATATCATCCTTAGTTAGATGAATTTGAACTCCAACAATTGAATTAGCTGCAAAGCCCAGCCAATGTGGGGTCAAATCTCAAATGTTCTTGAGGACGGCTAAAGGACAATGAGTTGTGTAACGGTGTCTCATCTGTGGCTAATCAATTGAATCATCTATGACATTAGCTACTGTGAAGTGTGAACTCAACATCAATCAAAAGAGGTAAAAGATTGGTCAAAGCTCTTCCACTCTAAACCCATGGTAATGTGTCATGCACATAAATCACCAAAACAGTACTACAGGCTGCTCCAATTAACATTTTTTTTTTAAAAAGGTGGACTAAAACATCCTCATGTTCTTAATAAAACCAACTTGTGGTACAAGAAGTATATTTCCCAAGCTGGTAGAGAATTCCTTATCAAATCTGTGTGTATTGAGAACATCTCCCCATGCTATTAATGACAAGGAAGATATTACTACAACTATAATATTCTCCAGATAGGAATGTGGGAACAATTTATAGATAGCAGATCCGAGTCCAATTTAGATGGGGTCATTGGTATTCACTATTGAGGGACCTACATTGTTTTAATCTTACTTTGTTGGCCAAACTTGCTTCGAGGCTGACCACTAATGAAGATGGCCTGTGGATTAGGGTTATCAAAGGTATATTAAAAACATGAATTTTCTTAGAGATCTCCCTTCTAGAGGGCCATGTGGGCCATTGAAATTATGAGTCCTATACTAGATCCCAATCATCCTCAATTGATCAATGAGTTAATTGACCATGCATGGTAGCAGGTATTGGTAAGCAAGGTAGAAGACAATGAATAGTGTCTTCTTTTGAAGGGTAATCTTGACATTTTCAACAAATAATTGACAATCAGTTAACGGCAAGGACCAACTTGACACTTTTTGAAAATTTATGTACTGCAATGATACATTTGAAAGCTTGGGTACTAACTTGACACTACCCCCCAAAGTTTAGGGTACTAAAGTGAAATTTTCCCTTTCTATTGTTTAGCTTTTACTTAACAAATCTCGTGCATCACACAGGTCCCCACTAGCATATATTAAAACAAGGAAGTCTAGAAATTTTTTCCTTCTTTTTGAATTTTTTAACTTTTTTAACCCATATCATTTTTTAAACTACCAATTACAAACTCTAATTTCTCCAAAAAATCTTTCTAAAATCTCTCTCTCTCTCTCTCTCCCCCCACACGTTCCAATAACCTAAATAATCTAATATCCTAAAGTTTCTCTTAAACAATCTCCTCCACTATCCCCAACTTTCTCCTAAGTTATTTCTAATTTAGTAGAGAGTTTCTCTTCTAAATTATCTCTAATTTTTATTTATCTTCTCCCCCACTTTTTATCTATATCTATCTAAAGAAAGTTTGAATTAAAAAATTTAAGAATTATTTAAATATTCTAACAAAATTATATAATAACTTTAAAATATTTATTAAAAAGATAAAAAATAAATATAATCGATTTAATAATATTCATATTATTAGAAAATTATATATTTTTACAAAATTCACCACGAAATTATGTATAAAAAATATAAATTATGATTTTCTGGATTATTCAATCTAAATGTTATTCAAATAATAAAGATCTAACATAAAAAAATGAAATACTATTTAAATATTTCAATAACTAAATATCTTAAGTAACAAAATATTAAATTTAATATTTTAAAACAATTGATAATATATTTTAAATAGTTATTGAATAACTTTCAATTATAATAAATAGGTTGAGATTTTAAATATTTAGTTAAATAACTAAATATTTTAGCAAATGAAATATTTGACATAGCTAGATTTTAAATAGTTAAAATAACATAATTATGTATTAATAGTACTAAAATTTTATGGATTATTAAATTCAATAAGTAATTAATATTTTAAAATTTAAATAATGATATTATTTCAATAAATAAATAATATTGTAAATAACTAATTTCATTTATAACAATTAATAATTCTAGAAAATAACTTTCAAAAACTTATTTTTATTAATAATAATTTTAAAAACTTAATCTGTATTTATTATATATTTATCTATACTAAAATTAATACTTATTGTATTTCAGTAATTATTTATTATTTTTTGTTATAAATATATTTTCAATAATCATGTATAAATCTTTTTTTTGTTATTTAATAGAAAATTTTCAATAATTATTAGATTTTAAACTACTGTTATTTAGATTTTTAAATTTAATTTATTGTGTTTTCACTAGAATTTTTTAATAATTATTGGAGATTAAATTACTGTTTATGGGTTGGTTCAGCTCAGTTGTAGATTGTTTGGCCAATCAAATTAACTTGGTCAGGTTGGGGGGTTGGTCACTTAGGTTATTTTGGTTTGGGTCAATTTTCGGTTTGGTTAGTCGGTTAAAAAAATTTAAACTCCAAAAAATTAAATTTGAAAATTAAGTTTAAATTTAAAAAAAAATACAATGGCATTATTTAAAAATTAAATTTATGATATAAACTATTTTAGCCTAAGAGATATTGGAATTTTCCCACTTTCCCATATTAAAATTATATTTAAAATATAAAATATTAATATATATCTATGCTCGGGTCATTCGATTTTAGTCAATTTGCAAATGGTCAAAGTGAAATTGATCCAACCCAGACGGGTTGGGAAATTGTTGAACCAAAACCGACTTGGAAATACTAGAAATCGGGTTGGTCAGTTTCATTAGTTTGATTCAACGGGATAAGTGGGGATGAGGAGCCTCTCCCCATCCCTGTCCCCACGAAAATTCCCATCTACGTCCCCATCCCCATCCCTGCTAAAGGGGACAAAGTTATCCCCATCCTCGTCTCCACAGGGATCCCCACTCCCTATGATTCTTTATAATGTCAACCATGGTTGTCAAGGCGTAAGCACCTACAAGGCAGCCGTCTTTTATAATATCATTTATATGTTGTATCTTATTAATGTATGTGTTAATACATTTTATTATATATATATATATAAATTATACTTTGTTTTAATGTATATTGTTGAAATTTAAAAGATCAAAAGATTTTGAGGAGAGAAAAAGAAAAAAAGAAAAGAAAGAAAAGAATAATAAAGTTCTTTTTTTTCTATTCTCTCTCTCTAATTAAATAAAACAAAAACTTCATCCTTGTTTTTTTTTTCTATTTTACTTTCTATCTTGAATATTTATCATATAAAGTTAATAACCTTCTTTAGCTACTAATTAATATAAATTTGCCCTATTAAATACTTATTATAGTAGTATTATTTTCGAAAATAATGAAATTAATATATGTAAAAGATTTTTATCTTTTAGATGTTGATAATTTGCCACATATTTTGAGGAAATTTAATATTCTTAATAAAGACAATTGCTATTTTTTCAATTAACATACATGCTGAATGATATATAAAATTAGGAAACTAGCCAAAAGTCAGCTTTTATATTATAAAATTTTTATCGCCTAGGCAACTAGGCACCCCAGTGTCACCCAGAATTGCCTAAACGCCTTGAAAACTATGATCCCAAGGTAAAGACAATTGTGAGATAGAAAAAGCATTACAACTTTAGAAATTGTAAGACCAAATTGGTGATTCTTTATATTGTAAAATTGTACTTGCTTTGCAGCAGCATACAGATTTGGAATCTTTATTCTTTTCATAGAGGTTATGACTGCTGCAGTCAAGCCTCAAACATATTTTGTTGAAGACCTTGAGGTAAAGGGGCGTTTTTTTTTGAGAAAAGGGTATTAGATAAGCAAAAGGGCATTAATAAATAAGGACTTTTCATAAAAATATGGATATCCACTAGATCATTCAATCTTCAACTATGCAACAGAAATGGACCTCATTAATTTCTCATGCTTTCAGAAAATAGCTCAATGGGATTCTTAAAAGCTACAGCATAGGTGAGCTTGTAAGATAGCAGCAGAAATGTTTTCATTTTTTTTTCCTCACCGTTAACTAGGGGTTATCATTCTCAGTCCAGCTAGAAATTCCAGGCTTGGGCCTAGGGTTTGTGTTCAAGCCATGGCCCGTACCCACAAACCAAATACTAAACAGGAGATCTTACCTTGTAGGGTATTCTTGAGCATGAACTATGAGATTTGGTTAAAAGTTAAAACCACTTAAGTCATTCAAATTCATATGTTGATCAACATGGCCAAATATTTTAACACATCACAATATGTGGTAGTTATTACCAACCTAACAAATGAACCAAAAGTGGATATACCAAAGTGGGAACTTTTCATACTTGAATTTACAGTTTTTTCATCTTACAATATCCCTGAACAGAGATGAGATTATAGTTATGGTAATGCAAAAGAATCCATAAGACAAACCAGGTCTGGGTGAAATATGTAAAGTTGATGTGGAGAAGGTCTTTGATCAAATTCCAATTGGGTAGTTTGGGGGGTTTAAGTTTACCAAGCTACAATTTAAACATCTTGGATCACAAGTTGGTGCCAAGTGCAAATGTAGTGTAATTTGGGACCTTGTAACTGAACACTTTGAGAGGAAGTTATTTTTATGGATAATTAAGTATTTTATTAATAATAATAAAAGTGAGCTGACAAGTTCATACAAAGGTGAGATATCCCAGGAGGTGCAAGTTGCTGCCTCAAAAACAAAGTAAAATTACAATTGAGCCCAGAATAATTGATCCCTGTTCACCTCTTGCTTAGCTAAGCTAGTAGGTCAGCCAGCCTGTTTGCCGACCTCCTCTCCCACTGAACTCTAACTGTGAGATTAGAGGTAAGCCATTTGAATCTTTTCATTTCTCCCCTAAAAGACCATGCTACTGTCTCTGGTTCTTTCAGCTACCAAGTTACCACTCTAGAGTCACCTTCAATGATCAACTTCCTAAAGTTCAGTTCTTTAGCAATCTACTCCCTGTAGAGCAGCTTGCACCTCTGCACTAACTGCATCCCCCACACCAATTGGGGCCCAGAATAAGGCCACAATTTGTCCCACTTCATTCCTAAAAACACCCCAATGCCAGAAGGTCCAGGGTTGCCAATGCTGCTGCCATCAAAGTTGAACTTTATTAAGCCTTCTTCTGGTGGCTTCCAATCTACAACAGTTTTGTCCTTAACCGAAGAAGAATTTGCCACAGATATGCAGTTTCTCCATATGTCATTAAAGGAGTAAACTGATAATAAATCTAAAGAGTATCTACATCCCTTTCTTTATCATTAAAAGTTTTGTTATTTCTTTCAATCTTTCCTCCCAAACTGTCCATACTAAAGCACCCCCAGCACATCTCCATAAAATTCTACCTCTTCTCTTAGGCCACCTAAAAGTTGTAGGGCCAAAAAGCCCCCCAGTTTGTAGAGGCATCACCCACCTACTCCCAAAAAGATCAAAAATTTTTTCCCAAAGATTCACAACAAATGGGCAAGAAATTAAAAGATGGTGACAGCTCTCTCAATTTTCTTTTCTAAGGAAACACCAGCTTGGGGAGATGCAGAGGCTAGGTATTTTCTTTTGCAAGGAATCCAGTGTGTTTAATTTCCCAAGACAGACTTCCCAACAGAGGGCTCCGACTTTAGGGGGAGTGGGCTTAGACCAAACTTCTTTCCAAAAGAAAGGCTGAGGGTTAGGGACTGAGCACAATTGAGAGAAAAAAGAGGCACAAGAAAAAAGACCCAAAGGGTTGGGAATCCATATTCTAGCAGCAAGTTTAGAAGGGTCCAAGCAAACATTGTCTACGGTTTTGATCAACAAAGCAGCTTGATCAATTTCAGAATCTCTTAGATCTCTTATGAAACCCAAATTCAAACTGAATCCAGAGGATTGGGAGAAAAAAACAAATCTATGAATGGGTTCACTTTTAAAAAAGGAGAGGGAAAACAAAGATGGATAGAGATCCTTAAGGGTGGAATTACCAAGCAGGTGTCTTCCCAAAAGAGAATCCTACCACCAATACACACATCATACCTGGTAAGGCTGGGCAATTGGGGAAGAATACTATGAACAGCCTTCCATAGAGAGTTTAGTGTAGCTTGCCGAGACACTCTAGCATCCCAACCATTTTCTGCATAACCATGAATACTTGCCACCACCTTATGCCAAAGCCTCTCTCTAATGGCCATCTCCAAAACCATTTGCCCAATAAAGCTTCATTCTTCTTCCCTATATTGCCTAACTCTAAACCCCCTTGCTCCTTACTTCTAAAAACTAGATCCCATCTCACCAAGTGATATTTCCCTCCTTCATCAGTCTCCCACAAGAGTCCCTCATGATCTTCTCTACTTTCAGTACCTCCCTTTGTGGCATTTTGAATATTGAGAGGAAGAGCATTGGAGGGCTAGCTAAAGTAGATTTAATCAGAGTTATACAACCCCCTAGAGACACATAATTCCTCTTCCAAGCTAACAATTTCTTGGAGTATCTTTCAAGAATTGGACTCCAAAAGCTTCCTTCCCGTGGGTTGGCTCCTAAGGGCATACCTAGATATTTCAAAGGCCACCTAGCGGTAGGACAACCTAAAGCTTCTGCTACCCAGTCATCTCCTCCTTTACCAAGTTCAGTCCCACTATGCAACTCTTTTCAAAGTTGATCTTCAACTTAGAGACAAATTCAAAAAGTTTGATCACCTGCTTCAAATTACTTGCCTTTTGAGGATCAACACTTTCACAAAATATAACTGCATCATTAGCAAACTGCAAGTGTGTAACAACTGTGCACTCTCTCCCAACCCTCCAACCTTTAAACAGTCCCAAGCAATCGACTCTTACAATAATACTGAACACCTCAGCTACCAAGGTAAATAGGAAAGGAGAAAGGGGAACCCCTTGCCTCAAACCTCTGGTTTCTGGGAAAAAGTCTCTGACCACTCCATTAACAAGGACTGAAATAATGACATGTCTTCAAACATCCTTCAATCCATCCACACCATCTCTCCCCAAACCCAAAATTTTTCAAGTGTCCAAGAGGAAAGACCAGTCAACCATATCATAAGTTTTCTCCAAATTCAATTTACACACAAAACCTTTCTTTTCCCTTTTCTTTAAAATCCTCTACACATTCATTAGCTATCAAAACTTAATCTATGATTTGTCTACCTTGAATGAATGCGCCTTGAGAGTGGCTTATCAAACCAAGGACTTGCTTTAATCTTAAAAACAACACTTTGGCCAAGATTTTATAGATGCTTGTTACTAGGATGATTGGTCTGAAATCTCTCGGCTAATTGGATCCTCCCTTCTTAGGAATCAAGGCTAGGAAAGTTAAATTTATTCTCGGAATAATAAAGTGCTCCCTAGCCAACTCCTCAAAGACGGTCAAAAGGTCCGCTTTAATTATCTCCCAACAATCCTAACACTGCCCAACCCCCTAACATTCTAGCTGATTATCTTCATCTCAACCTGTATCAAGCCATCCTTGATCCTCGTTCCCTCTACTTTTGACCTTTCCCCCTTCCCCCCCTTGCACTGAATTCTAGAACCTCTGCTACATCAGATTTCAATCTTTCTACCTCAGTCAACATTTTTCATCCTTTGAGTCTCCTTTTCTCCTTTCTTCTTGGAATAAGTTTTAACACTTAGAGAGAAGTTATCCACATGAAAGTCGAATTATTTATCAAAAGGACGGAAAGTGACTATGATAAAAGAACATATTGTCAAATCTTCCCTCTTACTACCACATTTTTTTTTATCAATAACACTTTCATTAAATCATCAATAGAAGATTTACAAGAGGAAAACAAACACACTTATCTTCCAAGAGCAACAAAGAACCTCAAGAAAAGGAAAAAAAAAAAAAGAAAAAAAAACACTAAAGTTACAGCTTAGCCCAAAATAGTGAATCCCTTTTTGCCCCTTGTTTAGCTAAACCGTCAGCTAGGGAATTAGCCAATCTTTTAACCCAACATGTCTTAACTTCCATCTCCCGCACCAGCCACTTGAATTTCCTCCTCTCATTGTTGTACTTCCATAAGCCATTGTGATCTTTAATCAGCCACCCTATCACCACCTCTGAATCCCCTTCAATTATGAGTTTCCTGATGTTCAACTCCTTAGCTTTCCGGACTCCTTCCATAACTAGAAAGATCTCAGCTCTAAGGGAGTCACCCACTCCAATTGGGCCTGAGAAAATAGCAAAAATTACCCCATTTTCATCCCTAAAAACACCCCCAATCCCCGATTGTCCCAGATTTCCCCTACTACACCCATCAAAGTTTAATTTCAAGAATCCACCAGGTGGAGGGGTCCAAGCCACACTCATTACTGACTTGGTCTGTGTGCAATTTGCAATTTCACTCCACTTCCTCAACATGCCATCCACAGTATAATCTGTGAATATCTTCAAAGATTTCAGCCACTGTACCGCCCTAATATGTATGATAGCCCTCAGGCTGCTCCTCTCTCAGCTTCTGAGAATATCCTGGAGTTTCTTTCTTCCCAAAGTGTCCAACATACTACAGCCCTTAGTCCTCTCCACATAGTCCTTTCCCTTTTTATCCGCCACCTGAAAAAAGAAGGGGAAAAAAGGCCCTGCAAGTCTAATGGAGGATTCCAGCTACATCCAAATAGAGAGAAAGCCCAATCCCAAATTGACCTCGCAAAATGGCAAGACACCAGTAGGTGAAAACTAGTCCCCCCATCCGCTTTACAAAGAACACACCACTGAGGTGACAAGCAAGTATTGGGTCTCTTATTTTGGAGTAGATCACCAGTGTTGATTCTTACCAGATAGACTTCCCAACAAAAACTGCCAATCCTAGGAGGTATTGCTCTACACCAAACCTCATCAACAAGGAAAGGGGGGAAAGTAGGACTGGTGGACTAACTTAAGACTTTGAAGAAAGAAGCACAAGAAAGATGCCATTGGGGGTAGGTGTCCAAATTCTAGAATCCGCCCTAGTGGGGTCTAAGACAACGTTATCAAGAAATGCAATAAGGCTCGAAATATTATCGAAGTCTAAGTCCCTCAAATCCCTTCTTAGACCCAAGTTCCACCCAATCCCAGAAGTGGAAGAGAACGGGGTGGTGAAAGACGAGATTGGCTCATTTTCAAATCAGAAAGAGCATACAAAGAAGGAAATTGATCCTTTAGAGGGGCACTCCCCACCCAGGTTTATTCCCAAAGTTTTATGAAGTTATCGGAATTCAAATCATACTTGAGATATTAGGGGAGAAAACTGGTAGCAGGTCATGAATGGCTTTCCAAGGATAATTGCTTGTGGTCCTAGCTCTGATTCAAGTGTCCCATCCATTGTGCTCCAACCCATGTATACTTGCCACTATTCTAGCCCGTAGCTTCTCCGTCTCCATAGGGAACCTCCACAACCACTTTCCCAACAAAGTCATATTCCTTCTCCTAATACTCCCAAGCCCCAAACCACCACAAGTCTTACACCTACACACTATCTCCCAGCTAACTCTATGATCCCTCTTCTCCTCCCCCAACTCCCACAGGAAATCTCTCATTAGCTTCTCCAATCAGTTAGCAACCTTCACTGGGATTTTAAACACCGACAAAAAAAAAGATGGGTAAATTAGCAAGCGTGGCCTTAATTAGTGTAATTCTCCCACCAAGAGAGAGGAAGTTCTTTCTTCTCCTCTCCCGGCTCCCACAGGAAATCTCTCATTAGATTCCCCAATCTGTTAGCAACCTTCATTGGGATTTTAAACACTGACAGGAAAAAAATGGGTAAGTTAGCAAGCGTGGCCTTAATTAGTGTAATTCTCCCTCTTACTACTACATGAAAGTTGAATTATTTATCAAAAGGTCGGAAAGTGACTATGATTAAAGAACATATTGTCAAATCTTCCCTCTTACTACCTTCCACCATTCCCAATTCCTTCAAAGATAGCTACAAACCAGAGACGCTTTTTATGGAAGGATTGCAGGGTTAAAGACAAGTTTCATTCGATGGATTGGATAGAATACAATTCACAAAATCAGGCAGTGGTTTGGGATTTTGCAAGTTGAAGAAGATGAATGTGGTTCTCCTTCGTAAATGACATTGGCAATAAAACAGAAAAACAAAGGAGTAGCAAGAGGCAGCCTATTGGAGCCAAATTTGGGATTATAAATGGTGGATAGGACCCAGTACAAAGGATTAGATCATTTGGATGCTCAGTACGGAAGAAATAGAGAAAGCCTATGATTCTATTATAATTGATGTGACCACTGAGATGGGAGGTTGATCCTGGATGCTTGGTAGGCCAACAGGCCCCTCATGGACAATTTCCCAACCATCTATGCAATTGCGGAAGGGGAGTAGCAGAACTACAAATGGAAGGGGGCAAAAGCTTTTGGACTCCAAAGTTCCACAGAAACCTGTTTGATTGGGAAATTCCAGAAGTTGTTAAGACTTTATTTGAAATGCAGATGTTTGCACTCAAAGGCAGGTATTATGGACCAGTATCTATAGAGGTGGAGTGAGATATCATGACCTGGGACCAATTAATACATTGGTAAAAGCCGGTTTTGTTACAAACAAATCTTTATTTTGAAAACAGCATCCTTTTTGGCTAATCAGATAAGCTGATCAGTTTTTTTTTAATCTTGCTTTCGGTATACTTTGTTAAAATGATTTCTTGGGGATCTTTTTGTGAATTCTGATGTATAGTTCCTGGCTGTACATGGTTGATCTGTCCACACAAAAAATCTGTGTTTACAGCATACATTTTTTTTGATAAATAAAAATTAAACCCAAATTCTGTAAAAACTAGCATACTCATAAATCATAATATAAACCAATCTAGCCATTTTTCCTTTCCTACAAGAATATGAAAATTCACTTCAAAATATTCTACAGACAAGATATGATTTCATAATTTCAATTCAAATATCAATTCAGCTCAGAACCTGTCTATTGTGCAGAACTAAAATGCGAAAAATAGTCCTGCACAGAACTTACGAAGGATTACAAAAGCTGCCAAAACCAATTGAAAATAAGTTAAATCTAAATAAACATACAGCTATGTGTTTCTTGAGCAAAAGCATCCTGATACAATTCAACTATTTTGTTCATCTGCATCTTTATTCTTCTTCTTCTTCTCCTTCTTCTTTTTCTTCTCACTTCTATCTGCATCCTCATCGCTGCCACCAGTGCTTGTAAGCAATCCAGAGGCATCACCATCCTCAGCCTTTTTGCTTTTCTTCTTCTTTTTCTTCTTCTCAGACTTTTCAACTTCAGAGGATTCGGATTCGTCCTTTACCTTATCCTTCTTTTTCTTTTTCTCTGCCTTCTCTGTATCAGAGGATCCTCCAATTTCACCATTTTCTTTGTTTTTCTTCTTCTTTTTCTTCTTGTCCTTCTCAGTTTCAACTACTTCCTCTATCTCCTCCTTCACCTTCTCAACACCTTCTTCAACTTTTACCTTTTTGGCAGGAACAGGAACAGGGCTATTCTTGTCTTCATCTAACTTACGTTTACGGCCTTCCCCATCTTCCCCCTCCTTATGTTTCTTCTTCTTTTTCTTTTCTTCCTCAACTATACCTGTTTCACCCTTCTCAGGAACTGGTGCAGCGGCAAGACCTGCAACCATAGAATCACCTCCTGTAGGAAGCACCACATTTCTTAGCCACTCTGCTGGTGTCTTCTCATTTGGCTTTCCATGTTTATCCAACTTACCATCTGCAATCAGCTTCTTCTTCATTGAAGCCCTCGGCCCCAATCCCCATTTTCTTGGATAAGTATCTCGATCCATCACTACCCTCTTAATCCTTGCCACCACACCGTGATCACAAGTCGCCATTACTGCTGTTGTCATCTCCGCAATACCCAATGCAATTGCCTCCCCCTTGGTGGTCATCAGCACAACCTCCTCACCAACTTCAATATCATTTTCAAACCTCAGTAACCCTGGTATCATCAGCTTGGCACCGTAACAGATAGCATTAACCGCCGAATCCTTCACAACTAACCTCTTGTAACTCGTCAACAGTACTTCAAGGGGCATGATAACCCGCCTCAGATAACTCTCATCTCTGTAATTATCATAAAGCCACTGAGCATCCATCACATCGTGCATGGTAACCATGTTATCCTTCTCACCCGAAATACCGGACCGAACACGCCGGAGCTCCTGCATATGCCCTCCGACGCCCAAAATCAGACCCAAATGAACACAAAGCGTCCTTACATAGGTACCTGCCTCGCAAGAAATCCAAAAAACAACCAAATGTTTATCTGGGTCATACTCGAGAAGCTTACTTTCGTAGATCGTTCGAATCCGAAGCTGGCGCTTGACAGCAGAAATCAGCGGCGGCCGCTGAAACAGAGCTCCAGTAAGCGTCTCAAGTGCTCGAGCCACCTTGCCGACATCGGGCACCGCAGAATGAAGCCGGGCAACGCAGACGTACTCTTTTCCGGCACCCTGTTGAGATTTTACGAGTCGGGTCGCCCTGTTGATGCAAACGATGAGGTTGCCAGTGACTTTCGGATCAAGGGTTCCGCTATGGCCGGTCTTATCAACTCGGAGAATACGTTTAATCCAGGCCACAACTTCGTGAGAAGATGGGTTAGCAGGTTTGTCGAGATTGATGATACCGTACTGTATGTACTGATCAAGGGGGCGCTTGAGAGGAGAGTAACCGGAGGGAAGAGGAGTGTAGTGACCGGTGCGGACGTTAAGGCGGTCGTAATTCTTGAGGAGGATTGGCCACTGGGAGGTGTCTAAGGAAGGAGTGAAGCTCTGAGGTTTGATCAGGTAATCGTCGTTCTGGGTCGGCGCAGAATCGATGGGTACCAGAGATTTGGTTCCTCCATTTTCTTCTTGACCCTCTTTGTTGATGCCGCTGCTTTTCTTCTTCTTCTTCTTTTCTGAGCGCGAGAACTCAATCTCGGACATGTCTGACAGCCTGAGTGAGTCGTCTGTATGTGTGTGCGCGCGCTCGAGACAGAGAGTGAGAGGGAGAGAATGAAAGGTGAGGGTACTGGGGGGTTTCTAGGGTTTTAGAGTGAGGGTTTTGTGAGATTTTACTATTTGTGTCTGTTTGGGCCGGGCTATGGGGATCGAGTGATAACACCTTCTGGCTTGCAACTGGGCCGGGTTAGTGTTGAGATTGGGATTAGGGTATCAGAAACCGTACAATTTATTTATTGGGTAACTTTTATTTTTCATAAATTGACTTAGGAGGTATTTGTAGCATAAATGAGAAATTGGGTGGTAAGTAAATATGAAACACACCACATCCCAATAGGGTAGTTGTTTTACAATGTGGATAAAAATGTGTGGATCAAGGTGTAGTGCATTTCTTGTGTTTGATTCCATGTTTCTCAACTACAACATTTAAGATAACATATGTCATTAATCATTAAAAAATGATATTTATTTTTTAGTAATATACATAATATAATAATAATAGTAAATTGCTAAGAATTTTAATAATTAATATTAATAATAATTAATAATATTAAATAACACATAATAACATTAATATTAATAATAAATGAATAGTAAAATTAATGATATTTTATAATATTAACAACAATATTAATAACATTTGATAATAAGTAATAATATAAATAATAATTAATATTAATAAAAGTAATAATCAAAACTTAACAATTATATAATAATATTAACATTAATTTAATATTATTTAATGAGTTCTCTCTCTCTCTCTCTTTTTATTTCTCACCATTCACAACAAAGCAAAGTGGAGAGGGATCTCTGCTCTGCTCTGAGTTTGGAAGAACAAAGAAAGAAGAAGAAGAAGAAGAAGAAGAAGAAGGGAGAGAGAGAGAGAGAGAGGTGGGAGAGATTTGCCACCCGATGTTCATCGTTCGGAAGAGGAAAAAAGTGAACAGTATATTACCCTTTTTTTATATTTTTTTAAAAGTTAACATTTTTCAAAAATTATATTCAATTAATTATTTTTATTGATATTAGGGGCCAAAAGTTGCCCGGCAATAACCCCTTTAATAATTTATTATTAAAAAACAAATTAAATCAGATCAGATTCAATATTTGACATCTTGGTGGATTTGAATTTGAATTAATATTTATGAGATCCGATCAGATCTTCTAGTTGGATATGATCTGTTTACATCCCTACAGCGAGTCCAAGAGCATATAATTTCTCTTTTAAATGCGTGCGGTGCTTAGTAAGCAATTGGGTTTTGAATTTTTGATGGATGACAATATGGTATCATAATTAGACAAAGCAGGTTGTTGCACTTAGACTGAAATGATGAATTCGCCACCCACCATCACTGCCTTGGGATGGATTGATAGTAATGGAGTTCTCTACCTTCACCTTCACCACTCCCATCTCTAAGTTAAAAATAACATGTCTTGTAATTCCTTTATCTCCTCTATAAACAAATGTGTGTTTCTATTCATTAAGGTGAATATTCAATAAAAAACTCATAGGGTAGAAGGATCAGTCCATTGGCTAGGGTATGCTTTGAAATTTTGAAACAAAATGAAGTATAAAAAAGTCACAAGGTATATTTAAGTCTTTTCTAAAAAATAGTAAGGAGGTATGTTTAAGTCTTTATTTTGATAGAAAATTTTATATTCTATCAAAGTTTGGATAAGAAATTTAATTGTGTGTTTTTATCTACACTGTATGTATGTATCACACCACAATACACGATGCACTGTGGACAAAAATGGGTGGACCAAATTACACCACACCCTATAGGTGTTTTACAAGGTGTATAGTTCAATCCACATTTTGTTTTTTATTCCATACATTTCACATACAACTAGTGAGATGATCTGTCCAATTGATAAAAAATAAAACTATTTTATGTTTCCAAGCAATATAAATAATTAAAAAATAAATCATGAATAATACAAAATAGTATTAATTATCTATAATATAAATAATTATTAAAAATAGTGAAAGAATTTGTAAAACCTTCATTTTAATAAAAGATTAATATGTCTTATTTTTAAAAATAAAAGATTTATTGAGTAATTAGTTAAAAATTATTAGATGTGAAGAGTAGTAGTACTAGGAATGGTAGTAATTACGATGCTCTTAGTGGCGGTATTTTCCAACGGTACTCCTAAGGTAAATAATAGTAGGTAGGGTAAATTGTGAAGTATGTGATCAACCCACTTATTGACCTTAAATATGCAAATCTCCTGGAGAGCGAACTTGGAATTTTCTCTCCTGCACGCACATCCACCATTGTTCCTATGAAGTGTTAGTTGTTACATAGCAGAGTACCCCGCTAAGAAAAAGAAAAGGAAGAAATATTACACTAATATGGTAAGCCTCTAGGGGGCCTAAACTTGGTTTTATTGTTTTTTGTGTGTGTTTGATATCCGTTAATCACCCTATTTAGTGCCTCCCCTAGGCCTTGAGAATTGAGCCCACCCAACTTGGAAATTTCTCCTACACATTCACTATGCTTCCTATAGTGTCTCACATATCCTTTAAACACTTTAGAAGGCTCTTACAGGTGTCACCCTATTTAATGTTACCCCCCTTTCCCTTCTCCCTTCTCTTAGGGGCAGAGTTAGGGGATCTTGGCCTTGGACACATCTTTTTTTTCGCTACTTACTTAGAGGGTCTCCTGCGGGCCTAAACTTGGATCTTTTTTTTTTCTTTTTTACATATTTACTAATCACCTTTAGGGGAGGCAATTAGATGGTTGGGTTGGATTGGATTTGGGTTGAGCTTCAACCCAACCCGTTTGACCCACTATGTTTTTGTTACGTATCTACTAGCCTATTTAGGAAAATTTAAATAGGTTGGCTTCAACCCAAAACCACCATAACCCAATCCAATCCGTGCAACTCATTAATCCTAGAAAAATAGAATATAACATAAATTACATAAAAATATAACAAAATATATCAAAAAACATAGAAAACAAACAAAGCAAAAATTATAAGAAAATATAACAACAATTATAAATAAACATAGCAAACAAAAAAATAACAAAAATTATAAGAAAGAAGAAAATATTACAAAAATATAAATAAAGATACAAAATGAAAAAAAAAATGCAGAACCCTAAAATGATGAAATTGAAGAAAAGCAGGAGTAAGAAATGAATCTATCGTTCGTGAGTGACATTGACAAAGACAAAGAGGACTTGAGGGTTTTTAGCAACTGAAAAGAGAGAATACCCTTGCCAAATAAGCCACAATTGATTGATTCGACACTAGACCTATTTCATGGATTGGGTAGCACGACAGGTTGGCCCGACCTAGCCTGTTCTTGATTGGGCTTGGACAGAATTTCAGGCCCATAAGCTTGAGCTTGGGCTTACAATAATAAGTCGGGATTGATAACATTATATATACATGCATTAGTTTATTAAATTACAATATAGGTAAAAGATTTTATGTATGAACCAGGCTTGGACATTTTCTATTAATAAAGAGGCAAAGTCCAGTCCAAACCCAGCGTGACATAGCCCATTAATAGATTTATTTGACACTAATTGATGAAGATTCTTCCACAGGAAGTCAAGTGGAAAGAAGAGGAAGAGTGAAAAAAGTGTAAGTCTTCAGGGTAAATATGCACTTTTGCCTGTGTTTGGCAACATTACATTTATAGATGTAAAAGTACATCTATAAAAAAGAAGTAAAAAAAAAACGCATATGTTTTATTGGAATTCATGTTTGCATCCACTACAGTTAAAAATCTGTTTGGTAAGAAGATAAATTTGTCAGTGTAAAACAAACTCAATTTGCAATTTATATGAACCATTTTATACTGTACATATTTGCATTCACACTTATTTGCATTGTTTCCAAACGCAGCATAAGAGGGAAGCTGGTGCTGAACGAAAAATTTAGATTTACACTACAAACACATGGTACATGAGATAATTGCTTGTCATCAATTCTATAGAGAGGATGAGTGGGTTGATCTTGATTCTATTGAACAATGCTCTCTTTGGTATATGGCCATTGAATTTCACATGCACCTTGTTCTGTCTCCACCCCAATGGCTTTGATTATTTAGTCTCTATTTGGATGAGTTTTTATTTTTATTTTTTTAAGCTTTGGATTGTGAGATAAAAATAAAAATGTGTTTTGAGCATTTGATAAGAGTTGGTTTCCAAAAATAATAATCTAGACGCAAAACATTGTTAAGCCTCAAAGCACAAAGCCTAAGGTCTTGTGTGTTTGCAGTGTAAATCTTGCATCTATTTCAGTTGTGTATCTGTTTATTTGTAGCTACCATCTGCATTCCTATCTGATACAAGAATTGTACTTTTTTTGTCTCATTTGCACCCATTTACAGTTCAAATTTTGCATCCCAAAAATGGATACAAAATTTGTACCAGCACTTCCTGAATGTTTTCTCATATAAACCAGGGATAACATCATGTAGGTTCTTCTTATACACTCCCAAACAAATAACATCCTAATCTCTATTCTCTTGGGCACCACTCCATTTTACTTCCTATTTTACTTTCTCAAAAATAAGACAAAGTCAAATCAAAACAAAATTAAACCAGAATTTGCACTCACATGCATCTACACTGGTGCAACTGAATTTTGCACTGCAAACAAACTAAGACTAAGGGCCTGTTTGGGTAGGCAGAAACTTTGATTGAATAGATTTGAAGAAGCTACTAAAAGAAGCTTCACTGGAAAGCCAATTTTTTGGCCGAACAACAGTGCATTTAGGCTTTTCAGATTTTTCAAGATCAATCATAAGCTGGCAAAGATGAGAGGCAGAAGGTCCTTGGGCCCTAAGGAACATGATTAGGGTTTAGGGTAGCAAGACAACTATGTCAAAGAACACAAGCATAAATACTTCGGGTTCTAATTCCCTAGCTTGTGAAGAGGTGTGTAGACAACAGCTGTCTTGGGGAGAATATCCATTGGGTTAATATTGTAATACAATGATGCTATCAGTGAAACAAAGGGATGGAAAAGGATGTTTTTTTCATTATTATTTTATTCCTATACAGAACTATGTATACCTTGTACATAAGCACCATCTTCTGGATTTTCAATAAAATTTACCTTTCTGACAAAAAAAAGTAGTCAAAAATTTGATGCCATATAAGTTGTTCTGTCATCAAGGGTTTAGTAACTAAAAAAAAGAATCAGACATTAACTTGAAATATCATAGGTCCCTAAGGTGCATGCTGTTAATTTTATTTATTTATTTATTTACACACAACAACTTTAAGTCTGCTTTTCTTGTTCCATTATTTTATTTTTAAGTCTAGTCTATTGCATTTTCAGTCTAATGACAACCTCATTATCTATTTTGCTTGATTTTGTCATGCTATGTTGCCCAAATGCAAACATGGATTGGAGATGGTGTCTGATATGGAATTTACACTAAAAATTGAAGCATCATACATGATACGACACCCTTGTGCAGGTATCCAGGTATATATAGCCATCATGTAGACATCCATATGGAAATTGTAGAATAACAGTCAACCAATGAAGCTGGTGCTTATCAAAAAAAAAGACAAAAAGACAAAAAGAGTCTACGAATGAAGAACTCATGGCAAGAAAAGAGAAAATCAATGTCTTGACAGAAGAAAGGCACAAGGAAAGATGGTCACATAACATTAGAATTTAGAACATAACATTCTGACACATTAAGTTCAACTGCTCCAAATCTGTGAGTCATGCATCAAGCCTTCAACAATTAAACAAGTAGGAGAGACAACAAAATAAGAAGACCAGAAATAAGGAAGAACGCCAAATAAATTGTCTCATTTATTATGAAAACTTAAAAGAATACAAGCAACATCATTTAGTAATTATCAATCTATATAATTACTCACCTAGGGAAGTGCATCCCAAGGAAAGGACAACAGTGAGATAGAAAAGGCATTGCAACTTTAGGAATTGTAAGACCAAATTGATGATTCTTTATATTGTATTATTGTACTTTAGTACTGCTGGTCAAGACTATCATTGGGTAATAGCCCTACTTATTGAAGGTGTTCTCCTTGGGAAGTCGGGAGAACAATAGAGACTGTCCTTTTAAAGCTAAAACCAAAAGGGACTGCTACAATTAGGATGCACATTCAGGATTGTAGGACCAACGTACAGATTTGGAGTCCGTCTATTTCTTTTCATTTGACTGCTGCAGTCAAGCCACAAACATATTTTGTTCAGGACTTCGAGGTAAAAGGGCATTAATAAATAAGGACTTTTCATAAAAATATGGATATCCACCAGATCATTCCATTCAGCCTTCAACTATGCAACAAAAATGAACCTCATTAGTCATTACATTGTCATGCTTTCAGAAAATAGATCAGTGGGATTCTTAAAAGTTACTGCATAGGTGAGCTTGTAAGATAAAAGCAAATGTTTTCTCTATTCTTTTCTTTTTTTTTTCTGACTGTCAATAACTAGGGCTTATCAATGGAGTTCCTTGTAAGGTATTCTTAAGCATGAACGAGATTGGTTAAAACCACTCCAGTCAATTCATATGTTGTTGATCAACATGGCCATATATTTTAACACATTCACAATGTGGTAGTTATTACCAACCTAAAAAATGAATAAAAAGTCAATAAACCACAGTGGGAACTTTTCATACTTGAATTTGCAGTTTATTCATCTTTTAATATCCCTGAACAGAGTTGAGATTATAGTTATGGTAATAAAGAAGAATCCATAAGACAGACCCAGTCTGGGTTACAATGTAAAGTTGATGTGAGAAGGTATATGACCAAATTCCTGTTGGGCAGTTTGGGGGGTTTAAATATGTTGGATTGCAAGTTGCTACTAAGTGCAAATGTAGTGTAATTTGGAACCTTGTAATTGGACTCTTTGAGAGGAAGTTGTCCTCATGAAGTCATGGAAGTCGAATTATTTATCAAAAGGAGGGAAAATTATTATAATAAAGGAAAAACCTAGAAAAAAATTAGAGGCACTTTTCATGGAAGAACAGTAGGGTTGAAGACAAGGTTCATTTTGTGGATTGGATAGAAACTAATTCACAAAATCAGGCAGTGGCTTAGGATTTTGCAAGTTGAAGGATATGAATGTGGCTCTCCTTGGCAAATGACATTGGCAATAAAAAAGAGAAACAAAAGAGCAGCTAGAGGCAGCCTATTGGAGCCAAATTTGGGATTACAAATGGTGGATAGGATCCAGGACAAAGGTTTACATCCTTAGGATGCTCAGTATGGAAGAGAGAAAGCCTAAGATTCTTTTATTATTGATATGACCTCTGAGATGGGAGGTTGATCCTGGATGCTTGGTATGCCAACAGGCCCTTCATGGACATTTTCCCAAGCCTCTATGCAATTGCAGAAGGGGAGTGGCAGCACTACAATTTAGTGGAGAGGGATATCATGTTTCCACTGAAAGGCAGGTATGATGGACCAGCATCTATGGAGGTGGAGAGGGATATCATGACCTGTGACTAATTATACATTGGTAAAAGCCTGTTTTGTTACAAACCAATCTTATACCATAATATTCATTCTGATTTTATGTGATATTGATCCATCGTCCATGGGAAAAGCCTACTTTAACAATCATAAAATTAAACCTGAATTCTGTAAAAACGAGCATACTCGTAAATCATAATATAAACCAAGCTAGTCATTTTTCATTTCCTACAAGAATATGACAATTCACAGAAAAAGATACTACAGACTAGATATGATTTCATAATTTCAATTCAAATATCAAATTAGCTCAGAATCTGTCTATTGTGCAGAACTAAAATATGAAAAATAGTCCTGCACAGAACTTACAAAGGATTAATAAGCTGCCAAAACCAATTAAAAATAAGTTAAACCTAAATAAACATACAATTGCAGAAGGGGAGGGCAGAACTACAATTGGATGGGGGCAAAAGCTTTTGGACTCCAAAGTTCCACAGAAACCTGTTTGATTGGGAAATTCGAGAAGTTAGTAAGATTTTATTTGAATTGCAGATGTTTGCACTGAAAGGCAGGTATTATGGACCAGTTTCTATGGAGGTAGAGTGGTATATCATGACCTGGGACCAATTATACATTGGTAAAAGCCTGTTTTGTTACAAACCAATCATGTATTTTTGAAAACAGCATCCTTTTCGACTAATCGGATAAGCTGATCAGTTTTTTTGAATCTTGCTTTCGGTATACTTTGTTAAAATGATTTTTTGGGGATCCTTTTGTGAATTCTGATGTATAGTTCCTGGCTGTGCAAGGTTGATCTGTCGACACAAAAAATCTGTGTTTACAGCATACTTTTTTTTTATAAATAAAAATTAAACCCAAATTCTGTAAAAACTAGCATACTCATAAATCATAATATAAACCAATCCAGCCATTTTTCCTTTCCTACAAGAATATGAAAATTCACTTAAAAAGATTCTACAGACAAGATATGATTTCATAATTTCAATTCAAATATCAATTCAGCTCAGAACCTGTCTATTGTGCAGAACTAAAATGCGAAAAATAGTCCTGCACAGAACTTACGAAGGATTACAAAAGCTGCCAAAACCAATTGAAAATAAGTTAAATCTAAATAAACATACAGCTAAGTGTTTCTTGAGCAAAAGCATCCTGATACAATTCAACTATTTTGTTCATCTGCATCTTTATTCTTCTTCTTCTTCTCCTTCTTCTTTTTCTTCTCACTTCTATCTGCATCCTCATCACTGCCACCAGTGCTTGTAAGCAATCCAGAGGCATCACCATCCTCAGCCTTTTTGCTTTTCTTCTTCTTTTTCTTCTTCTCAGACTTTTCAACTTCAGAGGATTCGGATTCGTCCTTTACCTTATCCTTCTTTTTCTTTTTCTCTGCCTTCTCTGTATCAGAGGATCCTCCAATTTCACCATTTTCTTTGTTTTTCTTCTTCTTTTTCTTCTTGTCCTTCTCAGTTTCAACTACTTCCTCTATCTCCTCCTTCACCTTCTCAACACCTTCTTCAACTTTTACCTTTTTGGCAGGAACAGGAACAGGGCTATTCTTGTCTTCATCTAACTTACGTTTACGGCCTTCCCCATCTTCCCCCTCCTTATGTTTCTTCTTCTTTTTCTTTTCTTCCTCAACTATAACGGTTTCACCCTTCTCAGGAACTGGTGCAGCGGCAAGACCTGCAACCATAGAATCACCTCCTGTAGGAAGCACCACATTTCTTAGCCACTCTGCTGGTGTCTTCTCATTTGGCTTTCCATGTTTATCCAACTTGCCATCTGCAATCAGCTTCTTCTTCATTGAAGCCCTCGGCCCCAATCCCCATTTTCTTGGATAAGTATCTCGATCCATCACTACCCTCTTAATCCTTGCCACCACACCGTGATCACAAGTCGCCATTACTGCTGTTGTCATCTCCGCAATACCCAATGCAATTGCCTCCCCCTTGGTGGTCATCAGCACAACCTCCTCACCAACTTCAATATCATTTTCAAACCTCAGTAACCCTGGTATCATCAGCTTGGCACCGTAACAGATAGCATTAACCGCCGAATCCTTCACAACTAACCTCTTGTAACTCGTCAACAGTACTTCAAGGGGCATGATAACCCGCCTCAGATAACTCTCATCTCTGTAATTATCATAAAGCCACTGAGCATCCATCACATCGTGCATGGTAACCATGTTATCCTTCTCACCCGAAATACCGGACCGAACACGCCGGAGCTCCTGCATATGCCCTCCGACGCCCAAAATCAGACCCAAATGAACACAAAGCGTCCTTACATAGGTACCTGCCTCGCAAGAAATCCAAAAAACAACCAAATGTTTATCTGGGTCATACTCGAGAAGCTTACTTTCGTAAATCGTTCGAATCCGAAGCTGGCGCTTGACAGCAGAAATCAGCGGCGGCCGCTGAAACAGAGCTCCAGTAAGCGTCTCAAGTGCTCGAGCCACCTTGCCGACATCGGGCACCGCAGAATGAAGCCGGGCAACGCAGACGTACTCTTTTCCGGCACCCTGTTGAGATTTTACGAGTCGGGTCGCCCTGTTGATGCAAACGATGAGGTTGCCAGTGACTTTCGGATCAAGGGTTCCGCTATGGCCGGTCTTATCAACTCGGAGAATACGTTTAATCCAGGCCACAACTTCGTGAGAAGATGGGTTAGCAGGTTTGTCGAGATTGATGATACCGTACTGTATGTACTGATCAAGGGGGCGCTTGAGAGGAGAGTAACCGGAGGGAAGAGGAGTGTAGTGACCGGTGCGGACGTTAAGGCGGTCGTAATTCTTGAGGAGGATTGGCCACTGGGAGGTGTCTAAGGAAGGAGTGAAGCTCTGAGGTTTGATCAGGTAATCGTCGTTCTGGGTCGGCGCAGAATCGAAGGGTACCAGAGATTTGGTTCCTCCATTTTCTTCTTGACCCTCTTCGTTGATGCCGCTGCTTTTCTTCTTCTTCTTCTTCTTTTCTGAGCGCGAGAACTCAATCTCGGACATGTCTGACAATCTGAGTGAGTCGTCTGTGTGTGTGTGCGCGCGCTCGAGACAGAGAGTGAGAGGGAGAGAATGAAAGGTGAGGATACTGGGGGGTTTCTAGGGTTTTAGAGTGAGAGGGTTTTGTGAGATTTTACCATTTGTGTGTTTGGGCCGTTGGGCTATGGGGATCAAGTGATTAACACCTTCTGGGTTGCAACCGGTTCCGTACCCAAACCTGGTCTCTGGCCAAAAATCATTGAATCAGTCAACGATTTGTTCAATGGTTTTTGACCATTCTTATTTTTAATTATTTTTTTAATTTTTATTGTCAGAACGGGCCATTCGAAGACCAGACAGTCGAACCGTTGACCTGAAAACCAGTGGCCATAACGGTTTTGTTTCCAGGTCATTTTTTCTAAATGTCAATAATTAGATGAAATAACTTTGTAGTCCTATGGGAATGGTGGACATTGCAAGGGATATCAAAACCTTGAAAAATAAATCCAAAGTGACTTTAAACACAAAAAAAAAATGGCAGTAAATCCACCAAACTGGAAAAACCAAGGAAAAAATAAAAAAAAATCAAGTGTAACTGCTTTGAGACGGAGCCAAACATACATACAATCAAAGAAAGAGATAAAAGTAGATCGTCTTGTAAAAAAAAAAACTTGTACAAGAAAATCCAAAGAAAAAACAAAAGGGAATAAATAAAATGGTGGTAAACCCTAGACCATTTTGGAGGATCTTAAAGAAAAAGACCAAACACAAAAAAAAACAAAAGGCTGAGTTTGGAGTACAAATACAAATATGTAGAGTGCAAAACCTTGTATTTTGTATTATTTTGTATGTATTTGCACTGTACATATTTACATTTGTACTCCTTCCTAACTCAACCAAAGTAGAAAATGGAAAAAAAAAGGAATATATCACACATGCTTGAATAAAGCCCACAGTAGAAAAAACCTTTGAATAGTGAAAATCCAAAAGCATAAAAACCATAATTTTCAAACCGTCCTTGACCTAGATGGACGGACATTTTGGTCATTTTTTTTAAATAAAAAATTATTAAATGTAAAGAGTAAAAGTGATGAAGGAATGGTAGAAATGGCAGTGCTCTCAATGGCGGTATTCTCCGATGGTAATCTTTTGGGTGAAATAATTTAGCTAAGCTAAAATGTAAAGTAATGGATAATTCTTTTGGTATTTCATTATAGTGGAAGGGAACAAACAAAGTGTTTTTGATAGACGACAAATTGTTATACAATGTGGACCAATCCATGATATATTGTAGATCAATCCACACTATCTATCTATCTATATCTATATAAATATAAATATGTATATATATATATATTAAAACAAAGCTGTCAAGAAAGTTTTTCTTTTTTTTGAATTTTTTATTTTTATTATTTCATTTCATTTTTGAAACAACTGATGAGATGCACTTTTCCAATAACCTAAATAATATTTTCTCGTAAAATTACTCCTAAACTACCTCTCCCACTTTCTCCAAAACTATCTCTAATTCCTATTTATCTTCGAAATTATCTCAAATTCCTATTTATCTCCAAAATTATCTCTAATTTACTAGAGAGTTTCTCTCCTACATTATCTCTAATTCCTATTTATCCTCTCCCCTACTTTTTATCTATATCTATCTAAACAAAGTTGGGATTAAAAATTTAAGAATTATTTAAATATTCTAACAAAATTCTATAATAAGTTTAAAATATTTATTAAAAACACAAAATATATTGAAATTAATAATAATTCAATATATTACAAAATTAATAATGAAATTATGTAATAAATTAAAAAAAAATCTAAAAAGTAGAAAATTGATTATAACATAATATTGAAATTAATAATAATTTAATATTTTTACATGATATTGTAAATAATTAATTTCACTTATATCAAGTAATAATTTGAGAGAATAACTTTCATGAAAATTAATATTTATTAATAATAATTTTAAACTCTTAATTTGTATTTATTATCTAATTATATATACTAAAATTAATATTTATTATCTTTTGTGATTATGTATAAATTTATTTTGTTTTGTTATTTAATAGAAAACTTTCAATAATTATTGGAGATTAAATTACTATTGTTGAAATTTTTAAATTTAATTTATTGTACTTATTGTATTTATTGTATTTTTGTTATAAGTTATTGGTTAATATTTATTAGAGATTAAACTATTATTTGGGATTATACTATTTACTGACTAAGTTATTATATTTTTAGTACTTATTGTATTTTTGTAATTATTGTATTTTTCATTATCAATATATTTTTAATAATTGTGTATTTTTGCTTTAAATTTTCAATAATTATTGAAGATTAAACTATTGTTATTTATCAGAGATAAGACTATTAATTTAGTTGAAATTATGAGTATACATGAGTTGGTTTGGTTCAATCGTAGGCTATTTCGCCAACCAAATTGACCTGGTCAGGTTAGGGAGTTGGTTAGCTAAAACCAACTAACCTTTTGTGAGAACGAACCCACACAAGTTGTATCGGTTTGGGTCGAATTTTTTGTTTGGTCAGTCTGTTCAAAAGATTTAAACTTAAAAATTTAATTTAATTTTAAAAATTATAGTGCAATTATTAAAAAATAAATGTAAAAATTAGATTTATGATATAAAACATTTTAAACTAAGAAATATGGGAAAATTTCCACTTTTCTATATTAAAAATTATATTTAAAATAATATATATATATGGTTAGGTCGTTCGATTTTGGTTGGTTTACAAATGGCCAAAGTGAAATTAATCCAACTTGGTCGAATTGGGAAATTTTTTAACCAAAACCAACCTAAAATACTAGAAAACCGACCAACTCGGGACGAGTTAATTGGGTTGATCGGTTTCATCAATTTGATAAATAAACCTAACTTGAGTTAATTACTATTATTTCTGTATTATAAAAAAATTATTAAAAGTAGTATATAAAATATGAATAATTATTAATTACTTAAAAAGTTGAAAATATAAAACAATTGTATACTCTTATGTGTTTTTATTAGTTATTAGAACACACTTTAGGAATGACAATTTTCCCCATCCCCGACGGGGACCCGAATTCCCCGACCCGATGGGGCTGGGACAGGGGATTGTTTTGGCGGGGCAGGGAGGGGACGGAGACGGGGATTAATAGGAATCCCTGGTCGAGGTTGGGGTCAAGGTTGGGGATTAAGGTCCTTGCCTCGCCCCGACCCCGACCCCGATTATGTATATATATATATATTAAATGTTATTTATATTAAATATACTATTATATTATGTATATTATATATATATATATATATCAAAACATATTTAAAACATTATTTATAATTTAAAATTTTTATTTATTAAATAAATTTATTTTAAAAAATACTATTATTTGAAAACATTTTGGGGATTCGGGTTCCCACGGGGAACCCATTCCCGTCAGGGATCAGGGATGGGGTTAATTTCAGAATCAGGGTCAGGAAAGGGGAATATGATCCCCGCCCCGTTGCCATTCCTACACACCTTATAGTTTTGCATATTTACTTAAACCTACCTTATACTTTTCATTTTACTAAAACATCCCATATATTTTACAACTTATTTACTTAATTAACCTTTCATTAAGAAGTGTTTGTTTTGCCATTAGGCCCATGATTTTTTATTATAAAAATACCCTTAACACTTTTTTGTATAAAAAACAAAATTGACCAAATATAGCCAATAGAGTGGATGCCCGTGTCTTATTAAGGGCAAAAATGGTATTTTTATTTTGTTTTGATTAAATTTCTTTAAATGAACATTAGGGTCAACACTGTCATTTTTCACTATCATCTAATGGAAAATTGATTAAATCCATTGCAAATTATAAGTGGTGTTTTAGTAAAATGCTAACTATACGGTAGATTTTAGCAAATCCATAAAACTATAAGGGGTATTTTATTATATGACCATTTCTATTATTTAGCTTTTTCTTAATAAATCCCGTGCACCGCACAGGTCCCCGCTAGTACTCTAATTGAGATGCAACTATTCTCATGGTGCATACCAAAATGGTCTGCACCACAAGTCACACTTTCGAACACTTATTTGTTTCAAATCTGATTATATTCACTCTTCGTTTAACGTGGCTCTTGGCATGTACATTCTTCTTGATTTATGTGAATGATATTGGCATTTAAGTTTTGACCCCCAATGCCTTATGACTATGTTGCAATAGAATTTTGAATAGCATCCACCCACACATTGAGAATCTCATATATTTATATTAAATTCATGGAAGATGTTTCCAATGTATGGTCGAATTTCCATGCTTTTTATGAATTTCCAAGTTGGTTTTAGGGTTTAGGGATTTACCCTACCTCGGTGAAACCGAACTTGTTTTGAAATAAATCCCAAAATACTTTTGAGGATGTGAAGATTTGAACTTAAGCACTCATGATTACAAAAAAAAACCATGGTCTCACTTAACTATTGAGTTACTTAAATGATTGATTATTTGTTTTTCATTTTAATATTTGAATGTGTATAATAAGTAATGCACAGGGCAATATTTATAAAATTTAAACTATAATAATTAGTTTTGAACCATATATTAATATATTCCAATAATCTACATATGAAGTACTCAATTTAATCAATAAAAATAACATAAGTTTATATTGTATTAATTGAAAATCAATATTTTACAAAACATGTTTTTATAAGTGGGATAGTAAAGAAAAACAGGTTCCACGGGTAGACCCTAAATTGACCCTGGAACCACCAAAGCTAGAATTGACTTTCACATGGTAGGTTCCGGTTCCAAAATCCTGAAACTGACCCCTAATGGTAGGTTTTAAGTTATGCCATGCATGGAACCAAACCAAACTGACCCATGCTCACCCCTAGGCTATAAAGAGGATACTAAGGTTTCATGGCATTTGTCTAACACTCGCATCTTCTCTCTATCATCCATGCATTCAGCGATGTTGATTGGGATGATCACAAATCTCAATAGGGTGCTACATCTACCTTGGAAACAACCTACTCTCCTAATCATCCAGAAACAACCAATTGTATCCAAGTCAAGTATCAAAATTGAGTATAGAAGTATTGCAATGGCCACATATGAACTCCTATAGCTATGTTCATTACTTAGGTTTTCCATTGCCCTAGCCCCCCATCTTATGGTTTAATAATCTTGGCATCACATACTTGAGTGCCAGCCTTGTACTCCATGCTAGGGCCAAACAAATTGAATTGGGCATCCACTTTGTTCAAGATCAAGTAAGCAAAAGACTACTCATTATGAAGTTTATTTCTTCCAAAGACTACCTCTACAATATCATGGACAAACCCCTTTGTGTGAACAATGATTTTCTTGTCTCTATGGCAAGCTGAACGTTCCCTTCCTCATGTTCACCTTGAAAGGAGATGTCAAGGAGAATAACACCAAACATAACTGTTGTGTTGCATGGTTGTGCATGGACACTTAACATGAGCTATAGATCACCAACCTTATCCATTTTAATTACTTTCTCTTCTTATCCTTATCTTGTATGCTATAGCAAGTTGTTATCTTTATTCTTTGATGTTAACAATTGTAATCAAACTCTAGTCAATATATAAAGATAACTTCACACATCTCAACACATGTTTTGTTGGAGGGAAGATTCAAATTACAAGAATCTGACCTCCCTCCCTTCTTTTGGTTTGTTTTTGTCTTTATTTTGTTCTCTCCTCTTGAATGCATGTGAAGACCTTTTGTTCCACATTATTTGAAAGAAAGTTGGTTTTGAATATATCACTAAACTTGCTCTCTCCGTGGGTAGGGACTCATAGCAAGGAGGAAAGCACTATACAATGTCCACATGCATGTGAGAGTGGTTGGGGGTCCTTTTCATACATGCACGCGCACTGAGCTAAGCTAGGTTAGGGTGCGAGTGTGTGTATGTACATGTGCACCACATTGTATCATTTTATCATTGATTGTTTTAACCTTTTGAAATTTAATTTTTATGAAAACATTTTCTTCTTCTTTTGTCCTTTCGCATTTTGGCTCTATGTCACTTTGAACGGGTGCCTTGCACATTGTTCTTGAGAGACATCACTCTCTGTGAATGCACATCTATCAGAAGCCTTTTGGTTGTTTTATCTTAGAGACTGATTTGCAATTACCCGGTTGCATCATGTAGACAAATGCGGTTTTAAGGAGAATGACCAAGTGTCACGACTCAGCCTTGTCTAAATTACATTTCTTAATTTCTCTACAAACACTCTTGCACTCCAGTGCGGAAAGTGAAAACCGATAAATTCCATTCTACCTTCTTGATTACATTTTTACAATAGATTGTACACCACATTGTTGGTGGTGGTGCATCATGAACTGTTCTTCAAAGGAACAACTTCACGAATGGAGGCATGGTTGTAATTTTCCAATTTTTTTTCCAAGTCAGACTCCTAGCTACCATACCGATCATTTTCAAGTTTTTGGGATGATGCTTATCTTCGCCATTAGTTAATGGGAAAAATGGTTATTCATATATGATGTCCAACCTAATTAGTTTTAAATTTTGAGAAAAATTCTATAAATGATCAATTAGGGACTCCTCTTGAAATAAGTCAGTGTTGTCTATCTAAACATAAGAAGCATTGGAATGTGATAGGGCTCCTTCTTTGTCTCAGTTTTATATAAAGCCCATGCATCATCACTTGGGTTTTAAACTTTTATGTTCAACCTTCTAAAGCTCCTCCCACCAATGCCGCCATGACTTTTTGATCCCGTATTTTTTTTTCCTTTTGTAAGTCATTTTAACGCCTTATTTAATATTGGCTCCCCTACTTCTTTGTATTTAATGCATTATATCTTAACTCTCCTATTTGAGGTTAATGTGTAAAAGAAAGAGTAATAATATACACAATATGTTGCAAATAATTTGTCTTTTATAAAGCAAGTGATAACTTCTTTGCTCCGGTGCTCACTCCGATACCAGACCTTAGTTGGCATTAATGTCTCAAGGTCTTTTGATATTAACCAGAACACTTTTGTTCAAACCCAACTCAGTTCTGGTCCTCATATGATTCAGTGGTGGACTAAAGTTAAACCCCCGAATGATGTCCTGAAAATCAACACGGGTGGTGCATAGTGTGTCACTCATTCTGCCATAGGCTTGGCTATCAGGGATCATAATGTTGCTTTCGTCTTTGGTAGAACTGCTCTCTTTCGATGCTGGGCGATTTTGGAGGGTCTGAGGTGTGCGAAGGCGATGGGTATTGATTAGGGATCCAAACGGATTGGATCAGATTAGAATTAAGGTATATTTGAATCTGATCCGACATTGTTCATATTGGATATGATCTCATCCAAAGATTTGATTGGATCTGATAGAATTCGACTTAAATTTAATTGGATTTTCAGATTTAATTCGTTCCAACTTGTTTTTTTTTTAAATTAATAAATTATTAAAAGAAAATTAAAATATACTAGTTTAAATAAAGTAAAAAAAAATATAAGCATTTTTTAGTTATTTTCATCATATGTATACATATTTTTATAAAAAAACAAATAATATAACAAATTTATAAATAAATAAACGACATATATATGTATTATATATATTTATATTTATAAATATATAATATATATCGGATCGGATCTTCTCAAATCAGATAGGGGGTGATCCAAATCCAATATGAAGATCCGAATAGGGGTGATGTGAATTCTACCAAATAGGACCGGATCCTCCTTGGAGGTTACTTTCCACCATCATTTATGCTATGTTTGGCTTGAATGAAAAGGTAGGGAAATGAAAGGAAAGGTAGGAAAACCTTTACAAACCTTGTATAAATTTCCCTACTTTTCCTTCAAACCAAACATGGCCTTAGTGTAAACATCTTGCATCTTGCTTTTCTTCTTCCAGGTTTATCTATACATCTCGCTCCTTAATCTCCTATCCCATGGGCTAGCAAGTTATGCTTTTAAACATAGACGTGCTATGACCTGGCCAAACTCATCCCCCATATTTCGCCAGGTCTACTAGGGCTGTTCACGGGTCGGGTTGGGTCAGTTTATTGCCGTTTTTTCAACCGACCTGACCTGGTCGATTTACCTAGAAATGAAACCGAAACCGACCCAATACTAAGTAAAACCGACCTGGTCGGTTTGAATCGGTTTGGGTCAGTTTTGTGAATGATTCTCTCGATGTGAACAGTAAAGGAGTCAAGTCTAAGAAAGCAAAGGCATGCCTGAAAATTAAAAATAATTTGATGGATTAAAACTGATATTTTATATATCAGAAATTTTATATATAATATGTATATTTCTGAAATAAAGCTGAAATATATATATATATATATAACATCTAAGTCGATTCGGGTTGGTTCGGTTTCAGTTTTCACACATGAAAACTGAAACCGAACCGAACCATCGGTTTATGCTTTTTTGTAACCCAAAACCGACCGGTGATGAAGAAAAACCGGCCAACTTGGGTTGGACCGGACCAGATTGGTCGGTTTGGGTCTTGCTATGAACAGCCCTAAGGTCTATAGATGTAATTCATGGATCTTTTGATCTGCCTTTTGGCTTAAAAAAAATTCTTTATTGCCCTACACCATGACATTACATTAAAATGACATTAATTATTAACTTTTAACCCAACTTTATGAACTTTAAGATGAATATTAAGAGTTCACAAAATTTATATTGGTTACAACTTGTTTACTGAGTCTTAGATTCTTATGTGCTTATAACTTGTTTACTGAGTCTTAGATTTGTTGTTATTGATGCATTTGTTTGATTCATATGAGTTGCCCTAATGTATTCTTGTTCATTCTAGTCATTTACATCATATTCATGCATTTTTAAGCATATTCCAATATATATCTTAAAATTACCTATACAATTGTTATACCTTCAACCTTGCTCATAATAAGGGAATAAGTCTGATCTTGCTTATGTCTCAAAGAACCTTAAATACTCAAATCTCCTAGAGAGACAAAGAAATTAGAATTTTCTCTCCTATATATCCATTATGGTTCCTATGAAGTGTTACATAGCAAAGTACCCCTAAGGCCTAGTTAAAATAATAGAAAATGCATGGTTTTGCAGTCTACATATTTGTATTTGTACTCCATCCAAATTGAGCCTAAGGCTGCATTTGTTTGAGGTGTAAATTCAAATTTTACACTACGGAAAAATGTGAACCGGTTTAATGATCGGTGGAAATTGGGATTGGTTGATTTTGAAAATTTACACCGATCATATTTGGTTTTATATGGTGTAAATTTTCAAACTGGGTATCGACGGAAAAAGGTGAACAAGCAATGCTTATGCAGTGAATCTTACCACTGCACAGTGATTTGTGCTGATACACTACTCGCCGCCACCGGAACTCTGATACACCAGAACTGGGTCTGCACAGAGCTCAGATACGCCGCTCGCTGCTCACTGCTCATTGATACTTCGGAGCTGGTTCACTCTCTTCTTCGATCGAACTCTTATACATCGTCGCCGCTCATCGCTCATTGATATGCTCACCGCTCACCAATACTCTCTTCTTCAATCGAACTCTAATACGCTCACCACTCACTAATACGTTGGAGTTGGTTCACTCTCTGGACGGAACTCTAATATGCCACCGCCATCACATTGGTTCACTCTCTTCTTCGATTGAACAAAAAGATGCAACTGTTAGACAGAGGAGAGGAGATGCGAGGTAACCGTTGGACAGAGGAAAAGAAAGGTAAAGTTTTACATCGATTTTATCGATATAAACTTTCCATTGATTTCCGATGAATATACTGACAGGAATGAACTTTTACACTCATTAATGAGGTATATTAACATCTCTACTAAATGCCTACAAAATCGAACCGGGGTATAAAGTTTGCCCCGATTCTCATTTACACCTCTACCAAAAGCAGCCTAAAGAAAAAAAAAGGAAGTAATATTACACTAATATGGTATAAGGCACAAGTGATGAGCCTCTAGGGGGGCCAAAACTTGGATTTTTTTTTTGAATCCATTAATCACCCTATTTAGTGCCTCCCCCGGCCTTGGGCATTGGGCCTACCAAACTTAGAATTTTCTCCTACACATTTACTATGTTTCCTAAAGTATCGCATATCAGTACTACACATTTACTATGATTTTTGAAAAATCATAAAAAATTGTTGTTTGATATCATGTATGCCATGTAAGCTAATTTTTGAGAAATCAGCTTTGAGTTTGTTCAGTACTGATTTTCAAGGGCCGATTTTTTTGTATTAGAGTTATTATTCAATGCCATGTTGGATGCCATGTCATCCTCAATAAACTGGAATCAGTTAAAAATCAGGAAATCACCAAAAAAGGTAATCCTTGAAAAGGGCTGATTTCAATAATTGATTTCCTAGAAATTGGCATAATCGGTTAATCGAACAAGAAAAAAAATCATTGATTCTTCAAATTCTGATGTGGATCCTATGTGGTGCTGATTTATGGGAAATCATCATTAATGCCAAACATCACCTAATATAAACATAAAGATCGGGGCAAGTAGTGAGATTCTAGAGACCGGGTTCAATCCTGACACCGTCCTCACAACACTTGCAGCCTTGCATTGGGAACATCTCCCTAAATTGGGATTTGTTCCTCACAAAGCACTCCTCACACCGACCTCATAGCCACATTCCACCATGAGAGCATCTCCCCATGAATAATATTATATGCAAGTATGGGAAATGTTCTTGATGTATGGCCAAGACATGCTCTATCCATAAATAATATATATATAAGTATGGAAAAGTTCCAAATACACGATTCTAAGGCCATGTTTTGTTTGAAGGAAAATGTAGGTAGGGAAAGGAAATGAAAGGTAAGGAAATGTAGGGAAACCTTTACAACCCTTGTATTGGTTTTCCTACCTTTCCCTTCCTTTCCCTACCTTTTCCTTCAAACCAAACATAGCGTAAGTGTTGTGCGGACATATTCCGGTCTCAAGCTTCTAGACCATTTTGTATATCCTAGTCTTAGACATAGGGACTAGGGGTCTTGTATTATACATATCTATTTACATGTTATTAGCTAGGTTGGTGGGGAAAAAAGGCTAAAAGGGTGGCGGTAAGTGATGCAAGGTTTTCAAAACCGGACCGGATGGTCGGACCGAAAAAACTGGGAACCGGTCAGGTGACCGGTTTCGGTTTTCCCCCAAACAGGAAATTTGCCCAAAACCGTTGACATGTATCAGTAGATATGTATCGTGTCAATGCTTTCCGATACGCCCCTAAACTAGCCCCTCTAAACCGATTTCAAAAAAAACAAAAAAGTGAAACATAAAATAAAAGCACCGACATAGACAGATAGGGTGTATTGGCGTGTGTCTATATTTAAAACCTTGAAGTGATGTATTATTATTTAGTTGCTTTTGTTTAAGTGTTCCTCAACTTTTGCTCAAAAGGAGATAATAATAATGACCAATAGGAAGTTTAATTACTGACCAGATATATTAGCCTTGTTGATATCATAAAAGGGATTACATTTCATTTTCATTTTCATTTATAGACAAATTTCAGCCTAACTGCCCTTTGCGATGTTAGATAGCAAAAGGCCCTTTTTGGTATTTTCATGACTATTTTGGTGGGGAGGAAGGGTAGTGGGGGTGGGGTGGGTGCACGTGAGGTCTATTCACCTTACTAAGTGACCATCTTGGTATTTTCATGAAAATGCCGTCAGCATTTTCATGACTCGAACCAATAAACTTCAATATTCAAGAGCAATTCTTTAGGCTTAGTTTGGAAGGATTATAAATGCAAATATGTAGAGTGCAAAACCTTATATTTTGTATTATTTTTTATGTATTTGTATCGTATATATTTGCATTTGTATTCTTTCCAAACTGAGCCTTAGGACCATCCATTTTCTAGGTCTTATTAAAAACATTCCAAGTCCAAAATTGACATAAATGTATTGACTTCTAATGATTTTGTGCATGGTTTTTAAAAATGAACCGGTGATCGAATTGGTTAGGGGTCCGGTTGCCAGTTCGAACGGTCCGACCGTTCACCCGAACGACCGGCCCATTCTGACAAAAAAAAATTTAAAATTTGAAAAACGGTCAAAACCATTTGAACGGTTCAAATAATTAATCGGTCGGTTCAGCGATTTGCTGACCAAAATCAACGGTTTTAAGGAAAAAAGCAGTTTTAGAAAAAAATGAAACCGGTGAAGTGACCGGTTCCCAGTTTTTCCGGTCCGGTTTTGAAAACAGTGATTTTTGTGAAACTTCATGGACGTCCCTAAGACTACGTAGGTGTTATATACTTCAAACTGATTTTATTGTAATGGAGGATCTTGATCAAATGAAGCCCAATACCATCGATATGTCAATGCTTTTGCTATCATTGTCATTTAAACCTCATCCTAACTATATGGGTCCCTTATATGTATCATGTTTGGATACAATGATGACATTTGGCTTATATATGTCCCTAAGGCTATGTTTGGTTTGACAAAATATACAAGCAAAACATAAAATTTGAAAATTCTCAAGATCTCTCTCCCTCTCTCTCAAACCAAACAAAGCTTAATTCCTTCAACACAATGTTTAATGTTAAAAATAGTAAGGAGCTTAGGCACACATCATATCACATGAAAATCTAGGGATGGCAACGGGGAGGGTTTTCTAAATTCTAGACCCTACCCGCCTCGCTAAACCTCCCAATCTGTATCTGCCCCAAAACCCGTAGCGGGTTGGATTTGAGAATCCAAACCCTCTCCACGCATGAAAGTGCAAAACCCTCCCCGACCTTACCCTCCCCATATTTAAGGGTAGGGGTGGGTTGGGTTTAAAATCCACATCTAATATCCTATTATTTCTTGTCATATATAAGCAATAAATAATTAAAATAACACAAATAAACATCAATATTTCTAATTATTTTATTAAGATATGTAAAAAACACATAAACTAGCAATTATTCTTCACATTAAATTTCAAAATATTATTAATTCATCACTCAATACATAAAGTTTATATGCTTTCAAACAATATATGGAAAAAAAGATCTGCCCCCTCGAGGAGGGTAGGGGCGGGTAGCCACCGGATAGGGTAGAAATTGCCATCATGTGTGGCTGTTGGAACATTAAATTAATGGACAAGGCCTATGACTTGCTTCCTTGCCATATGGGTAGCTCAGTATTTGGCCATACCATGTGGTGCACATTTAAGTTGTCTTTGATTTGATAGAAAATAAGAGAGAAAAATAAGTTGAGGAAAAGTTCTCAAGAAAATTCATCAAATTCTTTATTACAATTTTCTGTTACTTCTGTATATATATATATAAATTCCAAACATGGAATTGTGGCTTACCAGTTAACATGTATGTCTAAATGTAGCATAAATTCTTTTCGCCTGTGTTTGGATTAGGAATGGTATTGGAAGTGAGTTCTGTAGGGATGGGATATCCATCACATGGACGCCCAAGTCTTGCGAAATGGACTGGGCGAATTTCAAAAAAAAAATTTCTCCCATCTTTGCAGGGAATCAAATTCCCTATTTTAAAAAACAAATTTTCAAGGATCAATCTTGAACCATGAACCAAACCAGATCTGAACCAAAAGGAATAGGAGGGAGGATGTACCTGATACGGAGAAACAATATCTCCCAATGGAGGTATTCACGCCCAAGGAAGGATCCAAAATCTGCTCCCACTAAAGATGGCGCAGTGCAGGATGGAGCAGAATCATCAATGTTCTTCCAAAAGAACTTGACCCTTCGCAAGAATCAACTGGATGGCTTGTGAGTACAGCTCCAACCAATCTTTTCCCAAAAGATTGGAATCAAGATCAGATCTTGATTTCTCCCAAGAACCGGAAATCGAACTGAAGGTAATGGCGGCGATAGGAAGGAGGCGGCAAAAGAGTATTCGCAGGGTGCAGAAATCTCTCTTCTTGTGATTTTCAGCTCTGAAGAGAATTGAGCATCAATCACTAACAGTTGCCGCCCCTTTCTCCTTTCATAATCTTAAAGGGATCAGCTTCTAATCCCATTAGGAGTTGCTAATCCAAATCATATTTGGATTAGAAGTCCTTTTAAGTGATAAGGGATAACCCTTATCTTATCTGCAAATCAGATCAACCATTTCCTAATCTAATTAGGAGGCTTCCAGATCTAAATCTCATTTAGATCTTGGACTCTCTAAGTGGATAAGGTCTAGGCCCAATCCTATCAGCTGATCCATCTCAGAATTTGCCCCTTTTAATTGACTGATCAAATCAGCCCAGTTCGAAATGGGCTTAAGGCCCATTTAAGGTTATGTACTCACTTAGCCTTCCAAACTACTGCCCAGTTGGGCTTCCTTGTATGGCGTGGGACCCAAACATTGATCTACACATCAGCCACATGGGTTCAGCCCAGCCTTTGTTACAAGGCCTGGCCGAATACACTGTTATGGACAGTGCACCCTCGAAACCCATCTTATGGGTTCTATGGGCCCAACACTTACCCTAAGTGGTCCCTGGGCCAAGCTTCCTTGTAACACCCAGGGACTGTGGGCAGATGCAAGATTAGCCCATCAGGTATTATCCTCAATGGTCTTACACTTAACCTCTCAACCCATAATGATCAAACACTGCCCGACAAGGGAGGATCTTTCCCTCGACTGCAAGGAACAGTGTTGCATTCTCTGCTTATATGGATCCCGGGAATTAAAACCTTTTGCAAATCATTTCGAAACCATAACATATATATAAATATATTTTGCAAAACAAAATCTCAACAATTGAAATCGACTACCGACAGTCTTGGTTTCCATCAGAGAGAGTGCATCCCCAATCATTACCTTTGTCCGACAAAGGGGCTGATCCTGTCACTATGATCACCCACTCAGATGAATTCTCGGACTGTCCCAACATACCCAGGTTTTGACCCCCACTAAGGATCTCACTAATTGGTACATCAAAGACAGCCCAATCCGACATCTAGTGTAGTATCATAATCGAGTCTAGGGGTTAGGTGTAACTTTCCAGTTTTGCCCATCTATCTCCAAGGTCCAGGGCAATACTGGAAATCTGGTCCGGTTCAAAGGTTCTATTAATCCTACACTGCACGTGCTTCGGGTCTCACCCTAGTAGCTGAGACGAGCCACCCCAACAGTTGGCCGCACACCAGTGTCAGCCTTGGCAGGATAAATCTCCCCAGACTTACCCAATGGCTGTGAATATTCTAAACTAACACAAGTCTCATTAAGTGTCCAGTTTAAGGGTATTACACAGAAACACACCACAGGAATATGAATCAAATGTGTACTTTATTCATTTACAATAAATTCATAATGTACATAATTCTGATTGAAGCTAAGGGCATACAACTGTCTAACAAGTTCCAGTTCTACTTCTCAACTCTACCACGAAATCAAATGGTATAGTATATTGAATCAATGAACTTGTGGAATTGGCCTCCGAATTCTGCCTTGATCCACAACCTTAACATTCAAATTTCAAAGCACATACTTTAAATCTACAGAGAAAGACATGGTACATGAGATAATTGCTTGTCATCACTTCAATAGAGAGGATGAGCCGGTTGATTATATTGAACAATGCTCTCTTTGGTATATGGCCATTGAACTTCACATGCACCTTGTCCTGTCTCCACCCCCTGAGTCCTTACTTTTGATCAATGGCTTTGATTATTTAGGCTCTATTTAGATGAGTTTATATTTTTATTTTTTAAGCTTTGAATTGTGAGATAAAAATGAACCAAAAAAGTGTTTTAAGCAATTGATAAGAGTTGGTTTCCAAAAATAATAATCTAGACGCAAAACATTGTTAAGCCTCAAAGCACAAAACCTAAGGTCTTGTGTGTTTGCAGTGTAAATCTAAATTTTGGTGCAAATCTTGCACCTATTTCATTTAGTGCAAATCTTGCACCTATTTCAGTTATTTATCTGTTTATTTGTAGCTATCATTTGCATTCCTATCTGATACAAGAATTGTACTTTTTTGTCTCATTTGCACTTATTGATAGTGCAAATTTTGCATCCCAAAAATGGAGACAAAAATTTGTAGCATCACCTCATTCCTCAGTTTTCTCATATAAAGTAGGATAACATCATATAGCTTCTTATACACTCCCAAATAAATAACCTCGTCATCTCCATTCTCTTTTATATAAAGTGGGCATCACTTCATTTTGCTTCTTATTTTAGTTTCTCAAAATCAAGACAAAGTCAAATCGAAAGCAAAATTAATCCAGAATTTGTACTCACATGCATCTACACTTAGGGGTGGATTCGAGCCGTGCCGAGTTAAATATTTGGCTATTCGAGCTCGGCTCACAAAAATAGTGTTAGGCTTGAGCTCGAGCTCGATTCAAGCTAGGGACTTAAGCTTGATCTTGTCTCGGTTCAAATGCTCGCAAGTTTGAGCTTGGCTCGGCTCAAGCTCGATTGCAATCCAAACATTTTCTAAAAAAATAAAAACTATACATATAAAAATATATTTTTTTATTTTACATACAAAAAATTAAATTATAAAAATTATTTACTATTATAAATAAAAATAAAAATATTATTATATATAACAAAATTTATTTATTTATTATATTAGGCTCGATTGGGCTTGTGAGGCTCACGAACCAAACTTTACTGGGCTTGAGCTTGGCTCGATTAGCAAACAAGCTTATATATTGGACTTGAGCTCAGCTCAAAGCTCGGTTTTAATAGCTTGTGAGAAGCTCGGCTCATGGCCACCCCTACCTACACTAGTGCAACTGAATTTTGCGATTTAAACAAATTAAACCCAAGGACCCCATTTGGGAGGGCAGAAACTTTGATTGAATTGCTTTGAAGAAGGCACTAAAAGAAGCTTCATTGGAAAGCCAATTTTTTGGTTGAACAATAGTGTATTTGAATTTTCAGATTTATCGCCAAATATGCATTAGGCTGTTTGTGTGGGGCCTACATCAAAAAGCTAGAAGTAGACCTGTTCATGGGTTGGGCTGGGCTTTTTCTCTTCATTAACAAAAAATTTTCAAGACCGAGCTCGAGCCCAACCCGACCAACGGGCCTACAACTTGGGCTCGAGCCCGACCCTCATAAAAAGCCCGAAGCCCGGGCTCGAGCTTGAAGCCCGACCAGGGATTCTGAGCGCTGGTTCTGAGTTCGCCAGTTCCTAGGAGTTTGAGAGTGAGAATGAAAATTGAGAAAGTGAGAAGATTGAAGATGAAAACGGTGCCGGCCGGAGAGAGAGAGAGAGAGAGAGAGAGAGAGAGAGAGAGAGAGAACCTAGTTTTGGTGGTGCCGACCACTAGTGCCTGAGTTCATAGAGTGAAAACAGTGCGCCTAGGTTCGTCGGTTCTGAGAGTTTGAAAGTGAGAAACTGAGAATGAGAAGAAAAGTGATAAGATAAAAGATGAAAACGGTGCCAACTAGAGGGAGAGAGAGAGACGACCTAGTTCTGGTGGCGCCGACCACCGGTGCCTGAGTTCGAAGAGTGAAAATAGTGTGCCTGGGTTCACCGATTCTGAGAGTCTGAGAGTAATAAACTAAGAACGAGAAAGAAGATAAGTGAGAAGATAGAAGGAATTTAGGGTTTAAAGGTTAAACTATATAAAAGTCGGGTCAGACCAGGCTTAGGCTGGGGTTTTTTGACAAATCCCAAGCCCAACCCAAAAAAAAAGATCGAACTGGATTTTTAGGACCGACGTCAAGCCCGTGGGCTGAAACTCATGCTCAAGCCCATCTAGGGCAGGGCCGGCCCATCGGGCTACCCGGCCCATGAACAGGTCTAGCTAGAAGCTTCTGCATGCATGAAATCCCTTCTAGGCTATATCATCCCATTTGGGAGGGCTTTTGCGTTTGGATTAAGCTGCTACAAAAAAAACGGCTCATGTTGAGCACTAATACTTCACATAAATTACTCAAAATAGCTTCATATTTTACTATTTTTGTTGTTCGAGTGGCATTCGAACACTGATTTAGCTTTCCAGATTTTTACCAAACACAACTTCTGATGTTTCCATATTGGGCCCAACTTAGAATGCCAGAACCCTTGCAAACAGGCACTGAGTGCTTTTGGGCTTTGAAGTGTAAATCGGTAAACACTGAAACTTACATGATTTGGGCTAACCATTATGGAGAATGGTCAAACCATACAGCATCTATATTTAAACGCTTAACATATTCGGCCATCCTATGAACTGAGTCTATTTACAAAACAAAAATAAACTGGCCTAAATTAATGAACATAACAAAGTTTTTTTAAGTTATTTCATTCCTTACAAAAGCAATAATTCCTTCGCAGGATAGCTCACATATTTAGGTTCAGGAGGAGGCACTTTTTGCTCTAATGGAATGGTAGAAGAAACGGAGCTTATGGCGGTATATCTGGCTTTGCAGAAAGCTTTGTTATTGCTTTCATAACAAAGCTTTTGGTTGTCTTTCAAGTATGCCAAGGACACTCACAAGAAAGCTTTTGGTTGTCTCTTGCTTTCATAGATTCAAGACCTGCCTTCTTATTGGATTTCTGACCATGGCCAGTGTCTTACTAATTCTAAAACAAAATGATACATACTGATGAACAACCTCCTGGTTTTTTATTTTTCCATCTTTTGTAATCAGTTTCACTTCTCTTCATTGTTTTCAAATCGTCGTTGACCTAGATGTTTTGACTGAGAACCATTCAAACAACCAGTTCCCTTTCACTCTTAACTCATTCTTTGATTAAAAATTGTTAACTTGGTCAGCAATCCGTTGATCAGGGTGATCAAACTGTTGATCAGTTTGATATGAACAACGGTTTTTTTTTTTCATTTTTTATTTTAATTTTTAATTTAAAGCAATCTATTCATTCAAACCAAACAGTCGAACCACTGATCCAAAACCGATGGCCAAAGCGATTCCAATTGCAAATCGATTTTTAAAACATTGATTTGATTTGCTTTTTTTTTAATTGATGTAACAATTGTTTTTGTTCCGGACATTGGGGTTAAGATCTTATTTTACAACTGTTAGAAAGCTCTAGAAATAATGCATAATATATCAAATGACTAAAGGACAAAGGTCATTTAGTCCTTGAAAATCTTTTAATATCATACCAAAATATTTATCCTTGGAAAACACACACACACACACACTCTCTCTCTCTCTCTCTATATATATAAATGATCAAATTGTCCCATTCAATTTGGGCAATTAAGATTGTATCTGGTATCATTATTATTTTAGTCGAAACATTTTGGATTGATAAATGCAAATTTTAGTAAATAATATATATTGTCACTTAATAACCTTGGTCTAGCAAACAGTAGGATTTATGGCTCATTGAAAACTTAATAGATTCCCAAATAAGCCGACCCAAGATGGTTGCCCAGCATCACTTGTAGTCAGTATGTGGGATGAAATCTATGGAATTTCAGGCTCTCAATTATATGGACCACTGTTTTTAAAATTGGATCGGATCGGAAAAATCAGGAACTGGTCACCTGATTGGTTCCATTTTCCTCCAAAACTGCTTGTTCTCTCAAAACCATTGGTTTTGGTCAACAAATCGCTGAACTGATCGGTTAATTGTTCGAACAGTTTTGATCGTTTTCCAATTTTTTAATTTTTTTTGTCAGAATGGGCCGACTGTTCGAGTCGAACGGTCAGACCGTTCAAACTGGTAACCAGACCCCTGACCGATTCGTTTTTAAAAACCACGATACTGACTTTGTGGTTATGGGCCTCACGTGCACCTTGCCCTGTCCTTATCTTCGTATTTTTATTAGTGCCCATTTGAGAGGATTGAAGCACAATGGATTCTAGCTTCCTGGGGTGCCCTATCTTCATATTTTTATTAGTGCCTATTTGAGAGGATTGAAGCATAATGGATTCTAGCTTCTTTGAGGTGAGTCCCACATAGACAGCCCATAAGCTATGTTTGGTGAAAATCCAAAGAATCCGAATTGGGTCTCATTCAAGTCAATCATTTAAAGGATCATATGCTTTAGCTCAGCCCTAAATCTTGAACTTTCTAACCCAACTATTTACATGGTGTTTGGCATTGGAGTGATTCACAAGTGTTTAGTTTCACTTGTTTTTTCTGAAAAACACAAAAAAGCGGGATGCAAGCTGATTGGCTGTTTAAAAGTGATTTGACTTTAACATTATAATATATTTATAATAACAATTTTGTTACATATCAAAAAGTGGTCAGCTTTCAAATTTCAATATGCCATGAAACATGAAACATTTGTGAAACATTTTTGATATGTAACAAAATTTCAATTTTGTTACATACCAAAAAGGATTGTCAAATGCGAATTTCTTGCCAATTCAATTTAATTGCATGGCAAATCAGGGATGAATCATGAAACATTTGTGAAACGCTCGTGTTAAACAAAAAAATAAAGAAAAAGAAACTGAACACTTATGAGACGCTCTGGTGCCAAATACGTAGATTGAGAAAAACAAAACATGGTGGTACAGGGCAACTCGAGAGTTGAAAATGGTTTTCCCAAATTACATCGAACCGGACAACGGTCTTATCCCGGTTCAACCGCTATGTCTGGCCCAATTTTCAAAACAGTACCAGACACAAATCTTATATAGTTATAGAGCTCCATCCCTTAAAGTACAATTCCAGTGGACAAGACGAGATGGGTAAAATTCATCAAATCAATGGTACAGGGCAACTCTCAGATCCGGCGCGCTCCTACGTGGCGAGCTATTAGCCCCCGACCGTTCTATGCGTCGTCTTGTCCAAAGTCCTCTACCCAAAGACTCGCAACGACTCTTTGGAGTTTGGACAAGGAAAAGTAAAAGCGACGAGAGGCGAGAGCTCTACGTGTCACCACGCGCACTCGTGCGTGTTACGCTTACGCTTCACCTCCTCCCCATGTGCATAGGATTCGCGCATTACGCACCCTTCTTACACTAATAACAGCGATTAAGAAATAATTAAGCTACTAAATACACTGGAGTAGGGACTTCTCACGCAATGCTCTCTTTTTTTGATAGAAAATCGAAAGGGGTTATAGCCAGAGCCAGTGATTAGCTTTTCGATACACGTCCCCGCAATGCTCTCTGCTTCCGGGCAATTTTTTAATCCAACAGCTATTCTCTCTCTAGTAACAGTAGAGAGAGACACGAAGCGGATTTGAAACAGTAACTTGGAGAGAGAAACAGAGAAAAACAAAATTATTCCTCTCTCTCCCTCTCTCTGAAAAGCTCCTGCTCTTCTTATATTGTCTGTTGAAGAGAATAGGGAGAAACAAAAAAAAAAAAAAAAAAAACGGAACGACTATCCCTCTCTCTCTCTCTGTAGAGGGAAACCCTTGAAGACGTCGGAAGGAATAGATAGTGCAAGGAAGCCCTAGAATTGGAAGCGGAGAAGCTGAAGATTTGGGGATACTGTGTCATTCGAATGTGAGAGCGCGAGATCCGTGATGGCCGATGTTACGGGCTGTGGGGAGGGTGTTTTACCGGTTACACCAGCAGCGGAGGTGAGTTGCAGCGGGAGCGGCGGCGGGGGAGGAAATGCGCGTTCGGCGGGGAATGAGGTAACGCTGGCGACGCCGCCATTGACGGTTTCGGGATCGTTTAAGGAAGGGAAGACGTCGAGGAGGCGGACGTCGGTGAGGCCGAGTTTGGACGCGGATGAGTTCATAAATCTGTTGCACGGGTCGGATCCGGTGAAGGTTGAGCTCAATCGGTTGGAGAATGAAGTTAGAGGTGGGAATGCGTTTGATCCAGTTATATTTGGGAGATTTGGAAGGGTTTTGAGAGTGATGTGTGTGTTTATGGGGCTTTCATGTTGAATGTGGCGTTTTTTGCTTGGTTTTTGCAGACAAAGATCGAGAATTAGGGGAAGCTCAGGCAGAGATCAAGGCATTGAAATTGTCGGAACGCCTGAGAGAAAAGGCCGTTGAAGAGGTCATTTCTGTTTTCTTTTTTTCTTCATTTTTTTTGCTTAAATACTTGCGCTCCATCTGTATTTTTTTAGTTTTTATTATCTTTATTTATTATCTCTATTTATCAGCTTATACTTGGAGTGCTACCTGGACTCAAATATTTTGATTTATTCGAAGTTTTTATCTTCAGTATCATCCAACTTATTATCTTTCACTTCTAATTCTAGTTTGAAATATAAAAGTTATTTTGATGTGTGATTTCAGATTTCTACTTTCTAATGGATTACTATTATTATAAGTAATTTTGTTTTTGAAATGTTGTGACGGGGATGCCCCCATTTTCCCTTTTCCTTTCATGCATAGTGTACTCACTGATGCTTTTGGGTGTTATTTCTCTGAAGGAATCAATGCATTATTTTCCTTATTCTTGTTTCACAATAATTTTTAAGTTTACATATTTTAACTGGTTAGTTTTAACTAATTCCATTTCGATGGTTTCCAATTTTGGGCTAAACTGTTCGATATTTTTTTAGGATCAATTTCTTATATTTCGTGCCGTTGAGTCCCTTGTATTATTATTATTATTATTGATGCATTTTAGTCTCATTATCTACAAGTTTTATACTTACAATTTCCTGCTCTTTCCAGCAAAAGGAAAAAAAGTAATAATAAAAGGAAAGAATTTCTCGTTATCAATTATCAATCTTTTGAGAGTTCATATAAATGTAGTTGAGGGCTTTATATTTATCATAATCCACGATGTGGGCATGCTTTCAAGTTGGTCAAATTTAAAATAAGTAGGACTAGCACAGGATATATGATATGTAAATTTAATAATAATATGATTACAAACCAGGTACACTTAGGATTGGAGACCAAGAGATAAGATAACTCAGTATGACCTTTACCAGTACCTTGGTTTGACAATTCATAACAAGGGAGAGATAGAGGAGGATGTCACTCATAGAATTAGAGAAAGATGGCCAAGATGGATGGGTGCATCTCATGATAGGGGAACTGTATTTAGATTAAAAGGAAAAATCTATAAAACAGTTGTAAGGTCAGCTATGCTGTGTGGAGCAGAGTGTTGGGCAGTTTGCAGTCAAGAAATGCCATGTCCAAAAAATGAGTGTAGCAGAAATGTGTATGTTGAGATGGTGGAAAAAACTATAAAGGATAGGATTACAATTGATGTGCTGCAAGTTGAAGAGGCTAGAAGGGCTAGGGGTACACCCAAAAGGACATGGGTAGAAGTGGTAAGAAATGATTTAAGTCCCAATATTTTAACAATGGATATGGCATTAAACAAAAGAGAATGGTGGAGCAGGATTCATGTAACCGACTCCATTTAGTTTGGATAAGGCTTGGCTGATGATGATAATGCTTGGGCAATCTTAGCATGCCATTAGAATGAGTACTGACTTCTTTTACCATGCTTTCCCTGTCATTCACATCAAAACCCATTAATGCAATTAGATTGATCATTGCCTGGATTTCAAGTCTCCTTCCAACTATGCTACGAATAACTGCTCCCTTATTGTGTTCAACATGTGGATGTGTACTGACTTTGTTTTGCCATTTTTTGTTAATTTTGTTAGCTCACTGAAGAATTGTCAAAGGTGGAGGCAAAACTCAAGCTAACTGAATCCCTTCTAGAAAGCAAGGTTTTACTGTTACACTTAAAACTCTTACTACTGTCATCATCATCATCATCTACTCTTTCTTTGATGTTGCAACCCTGGCTGGCTGGCTGGATGATTAGTGAAAATCCATGTGCAGAATCTTGAAATTAAGAAAATCAATGATGAGAAAAAGGCTTCCATGGCTGCTCAGTTTGCAGCAGAAGCCACCCTCCGAAGGGTCCATGCTGCTCAAAAAGATGATGACATGCCACCAATTGAAGCCATTCTTGCGCCACTTGAGGCTGAGCTGAAGCTTGCTCGACAGGAGGTAGTTGATCTTTTTGTTTGACATACTGCAATATCATCATGGAAATGGAACTTCTGATATATGTACACTGATCTGTCACCTATAACTTCACCATTTCTCTTCAGGTCACTAAGCTGCAGGATGACAATAAGGCATTAGATCGCCTTACCAAATCAAAAGAAGCAGCTTTGCTTGAAGCAGAGAGAACTGTGCAGGTTGCTCTGGCAAAGGCCTCTATGGTAGATGATCTCCAAAATAAGAACCAAGAGTTGATGAAACAGATTGAAATCTGCCAGGTATGTAGGATCATATATGTTCTGTGTTCTTCAAATTTATTTGATCTTGACCAGATATTTGTTTTGTTAATCTAATCTAACACTCATCATGTAATTTGTAATTTTGTAAATATTTTTATGGCATATATTAGGAAGAAAATAAGATCTTGGACAAAATGCATCGCCAAAAGGTTGCAGAGGTTGAAAAGCTCAGCCAAACTGTAAGGGAGCTAGAGGAAGCTGTTCTTGCTGGTGGTGCAGCTGCAAATGCTGTGAGGGATTACCAACGGAAAGTCCAGGAGATGAATGTAATGTGCCTGTTTCCAATATGAATGTGCAGCATACAGATCTACTTAAGATTTCAATATTTATGCCTGTGGTGTATGTGTTCTGTAAGGCACCTCCAATTATGACTTATGAGTAAATCATTTTTATGTTCTACAGGAGGAGAGGAAAACTCTTGATAGGGAACTGGCCCGTGCAAAGGTCACAGCAAATAGGGTTGCAGTGGTTGTAGCAAATGAATGGAAAGATGCCAATGACAAAGTGATGCCTGTAAAACAATGGCTTGAAGAACGGAGGTTCTTGCAAGTATGTGTTGTTGTATTGATTTATTTTTATCATTTTAGTTCATGTTTTAGATGTTCTTTCTATCCTATTTCCAACAGTTTTGTATGGTTTCTTTAGTTTTGACGGTTATCTATTATTACCTAAAACTGCAGGGGGAAATGCAGCAACTTCGCGATAAACTTGCCATAACTGAACGAACTGCAAAATCTGAAGCACAGTTGAAAGTATGATTTGGTTATGCAGCCTTATTTGCATTTCCTCATTAGCCTCTTTTCAACTGGTTTGACAAAATTTGAAACATGTTTTCCTGTACTGGGCAGGAAAAATATCACTTACGCCTGAAAGTACTAGAGGAGAGCTTGAGAGCACCTTCAAATAGTGGTAGTCGCACTAGTTCAGAAGGGAGAAGTGTGAGCAATGGGCCTTCACGTCGCCAATCCTTGGGTGGAGCTGATAACTTCTCAAAATTGACCTCCAATGGTTTTTTATCCAAGAGAATGCCATCCTCTCAATTGAGGTCTTCAATTTCTTCTGGTACCAGTGCATTGTTGAAGCATGCCAAAGGAACATCAAAGTCATTTGATGGAGGAACGAGATCATTAGACAGGGGCAAAGTTCTCTTAAATGGAGCAGGTTGTAACTATGCACTTAACAAATCTTCTGATGGAACTAACAGAGATAGTGGGGCAGTTGGTGATTGGAAAGGGAATGCAGATGAAAAGCCCAATGAGTTTCCACCAACAGTTGAAACAGAAGATAGTGTATCTGGATTATTATATGACTTGTTACAGAAAGAGGTCATTTCTTTGAGGAAAGCCTGCCATGAAAAAGATCAAAGCCTTAAAGACAAGGATGATGCAATTGAGGTTAATATTCTTCTGCTATTGGTTGCATTTGCTTAACCTTCATGTATGTGTGTATGTATTTTCTTAACCTTCATGTTTATCTATTGGTTGCAACCTCTTGTTGTGCAGATGTTAGCAAAGAAGGTAGACACATTGACCAAAGCAATGGAGGTGGAGGCAAAGAAGATGAGAAGGGAAGTGGCTGCAATGGAGAAGGAAGTAGCTGCAATGCGTGTTGAAAAAGAACACGATAATAGGGCTAAACGACTTGGTAGTTCCAAGGGCTCTGTAAATAGTTCTCAGCTGCTTCCTGGAAGGTACTTGTAGTAAAGTTTTCTGAATTAACTGTAATTACTTTCTCTGTCTTAGTATTGTGATATGTGTATCACCCTTTTATTCATCATAGAGAGTATCTAAATACAATCTTCTAATGGTATTTTTAATTCATCCATTTTCATATAACTTGATCCATGTGATTTATTTTCTGAATATATTTTACTTGGAATTTGTCACTTGGTCCCCACCTCCAGAGAGCATTATGAAACTGAACTTTGATGGGTGCAGCTTGGGCAACCCAGGAATATCAGGTGTTGGATGAGTCTTTTTAGAAATCATGGTGGAGTAGTAATTGCAATATATTCTGGAGCCATCACTCAGGAAAATTATTTGCAGAACTCCAGAGCAATGTTTTTAAAACACGGAAGCATGATATGAGGGCATTCTACTACCTGGAGGCATGAGGAAGAAACACACTTTTTCTTTCATTCCTTTCATTTCCTTTTCCTTTTCTTTTCTTTTCTTCTCTTTTCTTTTTCTTTGTTTAACGCATATACGCGCACCTCAGAGGCATCAACTCTTCCAGCATGCACCTTAGGGTGTTTGAGGGCACCTCGCTTGACTTGGAGACCATGAGATAAATCAATATAACCTTTTTCCAGTATCTTGGTTTGATAACTCATAACAAGGGAGGGATGAGAATGATATTGCCAAAGAACTAGAGCAAGATGGGCAAAATGGAGGAGGGATGCATCTGGAGTCTTATGCAATAGGAGAATATCACTTAGATCAAAAAGAAAATTTATAAAACAGTTGTAAGGCCAGCTATGTTGTATGGACTATGGAGCAGAGTGTTGGGTGGTCAGAAAACATGTAAAAAAAAGCATGGCAGAAATGCATATGTTGAGATGGATGAGTGGAAAAACTAGAAAGGATAGGATCAGAAATAAAATTACAAAGGAACCTAGGAGTAGCTCTAATTGGTGATAACATAAGAGAAAGTAGACTAAGATGGTTTGTCCACGTGCATAACCTTCAAAAGCACCCATAAGAAGTTATCTGTTGCAAGTTCAAGGGGCTAGAAGGGGGGGGGGGTCAGGGTAGATCGAAAAGGACATGGGTCAAAGCAGTAAGAAATGATTTAAGTGCTAATAATTTAACAATGGATATGGCTTTAAACAAAATGGAATGGCAAAACAGGATTTGTATAGCTGACCCCATACAGTTAAAGGCTGTGGTGGTGATGGTGATGATGACAATATGCATATGATTATAGCTGACCCCATACAGTTAAAGGCTGTGGTGGTGATGATGATGACAATATGCATATGATTATCTAACACTCACACCCATGCACAAACATGTAAAAATGCACATGTTATATATTTATATGTACAAAATACATGTATATGTATTTATTAATGACATTTGTGCATCTTTTCAATCCATTTGACTCCTAAATCGGGCTTCAGAGCCCAATAAAAGAACAAATATATAAAACATATTAAAATAATACCTTCAAACCCAACCAACCAACTCCCCCCACACGACCAACCCCTGCCTGAGCCCAAGCCGGTCTCGAGTTTTGTTGGGTTAAGCTTGGATTGGGCCTGGGTTAACCATCAACCCACCCCAACCACTCAAGTTGCATCCCTTCCCATATATATGAAGAGATTGGTTTTATGATTTTGGTCATAGTTCATTCTATTTTAGGGTGAGTGATCAGAGATGAGGTTCAGTTGTATTGTTCTGTCTCTACTATAATTTTTTGCTATTTGAGATCCTATCCTATCCATGACAACTAGGGCTTCAGGTATTCAAAAGGTCTTCATTCTTTGTTTTTTTTTTTTTTTTTTTTTTTTTTTTTTTAAAGTTAGTAGATTATTACTAGTGCACAAGCACCAATAAAATGTAATTTAGAAGTTAGTAAACCAATATGAAGGTGTAAAAGCATAAGAAAAAAGATAAGTTCATAAAAGGTGTGCACCCACACCTGTGTCTGGGTTGAAGTATCCAAGGCGCATGCCTTCAAATACACCTCAGCTTTGGACCTAGACATGTGTGCCTCAAAACACTGAAATGACTTTATATTCTGAAAAAGAAGTCATCAGATGACTTGATACAGTATTAAAAGAACAAGGAAAAAGAAAATAGATTTTTTTTGATAAATAAAAGACAAAAAATTGAACAGGTAACTAACATCAATCAGGTGATTCTCAGTTCCTGTGCCACCCATAAATCAAAAAGTGAATCAAAGACCTGGGACATGAAATCAACAATTCAAAATACAGTAGTGATGTTGACATTGAGAAGGAGGAAAACCAGAAGTAGGATGTCTAACAAAAGCACCCAAAGTAAGACACAGAAAGTGTAGGAACTTTATGCACACTTGTCCCCATATCTTCTGTCCTAGTCCTGCTTTTCTGGAAACCTTTTCACTATAAAACATTTCTATCTTTTTTATTGGTTTAAAGCATTTTCTGATGTCGATTGGTGTTTTTAAATTCTTAAGAAAGAGAGGGGAAAACAACATTCTCTCTTCTATGCATTAAGAGAATTATTAATGAAAAAAAATCATTCCCATGTATATTTTTCACATGATTTCTTGTACTCTTCCTAGTCTGGAAATCGTGAATTGTGTCTGCAAATGAAAAACTTTTGATCAGTATTAGTGTCTATATTGAGTGGGATCACCAACATGAATATATCCTCCATGGTTTAACAACTACAGCCAAATCCTTTATCAAAGAATGAGCTATAAGAGCTTTCATCACTAGAGAGTTTTCATCTAGCACCAAAATCATCACAGTTCCCCTGTCCTGTCACCAGCTGTCTTTTAACCCATCAATCAACTGCACCATGGGTCGGACCATGTGTTGACAAACCTTCCAAAGAGCAGTCATTTGAAGTGGCATGTTTTACCTACAAAAACCTATACCATTAATTGAACTCCATCCAACAAGAGAAGCATTTGTCAGATTTTGCAACCTTCTGTAGCTTTAGCTTAAGGACTGCAAGAGTGAAACTTGGGCAGAGCCCAACCCAAGCCCGACCTGACCCAACCCAGTTAAGCTGAGGTCAAACTTTTATTTTTATTATTAAAAAAGAAAAGAAAAATGAGATCCTCCTTCCTCCTCCTCCTCCTCCTCCCCCTCCTCTCAGTCAAGGAGGCTTATGCTTCTTACATTCTTAACTATGCCTCAGGCCTCCAGGTAGTGGAACACTTCGCATCATGCCTCCGCATTTTAAAACATTGATCTTAAGTTACCCTGATCTGCGCTCCTATTATTATTAGGTTTAGATATTATATATTCAGTTTCTTGTATCTAAGGTATTTGTCTGTAAATTTTGCAGTTAATCCATAATTTCATCAAGTAAAACAATTTCATTAGCAAATAACATGCACCATGGGTAGACGGTCTTGTTCATGGGCCAGGCTTTTGGCCCGGTCCATTCAAATTTTGACAAAAGCTAAGCCTGAGCCCAACCCACGAACAGATCTAACATGCACCATGGGTAGACGGTCTTGTTCATGGGCCAGGCTTTGGGCCGGGTCCATTCAAATTTTGACAAAAGCTAAGCCTGAGCCCAACCCACGAACAGATCTAACCATGGGACCTCCTCTCGTATATGTTTAATCAATTAATCCATGACTAGTGCAAATAAATAAGGGCCAAGTGCTGAACCTTGTTGAAGAGCCATCATAACTATAAAATCATATGCGTGGTGTAAATGACTAAATATAGTTTATTGTGTATATAATGGTATAAATATGTAATACATATACATATATATGTTATAAAACATAAATACACAATCTATGTATATATATATATATATATCATACAATGTTGGGCAGGCTTGGGCTACATGAGGCCTCAACCTAAACCCAACCCGAATTTTCTGGCTTAGGCCTAGTTTGGAGCCTGGGAACTCAAGCTCAACTTATACAGTGGCTTGGGTTGGGTCAGGCTAGGCGATCCCAAGTTGCATCCCTATATATGGGCCAAAAATTCGAGTTGGTGGCACTATCATAAGCCCCTCCTTGCATGGAACACAGAATATATTACATCACACTAGCTACTTGAAGTAATGCAACTAGGAGATAGACGACTGCATTTAGAATTTCATATGCTTGAATTGTTGAGTGATTCAAGCACTTTGAGTCACACGGAATCATTGACAACAGTCTGAAAATGTTCTATTGATTGGATGGTTGGAATAATCTGGTTATTGTCATTAAAGATCTAAAAGAATCTATTGGTTGTATGATAGCCAGATGACTTCCTCTCTCTTTTTCTCTATAACCCATTGGTAATGTCTCCCTTGTATTTTTTGGATGGACAACAAGTAGGAAATGCTGTTTTGAGATTGTTTACTTGTTTTCTTATATATCATTATTATGGAGTTTTTGTCGTGTGGTTAATAAATAGTTGATATGTGCAGAAACATACCACGAAGTGGGCTGATGCGCAATATCCAATAATAGTGCCGAGCCAAGCATTATGGAGTAGGCTTTATTCCTGATTCGCTCCTTTTTTTCTTTTTTATTTTGTCTTTCATGATTGATTCTAAGATTACAACCAGCACTCCGATGACTTTTCAATCATTTAGTTTGGGAGAAGAAAAATGAAAAATTAGTGGAGGAAGTTGGTCTGTTCTGACTTGACTGTCCCTGTACTCGCAAGTAGCAAAGGATGTTGAAGTCTACTAACCTTTTGTCAGGTTTACATTGAGAAACAGTGTTTGTGTGGTTGTGTATAGGTTATTGGGGTTTTCTTCTTTTCCTCTTATATTTGTAATTTGCAGTTAGTGTGAGATTGTTGTTGCTTCAGAGTTGTGAATATTCTTGTAATCAGATCAAGAGATCAGAGTTTTCATGGTTGTGTTATTTTTCTTCCCAATGAATTGGTGGTAGTAATTTTACAGGCTATCGCTAGCTGTTGGGAAGGGTATATTATAAACAATAGCTTGTCTATTCATTAGGATATCTGATTGTGTTATATAATGGCTTCATGACAGGAGATCACCAGTTACTTGTTAGCTGGATCCATTGCTTGATTTCCAACAATAGGATTGCACTTGTCCTCCGGGCTCCGACCATATAAATGCAGAGGTTATTGAAAGGTTGTTCTATGTATTTTCCATGAATAAGGGAATCATGAACATGGGTGAGTCATTAACATGTGTAAATGTTAATACATTGGTCTGCATTTATTGGGAATCCAGCAATGATACAGCAAAAGTAGGGGACCATCAGATCCAGGCTTAGACGCTACAGGTTTGATGGGTGTGGAATCCTACCTTACTGGACCTGTATCACCGTATAAGGTTGCAACGTTGCATTACCTGTTGTTGGGGGGCAAGTATGGACAGAAGAAAATGATGCTTTTAACGTGTGAGATCAGTAGCTCTAGCTCCTGGCATCTGTCTATTTGAAGTTGGCGCTCCATAAATGAGTTGGAGAATTCTTTTCTGCTTCTGGTGTTGAGGCGTTTCTATTATTTCTATCTGTGAAACTTGTAACTTTTCAGAGCAATGTCTGTATTTCTTTGCTTTATTTATTAGCTTTTCTTTGGTTTCAACTTTCAAGATTAGAATTCTTGGTTAAGCTAATGCACTTGGTTGCAACTTGGTCTTCTGAAGCGGAACTGCGATGTACTAACCAATAATGAGAAACTCTACTGCGCTCAGAAGTGGACGGCAATAAAATGTGCAGGCGAGTCAACCCGTCAAAGTAAACGGTGTAAGTGATTTCTAATTTGGTGGAGCAACCACAGACTTGATGTTAAAGGATAAGACAAAACGAGAAACTCAAAAAAGCAAAGATTTAATATGATGATGTGTGGCCTATTGCTTTCTGGACTTCCAGAGTTGCAGTGCAGTCCCTGAGATCAGTAATTCAGTATGATAGTAATTTGGACTATCCTAGAGATGTTTGTCAGCTTTGACCATGCACATGTTGGACAGTGAAACAACTTTAGGCACATATTCACATACATATGTTTTTTTTTTTGCCTAGCTACATAGCCTACAATCATGTACAGGTAAGACTGCTAGTTGCACAAACTAGTTGATGGTGCTATAGATGAAGTTGGAGCCAATGTATTGTACTTAGATGTACTGAGGCACAGCCTTTTTTTTCCCTAATAAATTGTACTGGATGAAAATGCACCTGGACTGACAATGTCCATGATGTGTGGTTTAACGCAATATAGCTGGTTAAAGAAGAAAGAAACAAGGGAAAACATGCATGGAGAGATTTCAAGAAAATTAATGAGATTATAGCTGATAAGGCTAACTTTTGGGTTTTATATCAATAAAAATACATTTTTTAACATAATATTTAGAATATAATAACTTTTTTTTAAAAAAATATAAAAAAAGGGTAGAAACACTGTTAATCTCCTTCCTCTTTAGGCCATCGAACAAATGGTTTCTATCTTTCTCTTTCCTCTTCATTTTTTTGCTTCTTCTTCTTCTTCTTCTTCTATTCAGATTATTTTTTTTCTTTCTTTTCTTTCGGTTAGTCTTCATGGCTTCATGCAATGGTAGGCACGAAAGCTGCCAAATCTCTGAGTGTGTGTGTGTGTTTCTTTTATAGAACCTCTCAACCTCTGAAGCTTTTTCTTTCTTCTTATAGTTTGAACTTTGAACTCCTGAAAACACAATACTTTCTCCCGGCCTCTTCTATGTAGAGGCTGCCGAGACTCGTGGAACTGTGCCTAATGCAGATCTCAGTTCTTTTAACGGTGTTTTGGCTCGTAATAGGAGCTCCAGTGAGTAACCAGTAGTCGCTCCCTGCTATTTTGAATTCCCGGCCATCGATTCTCTCAAGGATTTGAAGTAGAGGGTTCCAGCGATCTTGGGCATGGAGGTGGATCCAAAGTGAGGGCCAAGGGTTCAGGAAGTGGTGATGAAGCTCTTTCATAGCTAGAGGTGCAACTTGGGTGGGCTCAGCCCAAGCTCGAACCAACCGAACTCGAAATTTTACATGGGCTGGGCTTGGATTTTCAGTCCTAGGGCTTGGCTCGGGCCTATGAAGTTGGGCTTTTATATTTTTAGAGCTGAGCTCGGCCCTAGCCCTTAGGTAGCCAGAACCAGGCCTGAGCCTAGCCCAACTACATACATACATACATACAAATTATAGGGTTGGGCTCTGGCCCGGGCCCGAGCCCAACCCGAGTTTATCAAATTATAGGGTGGGTTGGGCTTGGGTTGGGAAAATCGGGCTTGACCTTGGGCTTAGGCCTTAAGCCCAAATTTTAGGGCCGGGCATGGGTTGACCATAAACCCGGCCCACCTGCCTGACTTGCACCCCTATTCATAGCCATCAAAGGAGGAGGAGGAAAAAAAAGATAAAGACCGGAGGTGAGGAGATTTGTTCGATGGTCTGAAGGAGGAAGGAGATGGAACAGTGCTTCTACCTTTTTTGAAAGTTACCCTATTCTAAAAATTATGTTAAAAAGATTATTTTTATTGATAATAAGATCCAAAAGTTGCCCTTATCAGCTATAATCCCAAAATTAATCCAATAAGTGTTTGAACCATTTATTTATACAAGGAACTATACAATTTTACATCAAATTGTATTGGTGTTTTCATAGTCTACAAGTTGCCAGCATCTTTCCTTCCCCAAGAGCAATTGGGCTTTTCTCCTCACAGGTGCACCTCACAGAGTGCGCCTCACCTCAATTTTACTTAACAATGCTTTTTGCTGAAATATATGGATGTCGAAAAAAAAATGAATCAAGTGGGCTGAAGTGTGTTTAGGGATTATTTATGGAAAATTAGAAAAATCATTTGATTGCCTTCAATTACGACTCACTCGTTGGATAAAGACCTTCCACACCATTTTACTTACAATTAGAGAGAAGAAAAAAGAACTTTCTGGAAATCATTTTTTTTTTCTTTCATTTTCTTCATTTGATGATAAGGTGGGCTATATCACAAAAATGTATAACTTTGAACAAAATATGAAGACATCTAAACTCAAACTTCAAATAATGGGGTGGATATAGATACAACAAAACTTTAAAATATTAACATAAAAATTAATAAAAATAATAAGAATAAAATTATTTCAAAAAAATAAAAAAACAAGTTTAATAATTTTTTATTAATTTATCGTCCATTTAAAAACAATAAAATTTAATTTATCTTTACAAATCCTGTACATCATATGGGCCCTACTAGTTTTAGAATATAGTGTAGATGTGGTTGACTCGTTTTATTTAGACTTGTGGTTGTCTCTTCTTCTTCTTCTAGAACTGTTGTGGGCTGGGACAAGCTTTGCCTCTATATTGACAAAACACATTCAGGCTTGAGTTCGAGCCTGACCTGATCATCAGGCCTAGATTTGACCTGAGCTCAGCCAAAAAATTGAAAATTTTTTTACTAACAAAACTGATTTATTTATATTAAAAAACCTCAAAACCCAAAAATAATGAAAGATTTCATTATGACTTGCAAAAAAAGATGAACAAAAAAACAACATATTATATAAAATATTTTTTATTGTATAATATATTATCAGGTTGGGGCTGTTGGGCTCGGACTCAAACTGGATTTTTGTTTAGAAAGCCCGAATTAAGCCCCAAAACAGTTGGACTTGGTGTTTTAAGCCCAAATTCAAGCCCACAAACTTAAATTCATGTCCAAGTCCAATTAAGAGCATGTTGAACCGCCCATGAACAGGTATAGTCTCTCTTCTTAGAAAGAAGGAAGTTTCAAATACGTGATTACCTCCGCTTAGTTACATGCATTCACCATAAAATTAAGACTTTCAATTAGTTAATTACTAAAGATTCATTGTAGATAAAGTGGGTCATTGCATGATTTACAAATTATTAATCAAATTTATCACATGAAACAAAATAATGGGGTTATGAGTGTGATTGCCCCCGTACACAGTACGGGGTGGCGGTGGTGAATTAAAAAGAAGGGTAAATTACAAAGACCTCCTTACTATAGGGTCTGTGACAAAGACCTCCCTGTACTTTCTTTTGCGACAAAGACCCTTTGTACTATGACCGTAAGGCAAAGGCCCACTTCTGTTAGATTTCCATTGAAAACTACAGTTGCAATATTTTTTAATTCCTATACTACCCTTGTAATAACTATTCGGACAAGTGGAAGAAAAAACTGTTCATCTTCCCTGACCTCACGATACACGAACAACAGCGGTAATAATCCCTTTCTCTCTCTCTTTTTCTCTCTCCTCAATCCCTCTTCTTCCCCTTCCCCTTTCTTCTTCCTGCTTTCCTCTCTTTACCATTCCTCTCGGCCATAACCGCCACAACTCATTGCAGTGGCTAATTCGGTTGTTGAGGAGCAGATCCCAATTCTCTCATTATATTGGATAAGAAGTAGTAATATTGAGGGAGAAACACTGAGAAAAAAACTGCTAATCCATCGGAAGCTGCTCGTGTGCTACCACAGTCAGGCTCAAAGGAGAGTGATCGGATCAGCATGTTGCCCAGGCAGCCGTCGGTTAACTTCAATCAATATGGAGGTTTATGTCACGGTGGATGGATCCGCTGGTCGGGCTCTTTTCTACTACTTTGTTGAAGCTCCGGATGCCATGCCCAGACCTCTCGTTCTTTGGCTCAATGGAGGTGTTTTGATATCAACTCTTTAATGGGTTTAATTTTCTGGGTTCATATCTCTTCATTATAGTGATCTGAGTGTTTTTATTGTTTTAACCATTTTCAAGGTCCTAGGTGTTCTTCACTTGGAGATGGGGCAATGACGGAGCTTGGCCTGTTCAGAGTGCAAAGCGATGGCAGAACACAGCTTTATGGAAACCCATATGCATGGAATCAAGGTTGTTAAATAATTCAGTTGATCAATTTTCTCTTTTGGTCTTTCTTCCTTTCAGAGATTCTAACTTGACCTTAGTTAGTTAGTTTCTAATTTCTGTTAACTAATCTTGGTTAGTTAGTTTGAAATATCTGTTAACAAAACATTGGCCACTAGAAACTACAATGAGAATAAGATTAGTTAATTAACCCGCCATAAATGAGAATAAGAGAGATGTTAACTAACATTAGTGGGAAACTAAAATTAGTTAACTAAGATTAGTTAACATTAGTTAATAAGATTATTAGCTAATGTTAATAATGTTATTAGTTAATAATAAGATTAGTCAATCTTATTATTAACATTATTAACTAATAACTTTAGTTAATCTTATTATTAACATTATTAACAATAATGTTAATCTTATTAGTTAATAATATCTTATTAATAATGTTATTAATAATCTTATTAGATAATAATGATTAGTTAATAACATTATTAACTAATAAGATTAGTTAACATTATTAAATAATAATGTTAACTAATAAGATTATTAGCTAATGTTAATAATGTTAACTAATGTTAATAACATTAGTTAATAAGATCAGTTAATATGATTAACTAAGATTAGTTAACATTAGTTATCACTTCTGTAACGCTTATGGCGGGTGCAACATCCCTCACATAAACAAACAAAATCTCAAACTGCGTCTCAATTTAGAGATTTGAGCTTACAACCTCTTGCATTTGGATCCACTCAATTCTGTGAGTTTCTTCTTGCAAAAAGTATACGAACGATTGCTTTCCCTCTTCTTTTTTTTAATCATTCATTTCTCGTTTGCCGATTCTCTTATCTCGGTTTGATCAAATCTTATTTCAGTTTGGAAGAGGTTCTAGATCTTCAGTTGCTTGGATCCAAGAATGGCGACGATGGAGAGCTTGATTGGGTTGGTGAACAGGATCCAGCGAGCCTGCACCGTTCTAGGTGATCATGGAGGCGAGGGAATGTCGCTGTGGGAAGCGCTTCCTTCGGTCGCCGTTGTAGGAGGCCAGGTTCTATCTCTTCTGATGCTCTCATCATTTGTTTTGATTGGTTTCAAGGTTTCTGTTCTGAATTTCTTGTTGTTTGTGGAAATCAAGAGTTCGGGAAAATCTTCGGTGTTGGAAAGCGTTGTTGGGAGGGATTTCTTGCCTCGTGGATCCGGTAATCGTCAATTCACTGTCTTAGGAGTTGTCTTGTATTGTATATAGTTTTCGATTTCAAGCCTTTCATATTGCATTTCTATTTGCCATTTGTTTATTTTTTTAATTAATTATTTTCTGATATGTAGGTATTGTGACAAGGAGGCCATTGGTGTTGCAACTTCACAAGACAGAAGAGGGGAAGTCAGAGTATGCAGAGTTCCTTCACACTCCAAAGAAGAAGTTCACTGATTTTGGTATATTGAATTTTAGATGAAGAATTTTCTCGTTTCAAGTATTCCAAATTTCCCTTTTTCTTTCTATATAACATTGTTTGGTATTTGAGAATTTCTTTGGTGGTTAAGTTAAATATATTATCAGTGGCTTTAAACATTTTGACTTAAATTCAACTTAATCAACAAGAACTTAATTTAATTTAATTTTTTTATGGAAAATTGGCATTTGCTTCTAATTTGAAAGTTGATTGAAATGCATCGAAATTATATAAAGCTAGGCAAGGAAATCAAGAAGCTAGAATCAGCCCATGTAATCTTCAATTCTTCATGTCTAATTTATGATGGAAAAGCCCTATTTGTACAACCACTGTATTTACAATTCTGAGCTAGGGATTGGCCATTTTTAAAAACCCATTGTGTGCAAACATTTGAAATTCTTTGTAGAATTACTCTGTGGGACTATGTGTCTTTCTGTTTCCACACGGATTAATAGGATATACTTCTCGTGTAAGCTGAAGTGTTCTATTTTGGATTCATGGTGAAACCATGAATTTCTTTAGCATTGGGTAGCGGATCCAATGTTTGTTCACCCTTTAGGATTACTTGAAAATGCATCTTTCATGTGAATTTTGCAATGGAATGAAAATAGTCAGATATGATAAATTTGACGATTTGGAGGTCTCGGCCGAGAGCTTCTCTGAGATTTTTTTCTTAAGAGTTATTAACAACTAAATCTTGTATGCTTTTAATATATGCAATGATCCATAAATTACATATCTTAATTAGGATGATTGTGAAATTTCCTTGGTGAAACCAATCTTTCGTGAAGTATACCAATTAATATTTAATTGGATTATCTTAAAAAAAAACTGATAATTATTTTTGTTTTACACTTGTATCATCTTAGGCCTTTTTTTTTTCCAAGTAAAAATGAGTTTGCACTGGTGCAAACGTTTAGTGGTCCATATTTTGGTTCGCTTTTGTTTTAGGTTTATTTTGTTTTGTTTGTTTGCTTGGTGTTATGATAAAATCTTAGGCTGATAAGTTTGGGACTGTATTCAGTCTACTCCTAAGACCCCAAATAGCTGGGGGGCAACATTGGAAAATGACTTTTTTGTTTTATTGTTTTTGCTCGTTTGTAGTGCTGATGAAATAAAATAAAACTTGAAGTAAAGCAAAACATTAAGTAAAAGTAAATCAGAATTTGCACCAATCTTACTTGCACTATCATGCAGTTGTATTAGTTTAAATGAAATTGACAGCAAACAAAAGAAGTAATGTCAAAATTGATTTATTCTCTTTATTTAGTACTTACTATTTAGAAGCATTTTTTCCAATGTAAGTATTTTAAGTAGGGCTGCAAGTCGGGCCGGGTTAGGTCGGGTTGAGGCCAACCCTAGCCCAACCCTAAGTTCTAAATCTCAACCTTAACCCTAATCCAACCTGACCTTCAATCTGACCAACCCAATCCTAACCCTAACTAAATTCCTTCAACCCTAACCCAATCCAACCCAACCCGAAGTCAATTTCGGGTTGGATTGGGCCCAACCCAACTTTCTTCCCATCCCTTAAAACCTCATAAATTTCTCGATTTCAGATCTTAACTCAACTTTCACTACATATATTAATCCTATGTTTCATTAGTATTTATTTATTGACGTTTTTTTGGTACACAATTCAGAAAAACAAGTGTTAGAAATAATCATAGTTTATTATGAGTTATGGCTTATGATAGATCTTTCTTGGGTGGCAAACAACATAGAGGAGATGAAGAATAAAATTTTCAAAAAAAAACATAAAATAATATTATTAAGGTTTTAATCTTTCTCATTACGATTAAGTGAATTGATTATGTTAAAAGAAATACATGATACTATGTGGTGGGGGTTATACAAATATCATGCATCTAAACAAATCAATGTATGTTATACATTACATATAACATATATTTATATATGACATGTACTATAGAGTCGGGTTCGGGTTGGGTCAGATTGGCTAAGGGGTCAACCCTAACCCAACCCGAAGTAAAGTTGGGTTCATGGATTTTAACCCTAACCCTAACCCGAATATCAACCCAACCCAACCCAATTTTTTCAGGTTGGGTTAGGGTTGGGTTGGGGCCAACCCCGCCCAAGTTGCAACCTTAGTTTCAAGTCAAAAAATTTGTTTTTTTTTTAGCTGACAGTGAACTTTCTTTTTACTTGTGTAGCATTGGTGCGTAAGGAGATTCAGGATGAAACTGATCGTATAACTGGGAAAACAAAGCACATATCAAATATTCCGATCCACCTTAGCATTTACTCTCCAAATGGTTAGAGTATACTTGTCTTTTGTTCTGGATTTATTTGTTGCTTTATTAATTATCATCAATAGGAATAGGTTGAGTGCTACATGTTTTTCTCTGTATTGATGGTCTGGTATACACATGCTAATTTTACGAAACAAAATATAATAATTCCTGTATGAATACAGCTAAAATTTGTTTTTCTTTTGCATAAACAAACATTTATCTCCCCTATCCTATATTGGTATGCACTATGACTTGATGAAGCAACGGGTAAACCTAGTCCGTCCTAGTCCTAGCAAATGTGCTTGAGATGTTTAATATGATGTCGAGCCTTGAATCTGATAATGTATATTACCAATTTATAATCCTCTTGTTAAATTGGAAGAAAACACAATATTTTATTCAGGTTGGCACTTCTGAGAAGACCTGCATCGTATTTGGCTTCAATTCTGGAGTCTTTTTTTTTTTTGTTTCCTTTATCTTTCTATTTTTTAAATGGACCTTCTATCTTTGATGTCCTTACTTTTGGACTTCCTAATGAATATGTTATGCTAGTTAGGTGCACTGTTGTTGATTTGTTTATTTACTTTATGCAGTTGTGAACTTAACACTCATAGATCTTCCTGGGTTGACAAAGGTTGCCGTTGGTAATTTTCTTGACTATACCATTTTTGGAGCTGTTCAATTTCTTTTGGATAAGATTGCTGATAACTTTGGCCTTGGCAGAGGGACAGCCAGACAGCATAGTTGAAGATATTGAAAACATGGTCCGATCTTATGTTGAAAAGGTGAGGGCACTATATTTAATTTTCTGGCATTTGTACGTAGGTGTTGGAAGATGCAACTTTCTTTCCGTCTATTCTTCATTATTTTCCCTTAAAGAAAAATGTCCTGAGTCCATATTTGATATTTCTTGCATATCACCAAGGTACCTGCATGAATTTAAGTAGCTCAAGAGGGATTGTTTTGGACCCACCATTTGGTAGATCCCGTCTGGGGGAAAGAACTTGATTGAGTTTTCTTCTTCTGCCAAGCTACTTGTCAAGTATTTTTTTAGTGTCAAAGAAAGAGTAGATAATATAGTAGTTCTTTTTGGTGTATATAGGAGATTTCCTATCTTGTGAGACATGGTGGTGCCATTCCCTGTCCACCCGCCTGTGTGTATCATTTTTGCTGTGAAGAAGATGGTGGTTTATCACTGTGATTGCTTGATGAGACCTTGGATTTCTCTTTTCTGAAATGATACCTTGTGAGATTTCTTCTAAAGATAATTTACGCCTTCTTTATCTTCTATTCCTTCTTTTGTCATTTGGGATGCACTCTTGTGCATTCTTTCCTCTTTACCTCGGGAAGGTCACATTCCTGTGAAGGACCCATCTAGTCATTTACATAATCATTTATTTGACTACATCCTGAGTTTCTTTTTACTAATGTTTATATATATATATTTTTTTTCTTTTGTCTTTTGTAGCCAAATTGCATTATATTGGCCATTTCTCCTGCTAATCAAGATATTGCCACTTCAGATGCTATAAAGCTTGCAAGAGAAGTCGATCCATCCGGTACCAAAAAGTTGGTTGCTTCTGTTTCTAGATGCATAATAATCTGGTTATTTTGTCGCTTCGTTCATTGAGTACATACTGGAAATATTTGGTTCATATAAGTATGTAATTATTGTATTGTGTACATTTTATAGGTGAAAGAACATTTGGAGTGTTAACAAAGCTTGATCTGATGGACAAGGGTACCAATGCCCTGGATGTAAGGATTTGTTTTAGTTGTTTATAAGTTTCTCAGGCTTTACTTGCTATTTCTATTCATTATATCATACAATAAATTAATTAGCATAGACATCATTATCAGAGATTTTGCCTACCGGTTGTTCATTTTTACAGTTTTGTCACCCTAAAATGTTCTCCTCGATCCCTCTAAATAAATATCATGACTTTCTTATTTTCCTTTAGTCTGGTAAGGTCAAGGTGCACAGTATTGAAACATGATTATCTTTTGTTGTTTATGAATGTTAAAGGTTCTTGAAGGAAGATCGTATAGGCTTCAGCATCCCTGGGTTGGAATTGTCAACCGTTCACAAGCTGATATCAACAAAAATGTTGATATGATTGCTGCTCGTCGAAGGGAGAGAGAATATTTCCAAAGTAGTTCTGAATATGGACACTTGGCACATAAAATGGGTTCTGAATATCTTGCAAAACTTCTGTCTCAGGTGGATCACGACTATCTGCTGTAGATTTTGTAATCTCTTCCACCAGTTTTACTGAATTTACAATTCTTTCTCACCACGAGGAACTTTTATTATCAGCATTTGGAGGCTGTTATTAGGCAAAGAATACCGAGTATTACAGCTTTAATAAATAAGGCAGTTGATGAGCTTGATGCGGAACTTGATCGTCTTGGCAGGCCTATTGGAACAGAGGGAGGGGTAGCAATTCAATATCTTTCCTAGCTAGAATCAGTTATCTTTACTGATAATAATGAAATGGTTTGCTAATCTGATTTTACTCATCACTAATTTTCAATATACAGGCCCAGCTATACACAATTCTAGAGATGTGTCGTGCATTTGACCGTATTTTCAGGGAACACCTAGATGGAGGGTAAAATGGAAAAACCTTCTTTTTTTATTAAATATGGGAGTTCTATAAGCCAAGTTTTATTTTTGTTACATTCAGATTACTATTTAATTTATTTATCCACAGATTACTTTACCAGATTGATTGTTTTAAGTTAAGAAACGAGGTTCAATGTGATCAGGAACTCTAGTATTTCTGTTGCGAAGCAATTATTTCCAAATAGGGACAATCTCTTTACAATACCTGCTACTTAACCATTGTCAAGATATCCATTTTGAATGCACCTTTTCAAGAATATACTGTGTATTAAGTTGACAGTAATTTAAGCTAGAAAGAAACAGTGGTTACGTCCAAGGATCCCCCATAAGAGATCTTATAAATACGTAATTTCTTCTTCTGAATAGACAAAGCAAATTGTAGCTCAGGTAAATCTCCCTACATCAAAGGGAAAATTTCCTTAATAAGAATTGAACTTCATCTTACAGCAATAGCCTTGAGAAATCATTATGAGTCACTCATGGTTCTTAAGTTCATCACCTGTGGGGAGGAATGTCTGCAGAGTGCAGCATTGTTAATTCCAAGATTTTTTTGACCGAAGTATATTAATTAGTAATACTTGGTCCTCTACTCTTTTATCTTTATATTTTACCACTTGATGGTTTGGTCTGTAGTATTACTTCTCTGCCATGACTGTAACTAGAAGCTTGTATTCATGATTTCAGTTATAGTTAGAGTGAAAATACTTTTGGCAAGTACTAAAAGTCCTTTACTATTATTCCATTTTATATATTCATACCTCTATAACATGAAATGATGTGATAAGATGTTATCTATATCTAGAAGTGAGCTCTCTTAAATTCGCACCTTGTTCTCTTGCTTTTCTCAAGTTGATGCAATCATACTTTCAAAGGTTATGTAGTTAGTATATTGTTTGCTGTTCAGGCGACCTGGTGGTGATCGGATTTATGGGGTTTTTGACAACCAACTACCGGCTGCTCTGAAAAAGCTCCCTTTTGATCGCCATCTTTCTTTACAAAATGTTCGAAAAGTTATTTCGGAGGCAGATGGTTATCAGCCCCATTTGATTGCTCCAGAACAAGGCTACAGAAGGCTCATTGACACTTCTCTCGGCTTCTTTAAAGGCCCAGCTGAAGCATCAGTTGATGCTGTAATTCTCTTATTTTAATACTATATGAATGAAACCATTTCAGTTTTCTTAGTGTTAATTTTGAGACAGGGAATTTACCCTCAAGGAACCCTTCAACCTAAAAGCGTAAGCTAATAGGTGAGGCACCTGAATAGGTATTTATTCTCAAAAGACCATTGGGCTTGAATTGTTGACAAGTACAAGTCTGCCCGTGTCTTGTGCTGAAGTTTAATTAATTATAATGAAGGCGACAAGGATTGAACACTAGACCACTTGGTCAAACAAGCTCTGATACCATCTCAAGAAGCTGTTCAACCTAAAAGCTTAAGCCATTAGGTGAGGTATCTGAATAGACATTTATTCTCTAACATTTATTATTTAGGTCTTCGGTAAGTAGAACTATTATTGCTTCCAATCCATGGAATGCAATATAATTTGGTATTCATGAAAGATTTTTTCCCAATTATTTAGTTATTTTGTTTTTACTGGCTTGACTCTCCTAAGTCTTAATTTTGCTTCAGGGCTTCATAGATGTTTCATATGATTTCTCTGTGTTTCTTTGTCATTTTTATTTTAGATATTCAAGATATTATTGTTTCTTTATACATATCTAAATTTCTTAGGATGTCTTTGGGTGGAAACTAACGATCACTACAAATAGCAAAAAATACATAGGTACTTTGTTAAAAAAGTATTGTGTTTCAAAAATCTTCAAAGGAATAATCATGATGCATTAACCTGAAAAAGTGTGCAAATCTCATGAACATGCAAGTTTGGATATTAATTACAATATTAAGTTTGTTCAATTTAAACAATCATGCTTGTAAGAGAACATGCACCTTTAATAAAAACGATCAAATCCCCATGTATAATAATATTAGACCTAGGTCATTAAGTTTATATTTTAATTAACTTTTTTTTTTCATTTTTTGTTCAGGTGCACTTTATTTTGAAAGAACTTGTTCGGAAGTCCATAGCCGAGACAGAAGTAAGTAAAATGAATCTGGAACTTGTTCTGACTCAAGTGTCAACATAAAGTCCACGATTTCCAATATATTTCCAGGTTCCTGTGTTGTATTGTTGTTGTTCTTATACTACTGCTGCTGCTGCTGCTACTAGTAGTAAAAAGTCTTTGGGTTTTGGCTTCTCTCTTATCAAAACCCAAATTATTAATATAAAATTTGCATGTTCTTTGAACACTATATAATTTTTCTTGATATAAATAACATATGAATATTTTTACAATCAGTCTTTAAAATTCAAACCAAAATTTGATTGAAATTACTCACTTTTTACTTTCCAATCTAATCAGGATTTCGAAATCACCTTTCGATGGATTTTAGAATATGGACTTGATTATAGTTATTTTAGTGAATCAATCTTGTCATTCAATTCATTCTCTTACCATTTCAAATTCAAAGTTGGTATAATGGGCTCTGGTTGATTTTTTTTTTTTTTTTTGAAATATTGCTTGGTGGCACAAGCAAAAGTAAGGGATCCAAGACTAACATGATTATCAGGACTAGGCTAGAAACTTTATTGTGGGTAGAGCCAAGCATTTGAGTGTGTGTTCTTCAGATGAGGCTGAAACCATAGCTATGAAAGATGGATTACACATAGCAATTGATATGGGAATTAAAGATCTGGTGCAGAAAGGATTGTTAACTTCTTTGGGGAACCTAACAGTGAAATACCATGGTGAATTGCAACTTAGCTGACTGTCATTTTTTATTACAGAACTATTTTCAGATTATTGTCCAATTTATTCATAGAAACTGCAAAGAAGTGGCCCACCAATTAGTTAAAGGAGATATTACTTGGTGTAGTGGTAAAATCTCGAGCTGTGAATTGTGTATCTGGGACCGACATTGGGTAATGGTCTTTTTACTTGCTATTTTCTACTATATTGGAGGATTTACTGCAATCAGTTTTTATTGGTGAAATTGAATGAGCCTGAGGGCCTTGAAAAAAATGTTTGGATATGAGCTTGGTTTTAGTTCTTTTATTTAGGCACAAAGACAATATAATATTTGGTTGACCACTCAGCCCAGTTCTAGTTGTGTGTTAGTCTGACCAGTTGCTGATGACCCAAGGATGGAATCTAACTTCTCCTAATTACATCTATTAGATTAGATAGGGGAAAACATATGAGTAGTAATTCTCACTAGGGGTGCAATTTGGGCCAGGTTTGCTCAGGTTGAGGATTTGAGTTGTGGAACCCAACCCCAACGCTAAGGTTCGGATCGGGTTGGCCAGATTTTCTGTTTCCTTTTATTTCCTTGACTCAAAGGTTGAGGTAAATTCAGCTTTAGCATTTCAATTTAAAAATATTTAGGTACTTGTCATCATATAAGAGTCGTAATACCTATCATGTATGTATATATATATATATATATATATATATATATATGCAACAACTCTTTTAACAGCAAGTTTGTTGGAATTCAAAACCATTAATCTTTGGTGGATATGAAAGCATGAACTATTCTTAGCTTCCACCAGTTTATGGTGTGTTGTGGCATTTACAGGAATTGAAGAGGTTCCCGACACTTCAATCTGACATAGCAGCTGCGGCGACAGAGGCCTTGGAAAGATTCCGTGAAGACAGCCGGAAAACGGTTATACGTCTAGTGGAGATGGAGGCTAGTTACCTGACAGTGGAATTCTTCCGGAAGCTCCCTGTTGAGCCAGAGAAGGGAAATAATCCCACGGTACCCACCATGGATCGGTACTCAGAGAACCACCTCCGGAGGATTGGTATGCAGGCCATTCTTTTGCAGTTTGCATTGCATCATCTCTACTAACAATTGCATTCCAACTATTGTACGTTTGCCTTGTAATCTCTCATGATGAGCAAATTGGTTTCAGGATCTAATGTCTCATCTTACGTGGGCATGGTCTGTGATACACTAAAAAGTTCCATTCCAAAGGCAGTTGTTTATTGTCAGGTTCGAGAAGCAAAAAAGTCGCTGTTGAACCAGTTTTACAGCCAAGTTGGGAAAAAGGAGGTGCAGTTTCCAAATTCCAATCCCTTGAATTTAATTCTCTTTCTCTCTCTCTCTCTATCGTCATTGGTAAGCATGAAACCCACTGAACAGCAAGATTAGCAAGCGTGTTTATACAAGGACAGTTTGTGTCGGTGTCTTAAAAGGCAATCAAAGATCAATTAAATTTGGTTGATCATGATTTTCAAAATCGGACCGGAAAAGGGAACCGATTTCATTTTATTCAAGAACCGTTATTTCCCAAAAAACTGTTGATTTGGTCAATAAATCACTGACATAGGTGGTTGAACAGTTTAAGCCGTTTAATGATTTGGTTGTTTTTTATCTTTTTTTGTCAAAATGAACCATTTATTTGGTTCGAATAGTCGAACCGTTTGACTTGAGATTAAAAACCTTGCATAAAATAGCTAATAGAAGATTTGACCTTGTGTACAGAAGAAGCAGCTAGGGGCGATGTTGGATGAGGACCCAGCACTCATGGAGAAAAGAGAGGGCATAGCTAAGAGACTGGAGCTGTACAAGTCGGCCAGGGATGAAATTGATTCCGTGGCATGGAAATGAGGAGATTAGGTCCTTTTCCCTTTAACGCTCATTGTCATTAACCTTTTTTTTTTTTGTAGTCAAAGTAATAAGAGTGCATTCATATGTAAAAGGCTCTTAAAGTGTTGGATCTGTTTGTCTTCGGAAAATGAAAGCAGAAAAGAAAAAGATGATCCTCTTTATTTTATATTTTGAAGTCAAGAATGGATGATGGATCTAAGCCTCTCTTGAATTCATTATTTATTTTATTTAATTCATAATTAGCTACTCGTGTTTGAAGGGAATTAATGCAGGTTTGAGACTGAAAATGGCTGCTTTGTGCAAAAAATGCCAAAGTTTAGTCCATCCGTTATTTGAGTGAACAATCTTAACGTCCATATAAAACTCAGTAAAGATAATAACCATGGCAATTCTTTATTATAAAAGAAAAAAAAAAAAAACCCATGAATGATGACCAATAAAAGTAATGATATGTCTATATCCACCTTCACAGAGAGGCTTTATGACAGGTCTGAGTGTTATCATAACAAAACACACCCAACCTGTGGCCACAAAATACATATCAGCTCTATATATGTACATAGTATAACATATGTGGTATAATATATATATATATATATATATATATATATATATATATACTATAGCATATACATGGTATAATACATTTATGGTATGTATATGTGGAATAACATCTTAATATATAGATAACAAAATATCAAGTATTTCTGTTAGTTTATTATCAAATTAAATTAAATTTCCAATTTTTTATTTTATTAATTTATATGGGCCAGCCCAGACGCCCAGATTGGGCTTGGGCTTGGGCTCAAATATATTATCAGCCCTATGGAATGGATCCATATGCCTGTCCAGGCCTAAGCAGTCCCAAAAGAGTGTTAATGCACTATAAAATCCTGACATGGGCCTGAACTGGTCGGAACCAGCCTGGCCCATGATCGTTCCCATTTAGCCTCCATAGTATGGGTTAACAAATTTCAGGGCTGAGAATGTGTCCAATACTTCAAGCCCAGCTTAGCCCGCACACACACACACATGACACATGTATAGAATGTGCCCATTTTTTGTTTGAAAATGGTGCTGCCAGGTAGGACGTTTTCCCAGAAAACAGCACCACCTGCTGTTTGATATCAATGCTTCTTGTTGGTTTTCTGCACTGATACCCATTATCTAGTGCTGCTCTTATGATTATGATGCTATCCTCCATCCAATCGTGTAGGAAAATCCCATGTTCATCATACGGCCTCAATTGTATATTAGCATATTCAAAAAAACAAAATCAGAGAATTATGAAGACAATGACAAAAAAAATGAAAATTGCAGATAGGTTGTTTGGGTCGCAGATAGGTTAATGTCAAAGAGAAAGAAACCAGATGGACAATGCAATTTATTGTCTACTCTAAAATCTCCTATATCCCAAGAGAAAGAAACATAATAGCTCATATAGCAGTCTCTAGAGAAGGAAATCCTCCTCCCTGGCTGACATCCTACTTCTCTAACAATGGTTAGCAGGTTAGGAGGAACGTTGTAATTTGGCTCTTTAATCATGTTAATGAATGAAAAAAAGAAAAACAGAAACTCAGGTCCGACGATTCCTTAACCATTATTAACCACCATAACAGAAATAACTAGATCTGATGACATCCTACTAAGATCTGATAATTCATAAATACAAAAAATCAAGAAAACGTTTGAAGACACCTGTGGAGGTTCCGAAGAAGACAAATAGGGTGAGGCGGTTCCGAAGAGAAGACAAATGGTCTGAACACAGCAGCCTGACCTCCGGCGGCTGAAAACGAAGAAGTCCGGCCTCCTGCGATGAGTTCGACATCTGCTGCTGCCGATTGGGAGGGCAATAGCAGTGGGAAGAAAACAAACCGTGTTAGGATTTTTTTTAACAGTCGAGAAACAATTGTGGTGCACACCATATCAATTCAAAGTTGTGCCACGTAATCGATACATCAGGTCACTGTTGGCAGCAACGCTAAATAATTTGGGAAAATGTTAATTTTGTGGGTGTTTGGCATCGATGCCATTTTCTGAGAAAATGGTGTAACATCAGAAAAAGCGATGCTTTAGAAAAAACGCCTTATTTAGTACTGTTTTTTCATAAAAAACGTTGCTTTAGATCACGTTTTGGAAATCGGGAAAGTGTGGTCTGAAACAATGCCAGATTTGGCATTTTCTCATAAAACAGCTCATTGCTGTCAACTGTGCAATAATATGGCATCATCTTGGATGTTGGATAATATGATCAATGCTGAAAAATGGTTCTACAACACTGGTACCAAACAAAACTAGTGTTGTTTTCCCATAAAACAGCCTATATGGCAGCACCGCTTCTAAACAAAGAATAAACACCATTTTCTTACAATTTACCCATGCTCAACACTGTTTTTGTGAGAACAGTTTATATGGCAGCACCGCTTCTAAACAAAGAATAAGTACCGTTTTCTTACAACTTATCCATGTTCAACATTGTTTTTATGAGGACAGTGCGGTGTTCCCAGCACTGATGCCAAATACCTACTTCGTCGTTGCCTTCGACCACATCTTCTCGATTTCCAAGGCGTGATCGTTTTGCCCTCATTTTTTGGAAAAATAGAACCAAACAATGCATCATTACTTTCGGCACGACTTTTGGTGACATGAAGTTTACGTGGCACCGTTTTCTTAGAAAACGATACCAATGGCAAATATTGCCTAGCTTTTTCATAGTTTGAACCCATTATGAGGGATATTGTTACCAACTCGATATCAAGTGAATTGGCAATGAATTAACTCCTTGTAGTTGTATTATTGACGTTTAAATTTGGAGTCATCAAACTAGTACTTGTATGTGCAAAAAGGAGCAGCTCTAGGAATTTGGGTAGAAATAGATGCACCGGAGATGGTTAAAACAAAAAAAAACTATGAATTCATTTGAGTTAGAATGTGTTGTTTTAGCCAAGGTTTTTGAACCGTCGTTGACCCGGATGGTCGGACCATTTGGCTCGGGAATCGTTTAGGCAACCGATTCCGTTTTACCCCAAATTTGGTCTTTGGCAAAAAATTGTTGAAAAAGTCAATAACCCGTTGACATGGGCGATTGAACTATTGACTTGTTCAACGGTTTTTTACCATTTTTAATTTGTTTGTCAGAACGGGTCATCCGTTCGAATCGGATGGTCGAATCATCGACCTGAAAACTGGTGGATAGAACAGTTTTGTTTCTGAGTCATTTTTTAAAACGTTGGTTTTAGCTAAGGGTGACTAAATAGATCGGTTCTACTAGTGGAATATGCTCTACTCAGTACCAAATGGAACCAACCTTGAATTGACCCCATCCAATTTGTTAGTGGTCTAGTTTCAAATTCTTGGAATTAACTCCCACCCAAACTAGTTTCAAGGTTTGGGGGAGTTTATACTACTTGAATTGACTTGGAAAACCAGCCCTAATTGGTCTTGGAACCAAACATGCCTCTAGCTCAAAATACTTTGAGCATGTGGAGATTTGAACCCAATCACTAATATTTACAAAGATCATGGTCTCACTTGATCACTAAGGCACAAGCTAATTGATAATATTCATCAATTTAATGTTTGAATTGAATGTGTATAATATGTAATGCAAAAGGTAATATTTAAAAAGTAATAATTATAATGATAAGTTTTGAACTAGATTATTATTATTATTATTATTGTCATTGTTATTTTTATTGTTATTGTTATTGAAAATCAAGTTTAAACATTTTATGATTGCGATTTCTAATCAATAATATATATAGATAGTAACAACATTATGATACAATTTGTGATTATGTAATTATGTAATTATGTTACATTTATAATTTTTAATGTTAGAAAATATGACTTAATATATAATACTATATTAAACTCAACAGCATATATAGCTATCTAATTTGATTCTCAATGTTATGGATTTTTTTTTTTTAATTTTAAGAACATGTTCCATTTTTTTAGGGTAAAGAAGGGATAGACCATAGAACCACCAAGGCCAAAATCGACCTTAAAACAAATCTTGATAGAGTAGGTTCTAGTTCCAAAGACTAGAAGCAACCCCTATAAGCTAGATTCTAGGTTTTGCCTTGAAATTGATCAATTATATAGAATAATTGATAAAAAAACCAATTATATAGAATAGACTCGAAAACAAACCAAATATTAAAGGGAAATTATCAGGTCCGACCAAATTGGACCCATTATAGATGTCACCTATGATAATAATAACTTGGAGCTTCATTTTTCATAATATAACCTTATTAAAAATGACAATAAATAGTAAAACAGTTTACATGTTGAGAAAAAAAGTGTTTTTAACCAAAATTATCTTATGTGTATTAAATTTATCCTTTTAGGCTTTAAAAAAATTTATAAAAACAAAAAACCATTATATATTATTTACTATATAATTGGTTTGAGCCTAAACCGGTTTGGACCAATTACAGGTTCGCAAATATTTACACCGTACATATTTGTATTTGAACTCCTTCTCAATTATGACATCACAAGTCATTGAGTTACAGTTTACCTAACGGTCGGATCGTATGACTCGTGACGTTGTGGCTTTTTCGGTTTTGTGAGCCGTTGAGTCTTATAACGTTGCTGTAGGCCTTCAACCTATTATCAAACGGCAAGAAAAGAAAGGCTGTCATTTTATGGTAACGCGATATTTCGTGACTCGTGCCAGCTAAAATTGGTGTTCGAGGAAGTCGGGAAATCGGAACCAATATAAACTGGTATGTTCATCTGTTGGGTTGTTAAGCTCTAAAATCTGATTTAGGGGGGCGTTGATCTGCCTCGTCTTATTCGTTTTGGTTTCTCCGATGAAACCAAAACCATTATACAATGTGTATTAACTTTACCCTTTTAGGCTTTAAAAAAATTTATAAAAACAAAAAACCATTATATATTATTTACTATATAATTGGTTTGAGCCTAAATCGGTTTGGACCAATTACAAGTTTGCAAATATTTACACCGTACATATTTGTATTTAAACTCCTTCTCAATTATGACATCATGAGTCATTGAGTTATAGTTTACCTAACGGTCGGACCATATGACCTGTGACGTTGTGGCTTTTTCGGTTTTGTGACCCGTCGAGTCTTATAACGTTGCTGCAGGCCTTCAGCCTATTATCAAACGACAAGAAAGAAAGGCTGTCATTTTATGGTAACGCGATATTTCGTGACTCGTGTCGGTTAAAATCGGTGTTCGAGGAAGTCGGGAAATCGGAACCAATATAAACTGGTCTGTTCATTTGTTAGATTGTTAAGCTCTAAAATCTGATTTAGGGGGGCGTTGATCTGCCTCGTCTTGTTCGTTTTGGTTTCTCCGTTGAAACCAAAATTATCTTATACAATGTGTATTAAATTTACCCTTTTAGGCTTTAAAAAAAATTATGAAAACAAAAAACCATTATATATTATTTACTATAGAATTGGTTTGAGCCTAAATCGGTTTGGACCAATTACAGGTTTGCAAATATTTACACCGTAAATATTTGTATTTGAACTTCTCAATTATGACATCATGAGTCATTGAGTTATAGTTTACCTAACGGTCGGACCATATGACCTGTGACGTTGTGGCTTTTTCGGTTTTGTGACCCGTCGAGTCTTATAACGTTGCTGCAGGCCTTCAGCCTATTATCAAACGACAAGAAAGAAAGGCTGTCATTTTATGGTAACGCGATATTTCGTGACTCGTGTCGGTTAAAATCGGTGTTCGAGGAAGTCGGGAAATCGGAACCAATATAAACTGGTCTGTTCATTTGTTAGATTGTTAAGCTCTAAAATCTGATTTAGGGGGGCGTTGATCTGCCTCGTCTTGTTCGTTTTGGTTTCTCCGTTGAAACCAAAATTATCTTATACAATGTGTATTAAATTTACCCTTTTAGGCTTTAAAAAAAATTATGAAAACAAAAAACCATTATATATTATTTACTATAGAATTGGTTTGAGCCTAAATCGGTTTGGACCAATTACAGGTTTGCAAATATTTACACCGTAAATATTTGTATTTGAACTCCTCAATTATGACATCACGAGTCATTGAGTTATAGTTTACCTAACGGTCAGACCGTATGATCCGTGACGTTGTGGCTTTTTCGGTTTTGTGAGCCGTCGAGTCTTATAACGTTGTTGCAAGCCTTCAGCCTATTATCAAACGACGAGAAAGAAAGGCTGTCGTTTTATGGTAACGCGATATTTCGTGACTCGTGCCGGTTAAAATCGGTGTTCGAGGAAGTCGAAAAATCGGAACCGATATAAATTGATCTGTTCAGGGTTGTTAAGCTCTAAAATCTGATTTAAGGGGGCGTTGATCTGCCTTGTTCATTTTGGTTTCTCCGTTGATATTTTGACACGATGAGAAGGGCTCAGAGTCTGTCCTCTTACGTAGTGGGGCGAGCTACGCTCACAGCGCATGAGTCCTTAGCTGCTGCCTCCTCCACCACCGCCGGCGTCCAAAACAGACTTCTCCAGGTGGCGTTGTACAACAGTAGTAGCAGCTCAGCTGGTCCCTCGCGGTGGTTCTTGCAGAGCATAGCCGCCTGCCTCGGGCGATCCACTCGAGCCGTATCTTTGGGGCTCGCCGGAGCTATCTCCTTCTCCGTAGCCGCTTCTGCAGTCATACCGGAGGTATACGCTAAAGAACCACTATCGCCTGAGTTCCTCCCTAAGGAGGTTGTCCTTTACCAGTACGAAGCTTGCCCTTTTTGCAACAAGGTCAAAGGTATACTTCTTTTCTTCGACTAACTACCCTTCCCAAACAACTATTCAGTTCGATTTAATTTTGGTGTTTGAAGGCGTTTGCTTTGGATCTATTGGAAGTTAAATGGAGAAATTTTGTCGAATTGGTAGATTGTTGTATAAATTAAAAATAAGATAATTGGACAAAGTTATGATTAACTTTTTTCCGGTTCTGTATGTTAAGTAATTCTTATAATTTTTTTTTGGATTGGTGATAACGTTCTATGATTTCGAGCATTGGATTTTCTCAGTAGAATTAATGGCGCTATAACACTTATCTATTGCCAATAGGCATATGATGTATCTTGTCTTCAGGTTAGTGATTGAAGTGCGCTTAGAGAAGGTAGGGGCTATAAATACAAGGAATGGGAAGGATTTCTCATCTATTACCAATAAATAGATGGTGAATTTTGTATTCTGGTTAACCAAAAACCTGGGCATTTCTTTCCTAATCATTGAAGCAGATTCTGCAAACACAACAAAATAGTTGGGCGAGAAGGATGGGTCCTTATTGATCAAAAAAAAAAAAAAAAAGAAGGATGGGTCCTTGGAGGCTGGCACACTTTCTGGCTGAGGCTAGAGGCATTTTGGGTTCAATGACTGCAAAAATTTACTTGATTCCTAGGGAGTTAATTTCATTAGCTGATGAGCTAGCAAAAATGGGTGTCCATATAAATTCTATGTATAGTGAAAGTTCTTTGCTGGTGTGGTATCTATGCAGATCCCTTCTTTGCTGTTGTACATCATCTCATGTACTTTGGTTTTTGATCTTTAATATAATACTTTATCTTTTTCTTCAGAAAGAAAAAAAGAAAAATTGTATTCTGGGTAATATGATCTATAACTGTTTGGTTGAAGTGTAATTAGATAAGTTATGGGATATAAATATAAATAATGTGAAGGATTTCAGTGGTTTGATCTTCACAGAATTTCTTATTTATTCTGTTGTTTAGTTTGGACTGTTAATAATGAATCTGATTTAAAAGAAGACTGGTTACAGAGCTGTTACTAAATACAAATACTACTAAATTTCCTTAAATAACTTATTATATTTTTAGTATGCAGTTCTATTTTTATCTTATATTTATCTTAGACATAATGTCAGGTCCAAAAATTCCAATTTAGGGTTTTGAAGAAATCCCTTTGCTGTGATATATATTTATTTGGTTAGTCCTTGTTTTTTCTTCTTTTGTTACTTTAACATCTTTGGAGGTCATTTCCTTTTAATTAATTAATTATTTATTTTTGTTGATTGGCTTGTCATCTCCTTGGTGATGTTTTTCCACTTTTTTTTTTTTTTTTTCTCAGCATTTCTAGACTATCATCATATACCATACAAAGTTGTGGAAGTGAACCCCCTCAGTAAAAAAGAGATAAAATGGTCAGATTATAAGAAAGTGCCAATATTGACAGTTGATGGCGAACAGCTGGTTGATTCATCAGGTTTTGTCTTGTATTTTTCCTTTCCTATTACTTCTTTCTCAAGCAAATTCCTGTTCTTTAACTCATGATAGAAATATATATGATAGTAGGCATTTTATTTCTCCAACAATCAGACAGACACGGTAAAGAGCATATCCAAACATTTGAGTTTGAGTTACTATTTGTTATCCAAAACTGGATATCGATGATTGTGCAGATATAATTGACAAACTGGCCCAGAGGATTAATCCTGACAAATCTGTTGATTCTCTTTCTGATGATGAAGAGAGAAAGTGGCGCAGGTGTGGTTCTTTTGTTTCTTCAGGGTGTCAGTTGCTAATAGTTTTATCCAACTCTTCTGCCTAGAGTCTATCCCTACAATTTCCAGTATGTCCTGTTCATGGTGGGAATTGGTAGTTGTTATGACTTTTAATATTCTAAATGCTTTTTCTTGATGCATATACTCCATTGTTCCTGAAAGAAAACATACTCCATTACTTGTTGCATGTTTTAGGTTCTACTTCTTCATACTTGATATTAACATCAAATTGTTGGGTAGGCTAGTGAAGCTAGCCTACTAGAGGCTCACTTGGTTGTAATGATATTTTCTCTTATCTAGTGAAGTCCTTTTCAGTTGCTGATCAAAAAGAAAAAGAGAGACTAATTTAAGTCTTTAGTCTTTTTACTTTCTTCTTCTTGAAGCTTATCATTTAAAATCTAATAAAAAAACCTACCTTGTGTTGCATCGGGGAGGTTGATAATCCATCTTTCCATAATGTAGGTGGGTGGATAATCACTTGGTGCATATCTTATCACCAAACATATACAGGACTACTTCTGAGGCTCTTGAGTCCTTTGACTATATCACAAGCAATGGTAAGAAACATATCACAGCCCTTGTTTTTCAGAAGATACTGCAAAGGGTTTTGTCTATTTCTTATTTTCCCCCTTTGTTCCTGCTAACATTTCTCATAGGTTAAAAGAGGTAAAAATAAATATAGAACTCTGTAGGAAAAAAAGTGCTTAGGCTGTTTTTTTTTTTTTTTAATTCCTAATGTGATGCTTTATCCAACACTATGCCAAGGAGTTTAAATTACTGGTGAATGTAAGCTTGCATGATTTGGTAATTGAACCCACTGGATGGAATATAAACTTTCAAAATTTTTTGGTGAATTATACAGTTTTTTTTGGAAATAGGTAATGTAATTTTATTAAAACACAGATAGAGTACAACAAGCCCCCCAAGGAAAACAGCTTGGACGAGCACTAACAACAACTGAAAAAATTACAGCTCCAACAAACTCCAAAACCTCAACAGCACCCCCAGGTTAAACTGCTGAAATTCCTTTGCAGCCAACACCCAGGAAACCAGCTTCCCAAAAGAGAAAGATACTAAATCATCCACTTCCTTAAAAGTCTTCTGGAAAAGCCTGCTATTTCTTTCAGTCCAGATAGCACTTATCACAGCAGCTGGAACAGAGACCCACACACTGCTAGCCAGCTTCTAGAGTCCTTTAACCTCCCAGCCCCAAAGAAGATCCAGCACTGTTCCAGGCATTACCCAAGTCAATCCCAGTGCTGAGATATAGTGCTACCAGAGACAGGAGGTGACAGAGCAATGGAGGAACAGATGATTAATTTCCTCCAAAGCCTGCTTGCACAACACATACATCTGGTTAGGGACCTGCACCCCTCTTCTAGACAGATTTACTTTAGGGAGAAATAGGATTCCAAATTCTGGAAGCAGGCACATCAATAAGATTTCTCTCTGAAAGCATGAGAGCAAAAATTTTGACTGAAAAAAGTCCATCAGCATTCCAATTCCAGCTTCAACTGTCTTTGCTGTTTGTGTCCACAGCCTGGACTGAGACATGCTCAAGCATCTCAGCAAGTTAATCTCCCATCCCTGAAAATTTGTTCGAAATGAAGGGCACCAGATTACTGACCTTCCATTAAACTCGTAGCAGTCTGCCATGGCAGCATCTTGATACTCAGCAATCTGAAACAACTGTGGAAGCAACTCTGAGAGAGGGTAGTTGCTGCACCAAGGGTCTTTCCAGAAGGCCAGCCTTTCACCATTGCCCAACTTAGGGCTAAGCCCTGTGCTGAAACTTGGATATGCTCATAATTTTCCTCCACAATGAGCAACCTAAAGAGGGCAACGATGAAGTAGTTATTATCTCTGCACCGCCTTCCTCTTTCCATCCCAAACCTCCAAATCCATTTTCCCAACAGAGCATTGTTGAATATCTTCAACGGTTCAGCCTCTTGATCCCCAGGCGTCCTTGATCCTTTGGAGCACAAATCTGATCCCAATTAGCTAAATGGATCTTTTTTCCTCTGTAGAGAAGATGGGCCGAATGGCCCATAGGCTGTTTATCCTTTTTTATCTTTTATGTTCTTTGCTGTAATGGGCCTTAATCTAGGCTTTATTCTTTCTTATGTTATGTCTTTTTAATTTTCTACCCAACTAGGGGCTTCTCTGTAAATTACTAAAGTTTAACTTAATGAAATAGAATTAAGGGAATAAGAGAAGAGATTATGTTCGAAAATCTCTTTCTCTGAACCCAAGTTGCCGCCACTTCTTCTTCTTCTTCTCTCCTCTTGAACTCTGATTTCTGCTATTTTCTTTTGAATTTTTGCAACTTTCTAAACAATCATTTCTTCTCAAAAGGCTGTTTTTCTTCTTGGTATCAGAGCAGGCTCGTTTTTTCTCTCTTTTTTCACCTTTTTTTCCCATACACAATGTGTATGGAGAACTGAATCATATGAATAGTCAAAGAAACCTATTTCAGTCCAGTTGTTAGTGGTTTCTGGAGAGAAGGGGACTGGTTTTGGCGTCCTCTTGACAGGTTCAAGTTTGTTGCCCGAAACCCTAATTTTCTGAAGAAATTTGATTGCGGGCCCCATAGGGAGTTTGATCTGGGCGCTCAGTGACTGAAGGCCTTTTCATTCTTCTTCTTGAAGATCGAATCAAGTGGATTGGTGTTTTGTGAAGTCTACAAGGAGCGATTGAGTTTTCTTTGTTTCTCCCAGCTTCCGGGTGTGACGCAGGTTACTGGTACGGTTGCATAGAGGTTGGCTCACAACACAGTTTTTGTTCTGTCTTCATTTGTTGTTATTCGAAGTTGTTTGAAGTCATTTTGAAGTATTTAAGAAGATGAACTCCTCAGACTTTGAAAACAAGCATGTTGCTGAATCTGGACAGGTTCCGGGAGCAGCCTTTGTAGACTCTCTACTGGTTGTGTCCATAGTCAAGTTGGATGGAACTAATTATCTGGCTTGGTCACAATCAGTAAAAATTCATATTTGTAGTAGAGGCAAATGGGGTTTTATCTCCGGGAGCAAAAAGGCTCCTCCGAAAGATGATCCATCATATGAAAAGTTGATGCAAGAAAATTATACTGTTATTGGATAGCTTGTGAACTCAATGCAACCACAAATTAGTCAACACTATTTGTGGATGAATTCAACAAAGGAAATTTGGGATAGTGTTGCTGAAACCTATTCCCAAAAATTAAATGTGGCTAGGGTTTGGAGTTCCATAGGAGGGGTGTAATAAACCCGGGCTTGAACCCAACTTTCATTGCCTTAGTCTCAAAGAAGAAAGATGCTTCTCAACCAAAATATTTTAGACCTATTAGTCTGGTGACTAGCTTGTACAAAATCATTGCAAAGGTGCTGTCTCTCAGGATAAAGAAGGTGCTCCCCTCTATTATTGCACCCAACCAAAGTGCTTTAGTGGAGGGAAGACAGATCACCGATCAGATCGTCATTGCAAATGAGAGCTTGGAGAGCTTTAGAAAGTCAAAGAAGAAGGGAGTGGTTTGCAAATTGGATTTGGAGAAGGCTTTCGACTTGGTTGATTGGTCTTTCTTGATGGAGGTGTTGATGAGTTTTGGTTTTGGTGACAGGTGGTGCAAGTGGATCTGGGGCTGTGTTAGGACTTGCCATTATTCTATCCTGGTGAACAGGACTGTGGTTGACTTCTTTCCGTTGTTGAGAGGTCTAAGACAAGGAGATCCTCTTTCCCCTTTTCTTTTCACCCTTATTGTTGATGTGTTTGGGCGATTGATCCATAGAGCAGACTCGAGGAATCTGATAAGAGGGTGGAGAGTAGGAAGGGAGGAGGTTCCCTTAACTCTTCTACAGTTTGCAGATGATACTATCCTTTTCTGTGAAGGAGGAACCTCAGTTGGATCCGGAATCTAAAGTTGACAATACAACTTTTTGAGCAGATATCTAACCTCAAGGTAAACTTTGACAAGAGTTGTGTGGCGGGAGTGAATGTGAACGAAAGAGACCTAAGGGAATCTGCAGATGAGCTAGGTTGTGCCATTACGGATTGGCCCCTGACTTATTTGGGCCTCCCTTTAGGAGATAATCCTAAGAGTGTTAGCTTTTGGGCTCCGGTAGTGGAGATGTTTGAGAAGAGGCTAGCGGCCTGGAAGAGGAGTTATCTTTCTTTAGGTGGAAGAGTCTCTCTCATTAGATCTACCCTAGCTAACCTTCCTGTTTACTTTCTGTCAGTGTTTAAGATCCCCTCAAAGGTTTCAAATCTTTTGGAAAAATTAATAAGGAACTTTCTCTGGGAGCCTGGAGAGGAGAAGAGAGATCATAGGGTGAGTTGGGAGGTGGTCTCTAGGTGTAAAACACAAGGAGGTCTTGGGATTGGTAATTTCAAGAAAAGGAACATGACTCTTCTGGGGAAGTGGTTGTGGAGGTTCTCTCTGGAAAGGAATAAGTTGTGGACTAAGATTGTGGCTAGCATTCATGGGCTGGATTACAATGGCTGGGATCCTGGAATCTTGGCAAGGGCTTCAGCTGCTTCTCCTTGGAAATCCATCCACAATCTGCTTCCAGTTTTCTCCCATTGGATCAGGTATGGTCTAAACTCTGGTAACCGAATAAATTTCTGGGAACATCTTTGGGTCGGGGATTCTCCTCTGAAAGACAAGTTTCCTTCCTTGTATGCTCTTTCAGACTTGAAAAATGAACCCATTTCTTCTTTCTTAGTCTCTTCAGCTTCCACTTCGGGCTTTGGTTGGAACCTTGGCCTGCGTAGGGCAATTAGGGATACGGACTTGGATAGCCTGATAGCTCTGTTAGCCTCCCTTGAGGGTGTCTTCCTAAACCCTGCTAAGGAAGATACCAGATTTTGGACCCTTTCTAGCTCTGGTACCTTTTCTTGTGCTTCTTTCTTTGAAACCTTAACTCAGCCTCCTACCCCCCTGGGGTTGTCCTTTCCAGTTAAGGAAATTTGGAGCAGACCTATTCCTCCTCGGGTGGGTTTTTTTTTTGTTGGGAAATTTTCCTGGAAAGAATCAACACTTTAGACTTACTCCAAAGAAAGAGACCCAACTATTGTCTACTTCCTAATAGATGTGCTCTTTGTAGAGCTGATGGGGAATCTGGCTACCACCTCATGGTCTCTTGTAAGGTTGCTAAATCTGTTTGGGAGTGGGTTTTCTCCCATTTTGGGTGTTCTTGGTATCCTCCGGAGACTGTCCAAGGTTTGTTTTCTCCTTCTTTTTTCAGTTGGCCTAAGAAGCGAGGGAAGACTATGTGGAGGTGTATTAGGGCAGCGGTTTGCTGGTCTTTGTTGGAAGAAAGAAACTCACACATTTTCTGACAAGGAAAAAACTTTGGAAAATTTGTTAGATCGAATCCTTATAAGAGCGGTCCACTGGCTAAAATCTTTGGAGTTGTTTTCAGATTGTCCTACGGATGACTTGCTAAGAAACTGGAAAAAGATTGCTTTCACTGCTAGATGCAAGAGGACTCTTTGTCCGTTCTGGTCCCCTCCCCCCTCGGGCTTTATAAAGCTGAATTTTGATGGCAGCAGTGTAAGGAATCCAGGGCCCTCTGGGATTGGAGGAGTCTTCAGGAATGAGGAAGGGATTGTTATTGCTTTATTCTCTGGCCCTATTGGAGAAGGTGACTCTCTTAGGGCTGAGATCCTTGCAGCGCTTGAAGGAATTCGAAGAGCAAAAGATTTAAATATTAGTCGTTTGATTCTGGAAGGTGACTCGAAGGTGGTGATTAATTGGTTGAAGACAGAGGACAGTGGTTTGTGGAACTTTAACAATGAGAAAAAACAGTTCTTATGGCTAGGTAGGGACATTGAGATTCAGTACAGCTGGGTGAAGAGGAGTGCATTCCCTGTGTTTTCTGTTTTTGGGGAACTAAGTTATTTTATCTCCCTTTGTATTATTTTCCCCCTCTTCTCTTAATTTAATGAAGTTGATGTTATTGATAAAAAAAAAATAATGTGGCCAGGGTTTACAAGTTGAGAAGTGATGTGAAGAATTTGAGACAGGGGGAGAAACCATTAGCTGTATACTTCTCAACATTGAAGTCTTTATGGCAAGAAATAGATTTGATAGAAGCTGTAGCCTGGGACACCACTAATGATGCCAAGACCTACAAAAAACTAGTTGAGAGAAACAGGGTGTTTGAGTTCTTGACAGGACTAAATTCAAAGTACGACATTACAAAGCAAAATATTTTATCCAAGGATAATGTCTCACTGTCTCAAGCATATGCCTTGGCAAGTAGTGAAGAAAGCAAAAGACGTGTCCAGGTCCAAGGGGCTGGTCTAAATGATCACTTTGCTAATATGGGAGTGAAACCCAAGGGGGTTGCAGGGACTTCAAGTAGCTCAGGGAAGAAAGAGATTATCTGTGAGTACTGTAAAAAACCAAAACACACTAAAGACAAGTGCTGGAAATTGCATCCTGAGCTCCTACCACTTCAGTTTCAGAAGAAGTCTGATAATATAAAGGCAGGGAGTGCCAATGTTGCTGCTGGTACAGATAGTAACAGATACCAAACTGAAGAGATGACGGCTAGTGAGCAGTTAGCAGCTATGAAGGCAGAATATGAGAAGTTTGGGAGGATAATCAGTCACCTAGAGGATGTGACCTCTTCTTCCAACCCTTTAGGAAATTCAACCTCTTCTGCATTTGCTCATTTAGGTATATGGGCTTCTGCCAATCATGCAACCATTTTAGGTAATCGTAGAATCCCTTGGACTATTGATTCTGGTGTTTCTGATCATATGACTAGCCTTTCTACTTTGTTTGTTTCATATGATTTATTTCCTGGACGTGACAAAATCACCCTAGCCGATGGCTCTCTTGCCCCTATCTCTGGCAAGGGAACCATCAAGGCTACAGACTCCTTGGTTCTTCCTTCTGCTCTTCATGTACCCAGTGCAACATGACAGAACTAAGCATATTGAAGTTGACAGACACTTCATTCGAGAAAGAGTGGCTTCTGGAGAAGTGTGTCTACCTTTCATCACCTCTGAAGGACAGTTAGCTGATTCTCTCACCAAGGGCATTCCCAAGGCTAAATTTCAACATGATACTAGCAAGCTTGGCATGATTGACATCTATGTTCAGCTTGAGGGGGAGTGTAGAGAAGATGGCCCGAATGGCCCATAGGCTATTTATCCTTTTTTATCTTTTATGTTCTTTGTTGTAATGGGCCTTAATCTGGGCTTTATTCTTTTTTATGTTATGTCTTTTTAATTTTCTGCCCAACTAGGGGCTTCTCTGTAAATTACTGAAGTTTAACTTAATGAAATAGAATTAAGGGAGTAAGAGAAGAGATTATGTTCGAAAATCTCTCTCTTTGTACCCAAGTTGCCTCCACCTTCTTCTTCTTTCCTCTTGAACTCTGATTTCTGCTACTTTCTTTTGAATTTTTGCAACTTTAAACAGTCCTTTCTTCTCAAAAGGCTGTTTTTCTTCTTCCTCCTCCCCACCCTTCCACAGAATATTGCTCCGCAACTTTTCTATTTTTTGGACCACTTTCCCTGGGATTGGAAAGAGGGACAAGTAGAAGGAAGGCAGGTTAGAGAGGGAACTCTTTAAGAGGGTGATCCTACCACCCAGGGACAAGTATTTAGCTTTCCAGGAAGCAAGCTTCTTTACTAGACACTCCAGAACTGGATCCTAGATCAGAGACAAGCTACATTTAGCCCCCAGATGGAGGCCCAGGTACTTAGTTTGTAGAAAACTCACTTGGCATGCAGGTGTCTTAGCCAAAGCAAAACATCAATGTTCTCCACATTTCCCACTGGAATTAGGCTACTTTTACTCCAATTGATCTTCAAACCTGCCACCACTTCAAACCAGCTTAGGACGCCCTACATCACTAGTAATTGCTCTTCCTTTCCAGTAGATGCCCTACATCCATTGGAAATGTTCTCCACATTTCCCATGGGTTTCCTTTTTCTGTTTTTAATGAATCAATACTTTACCTCTTCTCACAAAAAAAAAAAAACATAGAGCATTATCAACGAACTGAAGGAGCTGCACTCTTTCTCCACCAGGAACCACTTCAAACCCCTCCCAAATCCCCACATCCCCCACCTGAAGGATGAAGTTGGTTAGGATCTCCATCAGGCAGGTGAACAATAGTGGGGTGCAATGCCTGCATCATCTTCAGCAAAGAAGAAACATATGGTAAAATGGAAACCTCCAATGGATGGTTTATTCAAATTGAATTTTGATGGGAGCTGTATTGGCAATCCGGGTGCTGCTGTAATGGGAGGTGTAATAACAAATGGTGAAGGAAAATTGGTGTCTTGTATTCTGGGTCTATAGGGCAAGGGGACTTCATGGGTGCAGAACTAAAGGCAGCTGTATTTGGGGTCCAAAACGTATGGGAGGCAGGGATTAGGAAGTTGATGATTGAAGGAGATTCAAAGGTGATCATAAATGTAGACCCAACATTTGACGACCCATTACAAATGTAGATTGGTTCTTAGCAATCACACTACTAGGCACCTTTTTTCAACCTCTTGGCCAACACCTTAGCCAATATTTGATAAAAACTGTTGGACAAACTGATCAGCCTGAAATCCTTAATGTTTGTTGCCCCTTTTAATTTCGTTATAAGGGAAATGAAGATTGCATTTAAACTCCTCTCCAGTGAGGTATTTCGATGGAAGACTTTCAGCATATCCTCTTTCACCACCTTCCAACAGCTCTTATAGAAAAGATTGGTGAGCCCATCCGGACTCGGAGATTTTTCAGTATCTAGCTTCTTTACCACCTGCCAGATTTCCTCTTAGAGAAAGGAGCTTCTAAATCTCTTTGATAATCTTTTGAAATTTATACCAATTGACAAAGGCCTTTTTACCCAAACCTCCTTGAACAAGTCAGAGAAAAATCTAGTAGCAATGCTTTTCATCTCAAGCCATTGTTTTCCCACCATAGAGTCATGCTCTAGCCTACCGATAGAGTTTACTCTATTCCTTGCACTGGCCATCTTATGGAAAAATCTTGAGTTTTTGTTCCCTGCCTTAAACCACTTCACTTTTGCCCTTTGTTCCATTTTAACTCATCTTATTCTCCTCTCTTCTTCTGTAATAGGTCTCCAGCCAGATCCACCTCCTTAATTGTCTCTAAGCACTCTCTCTTTTCTGAATCTGAGCTACCTAACTTCTCCACCTTCTAAGACTTCAAAGCTTCCTTGACAACACCCAACTTCTTCGCTAGAATGAAAGAACTTGTCCCTTCCACCTGAGCTTCAGACCGCTAGACATTTAAAAATGAATTAAATCTTCTTCTTCAAAGTTCAAACCAGGTGTTTTCCATTTTAAATGGCGTTTTTTCTGCTCACCTGATTCCTACAAATTAGTTGGATGAGAGTGTGATCTAAAACAGGCCTAGGGAGAGCCACTTGTCTCAGATTCAGAAAAGATCCTCCCACCACGTGGAGATCAGGAATATGTCTAGCTTCACCAACACTAGGTTTTCTTGATTCTTTGTCCACATAAATTGTTCCCCCGTCAGGTATAAATCTATGAGCTCAAATTGACTCACAAAATCAGCAAACTGCCTCATATCTCTGGATCTCCTACCTCCTCCATATCTCTCTTCCAAAAATCTGACAACGTTAAGGTCCCCCCTATCATCCAAGGAAGAGTGAAATAACCTCTAGCTTTTGCCAAATGATCCAGTAGTCGATCAAAACTACAATCAGCCTTGAATCCTAACAGATTTCAGATTTAGGAAAGGTAGAAGAAAAGTAGGAGGAAAAGAGGAGAAGAACCAGAAGTACACAAAGGTTTGAAAGGAGGAACAGATTCAATCAATCTGCCGCCACCACTCTCTTAATATTTATAGGTTATGTTCAGTACATAAGGGAAAGGACAGGACTGCCCTTAATACTTACATGGCAAGAATAAAAAACAAATAAAAGACTGAAATAAATAACACACTGAAATAACAAGTTGATTATCAACTAACACTGACATGACTAATAATAGTTGCACATGCTATCCTACAAACGGGGTGGGGACCACAGCCGTGGGGCTCACATCAGTTTTCTCTACACTCCCCCTCAAGTTAGGAATAGATATTTGTCATTCCCAACTTGAATAGGTCTGCCTCTAACTTCTTCCTTGGTACAACCTTGGTGAGGAGATCTGCGAGCTACATGTTAGAGGTGATATACGGGAGACACACTTCCTGTGATGAGACCCTCTCTCGGACAAAATGTCGATCAACTTCGATATGCTTAGTTCTGTCATGTTGCACCGGATTGTGGGCTATATTAATAACCGCCTGATTATCACAATACAGCATCAAGGGCTTCTCATAATCAACTCTTCAAGTAGTGATTTGAGCCATAGGATTTCATCCACTCCGTTAGCCATTGACCTGTATTCAGCTTCGGCACTAGAGCGGGAAACAACACTTTGTTTCTTACTCCTCCAAGAGACAAGGTTACCTCCCACAAGGGCACAATATCTAGAGGTAGACCTCCTGTCATCAGCACTCCCACCCCAATCAACATCCGTATAGACCGCCACCTTCATGTGATTATTGTTCTTGAACAGTATACCTCTACCTGGGCATCTCTTCAAGTATGCCAATATTCTCTCTGTTGCAAGAAGATGAGTAGTTCTAGGGGAATGCATGTATTGGCTAACAACACTGACTACATAACTGATATCTGGCCGAGTGAGGTAGAGATACAGGAGCTTTCCAACCAACCGTTGGAACATAACTTTGTCTTCAAGAGGCTCCCCACCCTCTGTACTAATCTTGTGATTCTGTTCAATGGGTGTATCGGCAGGCTTGACACCTAACTTTCCAGTTTCCGCCAACAAATCTAGAACATATTTTCTCTGAGAGATAAAGATTCCCTGTTTAGATCTAGCAACCTCAATACCCAAAAAGTACCGCAGTGCACCAAGATCTTTCACCTCAAACTCTTGATGAAGGAGTTGTTTGAGGGACTCAATCTCACTACTATTATTCCCTGTCACTACAATATCATCCACATATACAGCAAGCAGGGTCAAAGAAGAGTCCACCCTTTTAATGAACAGTGTATGATCTGACTGGGCCTGTACATAACCAAATTTTCTAAGGGCTAGTCTGAATCTATCAAACCAAGCTCTAGGGAACTGCTTTAATCCATACAATGCCTTATTCAGTCGGCAAACCTTCTTACCTGTCTCTGTATCATAGAATCCAGGAGGCAATTGCATGTAGACCTCTTCCTGTAAGTCTCCATTCAGAAAAGCATTTTTAACATCCATCTGGAACATGGGCCAAGAATAACTTGCTGCAAGGGCTAATAGAACTCGGATGGTGGTCATCTTGGCTACTGGGGCAAAGGTCTCCATGTAGTCTATACCATAAGTCTGAGTGAACCCCTTCGCAACCAACCGGACTTTGTACCTTTCAATGGAGCCATCAGCATTATGCTTCACAGTAAATACCCATCTACATCCAATTGGTTTCTTTCTTTTGGGTAGATCAACTAGCTGCCAAGTGTTATTTTTCTATAGGGCATCCATTTCAACTTTCATTGCATCTTTTCACTTTGGAACTGATAAGGCTTCTTGCACAATTCTGGGGATAGGGATATCGGCAATGGAAGTGAGATAGGACCTGTAAGAGGGAGATAGACGATCATAGGATAGAAATTGGGAAATGCAGTGAGCTGTAGATGTGGTGCAATGCCGTTTCCCTTTGCGGACGGCAATAGGAAGGTCAAGGTCATCCGTAGGAAGGGAAGTAGCAACAGTGGAAGGTATCTCAGTGGGCCCTGGGACTGTAATACCTGGATCTGGAGCCGCAGAAGGAACTGGAGCTGGCCTGGACTGCTGATGACCGGGATCAACCTGCCTGCATCGCCTGTGATAGACTTTCAACTCTTGATCTCTCTGACCACCCTCACCATTACAACCTTCATCACTCAATGGAATGGGTAAAGGAACAACCTCAGATGTGTTAACCCCACTCTCACTGCGCTCCCCCTGTGGAGAAACCCTAGGATAATAGGGTGTCTCCTCAAATCAGGTGACATCCATCGAGACAAATTTCCTCCCTGAAACAGGATCATAGCAGCAATAACCCTTTTGAGTTTGTGCATAACCGAGAAAAATGCATTTGGAGGCCTTAGGGTCAAACTTGGAATGAGAGGGCTCGAGAAGCTGAACGAAACAAGTACAACCAAAGGTTTTAAGAGGAACAGTAAACAACTCCTCGTCTGGGTATAGAAGGGTAAAAGGAGGTTTCATATCAAGGACCCGAGAAGGAACCCGATTAATGAGATATACTGCCGTGAGGATAGCATCACCCCAGAAACAAATAGGTACATTGGAGGTAAACATAATGCTTTTAGCCACCTCCAAGATGTGCCTATTCTTCTTCTTGGCAACCCCATTCTGCCGTGGTGTATGAGGACAAGTGCTCTGGTGAATAACCCCATGATTAAGTAGGTAAGAGGTCAAAGGCTTAGCAAAGTATTCCTTTGCATTATCAGATCTGAGGACTTTGATTTTGACCCCAAACTGGGTTAGAATCATCTGATGAAAGTTTTGGGTCAGAGTGGGAACCTCATCTCGAGAACGCATAAGATAGACCCAAGAAAAACGGGTATGGTCATCAACAAACAACAAAAAATATCTTTACCCACCCATAGAAGGGATGTGATATGGCCCCCAAACATCAGTTTGCACAATATCAAAAGAATTATTACTTCTTTTATTACTCAAAGAATAAGATGTTCTACAATGTTTGGCAAGCTCACAACTCTCACATCTCAACAGACTCAAATAAAGTAGGAAACAGACACTTCAAAGACCGGAAAGATAAATGACCTAATCGATTATGCCAAAGCATAACCGGACTCACAAACTGAGAAACAAAGGACTTCTTATCCACTAGCTCTTTCCAATGAGAACTCTCTCCGAGCAGATAGATCCCATTCGTCTCACGGCCAGTCCCAATCACCTTCCTCGTCTCCAAGTCCTGAAAAACACATCAGACAGGGAAAAAAGTTACTGAACAATTCATATGTTTGGTAATACTACTGACTGAAAGCAGATTAGTATCAAGTTTAGGAACATGCAAGACTGAGGATAAAGAGATAGTATTAGATAACTTGATGTCACCCTTGCCAGAAATGGGAACAAGAGAGCCATCAGCAATGGATACTTTATCTCTACCAGATGATAAGTGATATGTAGTGAACAACGATGGCAAGCTAGTCATATGGTCGGATGCACCTGAGTCTATTACCCAACAGTGTTTAGTATTACTTGGAGCCGAAGTATGGTAAGCTGAGGCTCGAGTACTTGAATGAGCAAATGCAGATGTGGCAGGGGCTGATGGTGACTGAGATGACTAAGCTAAACTCCCAACTTCCTTTTCCAACTGTATAAGGGCAGCCCGAACAACGGCTAAGGTCTCTAGGGGTGTGCCTTTTGTGCCTGACGAGGATGTAAAATTATTCACAGCCACATGAGCATTACCCTTCTTATTTCTTAGTTTTGCTGGGACTAAATGAGGGTGCAGCTTCCAACAAGTATCTTTCGTATGCTTGGGTTTCTTGCAATGTTCACATACCAGATCCCGTTTATCTTCCTTCTTCCTGTCCCTTTCTGTATCACCTCCTGACTTAGGTTTAACAGCTGCCAGGGCTGGGGAAAAAGGCTGATGTTGCATCATAACTTTCCTCCTGGTCTCTTCACTATGCACCAGGGAGTATGCTTGAGAGAGGGTCACACTATCTCTGGTCAGTATCTGTTGCCTCATAATGTCATAATCTGTATTCAGGCCAGCCAGAAATTCAAACACCCTATTGGTCTCGACTTGCTTTCTATAAGTCTGTGCATCTTTGGGACTTTCCCACTCAAGAGTTTCTAGATGGTCAATTTCATGCCACAGGGATTTCAAGGTAGAGAAGTAGACAGATACTGGTTTCTCTCCTTGTTTAAGACTATTCATTTCACACTTCAGTTCATAGGCTCTGGCAACGTTAAGGGGTTGGGAATAGGTCTCTTTCATGACATCCCATATCTCTTTGGCTGTCTTTGCCCACAAGTAATTTCGGTTGATATGTGGCTGCATAGAGTTGCATAGCCATGTCATAACCAAGTAGTTCTCTTGAACCCACTTGGTATACATTGGATCCTCCTTGGAAGGTTCTTTCACATCTCCCAAGAGGTAGCTAAGTTTTCCCCTTACCCCAATATCCATCATGGCTGATTGGGTCCATTCCAAGTAATTGGACCCGTCAAATCTCACAGTTGTAATCTGAAACCCAGTCTCAGATGTACTACCATGACCGCTGTTCCCAAAAACACCTTCTCCCTGATTTTAAACTCCATTCTTGGTCAAGAATCAGTAGTTAAGAACTATTAGGGTTATTACAATAGAAAACAGCACTTGAACAGTCGATCACAATCAGAAATCAGTATGAAACCAGTGCAGGTCTGATCTGAAACCAATCGGCAATCACAGTATATGTAGTCCGTACAAGTTCTCACCCCCCAAAAAAACTCAAAGCCAAGAAACAGGTCTGAAACCAACTTAGAGAGCAATCTGTACTGCTGAAACAGAATTAGGGTTTTGAGAGCAAACCCTAAAACGAGCACTTTCCAAGAAAATAGGAGAGTTTGGCCCAACAGTTAGGTCTTGCCGTAGGGTTGATGTCAAACCCTAAAAACAGATCACCTCTGAGAGAAAACCCTAAAACGAACACTTTCCAAGAAAATAGGAGAGTTCGGCCGCTCCTCCTAGATAGGTCCAACCTATCTTGATTGATAGCAATCTCAAGAGAAACAAAAAATAAAACTTACCCAGAGAATTCTGATCGCCACCTTCCAACGTTGCCTGAAATAAACTGATCTTGAACAGAAATCCTCTGAAATTCTGATCACCGCCTTAGTACTGATCAAGGACTGATCTTGATCCTTTTCTCTTCCTCTGATTCTTCTTGGTTATCAAAGATTCGATCCAATCTTTGGACTGCTGCTGTAGATAACCTCCAAAAATCAGCCGAAGAGAGCTTTTTCTCTATTCTTCCAGCCCTAGGCAATTCTCATGTGGTCGGCTGGATCAAACTCACATGAGAAGCCCTAATCTTGGCTCTGATACCAAGTAGTCGATCAAGACTACAATCAGCCTTGAATCCTAACAGATTTCAGATTTAGGAAAGGTAGAAGAAAAGTAGGAGAAGGAGGAAAAGAGGAGAAGAACCAGAAGTACACAAAGGTTTGAAAGGAGGAACAGATTCAATCAATCTGCCGCCACCACTCTCTTAATATTTATAGGTTATGTTCAGTACATAAGGGAAAGGACAGGACTGCCTTAATACTTACATGGCAAGAAAAAAACAAATAAAAGACTGAAATAAATAACACACTGAAATAACAAGCTGATTATCAACTAACACTGACATGACTAATAATAGTTGCACATGCTGTCCTACGAACGGGGTGGGGACCACAGCCGTGGGGCCCACATCAGTTTTCTCTACAGATCCCAAGGCCTCTCCCTTGCTTCACTTTCTTGTTGGACCATAAACATTTGTAAATTGACACAATGTACCCCCCTCTATCTCCAAAACCACCAACATGAGAAGAAATAAGCTTACACTTAAATTTATCCCCCAAAGTTAACAACCCCCTGCACTTCCCCTCACCAGTTTGCTAACCCATCTTACTTGCCCTTGCCCCCAGACACTCCTGATCACTGCAACCTCCACCACTTCTAATTTGGTTTCCTGGACTAGCAACACATCTGAATTCCATCTTTTGAGCAAATCATGAACTACCAACCTCCTTCTAGACCCTAAACCCCTCACATTCCACAATTTCAATTTCATCTCCCTTCCAAACACTCAAGGAACAACTACAACTTCACCCCTTCCCCTTCCTTCCAACTCCTACACCTTTTTTCCTTCTCCCCTCGATGAACCCTCCCCCTTTTCAGCCTTCTCATTTAAACCCCATGACAGCCTCATCATGCCTTTGCTTTTCCTAGACAAGCTCCTACCCCTTTTAGCATTCAGTTTCCCTTTCTCTTCCAATTGCCTCTTCTCTATACCTTCAAGGTATCTAATTGTTTCCTCGTCCATACCTAGAAATTAACCCAAACCCAATAATTTTGAAGTCACCCAAGCGGAAGATGACTTGACACCTCTCCCTTTCCCACTACACCCCCCTCTACTTTCCACCTCCGACGAAGCCAACTCTAGCACTTCCTTCTTACTTCTAAAACCCTCCTCATCCTAAAAGAGCTTACACACCTGATTTTGAGTTCCTTCCCCTGAAAGTTGTGTCGTTCATACAATCTCTTCCAGATTTTCCACCATTTCCAAAGGGATAACCTTAGTTGGCTTTGCCTCTATTGGAATCAACGCCACTAGTAGAGTTCTGTTCTTGTTCATCCTCTTCTATGGCATCTCTCCAGCGAGGGCTTTTTCTATTGAATGATCTCCCTACTTGAACCTTCCACCCCTTCCTTTGTTAACTTTTTGGTCTGGTTCACTTAGCCAATCTGGACCAAATAAAGGTTAGGGGCCACCCCTTACTCGGTCCACCCTAAATGGATTACATAGTGGTTGGGCTTGAATCCCATTGACCAGTTTGATTGGTAATTTTTCTCCGATTCGAATACACACATTTACCTCTCCTCCCCTTGCTTCCCCTCCTTGGAAAACCCTTTAATTTTCTCCCAACGACCTCTCTGGGAATGGCAACGGGGCGGGGCGGGGCCGAGTTTTGCTTGCCCCGTCCTTGACCCCGAACACAAATGCCTCGCCTTGAACCCCAGCAAGGCAAGAAATTCTAACTCCATCCCCATCCCCGTAGGGAACGGGGATCCCCAAGTTTGCTCTGCCCTGCCTCACCCCGGCCATTCCTACTTGTATACTTATAAATTTATTTTTTATTTTTTTAAATCTATCTAGAACTACTTTATATTATATTATATTATATAATAGAATAAAATAAAATATAAAATATAATATTATAATATGATATAACATATATTAATATATATGTTGGGCGGGGTGGACAAATACCATCCCCCCCGTCTTTGATCCCTATAGTTTCGGGTTTCCCTGAACTCCGATAAGTAGTCAAAAAACCTGCCCGACTGTGGCGGAGCAGAGCGGGACCCCACGAGGACGGATCAAATTGGCATCTCTAGACCTCTCTTCCATTTGACAACCAAACTTTAGACCCTCTCTAGCTGAAAACAAGTTCAAATCCTTTAGATATTCCATAAGAACTTCGTTTAAAGCCACCTTCAATATTCTCGCCTGACCTTGTTGAGGATTTAAAATTTGAACCTCACTCCCAATTTGACTGTTAACATTAGAGGCGATCGGACGGTTAGGAGAGACCTGCTGTTTTCTAGTCTTGGCATAAGTGCCCAACCGAGGCTCCTTAGGACCCGTCTCTTTTATGGGTTGCTGGCTGTTTGTCTCCTTCCTCTTTGGCAATCTCCCCAAGTTGTTGCTCTCCTCCACCTCCTCTTTGATCACCATTGTTTTACACTTTTGCTTGCTTCTAAACCCAGTCCAACTCCTCCTAAGTCCTTATTCCCTACCCTCCTCTTTACCAATCTCTTCGTCTCCACTGTTGGCCTTCTCTCTTGCCAGATTCAAACCCAGAACGAAGCCTCTCTCACCACAATCTCTACCTTTTCCAGAATCACTCCCCCACCTCTTACCTTAATATGAACCCATTCACACATTTTTAGCTCCTCTGCAGAATCATTTGTACCTAGGAAACCCACACACTAGTTTCCAATCCCCTTCATCACGCTAGGACACAATAGCAGCAAAGGCAGAGTAAAGACTTCAAGCCAGACTTCCTCCGGTGAGTAAATCTCCCCCTCCTTCGGTAAGAAACATCTGACACTCGCCACCCACCAGTCTATTGCCAAACGATTTTTTTAGAAGGTAAGTTAAAAAATTTTATTGATGAAAAATGAAAAAGTCAAAACTACTTCCTGGAGCCCCACACTGTAAGAGGGCAAATTACAGACTCCAAATAGACTGAGTACAAAGCAGATGAAATAGATTCTGAGATTTAAACTCAGGGGAGACGGACAACCAAGAAGCAAGTTTAGACAGTGGTCTGAATTAAGTCCATTAGATTTCTCACTTTGTTGCAGAAAATCCTGTTGTTTCTTTCAGTCCATAAGGTCACCAAAACAGCCACAGGGATGGTTCTCCAGATCAGATTACCCTTCCTCTTCAAGCCAGGTAATTTCCAGCAGTATAAAAGATCCTTGACAGAGCCAGGCATGACCCAACAGACCAGCCGCCTTGAGAAAGTGCTCCCAAACTCTTGCGGAGATCGAACAGCGGATGCCCGGGTGATCAGCTGTCTCTGGCAAGAGCCCACAGAGGCCACAATTAAGATCTCAAACCTGAACCCCTCTCCTAACCAAATTAGTTCTTGACAAGCACTTATTTAGAGTCATCACCCAAACCAGAAAATTATGTTTAGATGGGCTGACAGTGTTCCACACCTGCTTACTTGGGAAATCAGATGTGTTTGATCTACTCAGTTTTGAAGCTAAAGATTTAACAGTAAAAACACCATCACCACTCCATCTCCACCTCCATTCATCCTTCAAATTAACCGAAATAGATTGCCGTAACAGTTGTAGAAGATCCAACAGCTGATCCATCTCCCAATCAAAAAGGTTTCGTCTGAAGAGGGGGCACCAGGAGATTGATTCCCCAACCACCTCATAAGAATCAGCAACTGAGACTTCAGGGCTGTTGGCACATTGAAAAAGTAGAGGATAAGCTTCAGCCAGGGGAATATCTAAGCACCAGGAGTCCTTCCAAAACTTCAACCTATCTCCCCTACCAATCTTGAGAGCTAGGCCATCAGAGAAAACCGGAAAGTATTTCATGATTCATTTCCAAAGGGAGCAACCCCAGCTCTGAAAAGGATCCAAGGATTTCCAATTACCCCAGTCCACCCCATATTTAGATGCAATTAGGGTCCTCCACCAGGCAGTCCTCTCAACACCAAACCTCCAAAGCCATTTTCTGAGAAGAGAAGAGTTAAAAACCTTCAACTTCCTTATTCCCAAGCCTCCATCCTCCACGGGGAGGCAAACCTGATCCCACTTAACTAGATGGATTTTTCTTTCTTCCTCCCAATCTCTCCACAGAAAATTCCTCTGAAGGGACTCCAACTTCCTTGCTATTTTAGAAGGGATGGGAAAGAGAGATAAGAAATAAGTGGGAAGGTTTGAAAGAGTACTTTTTAGGAGAGTAACTCTACCCCCTGAGGAAAGATACTTAGCTTTCCAGGATGCTAGTTTCCTTTCCACCCTTTCTACCACTAGATCCCAGATAGCACTCGAGGTACACTTGGCCCCAAGAGGGAGCCCTAAATACTTCCCAGGAAGATGATCCACGTGGCAGGCAAGGACCTATGCCAACTCATCCAAACAGTCAACTTGGCCCACTGGAAGTAGAACACTATTCCCCAAGTTTACTTTGAGTCCAGATACCACTTCAAACCATCATAGGATCCCAAGCATACTCTCCGATTGATCCTGTGAAGCATCAATAAAACACAAAGTATCATCTGTGAACTGTAACATGTGCACCTCCCCCGCCCGTGTTGATTTCAAAACCCTCTCACTGACCATCAGAAACAACCACCTTACTAAACTGAAACAGCACCTCCATAAGACATATAAAGAGCAAGGGAGAAAGAGGGTCCCCTTGTCTAATACCCCTCGAGCTCTCAAAGAAGCTTGTAACTTGTCCATTGACCAAAACTGAAAACTTAGGGGAAGTAACACAAACTTTCATCCAGTTCCTCTATTTTTGCCCAAAATTCATTCTTGCAAGTACAAAATCCAGACATCTCCAATTCACATGGTCATAAGCTTTCTCAATATCCAATTTGCAAATCGGGCCTGGTGTCCTAGTTCTTCTCCTATAGTCAATGAGCTCATTTGCAATAAGCACACTGTCCTAACATCTGTCTCCCAGGAAAAAGGCACTTTGATTTTCGGATATCACACTAGACAGGACCTTTTTCATCCTCTCAGCCAGAACTTTAGCCAAAATCTTGTAAAAGCTATTGAGAGGACTAATAGGTCTAAAGTCCTTGATGTTAACTGCCCCAACCACTTTGGGAATGAGAGAAATAAATGTGGCATTTAGACTTCTCTGCAAGGAGGCACTACTATGGAAAGTCTAGAACACATTTAGCACATCTTGTTTGGTGAACTCCCAACACTTCCACATAGAACAGGCTTGTCAAACCATCCGGCCCAGGAGATTTCTCTGCCTCCATCTTATTAATTGCTTCTTTAACGTCCATCTTAGTGAAAGGACCTTCAAGATAAGCTTTCTGCTCATCAGAGAGCCTTTTGAAGTGGGTGTGAACAGGGAGAGATCTAACCGGCCAGGGCTCTTTATACAACTTCTTATAAAAAGCAGAGGCCAAGGCTTTAATTTCAGCAACCGGTTCACCAATTCTACCCTCACACTCTAACTTGCTGATCTCCTCAACTCTATTTCGAGCATTGGCCATTTTATGAAAGAAGCCACTATTATTATCCCCCACCTTGAGCCAAGTAGATTTAGCTCTCTGTCTCCACCTAATTTCATCTTTAACAGCTAGTTTATCAAATGTCACCTTGGCTTGACATCTTTTCAGCCTTTGCTCTTGAGAAATCTGACCAACTTCTTCAGCTCTATCCACCTCTTCAATCACACTTGAGACAAGCCCTTTTTTCAGTCTCCAAGGACAAACTATTCTCCAGCTTCCAAATTCTGATTTTTTTCTTTAATTATCCCCAATTTTTTTGGCTAGGATGTGGGAGCTAGAGCCATTCACTTGACACTCATTCCAGAATTTGTTCAGCAAAGGCAGGAAACCCTCATCCTCCAACCATGCATTTTCAAATCTGGAAGGGACCTTGATTTTCTCTATGGAGCCACAAATTAACTGGATGGGGCTATGATCTGAGACAGGTCTAGGAAGAGCAACTTGCTTAAAGGAGGGAAACAACTCATCCCAATCAGAAGAAACCAGAAACCTGTCCAATCTAACCAACGTAGTAGATTCCTGATTGTTTGTCCATGTGAAATTAGCACCCACCAGCGGCAAGTCCATTAATTTAAATCTGTTTAGAAAGTTAGCAAACATGTTCATTGCCCTTGTTCTTCTTCCCCTCGTGTTTTTTTCTTCAGACGACAAAGTCACATTAAAATCCCCTCCAATAGCCCAAGGACAATCAAGATGCCCTATAGAGCTTGCTAAATCTTCCCAGAGCTCACTTCTTTGGCTATTTTCTGGAGGACCATAGATATTTGTAATTTGGCAGACCCCCTCATTTTCCCATTTTGATCCAAACCTTCTTAGAATCATAATGAGGGTCTTTTGCAGATTAACCTTAATTTGTACCCTAGCAGCATTAATATGCAGAATGCCAGAATAAAGGCCTAGAATTTTTTAATCTCAGAATAGATCGTTCATGGTCCGCTATGCTAATTGGAATAGATAGACAAATCTGATAGCCCTAGGCTTATAGAACATGATTGGCTATCTCAAGTCTCAAGTGAGTATAAGGTGTCCTTGGGTTTGAGAAGGATGACGGTGACGTCGGTATTGCACTGTTCAGCCGGGACTAGGTGGACTAGTGCAAAGCCAGCCTGCGTGAGCGCCGGGACTGTGGAAGCGTGGTGGGATGTTACGATCCAGTTGTCTTATGTTGGTAGTATGGGATGCTAATGTGAGGCATCCCACATTGGTAGAATGGGATGCTGTTGTGGGGTATATATGTGCTTGGTTCCCTCCCTCTAACAGCTAGCTTTTAGGGGTGAGTTCTCCTAAGTCACGTATCATGACTGATATAGGTAGAGAAGAATAAAGATGAAGATGCGGGTATTAAGCAAAAGATGATTAAGTGGGAGGAGGGGGTATAGCCTCTTTTATAGGAGCTGTAGGCTTTGGGAAATCAGCATTTGATCAAAGGCCAGACTTTTGGAGCAAGGCAGAGACTAAAACTTAACTATGGTGGGTGTTAGTCCAAAAAAGGCCATCTCTCTGTGCTCTTTTCAGGAGAATCTTGTTCACACATTTGGAATCTAAATGGTGCTATTAGATTCATCCTAGACAGGATGGTAATAGTTGAAAGGGAACATGAGCGTTGTTTGATATCATAAGAAAAATTCATCTACATGTTTCATTCATGAACATCTTCTTTTCTTTAGACTATGTTTGGTTTGAAGGAAAAGGTAGGGAAAAGTGAGGAAACTTATACGAGGTTTGTAAAGGTTTCCCTACCTTTCCCTTCCTTTCCCTACTTTTTCCTTAAAACCAAACATAGCTTTAGTGTATTGAGGCTAAGGTTTCATTGCTAGCACCATCAGGTGTAAGGAGGAGCATTATATCTAGAGGACAGTTTTTCACTTTTTCTTTCTTTTTTTTAAACTTTTGAAGAAAGGTCTACATATATTTTTCTTTTTAGTTGCTTTTTATGATTTGTGGGTGGTGTTCAATCCTCTGTCAACCTCACTCCTTTTTACTCCACATCCTCTATTTTCTCTTTCTAGGGAGAGCTGTTATGTATGGTGGGGCAGTTGGCTGTTCACTCAATCTAAGGCCTTGTGCTTTTTGTTTAAGAAAAAAACTGTCAATATGTGCACACACATCCACCTTGGCTCATTTTAGTAAGATTATTCAAGCAATTATCCTTAGGATTATCACCTCAGTAATATATTTTGTAAAAAAAATCAACCAAAAACTAATCAAAGGATCAAGCTAACAAGCACCATGAAATATAAGAAACAAAAGGAAAGACAAGCAAATCAAATAAAGGAAAAGAATCAATGGATTAATTCAATGAATTAAATGGTTAACAAGGGATTAATTGACCAAAGGAAAGACGAGCTAAAACACAAGGGATGGTGTTGCCTAAATTATCATGGCATCAACTTAAGAGAATATTGTGGCAGCAATGTTTGCAATCAATTGTACTTTGTTAGTTCTTTTAGATCGGATTTTCTTTGCCTAGTTCTCTTTCCTTTCTCTTCTTTGCCTTAAATTGATTGCGCTTTTTGCAACCTTTTGTGGTCAATTACATGAAATCTGATTTACATTTCCCTCTATTTATGGCTGTCTTTTGTTTACTTGTGTCCTTATGTCTCCCACTACTACATTGCACATGATTTCTTTGTCCTTGTAAAGCCTTCAATTTGTTATGGTCATTGGTCTCTGATGTGCACGTCCAAACCATCTCAGACAACATTATCTCATTTTGTCAACTATTCAAGCCAACCCTTGGTCGACAAAGGCATTCTTTATAGTTTTTCTAGTCATGTTGTATTTTAACTGCCCAAGATTCCGTCACAAAGTCTTACAGAAAAGAAATGTTTCTAAAGCATTGTTGTTCCTGTAGCTTTAACATGCATCATAACAAAGTAGCACAGAGATGAAGTCATATGTAAGACCTTCCTACATCGATGCAATATGTAAGATAATGTAACCTACCTTTAAACAGATAATGCGTATATGCAATATGCAAGATCTTCCTACACCGATGAAATCATATTTAATCGACTAATTTGATCAAAGAATGATTCTTACCCTACATTTATGGGAAGAAATATATGCCTCGTAAAGTTTTGGAAATGCTAATCTGTTAGTCTTACATGTCATTTAAAAATTATCTGCTAAAATGCAGGAAATTTCAGCTTTACAGAGAGGCTATCAGTGAAATATGCTGGAGCTGCAGCTATGTACTTTGTCTCCAAGAATCTGAAGAAGAAATATAACATAACTGATGAACGTGCAGCATTGTACGAAGCCGCTGAAACATGGGTGGATGCTCTAGATGGTCGGGATTTTCTTGGTCTGTAACTTAACCTCATCTTACTTAATCAGTAGGATATCCACACCAAACTCCTTGTTTTAATCCCAACCTAGTTAACCTCTGCACATTCTTCATGTCTACAGGTGGCTCCAAGCCTAATTTAGCAGATCTTGCCGTGTTTGGAGTTCTAAGACCCATCAGATACTTGAAGTCTGGTAGAGATATGGTGGAGAACACTCGCATTGGTGACTGGTATGCAAGAATGGAAGAAGCCGTTGGAGAGTCTTCAAGGATTAAATCCATAGAGCAGTAGAAGATTTTGCCATTTGCATCCACGATGGTGTTTTATGCCCCAACTATGGGTAGCAGGAATGATGTCCGATCAAGAACCCTAGAACATGGAGGAGAAAATTTTTGCATTCTTTCTCTCACATAAAAGAATTTTGATACATTGAGGGGATCTTTTAGTTTAATATATTTAATGTGTTATAACTATTAATTACTTGGGCACTGGGCAGAGTTATTTTTAACTCGATTTGAATTTTATGAAGTAAAAGCAATAATACTGTTTTTGATCTGGTTGAAGCCAGGCCATAGATAGGCGTGTAAAGGTCCAGTGGGTAATCGTCATGAGACTGGAAATTCAGGGACATTATGATCCATCCAGTTACTATAATAAGGTGTAAACATACATGACATAACATTCAGGAAAGTTTTCTTTGTGGTCTTTAGTTCTCCCATTGATTAATGTATTCCATGTGATTAAATCTTACTTTGACATATGACACTTAAATTTTGCTCATATCACCTAGATATATTTTGGATATATGCATTTAATAATATTTTATTATTGAATGACAAAATAACATCTCTATGGTTGCTAGTAGGATCCTAATTTGCCTTGTTAATTTATTAGTTTTTTTCTCAAATTCATATTTCTACATAATTTTTTTTTTCTTTTTTTTGTGGGCTTTTTCTTATGGGTTTGGAGTACTATGGCAAAGGGAGTTGGAAGAACATTTCTAAACATTATGTGCTAACTGCTAACTAGAGCATCTACCCACGTTCAAAGTCATGCACAAAGTATTTCAGTATTTGGCCTCGAACAATTTGACCATAAAAGGAGAGACGTTAACCAGGCATTATATCACATTTGTTGATATAGTGCAGCAGTAAGACGAATGCTATGTTGAAATCCTAACTTCAATTTCAACCTTAGCCACCTTTTGTCTTTGTGTCTATTTGACACATCAGCGCCATGTTGGAAAAAACGGTGTTCCAGGAAATGTCAATATATTTGGAACTGTTTTTTCATAAAAAAAAATGGTGTTCTAAGTCATGTTTTGGAAATCAATAAGGCGTGGTTTGGACTTTGGAGCAATGTCGAATTTGATGTTTTTTCATATTGGAGCTTCTTGTTGCCAACGAGAACATGATGTGATAGTGATGTGGATTTTCTATAATGGTACAACTTTCAGTGCTAAAAACAGATATGGAGCACTAGTACCAAATAGAAGGTGTTGTTGTTTCAGGAAACGTCCTACCTGACAGCAACATTTCCAAACAAAAAAAAAGATATCATTTTCTTAAAAAAACGGTGCTTCCAACCCATACATCAGCAGAACGGTGCTATATCTGCAGCATCGATGCCAAACATATACTTAGCCACCTTTAGTACATCTCTGTCTGTTGGAATTATTATTTTTATGGTTAAATTTCAGATAGTGCTTTTGAAAGCATGACTTCCCTTGTAGATCTTGATTTTAGTTACACTTGGTGAGCTTGGAGGCATGGTACCAAGGTCATTGAGTATGCTCTGCAACTTGTACAATTTATTGTACACTTGCCAGAGCAGTTAGGAGAGAATATAAGATTCCTAGTCGCCCTATTTCTCTTGGGCATCTTTCCATCCCATCGTATAAACTGGGGCCTGGATTGGATTTCTTATATAGACTTCTCAATTATAGATGTTTTCAATACAAGCTTACCAGGAAGCATTAAATTTTCAGATGTATTAGAAGCTTGTTTGGAAAGTATGGACCCTAAGAATAAGAAATAATTTCAGTTAATGTGTTTTGATAAACTGAACTATATTAGATAAATGAGTTCATTATAATGAAAGGGGTTGTAAAATTAAACTCATACATGGCCTAGTTTTCTCTTAAAGGTGCATTCGCTGTACTAATATAGAATCAGAACAAGTCAAAAGATGGTGACTGGTGAGATCTTGCTGACTGATGAGTTCCTTTTCCTTGCTTCCCATTTTCTAAGTTTTGGATTGCAATAATCCCCATTACAACCACCCATTTCTGGTGGGAAATTTCTAATAAGTCGAGATTGATGGAAACCATTCTTTTCCATCCCAACCATAATCTGCAATTACTACAATAAAATCCAAGAAAGAAAAAAAAAAGACTGTGCATGACTAGTGGGTTGATTATGAGTCTATAAGTCCTTTTAATACTCCTTTACAGAACCAATTTGCATTGTGAAAACTAAGTTTTGCTTCTCACCAAGAAAAAACTATGGTCACATCATCCAATGGCCGTATGGTTACTCTGTTTCACTTGTTTCTGCTTCTACTGGCAAAAGGGTTGAGTAGTATTTCTGGATTCCCAAACGCGAGTTGCATCGAGAGTGAGCGCGTCGAGCTCTCCTCGAGTTCAGACTAAGTCTTACAAATCCATCGAACTGTCTCTCATCTTGGGTGGGCCATGATTGCTGTGCATGGAAGGGAGTTGAGTGCAGCAAAAGCAATGGTCACGTCCTCAAGCTCCATCTTCGAAACGCTGTTTACTTAAGCGATGACAACGTTGATGATTATTTCGACGCATTCCTGGGTGGTGAGTTAAATCCTTCGTTACTTAGATTGAAACATTTGAATTATTTGGACCTGAGCAGAAACGACTTTAGTGCAACTCATATCCACAGTTTCCTTGGCTGGCTCCCTGAAACAGTTGACGTATCTTAACCTCTCTGATGCAAGTTTCCAAGGGAAGGTTCCACCTCAACTGGTTAACCTCTCAAACCTGCAGCACCTCGATTTCAGTTTTCTTTCAGGAGTAAGGTTTGATGAACTGGATTGGCTGTCTACTCTGTTTTCTCTGTTGTTTCTGGACCTCTCTGGGAATAGTGTTTCTCAGTTAAGTGGGTGGTTTCATGCGATTAACATGCTTCCTTCTCTTCGAGAATTACACTTAAAATATTGCCAACTTCCCCAGTTGCATGTCAATTTCGCATCTCTGACTGTCCTTGATCTCAGTGAGAACCAATTTAGTTCCACAATTCATCTCCGGTTGTTTAATCTTAGCCACCTTGTAAATCTTGATCTGGGTCGGAATCGTGTTCATGGTTCAATTACAGATAATGCTTTTGAAAGCATTCCCTTATAGATCTTGATTTAAGTCATAATGAGTTTGAAGGTGAGATACCAAGCCATTGAGTATGCTCTGCAACTTGAGCAGTTTAGATTTGTCAAAAAATAAATTTAGGGGAGAAATATCTGGGTTCTTGGAAAATTCCTCCCATTATTGCATTCATGGGTCTAAATTACAGACTTTGAATCTCGGAGGGAACAACTTTACTGGGCACTACTTGCCGGAACATTTAGGAGAGTATAAGAATCTTGAACGCATTATTCTTTATTCAAACTCATCTTCTGGCCCAATCCCCATTTCTCTTGGCCAACTTTCAAGACTACAAGTGTTTGATATATCTAATAATTCCTTGGATGGTTTCATATCTTAAATTCACTTAAATAAGCTCTCAAGAATGAGATATTTAGACACGTCCTCAAATTCAGTTTCACGTGGGTTTCTCCTTTTCAACTCATTGTTATTATAATGCCATCTTGCAAACTGGGGCCTGGATTTCCTCTGTGGCTCCAAAAGCAAAGGAATTTTTCATATATAGATGTTTCTAACACAGGCTTATCAGGCAATATCTCCAATTGTTTTCAGAACCTCTCCTGTCGTGCTTCCCACATCAATCTCTCAAAAAATTTGCTTTCAGGACACATTCCCTCAAGTATTGGTTATACAATCCCCAACTTGTGGATCTTGGATCTTTCAGATAACAGATTGACTGGTAAAATACCCTCAACAATTTGCAAAGTGCAGGAACTGATATTTCTTTGTCTCTCAAACAATCATTTCCTTGGAGAGCTCCCTCAGTGTCGGGATGTCAATTTTCATTATTTTTGGAAACCAGATTTGTCGAGTAACAAACTATTTGGACAGATTCCAAGTTGGATAAGTTCTCTATATATCCTCACCTCATTACATTTAAGCATAAACAATTTCTCCGGGGAGTTTCCTTCTGCTTTGAAGAATTCATACCGTTTAGAGACTCTTGATCTTGGTGAGAACAAATTCTCTGGGACAATCCCTCCATGGATAGGAATTGAAGGAACCATTCACAGCTGAAGTTTCTCAGTCTTCGATCAAAAATATTTCACGGATACATTCCACCACGACTTTGCCACCTTCAACTTCTACAAGTAATAGATCTTTCACAAAATAATCTGTTGGGAACCATTCCTCCTTGTTTAGTCAATATTCTTAGTGCCATGGTTTTGTTGAATGAAACTAGGGATGATGATTCCATCATTCCATGAGCATGCTTGATCATATTCCCTGGGACTATTATACTGATAATTCTCAGCTAGCGCCGATGTTTTATAGGCATGAAGACAAATTGGCTGTGACTACAAAAGGAATAGAACTCTTGTATACCAAGACACTTCAGCTCGTAACCAGCTTGGACATCTCTAGCAACATTTTAGTCGGAGGGATCCCAGAAGAGCTAACAAATCTTCATGGATACGAAGTTTAAATGTATCAAGAAACAATTTGACAGGAAAAATACCACAGAATCTCTGGATTTTTCGAGAAACCAGATTTCTGGTCCAATTCCTACAAGCATGTCTACTTTGACCTTTCTAAGTCACCTCAACTTGTCCTTCAACAACCTTTTTGGTCCAATTCCCAGGATTATGTGGACCTCCACTCAAGAGCTGCATAGTAGAAGATGGTGATTTACCTCCAACAAATGTTCCAATGCCAATTGTTAGTGGAAATTGAGCAGGAGAAGAGGACAAAATGCTTTGGTTTTATGCTGGAATTGCACCAGGATTTGTAGTTGGGTTTTTGGGAGTTTATGGTGTGTTGTTTTTCAACAAGTCTTGGGGGTATGCATACTTCCATTTTCTTGACAAAATCTGCAACAAAGTTGTAGTAGCAGTGGCAGTATATGGGGCTAAGCTGAAGAAAATATGCAGAAGCGAAGATGGAGAATAAGGTGCACTCAAGTATCGCTTCGTTCTCCTAGGCCCTGTTTGGCAACATTTTGTGAGAGTGTTTCTATTGTTTTCTGTGTTTTTGCAGAACAAAAATGTGTTTGGCAAAAAAAAAAAAACAACAAAACAAAAGAAATGAGTCATTCCCACATGAGAACAACACCCAAAGAATGCACTCTTTGGAAGGGGAAAACCTATGATGTGGAAAAGATATGGTATGGGAAGAGTTTTGATCAATCAAAACCCACCTATGAATTTTGATAAATAACCCCTGATTAGCTGGGTCCGGATGTAGTAAGCACGCTAGGTGAGCACATTAAGTAAGCACTTAATAGCGTGCTGACATTTGGCCCAGCTAAAGCACCTTGCATCCAAACTCCAAACGTTTTGTTCTTCCGTTAGTTATTATTTATTATTTTAATATTTGTGTTAAAAATAAAAAAACCAAAAACCAAAAAGGAAAACCTGTCCCATTAATGCGTCGGTCTCTCTATCTCCAATTTATTTATTCTTTTAATATTTGTGTTAAAAATAAAAAATAAAATAACCAAAAAGGAAAACCTGTCACATTAATGCGTCGGTCTCTCCATCTCCAACCTTTTGCCATTTAGGGTTCTTCCACACCTCTGTACATTCAGCGCCATTGCAACTGGTTACTTGGGGCAGCAGTTCTTCAAGTCCTCACCTGCGATTTCATCTCAAGAAACCCATCCATCAAATCTCAAGTGACTATAGTCTATCATCGCTATATATGCTTTACGGTTTCAATTTATCTCCCACTTTCATTTCTTTAGGGATTTGCATAAACAATATGGGATTTCAAACAAAACGCAAATTTCTGATTTTCTGGAATGGTTTTGTCGGATTTTTGTGGGATTTTATCTCTGTAACCATAAGTTCAAACCATGATATATTGATTGGAAATGTAGATTATGTTACTGATCATTCGCGGTATGGATGGACCCTCCCCATCTTGTTGCAAAGGTAATGGTGGGAGATCATCTATGACGTATGTTCTTTACCACTTTTTTTTCTTTTAGTTGAAACTTAGTGATTTAATCCCTTTTAATTTGGTTGGAAGAGTCCTATAAAGATGGGCGTTATGTTGTTCAACAGCTTGGTAAGATTGGATTTAACATACTTATTAACTAGTTTGGTCTGGAATCATCTACAATGGTCCTCATCACTAGTAATCATGCTTTTGTTAATTATTAAAACTTATTAGTTAAAAGTAACTAATACAAATCTTTGTTCTTTGTAACTTTTTTCTATGTACAGCATTTTTCCCTTGCAACTTCAATTTGTATTGTAGGATATAGGTGTACTTGGATTAGAATTGAGTTGGGGTATCACTTGGTTAATCATTAAAAAGGGCTATCTTTGTTTCTTAGTTGTTGGTGCAAAACTAGTAGCTCTTGGAATCCATTTCCAAGAGCTAGCACTATTTGGTTAAATGCTCTAGTACAAACAACTTTAAAACATGTCCATAGATAGAACAAAACAATTTAAACAATTGATTGGGATGACTTGTGAGAATGATTAGCCTAGATTATGGTTTCTGCAACTTGTTTTTTTTTTTTTAGAATCAACTTGTTTCTTTGTGAACTTTATTTGCTACCAACAACGTTAAGATGTTGGAAATTTGTCCATCCAGTTTTTTCTTGAATTTATTTTCTTCTCTTAACTCTTGTAGGAATATATTACAAGAACATGCAACACAAGGCTAGTAAAAAATCTCCTCAATATGCTTTTCATTTTCATGCTAATTGCATTCTATCTAATACCTAATTTTTATATTTTTTTTGCCTTTTGTATCAGCAGTAGATGTAATTTTTGATTGGTGCATCCTATACAATTTTTAAGACATGTCTGAATTAGCATATGCATACAAATTTACTACTTGGAAGATGGTTGGATGCAAAAAGCAAAGTTTTGGAGTAGTTCGAAGAGCATGTATCACTATAAGAGAATAGTAGTATGGAATGTTTTGAGAAGCAAGTTTCCCTCTTGGAGGATAGATTGAAATTAATAACATGTCAAATGCATTATACTTATTATAGTATTGTTATTTTATTGGCGGTATGGCTAAAACAATAGACTTCAGAATGAGCATTATTAGTTATGTAAAGATATGGCTAAGTTATATTTGGGACATCAAATTATTTGAAGTTTTTTTTTTCTTCTTGTTGTGTTCATATGAAATTTATGGCCGGGATTGGATTACCAAAAAAATTATGGGATTGTATTACTAAATGTAATGGAAATTAGTAATTTGTCAATACCAAATGGGCAACTTGAACCCTAATTGTAACTCTTTTGACTCCTAAGTTGCATACTCTATGTCAATTTATTAGGCTATGTTTGATTTGCTAGAAAATAAAAGATGGACATGTTAAAGTAGAGTTTTTAACAAATTTTGTGAAATTTCTTTAAAAATTTCCCTCAAATTTCGGTTCTTTCAAACTAAGCACAGCCTCAACGATAACAACTTGGAATGTAACAATTTTATTTTATGAGAGTTAAGAACTATGGGTCCATTTGGATCATAATCATAATCGAAATTGAAATTGGTATATTCCCCCACCTGAATTGAAATAAGCTAGTAGGGGATTCTTCTTCCCTAGGGAGGGGGGAGGGAATGGGGGAATGTCATTCCACCAAGAATTGGAGTCAAATTCCAATTCTACCCAACCAAAATAAATCCCTCAAATTAAGTGTTACCTTTTGGTGCAAAAATAAAGAAAAATTTCATAAATTTTGCATATATAGTAGCAAGAAAAAGCTTCCCCAAACACACTAGGCTCATTGAAAGGCTACAAATTCCAAATTTCAAGCTTGAATTAGTATCGAATGAAAGGCCAATACCCAATTCATATCCCAACTAAACAAAAGAAAAAATCAATAAAAATATGCTAAGCAAAAGATAATTACTTCCTTGGTTACAATGATATTATTAACCAAAGAAACTATAAAAAAAAATTACCAATAAAAGAAACTATAAAATATGTGCTTAGCATGTATAGAAAAAAACTATATCAAAAATCATAGCCATGCTTCCAAAAGAGAATTGCAAGGCTTTTGTACAATTATATGCAATCAGATTTCATAGAAAAGAATTGTCCAAGTATCTCTTGTATTCCTTTATCTCTTTGCCCTTCAATTCCTGCATTCAAATACAACTAAAAGATCTAAGACTTAATTATTAAAGTTTAAAATTTAAATGACATAGATAACTTCGCTAGAGGAAACACCTTTTTCCACTTTTTACCTACACTAGATATCATGAATTGATACGAGTTTTCGAACATTCTGTCACTTTTTTTAAAAGCTTTTCTGTAGTCTCCATAACAACCTTGTAAGCATTCTTAAAATGTAAAGCTCTATTTGCTATTTGGGAAAGCAAACAATTCATTTCAGATGGCTAGAGATTAGATGAATAGGTTTCTTGAGATTGGACGAATGGGTTTCTTGAGATGAAATCGCAGGTGAGGGCTTCAAGAACTACTGCCCAACCAAATTAAAAGGGATTAAATCACTAAGTTTCAACTAAAAGAAAAAAAAGTGGTAAAGAACATACGTCATAGATGATCTCCCACCAGTACCTTTGCAACAAGATGGGGAGGGTCGATCCATACCACGAATGATTAGTAACATAATCTGCATTTTTCCAATCAATATATCATGTATTGAACTTATGGTTACAAAGATAAAATCCCACAAAAATCCAACAAAACCATTCCAGAAAATCAGGAATTTGCGTTTTGTTTGAAATCCCATGTTGTTTATACAAATCCCTAAAGAAATGAAAGTGGGAGATAAATTGAAACCGTAAAGCATATATAGAGATGATAGATTATAGTCACCTGAGATTTGATGGATGGGTTTCTTGAGATGAAATCGTAGGTGAGGGCTTCAAGAACTGCTGCCCCAACCAACCAGTTGAAGGTGCAGAGGTGGGAGAAGTTCAGAACCCGCGAATGAGGAATACAATGGCTAGAGATTGGATGAATAGGTTTCTTGAGGTTGGATGAATGGGTTTCTTGAGATGAAATCGCAGGTGAGGACTTGAAGAACTGCTGCCCCAAGTAACGAGTTGCAGTGGCGCTGAAGGTCCAGAGGTGTGGAAGAACCCTAAATGGCAGAAGGTTGGAGATGGAGAGACCGGTGCATTAATGGGACAGGTTTTCCTTTTTGATTTTTTGTTTTTTATTTCTGACACAAATATTAAAATAATAAATAAATTGGAGATGGAGAGACCGATGCATTAATGGGACAGGTTTTCCTTTTTTTATTTTTAACACAAATATTAAAATAATAAATAATAACTAACAGAAGAACAAAACGTTTGGAGTTTGGATGCAAGGCGCTTTAGCTGGGCCAAATGTCAACACACTATTAGGTGCTTACTTAATTTGCTCACCTAGCGTGTTTGCTACATCCGGACCCTGATTAACTACCACGTTTATGATTCCAGTTGACTGGTTAGAAGTTTTTCAGATATCATATCTTGCCCATATCATAGTCGAATCCCTTTAGAAGTGACAAATTGACGTTCTCAAAGAACACGTTCTATGGGAACGTGCAGTTCCCACAACATCCATGTCTAATAACACGAGTGAAATGTCCCCACGTGAGAGAAGGGATGCTATTGTCATTTCGTGCAAAAAATATAAACTCAAACCCTATATAACAGCCCTGTATAACTCCGAAAAAACAGTAAAAGGGATCGCCAAAGCTAAGTCGGAGAGGCTGCTTAAGAACGAGTAGCAAGTCAGTACCAGCCGTTGAGTCTCAGCTGTCGTCCATCATTGGTTTCATATGTTCAACAGCCATTGAGTATTGGTTGTTGGCCATCAACAGGTCATCAGCAGCCATTGTCGTCATTCAACCCATCATAAAGGTCCAATCTTAGTTTCCTCCACCTTGAAGAGTTGCTACGCATGGGATGATTTCAATCTGCTATCAGGAATGGAGGTCATTATCACCCAAAATTTGTTGTCGCCATTGCAGGACAATCCTTGCGCTCGTCCCTCTCCTCCACTGATGCAGAACGTTCTTTTAAATTTCATGTCCTCCTGCCACGTGATACGTTTTTTTTTTTGTTAATTTTAGACTTAATGTGAACGGATTCGTAGAACTGATGTTAAGAAATAGTTTCATTATCCAAACGTTGTTTTTATTTATGTAGAACAAAATCCGCTCTCAAAGAACAAATTGCCCAATACTTGTACTATTCTCCAAGAGCAAGAAATAAAATTCTTGTTCTAGTAATGGAATTTCTAAAAGAATAGAAACAGGTGGGAGAGTTTTCAAACAGTCCCCTAGTATTTGGTTGTTTTCTTTTATGTTTTACGTCTCTCTTTGTGTTATATACGTATGTTGCAAGGTTCAAAGTATCGATATGTATCATACCAGGAGCTTCTCGATATGTCCCTACAAGGACTGTATCGGATCAGACCATGGTTCAGAGGGTAACCAGGACTTAAACCAACCCCTCTGAACCGATTTTGAAAAAAATAAATAAAAGCACAGGCCGATGGGCGTATGGGCCTGTGTTGATATTTAAGAACCTTGGTATGTTATGTTGTGCTCTCTCTCTCTCTAGATGTTTCTCCATTAGTTTGATTGTTTCATCTCATGAGCGTGATTTCTACAACTTTTAAAATTTAACGTTTTATTATAGAAAGAGTGATGTTATTTAAAGGAGTGCACAAATTGTAGAAACAAAAAATCATTTGTACAAGAGCTCTTAAAAACACTAGGGTAATCTACTTGGCAGTTGGCACTCGGGCTTAGTTCATTCAAACCAGCTAGCTCGGTAATTAGTCTGATTCTGAAATCTGGTTCAGACAACCAAGTATGAGGTCAACTCATAGAGAAGCCATCTGCTTCTCAATTTCTTGTTATGCCTCTCACATTGTTTCTTGCTCTGGTTGTTCTTCCAATTGGTGCACTAGCTCTCTTAATTTCCTTTGGCCAAACGACTATTTATTCCATGACTTCAAAAGGGTTGAAAAGGAAATTTTCTTTTACACAGTTGGATCTGATCCTTCAACATTTAAGTGCCAGGCCCAACTCTCTCTGAAAAGCACAGGCGTATGGGCTTTGTCAAGTCTCTTCTTGATTTTTTTTCCAACCCATTTATTTGTTTGTTTGCCCATGCAGTTATTGGGTGGGGGTCCTTGGTCTGATTTAGTCTGATCTATTTATAGCCCAATTTGTCTTCCCTAGGGGTGTCAATTGGACTGGATTTGGTCCAATCCGATCCAGTCCAATGTGAGTCCATTACAAATGGACTAGGTCCAATCCAATCCAATGAATATTTGGATCATCTTGGATCGGTCCACCAATTCAATGTTCAGACCATCCAATTTGTTCAAATTCATTTTAATTTAGATTGGTTTCAACCCAAATCTGGTCCATTGACACCTATATTCTTATCTTATATCAATGGACTGGATATTAGCTTATTCCAACCAAATTCAATATTCTTATCTTATATCAATGGGCGTGCGCTGATGATTCTTGTGTTGCCTACCCACTTTTAGAATCATATTTTCACACAAGAGTTCAATACCACATACTTTCTACAACCTTTCACTTTTGTTTTAAAACGATTTGATCTTTTCAAAATTGATTAATTTTTTCATAATACCACAAAGACATTACCAATCGATTGTGGCTTAATTGATGGATTTTCTAGCTATTTGTAGCGAAGACCTGGGATTAAATCCCCTTTTGCCACCAAGATTGAGGGTTATGGGTAGGGAACGGGCTACCCCTGTTGTGGGCCCATGAAGCCAACGAAGATATTTGGAAACTCATCCAAAATTAATTAAAATTTAAGGTTATCTTTGATTTGATCATGTTAGAGCATAAACATGCGAACCTCCACAAATTTTAAAGGATAGGGAAGAAGAGCTGCTTATATTCTCTGTGTTAATGCTTTGGATAATTTGAAAAAGCCGAAACTTTTTTTTTTATTTTTATTTTTGAAGGCACTAACTTAAATCTAGTGCGAACTGACAGTGGTTAGTTGCATGGTTTTTAAAAATGAATCGATGATCGAACCGGTCAGGTGTCAGGTTACCAGTTCAAATGGTCCAATCGTTCGACCCAAACGGCTGGCCCGTTCTAATAAAAAAATTAAAAAAATTGGAAAACGATTAAAACGGTTCGAACGATTAATCGGCCGGTTCAGTGATTTGTTGACCAAAATCAACGGTTTTGGAAGAAAAAATGGGTTTGGGGGAAAACGAAACCAATTAAATGATCGGTTTCTGGTTTTTCCGGTCCGACTATCCAGTCTGGTTCGATTTTGAAAACCATAGTTAGTTGGTAGGATGACTCATAGGAAAAAAAAGACTTGGGATCAAATTCTACTGCCATCAAGGTTGGGGAGGGGGATGGGCTACCCATTATGTATCTTCATTAAAAAAACAACTACTAAGATGTCAAAAGTTAGGTTCTTTTACCCAACAGAAAAATGATTTGTATTTTTTTTAACTAGTACAGAAAAAGTGAGAGAGGGGACTCGGCCAATGTGATATAGTAACTAAGGCCATGTTTGGTTCAACTTTCATTCTTTCTCATTTTTATCCAAGATGAAATTCTACAATAGATAAGAATGGATAAAAATGGGTAGTATGAGAAAATATTGCTATGAACTAAACATTTTTTTCCTAAAAAATGAATTCTTTTTAAACTAGCAAGTGTCATATGTTCCTCATTGTCGGTATAGATGCTTACCAATGGATGACTGACAGTCAATGCTTGTTGGCATAAGTTTCCACAACAATTTTCCAATGGTGGTGGTTTATAGACCCACCTCATTGTTGGCATAGAATTTCTTTAAAGAATGAAAAATGAGCAAGATGGGGAATGATTATTTTTCACATTACAGGCTATCTCGATTTTTATGCTATGAATTGATTTTTTTTATGAAAATAAATGAAGCCCATGGCAAGTATTTTATAACCAAATGCTCTAATGTTATTTATTCTTACCCATAAGTAAGAATTAAAAAAAATGAGACCTACTAAAAGAGCAAACCAAACAAGGCCTAAGATTCTTGTTTTATCAACTCAACGTCCATGTAATCTTTTCCCTCACAAATGGAATACATAAAGAATTTTTTTAGTCAAAGTGGGGTTTTGACTCATTAGCCTTCAGGAATGCTGAGTGAGTAAAATCTATGTAGTTAAAACCTCTCCTGCCATCACACCTTGTATAAAGTTCTATGCGATACACGTCTCCTGATCAAAATCAAAATGGTGCGCATCAGTTTGGAGGGATGCGACAGGATTTATGCTCTTCTATATAATAATAAAAGATTGTCTCAACTTGTGGCTGTAGTTTAGTGGTGAGAATTCCACGTTGTGGCCGTGGAGACCTGGGCTCGAATCCCAGCAGCCACAGTCCGACCTTAGCTCAGTTGGTAGAGCGGAGGACTGTAGTGGGAATGACCTTTAGCCATCCTTAGGTCGCTGATTCGAATCCGGCAGGTCGGATCTTTTTCATTTTTTATTATCTTCGTCTTCTTCAAAAGAGAAAAAGCTGCAGCAACAGAAGATATGTTGGTTAGGAGACGAAGGAGAGGCAATGTTGGCAACCCAGAGAAGACACACTCCTCTGCACCTACGTTAAATAATATGGACCAAAGGAATGGCAGCTCATCTCTCAACGCATGGGCAAACCCCTGGACCGGAACCTCATCATCTCTCTCCAAGCCAAGTATGACAACAAGTGGAAGAAAATCACCTCCGAAGTCCTCGGTCGCACTGCCAAGCGCCTTGGCAAGTGGTGGGAAGTCTTCAAGGAGAAACAACTCAAGCTGCAACAACAACAGCAATAGAAAACCCAACAATAGCAACGTCTCCTCCCCTCGAACCACCCTGACCCATCTACACCCTCGCCAACCCCACCACCCACCACCACTCCTGAACACTCTCTACACGGCCAATACAACCACATTTTGGAAACCTTTGTAGAAAAGTATGTTCAACCCAAGCTCCTCAAGCTCCAACAAAAAAGTATATTAAATGTTGTTTAACATTTCCATAAGTCGGTGATTCAGTCACCTCGAATAACAGTAAAGCTAAGTCTATTTTCAATGTTTGTTCCATTTCGATACAAGCCGTTGTATCTTCCAAAGTAATTTAGTTCCAAAGTCTGCCGATACCTCTCCCTAGGTGAGTTAATGAGTCTTCGTTCATGTACATCGGTTCACTTTCAACTGACTCCATCTTCTATATATATCCCCCTCTGTACTGCTTCGATTAATCAGAGAAAAACATCAGAATACAACTTCATTTTTTCTCTCGATCCATTTAGCTCTATTCAGTTTTCTCTGTCATAATTTTTTGATTTTACTATTACTATCATCCGCAAACCATCAAAGTACGACCACATTCTTGATGCCTATAGTCATCTCCCACTCATCGGACGACAACTGTGGTTTATTTTTTCTAGAAAATTACCTAGTTAGGATCCTTATGGAACAAAGAAAATCAAGATCTCCTTTCCAAGAACTAAAAGTTCACCTTCCATTTGCACTCTACATTCTTATTTCTTCTACTATTTTTTCCTTCTACCTATTTCAAGGTTGTTGTGAAGGGCTGCATTTCAGTGATGTTCTCATGCTTGATCTTGAAACAATGTCATGGAGCACCCTTGTAACTACAGGTCAACAGCCTGGTACAAGAGACAACATAGTTTTAGGGGGTACCAACGGCTCCAAGAAGATAAATGACCTTCATATATTGGATCTTAGAATGGACCCAACCCAAATGTGAAGGGACCCCACCTTTCCCTCATGAGAGTCATACTACCACAATCATTGGCGATGATAGATTTGTGATATTTGGAGGTAGTGGAGAAGGGGAAACTGAGTTTGTTCTTCCTGGATTCGTCTCTTCCTGGGTTCATTCCTCTTGAGGGCAAAGAGTATAATATATAGATAGGGGTATTTTAGTAAAAATATGTGTACATTAATTCATAAAAGGGTAAAATAGGTATTTAAAAAAAGATGATTGATTTAACGTTTTCCGTCCTAGTCATTGATGGGAGGTATTTGTCAATTTTTTCAAAAATAAAGGGGAGGCTTTTGCTAAAGTGAAACTATAGGGGAGGTTTTTATGATTGTCAGAAACTCCAGGGGAGGTTTTGGTATTTTACCCTTATTATTATTATTATTATTATTATTATTATTATTATTAGCATTTTATTAATTTGTTTTCTTGGAGCATTTTATTAAATTTTGCATTCCACTTTCATCATTAATAAAAGTAATTTTTATTTTAACAATTATTTTTATTTAATATGATGAATATATAACATTAGAAATGTTTCCAAATGTTTTTGACAAAATTTTGTATTTTTATATTTTTTATATTCTATCTTTTCTAAATATTTATTATTCAATTATGACATCATAAGTTGATTTGAAAATTTGGATCATTGACCCATCATTTATTATTCAATTTTTTTTCTTATTTCGTTTGTACATTTTTATTTTTTTTTTAATTTATTATTTAACTATCATGTCATCAATTAGCCCATTTGACCCAAATTGCTAACCCACCACCCAAAAATGATTAAACCACTAACCAAAAACCGGTGGCTAAAACGGTTTAGGTTTCAGGTTGTTTTGAAAACATTGCTCGATAAGAAAAAGAAAATTCAAAAAAAAAAAACTTTGATTGTTCGTACACAAAAAACAGGCAAGAGACACACTCCTTTATTTTACGAGGTGAGAGAGAGAGCACTTGGCGGAATGCATGGTTTAAACCTATTAAACCATGCACTCCGCCAAGACTTTGTCGGATTGAAAAATTGTTGAACCAAATCCAACTAGAAATACTAGAAATTGACCAACTCAGATCGAATTAAATCAGTTTCATGAGTTTGATGAACAAATTATTAAAATAACATTTAACACACAAATAATTATTAATTATTTAAAAATTAAAATATAAAATAATTATAAACTCTTATGTATTTATATTATTTAACTTTTGCTTAACAATTCCGTACATCACATTGCACCTACAATTAATCAATTCCTATTGTACCAACAAGGATACGGTATAAACAATCACCTGAACTACTTGGATGACTAGGATTGATTGATTATTGAAAAAAATGTACATTATTCGGTCATATAAGGATTAATTTCAATATTCCATACAAGGAAAAGGAAATTAAAAAACAAAGTTTGATTATTCACATACACAACCCAAAAGTGACGACAATATATTACAATGACATAGACATAATTCTCCAACTTGGCACACAAACAGTACTCATACACTTCACTCCCTCCAACATGATTTCTGCATATGACTTCTTCAACCAAGCTCTTTTTACTGCTACAGGCTACAGCTGCCACTAGAACTTAATTACTTTCCAACGGTAACACAAAACCTAAACCACGCATTCCTCCAAGATTTATTCAACAACAAATTAATACAAACTCCCAGAAACCCAACTACAAACCCTGCAGCCAAGCCGATGTAGAACCACAGTGCTTCATCTTCATCATCATCTCCTTTTCCACTTGGGCTACCAACCAGTTCTGTACCATTATTAACCAAATCAAGTCCTGTGCATCTCCTTCCGGTTGGAGCTCCACATAAGTCGGGGTTGCCCATGTAAATGGATGAGTCGTCAAGGGTTTCGAGCTGACCGGTCAGTGGAATTGGGCCGGACAGGTTGTTGAAGGATAAGTTCAGGCGACCAAGGAAGTGTAAAGCAGACACGTTTGGAGGGATTCCACCGGAGAGTTGGTTTCTCGATAAATCAAGAGATTCCAAACTTGTTAATCTGTCGATGTTCTTTGGAATCCTTCCGATCAAATGGTTTTCTGATAAATTCAAACTCTGCAGTCCATGAAGATTTGTTAGTTCTTCTGGTATCTCTCCACCCAAGTTATTGTTTGAGAGGTCCAAGCTAGTTAGAAGCGAAAGTGTCTTGGTATACTCAAGTTGTCTTCCTTTTGTAGAGACATCGATCTTCTCGTCGTAGCTGAATTTAAGTAGTCTATCATCCAGGTTTCTTTGATTCCAGTGAAAGGCTCCATCCATGACAACATGCAGATTACCAAAGTCGAGATTTAAAATATCTTTTGTGGTATTCGGATTCAAAACCATGGCAGTAAGATTGCCAAAACAACGAGGGATGGTTCCAGATAGATTATTGTGTGCAAGGTCTAATATTTGTAGATGCTCTACTTGACAGAGTTGTGGAGGAATACCACCATGAAAATTATTTGACCCAAGTCTGAGAATATGTAGATTTGTTAGGTTCTTGCCCATCCATGGAGGGATTCTCCCAGATAATTCATTCTCACCAAGATCAAGAATAATCAATTTTGTTAAATTGTTCAAAGCAAATGGGATCTCTTCGCAAAAATTGTTCTTGCTCAAATGTAAAGACACGAGACCATGTAGAGAACCCATTGAACTTGAAATTTGTCCAGATAGATTGTTACTTGCCAAATCCAACATAAACAAGTAATCGAAATTCTCCCAACACTGAAGAAGCTGTCCAGATAGCTGGTTGTTTGAGAGATCAAGAAACATCAACTTTCTGGCTTTGCAAAATGACACGGGTATGCTACCTGTGATCCGGTTATCAGAAAGAATTAAGAACAGCATCTCAGGAAGAAAATAGCCCATGCTTGAGGGAATATGTCCAGAAATCAAGTTGTTGGAGAGATCAAGGTACCAGATAGTATCAGCTATGCTAGGGAACCAGTCAGGGATGGTACCTGAGATGTTCGTGTTGGACATGTCAAGAACAAAGAGGATCTTTTGTGTTTGAAGCCACAAAGGGAACCCTGGCCCCAATTTGCATGATGCCATTCTAATGGATTGCAACTGGAAAGGGGGAGACCATTCCAAGCTCACATTCAATTTCAACGAATTAGAGGAGATAGCTAGCACTTTTAACTTCACGAGATTAGTAAAATGAAGTTCAGATAAGACGCCATTCAAAGAGTTATTTGAGATATCCAAAATTTCCAGTTCTGAGAGTTGGCCAAGGCTTTTCGGAACAGTTCCACTAAAATTATTAGAATAAAGATCTAATGATTTCAGGGATGAGAATAATTCAAGTGATGCAGGGATTTGTCCAGAAAATGAGTTGAAAGAAAGGTATATGTACTCCAAGGAAGGCCCCAGAAATTCAAATATCTCTCCCCTAAGTCTATTTTGTGATAAATCTAATTTGCGCAAGTTGCAGAGGTCCTTCAATGTACTCGGTACCTTTCCTTCAAAGCCATTTTCACTTAAGTCGAGTTGTTCAAGGTTGGTAAGATCAAACAACCAAGCAGGAATTATGGAATTGAATCCATTCCGACTAAGATCAAGGACCACAAGCGATGTGAGGTTGACATGGAGAGGAGGAATGAGGATGCTAGCAGCAAGTCCACACTCAGATAAGAATACTTCTGAAAGAGAAGGAAGAGAATTGGACAGCTCCTGCAACGTACTTGGTATCTCGCCTTTGAATTCATTCCTACTTAGGTCAGTTTGTTCAAGGTTGGTAAGATTGAACAACCAACGAGGAATCGTGGAATTGAATCCATTCCCACTAAGATCAAGAACTGCAAGCGATGTGAAGTTGATGTGGTGTGCAGTCGGACTCGGGATGTTGGCAGCAAGTAGTCCCGAATCAGATAAGAATAACTCTGAAAGAGAAGGAAGAAAGTTGGAGAGCTCCTGCAAAGTACTTGGTATCTCGCCTTTGAACTCATTTTCACTTAGGTCAAGTTGCTCAAGGTCGGTAAGATTTAACAACCAACGAGGAACTGTGGAATTGAATCCATTTCCACTAAGATCAAGAACTCTTAGTGATGTTAAATTCACATGCAGAAGAGGAATGGGGATGTCGCCAAGGTGACAATCAGATAAGAATAACTTTGAAAGTGAAGGAAGCATGTTGATTATATATAACCAACCACTCACCCTCTGGAACATAGCTGTAGACAAATCCAAGTGTTGCAGGGAAGACAGATGAGAAAGCCACTGTAGGTTATCAATGATAAGGTTTGGATTTCCTCCAAGATCAAGCTGTTTTAAGCTTGAGAGGTTTCCAAGATGACGAGGAACGACTCCAGAGAAGAGTGAAGAGGAGAGATTAAGGTACCTCAAATTTTTCATGGAACCCAAGAAACTTGGGATTTCACCTAGGAAAGTGTTACCGCTTAGATCCAGGTAATTCAAGTGTTTTAGATCGAGTAGGAAGGGATTTACCTCACCAGACAGTTCGGAGCTATGAAGGTTGAGCTTCAAAACATGACCTGTAGTGTTATCGCATCCAACTCCAAACCATGCACAACAATCTTCGCCCACCCAAGACGACACTCCGCTTAAGTGATAATGGAGACCTTTCTTGAATTTGATAAGTGCTTGTCGCTCTCTCCTTAAGCAACTCGAGTTTGGAAGTACTCCTTTGCTTTTACTAAACTCGTCTGTTAGGAATACAAGCATTATCAGAATTGAGAACCAGCAACTTTTCCATGTCCCCATGGCGTTGGCGTTGGGTTGCATGAATGATTCACAAGATGATGATATTCTTATATCTAGATTAATAGTCAAGCTGACATCTGCTGTGACTATGGTCACAAATTAAAACATGACATATATCTACTGATTTTTTCTGAAGATAATGGCGTACGTGTCAGTACCTGCTGCACTTGTTTGCTCTCAATTTATCGTGGATTTGCATTTAGGGGCTGTTTGATAACAGCTCAAGACGCTGGATGGAGTTTATTGCTTTGTGTTTCAGAAAATAAGTTTCTAATGAAGTTGCGTAATGGGTGAAACAGAAGTTGGATATATATATATATATATATATATATATATATATATATATATATATATATATACCCCTGAAAATTTTAATTATTATTTAATTGTTTGTTTGCTCTGAATTTTCATTTCAGCAACTTCAGTCGTTATCAACCAGTCCCTTAGTTTGTTACTAGTTTCAGGTGTGCTGTACACATGCATGCTTTCTTTGCATCAGTAATAAGGATCCATGTGTTTTTCGGGAATGAATAGGGTATAGAATCAAAATTAGAATGGGCCATTTCGATTCTAGCAGTTTGGTTGGGTGGAACGGCCATTCCCTTCCCTCCCTTGGTATTGAAATTCAATTCCAGCTGATTTTAATTTTCTTTTCGATTCCTATTTAAACCAAACAAATTATGGAAATGGCCCATTCTGATTCCGATTCTGATAAATTTTGATTTCAATTCTGATTCTGATTCTAACTGTAAGCCAATTCAACCCTAAATTTGTTTTCAATGTTTTTTAGTTCATTTTTATTAGTGACATTATCCAGATTTAATTTCCCATCCCAATCTAGTCTATACACGATAGATAAGATTTGGATTCAAAAATATTAATGCATCAAATTAGGATGTAAATATATCCGTATTAATCTAATCCCTCTGATCTGCAGCCCTACTAACTCCACTTTATGTTTTAACTTTCAGTTAATTTTCAATTTTTTTTTTCTAGCAAATAGGTTAGAAGGCCTTCCATGTGGATGGTTAGGTACCCTTGAATGATGCCAATATCTGGATCACCACAGAATACAAAATAATGAAATATATTTCATTTTCTAAAAGTAATATTCTATATCTATACTACTATAAAAAGTGTGAATACCTCTCTGTGGTTTTTGAATTTTTTTTTTTGGATTAAAATATCCCTCTTTTTGAATTTAGTTACTCTCCATTGAGAAGACAGAAATTATAATTTAGATATTACTCTTTAGTGCATTTCATTCTCTCATTAAGCCTCATATTTAAGTCATTAACTCCCCATTCTCTCTCTCATTGAATACTATATTTAATGTATTTATATCTATCATCATTAAATTTCACTAATTAATTAATTTATGAACACTGATATTAATAGTATAAAATTTATATTGTTAAAATCAATTAAAAACTAAACTGGTTTTTCTAAGTGGCAAGTGAGTAGTTCTACCATTTGGGTCAAAATAGGTGAATCGATCCATGATGCCATAATTAATACTAAAAATTGAAAAATAGATAAAAATACATAAATATAAAAAAACTAAACCAGATTTTCTTATACCTTTGTATCTTTTTTTCTTCTTTATTTATATACTTTACCTTTCTCAAAAAAAAAATGAATAGAAAAATTAGAAAATTTAGGCACACATTTAATATTATATATTGTCATATTAAACAAAAATAGGTATGATAAATAAAAAGCATTTTTATTAATTATGAAAATAGGATGAAATTTTGAAAATTGATCAATAAATGAAACCATTTTCCTTCCTAAGTGGTGGGTTATCAACCCGTGATGTCATAGTTACATAATATTTAAAAAAGAATAGAAAAATATAAAAATACATACAATAGAAAATTTTAGACAGATCACTTATATTATATATTAATTCATATTAAAAATAAAGAAAAGTGTGGTAAACAAGAATTATTTTTATTAATGATGTAATAAAAGAAAAGATTTAAAACCAAATGGGTCAACCCATGCTATTATAATTGAACAATAAAAATTAAAAAAATAAAAAATATTAGTAGAGAATTTGGCACATTTGTAATATCATAAAGCCATCATATTAAAGAAAATAAATGTGATAAATAACAATTAAATTTATTGATGGTGGAAATGGAATACAAATTTTAAATTTGTATTGTAAAGGAAATATTTTCCATTCTAGGAATGGGTGAAGAATTCAATAGTCTTGGTTAATCCATGTTGTCACAATTAAATAATAAAAAATAAAAAAATAGATAGAAATACTGAAATCTATAAAAAAGGCAGAAAATTTTATAGGATAATTAGGAGATATCCTGATATTATACATTCAGCATATAATACAAAAAATTAGTGACATAATTAAATAATGAAAATTTAAAATTAAATATAAACATAAAATATTATAAAAGAAAATAAAAAATTTAGTCACATCTATGATAATATTATTGTTATTACAATTATTATTATCTAAAATTGTCATATGCAATGCACATACACATTTACCAAAATCTTAAAAGATACATTAGCTCTAGAATATTAATTAAATGCAAGTCCTTCATTTCAGGGAAGAAATGTATAATAAACATAATTTTTGGTTCATTACTTCGAAAGCTTTCCACCCTGTTCACTAATTGTGAACCCCATTTCTCTTAAATAACAATAAAAGGAATAAGTAAAGTTAATTAATAGAAGTGAACAAATAAAGATTTTACTCAAATGTAAAAATTTCTTGAAAACTAAAAAATTCCTTTAAGTTGTGTTTGGTTTGAAGGAAAAAGTAGGGAAAGGAAGGGAAATAAAGGGAAACCTTTACAAACCTTGCATAGGTTTCCTATGTTTCCCTTCTTTTCTCTACCTTCAAACCAAACATAGCCTTCTTTAAAATTAGTCCATGTATGATTGATTATAACCTTACAACCCCCTCATTATAATGAACTAATTTATTGGATGGTTCAGTTTATTAATAACGTTATTTGAAATTATTTCTAACTTTATTTTTTAAGCCTGCGTCTTGTTGCAGTGCAAACTTTGATTTATTTTTTGTTCTAAGTTTTATCTTCTTATTTTATTTGATTGCAGTAAAAATGAAGTAAAATAAGACCTAAGGCTGAGTTTGGAAGGAGTACAAATGCAAATATGTAGAGTGTAAAACCTTATATTTTATATTATTTTGTATGTATTAACCCTGTACATATTTGCATTTGTACTACTTTCAAACTGAGCCTAAAAAGAATAAAGTAAAACCCAAAACAAAATGAAACCAAAACTTACATTCTTTTACTTTTATGCATTAAAATTACATTGCAACCAAACACAGCTTAAAGTTCATATACTTCAATCTTCTAATAGGTCAAGTCTATCAATGTCGGAATGAGTTCCAACTACCAAATACTTAACTTTCGTAAATGTTAGGAACACGTCATCTCAATTCACCTGAACCCGCACGATACGTTGGGTTGTTACCAGCCTACTGGGGAGGACCAGAGGCGCAAGCCATGATCCCAAGGAATAAATAATGGTATATCAGAAGACATAAAAAGAGATTCGGTCTGATCCCAAGATGTTCTTGATATGCGGCCGTAGTGGCTTGTTGGGATGGTTGGTGGGATCATCAGATGCGAACTCATAAAATCATTAATTAATGTTGTTAGTTTCGGGTCAATGTAAAATTATTTCAAAACCAAAAAATTCCCTTTGGGTCTTCTTCAAAACCACATCTCTTAAAGTCCAAACAAGTTTCTAGTAAGTCTATCATAAATTAGAACTGAAGTAGCTGTAGCTTATAAATTGCTAGCCCTTCTAGGAGGGGCTTACCATGTATGCTTGATGTTTTTGAGTAGTTGGTTCCTTTATCATAATACTTTTCGGTTTACTAGCCTATTGCCTATTGAGGAAGAACAGAGATGCAAGGCATTACTAGATTTAAGAGATCGGGAAAAGATAGGGGAATTATCATAATAACACAAATTTTATTATCTATTTAATTGGGTTAGATGATGATATGAGAAAAACTTAACCAATCAACCCCTATTATAGAAGTAGTGGCCAATCAAGAATCACAAAAGGGGAATCAATTTGTCTTGAAATAAACCCTAAAATAATTTTGAAGATGTAAAGATTTAAACGTAAGCACTCATAGTTACAAAGGTCATGGTTTTACTTGACCATTGAATCACTTAAGTGATTTAATCATTTATTTTCATTTTAATATTCGAATGTATATTACAAGTAACGTAATAGGTAATATTTACAAAGTTTAAATTATAATGATAAGTTTTGAAGCATATATTAATATTTTACGATAATCTACATTTTGACTTTAAAAAGATAATATACATATTAAATTAGTCAATTTAATCAATATACATACTATAACTTTTATTATATTTATTAAAAATCAAGTTTTTAAAAAATATGTTTAAAAAAAAAAACTGACCCCAAAACCACCAAGACCGGAGAACTAATCCTAAAACCGACCTTCACAGACCAATATAAAAATTTATTCAAAACCAATAAATTCTTGTGGGGCTTTCTTAAAACCAATCCATGTATGACTATAACCTTACAACCCCCTCATTACAATGAACTAATTTATTGGATAGTTCGATTTATTAGCAGCAACATTGTTCGAACTCATTTCTTTTTTTTTTTTTTTTTGCTTGATACCTTAGAGGCCATATCCAAACAATCTTTTTAGTGGATCAACTCTAAATTAATGCTTACCATTATTTTTGAGGATCCCATCTATCAAAGTCCCCATGGATATAGTTTTGTGCAAAATACACATTTCCACAAGTGATCTATTAGGCCCCGTTAGTTTTTTCGGTAAGTTACTTACCCAGGTAAATGCAATTACTTGAGTAAGTTTTTCCTGGGAAACACTTACCCAAGTAAGTGTATTCACTCATGTTCTTTTATTTCCCAAGTAAAAAAGGAAATGACCATTTTAACCATAAAAAATCATTATTAAAATGGGCATTTTTATCCCATTCAAGTATTGGAAATTTTCCCCCAAGTGAGAAAGTTATTTACCCACCTAGGAGATGGGTACCCAGGAAAATAAACTTTCCCTGGTCCCCACATTAATTTGAAAAATGAACATGAGGTTCTTGGTCAATGGGAACCAAAATCCCATTGACCAGATTTCCCCTATCAAAATCCAAAAAAAGAACGCCCCCTTAATATTATCATTGAATTGATATCAACCATTTAAGTGGTGCATCAAAATTTAAATTAATTTGGGCTATTAAAGCAATTTTTTTTTCAATATTTCAAAAATCTTGACCAATTAAGTAAATGACAAATTTTTTAAACTACCCTTATGATTTAACTAATTGACTAATTCACCTTTACTGTTTACATATTGTCTTTGAGTACCTAAGTTTTTTAACAATTGTCTAAAACCTCCATTTCTCTTAACTTTTCGTGACATTACATGTGACTAATATATTTTTTAAAATACCTAAATCGTCATCTTCTCAACAAGAGCTTTTTTTTTATTCCAATTTCTGCTCCAGAGTATTGATTTCTCAACTGCAGCACCGTCACCAATGCAACCCCGTTGAGTATCTTGCCTTCGGAAGCTCACCGGTGCAACACCCGCAAACTAGAGACAATGAAAAAAATTTCTATGCACTCCCATTCATACGTTATTACCGTTGAGACCGTCACCAGATCTCTCATGATTTCCAGGGAAACTGGACAGAGAAAATAAGGTGAAATATCCAAATTCAAGGAAATCCAGAAAGAAAATCCGAGCTCAAGCGCAAGATTTCAAGAGAAAACAGAGAAAGCTTTACTGATGAAGAAAATTAGGAGATCATCATCTTCCTTCGTCTCCACCTCACAAATCCCCACTTCCTTCGTCTCTGCCTGTTGTTCTTCTGCCCAAGATGGTGGACACAGTCCCCCTTGTCACCCCTTTGGCCGAATAAGATGAGGAGAGGAATAAGAAAAGTTGGCATGCAAAATTATAGAAAAGGAAAGGAATCAGAAATGAACCAGATGGAGAGAGAAAGGGAGGGGCAATATTCTAGGTTCTCTTGTTGTATAAAACCACGTGCTCTTCCTTCCCCAAACGAATTTAGAATAAACATTTAGTGTCTGTTTGGTATCGTGTTGCCGTTGTCACATTGGAAAAAATGGTATTCCAAAAAACGGGTATTTGTTTGGAACCATTTTTTCATAAAAAATAGTGTTCCAAATCATATCTTAGAAATCGGGAAGGCATAGCTTGGAGCAACACTGAATTTAGCATTTCCTGGAGCTGCAGCTTATTGCTACCAACATGGACATAAGGTGGCACCGGATAATGGGCACCAGTGCTGAAAACGTTTCCTGGAACATTGGTACCAAACAGAAAATATTGCTGTTGCTCCAAAAAACATTCTACCTAGCAACAACGTTTCCAAACATAAAAAAATAAAATTAAATAAATAAATAAAGGCAGAAAACGGTGCTTCTATTCACACATCAACAGATCTACTGCCAAACATATACTTAGCTTCCAAATTCCAACAATATCATCCCCAACCTTTAATCGAATCCTCAACGTTTCTGCTCTTAAATTTGAGTCAAATCAAATTCTGGGCATTCCTCATCAGTAAAGTTTTCTGGTTTTTCTTTGATTGAAGCGTTTTTTTAGCAAGATTTTGTAAAGCTTTCTGGGGTTTCTTTGATTAAAGCCTTTATGAGCAAGATTTTGTAAAGCTTTCTAGGTTTTCTCTAATTGAAATTTTTTCCTTTCGACGACTTCAATGCTGTAATTCTGTGGGCCTCTATTGCTCTTAAAGATCCCGGCCCTATGCGCTTAATTGAGTACGTTTGTTTTTGCTTTTTGAGTTAAAAGAAGTGCATCGTCTGCGAGAGTCTAGTATTCTGCTAATAGAGAGGGATTGCTAATGATATTCTAGAAAGTCTCCTTTCATGGGTGTTAATTTAATGGGGAATGACGGAAGCTCCATTTATTATCACAAACACTTGCCAAAAATGACACAGGAATTCATCATTTTCGCTTGACTGGTGTTAATATTTCATTTTGAAAATTTGGAGAATAATGGGTAAAATAATCTTTTTTTATCTTTCGGTCAACAAACATTAATGGCAAAAATGATTTAGTCAATTATCAAAAAACTTAGGAATACTCTGAAACAATATGTAAACAATAGGAATAGAATTAATCAATTAACTAAATCATAAGAGTAGTTTAAGAAATTTACCCTTAAATAAATGGCCAAAATTTCTTATAAATATAAGTGGAAGTAATGTATTAAATAAAATAAACTAACTTCAACCATCCAAATCTTGTTCCAATATTTCATTTAATCCATTGATCTTAGTAGATCACTTTAATGGGTTTGATACAATAATTTGTGATTTCATTTAAATTAATGGACAAGATTAGTTGAAATCTCGATCCATTATTTGGACGGTGAGATTAGTTGATTGATCTTAGGAGGCTAGTATATCAAGCAAGTATGAGGTCAGCTCATAGAGAAGCCATCTGCTCCGACATAGCTCCATCTGCTTCTCAATTTCTTGTTATGCCTCTCACGTTGTTTCTTGCTGTAGTTGTTCTTCCAATTGATGTACTGGATCTGATCCTTCAACATTGAAGTGCCCAACTCTCAATGAATAGTTTCACCCATTCTCCATTGACCCAGGCTCTGTCAGTCCGGATTACCTGGAGACAAAATCATACACATCTGGCTGAATTACCTATTCTTGTTGAACACGTTAGTGTTTAATACAGTTGGGTTCCAGAGTGAACACTGACATATAGTTCAGCCGGGTGTGTATGTTTTTGTCTCCAGTTAATCCATTCCCAGGCCTCGTCAAATCTCTTGTTGATATTTATTTGTTTGCCCATGCAGTTATTGGGTTGGTGTCCTTGATATGATTTAATCTGATCCATTTATAGTCCAATTTGTTGATCCATTTATAGCCCAATTTATCTTCCCCAACAGGCAACAGGCCACTGACCATTGGCGCTGGGGGTGAAGGGGAAAGCCCAATTAATAGTCATGCAAATATGCACGTTTTCTGTTGTTAATTGTTCTCTCCTATTGTTGTTAGTTGTTACTGGTTGAAAGTCTTAACGGTTCCCACAATCTTTCACCTTCTGTTTTAAAACGGTTTGATCTAATACCATAAAGACATTACCAATACCAATCGAGTTCTATAAGTTCGGTCTTCAGGAATGCTGAGTAGAATTTACCTATATAAAATTCTATGCGATACACGTCTCCTGATCAAAATCAAAATGGAGCGCATCACTTTGGAGGCATGCAACAGGATTTAAGCTCTTCTCTATTTTAATAAAAGATTGTCTCAACTTGTGGCTGTAGTTTAGTGGTGAGAATTCCACGTTGTGGCCGTGGAGACCTGGGCTCGAATCCCAGCAGCCACAATCCGACCTTAGCTCAGTTGGTAGAGCGGAGGACTGTAGTGGGAATAATGACCTTTAGCCATCCTTAGGTCGCTGGTTCGAATCCGGCAGGTCGGATCACCTTTTTCATTTTTTCTTTGACCCATCGAATTAAACATACCCTAATTAATAAATATGTTAATTAAGAACCGTTTAATATTTATCATCATGTTATCCTTTCAAAATCCCTATTTTGCCCTTACACACACACCTTATCAATAGTTGAAATGGGTTTATAAATTTTTCAAAGACCAAGTCACCCAGTTGCCACCATAAAAGGCTTGGGTGGCTCATATCCATTCCTAACGTTCCTAGATAGCCCACCACAAAAAGACAGTGACCTGACTTCCACCCAGTTGTCTATATAATCGAATCGGATGGGCTCGACGACTCCAGAGAAGAGTGAAGACGAGAGATTAAGGTACCTCAACTTGGGATTTCACCTAGAAAAGTGTGGCCGCTCAGATCCAGGTAATTCAAGTGTCTTAAATCGAGTAGGAAGGGATTTACCTCACCAGACAATTCGGATCCATGGAAGTTGAGCTTAATTCACAACATGACGACCTGTTGTGTTGTCGCCTCCAACTCCAAGCCATGCACAACAATCTTCGCCCACCCAAGACGACACTCCACTAAAGTGATAATGGAGACCTTTCTTCAATTTGATAAGTGCTTGTCTCTCTCTCTCTCTCTCTCTCTCTTTATATGTGATGTGGGGTGACCCAACCCAGCCTATTTGGCCCAGCCCATGAGTGTCAGATCAGGGAACGAGATTCACTACAGCAAGGGTTACCCTGCCCCCATCATAGGGAATCAATTGCGATGCGCCCACATGACCCTACCAAATCTGTTGCAAGGGTACGACTCTCATCTCAAGCGTTCATCTCCACCTATCTCCGGACAGTTCAAGTATAAATAGGGGTACCCCCCACTCCAGGTAAAGGGGTTACAAAAACTCAAGACCTATAGCTATTGTCATAATGGTTATTGTAATAACTGCTATTGTGACTTTAGTCTAGAACTATCTACCAGGATCTTGTCCTGATACTCTCCCTTTATACCTTGTACTAACTTGATCGTCGGAGACTCTGCTTTGAATTCTCACCTAGGGCCTTTGACGAGTTCCTGCCTTGCAGCACTTCGGCCATCTACCCTCAGCTTCTACCGTACTCGGGGTCTATTCCACCTCGACTTCAACAACGACCTCTCCAAATCCCAAAGCCTTCAACTAACCTTCAAAACCCAAAAACGAAATTACTTTATTATCCTCGACCATTCCGAACACCAAAACTATGCAACTCGAGTTTAAAAGTGCTCCATTTCTTTTACTGAACTCATGTGTAAGGAATACAAGCATTATTAGATTAATAGAGGAACAACATTTATTCCATGTCCCCATGGCCGGCCTTCCTGCCGCTTGTCGGAGGATATATTCTTATATATAAATTGTATTTGTCGGAGGAATTTGCATTATATCTGCTATTACTGTGGGCCAAAAACAAAAAATATATATCTGCCATTACGTACTGTGGTCGCAAATCATCATGTCAACTGATTTTTTTAAACATATATAGTACATTTACATTTCATTGCAAGTCAACTTTGTAAACAGTATAAGCACAAATGTTTGAATTATATGTTATTTTTTATGATTTAGATTAATTCAACTTAAGTGGGTCCAGCTGTAGGTAAAATAGATGACTAATTAGGTACCCCCCTGGTTATTTTGTTAGAAGGCCCAAACGATTAATAATTTAGGTTTAGGTTTTTAAGTTTTACAAAAGCAACATAAAGTTCAGGTGATGCAAGTGGTGAGGGAGGACACTAGCCCATTTAGTATTAAGTCAGGCTGGTTCAGGTCGGATTGAGGTCAATCTAAGCTAACCTGAGCTGTTAAACCACAACCCTAAGACTTGGATTGGATTGGGTTTAGGTTGATCTGACTAGCTTTTCTACTTCCTTTTGTTAAATGTTCTTATTTCCTATTCTCAATTAAGGGTTAAGTTAATTGAATTTTAGCATTATTACTTGTAAAACAACATACTTATCATGTTTTAGAAAAATTATGCCTTTAAGCTTAAATTTTGTGACATACAATACATATATAAATGCATAAATATATACTAGCAAAAATTACTTATATAAATGCATGAATATATGCATATATATATACATATATACATAAATGCATACATAAATATTTGTTTAATTACATAATATTTGTACATATAAATATGAAGGTAAATCAGTTTTGGATGGTATCGGATTGGTCAATGCCTCAATCCTAACCCAACCCCAAGTTAAATTGAGTTCATACTTTTCAACCCTAGTCCTAATCCAAACTTCAACTCAATTCAACTTTTTTAAACTAGAATTAGGTTAAATCAGCCCAAGTTGCAGCCTTATCTTTTATGAGTATGCGCACATAACAATGGATGATCGTGATCAATATTTAGATCTATGCAGCTATTAGATGATTCAATTTAATAGTTGGATTTGAAGATAACAATGGACAGCCAAATCAATGCACTTCATTTCCTTCTTATTCTTGTAATGTGTGCTATGGTCTACATAAGCTCTGATCAATAAAAATAGATAAAATGGTAGGAACTATGTAACATATTTTTGGGGTAGAAAAGGAGAGAGATGGTTACCATGAGCAAGCCCCTTGGAGTTACTTTGGTCAAATTAAGAAATGGATGAGATGCCATTGAGTAGGTTAAATTCATTTTTTATTTAAAAATTACTTTTTTTTAAATCATAAAAAATATAATTCACAAAATATTCAACAAGAGATTCCTTGGAGCCTTATTCAAAGTATCACAATGTATCAATGCATATCATACAACATATATCAAGTTTTTTAACCCATCAAAATGTTATTTACAATTTTACATAGATTTTGGGGTGTCTTTATGTTCAAATATAAGAATCAAAATCAAGTTTAAAATATCGTAAATTACAGGTAACCATCAAATGTATAAATTTTTGAACCACGCCATTTAAAAAGATTTGGGGGTGAGTCTTGTAATTAGTAAATGCTTATGAACATCCACATGCACTATCGGTGCCAAAACAGTAGAATATTTCACAGCTCATACCAGCTTCGCATGCTAAGATTCTATTTGAAGTAAAATGGGTGCTCCTTTCATACCCATTTTGCTTCAAATGGAATCTCAGCATGCAAAGGCTATATGAGCTCGTGTGAAATATTCTACTATTTTGACACTAGTGGTGCATGTGGATATTCATGAGCATTTACTAATTATAAGAATGTCATTATTAGTTGCTTTGAGTTTTTTACTAATTACAAAAGTGTCAATATTTGACACCTTGTGGTTTTTTACTAATTACAAAAGTGCCATTGAAAAGTAATCATTGTCTTTTTTAGTTCTTCATATAACATTAAATTTTCATGTAATTACAAAAATGCTATAAAAAAATAATGATTAATCTCTTTTTTTTGTTGTGTGTATAACCTTGATTTGTTACTCAATTTTAATATTGCTACAAAATTGTTATTACTTTTTTTAATTTTCATTTATTACTTCAATGGATCAGGTTGGACCCAAACTAATTGAGTCAGTTTTGGTTCTTGATATATTGTCCCAATTATTATCGAGTTAGAATTGGTTCCACTTACTCTCGAATTGATTCAGACCCATATATATATATATAAATATATATATTAAACGTATAATATGTATAATATATTGTGTGTGTATGTATTAAATGTATAATATATTAAATAAATTAATATTATATACAATATTTTTCAATAGGTTAATTGCAATTGGGTCCATTAGGTCAACTTGATTGTCCCGAGAATTGATCGGTTGAGTTTTGTGTCTAAATTTACAGACCCTATCGGGTCCAGTTTGATTTTGGGTCCTTAGTAATTCTTGTTGGATTGGTTCTAGTTCTACCTAGACCTGATCCATTGATAGCCTTATATCTCTCTCCACTTCCACTATAACACCATTTTTTATTTTTCATTTATCTTTATTTTCAAGTTTTCATTTATCTTCAACCACTCTCTTTATGAATTTTTAATATTATTTACAAGATAATAAATATTTTTAATATATTTTTTCAATTAATTAATTAAGTTTTCTAATCATGTTCCATCTAGGCAAGCCCCGAATTGGGATTGTAGTATTAGAAACAAAACCAACTTGGAAACTTGTGGACCTACTGCACACTCAAGCTCGGGGCCAAGCTTGAACAAAAAACCTATGCCCAAGCTTTGAAATTTTTGAGTTAGGCCAGGCTTAGGATGGTCAGGCCCAAGCTTGACTTGGAAATTTGTGAGCCAAATGTGAGCTCAGACTAAGCTAAAGTATTGAGCCAAAGCTTGGGCTAAAAATTTGTAGGGCCAGGCCCAAACTAAGTCTAAACACAAAGCTTTGGACCAAGCCTAGAATTTTTGGACAAAGCCAGGCCTTTTCATCTACATCTCTTTAATATTTCAATTGAATTCCATGGAAAAAAAAACAAACTAATATTTTAAAACATTGTCTCTCCTCTCACTCTCTTTCTATCTCCAACCACACCCCGCCCTCTCTCCCTCCTTCCCCCCACCCCAGTTTGGTAAAATGTCTTAGTGCATGTCATATATGATTTCAGTAATTAATGTATTTGATTAAATTAATTATTAATTAATTTATCATATTTAATCAATTAAGTTAAATTAATTAGTTAAATTACACTAAATTAATTTGCTTCATTTACCCAAGTAGTTGCCTAGGTGAGGAACGAGATGTGTATTCTCATGCACGAAAACATGAGTGCATTTACCCACATAAGCTACCAAAAAACGAAAGGATCTTAAGCAATGAAGTATCATTGATTTAAAAGTTACTAGTTGGGACCCATGCGATGCACAGTATTTGTTAATTGAAAGATAAATAATAAAAATGGTCATTTATTAAAACACCCCCTATAGTTTTATGGATTTACTAAAATCTATCCTATAGTTTGTATTTTACTAAAACACCACTTATAATTTGCAATGAATTTAACCAATCTTCCATTAGATGGTAGTGGAAAATGGCAGGGTTGACCCTAATGTTCATTTAAATAAATTTAATCAACAGAAAATAAAAATAAAATATCATTTTTGCCCCTAATAAGACACAAACAACCACTCTATTGGCTATATTTGGTCAATTTTGTTTTTTGTACAAAAAGTGTTAAGGGTATTTTTGGAATAAAAAATCATGGGAGTAATGGAAAAACAAACACTCCTTAATGAAAGGTTGATTAAGTAAATAAGTTGAAAAATATATGGGATATTTTAGTAAAATGAAAACTATAAGGTAGGTTTAAGTAAATATGTAAGACTATAAGGTGTGTTCTAGTAAATGACCCTAATAGAAACACATAAGAGTATGCAATTATTTTATATTTTAAACTTTTTCAATAATTAATAATTATTCAATTTTTATATACTACTTTTAATAATTTTTTTATAATACAAAAATAACAATAATTAATTTCAGTTAGGTTTCTTTGTCAAATTGGTGAAACTAACCAACCTGATTAACTCGACTTGAGTTGGTCGGTTTTCTAGTATTTTTAGGTTGAGTTTAGTTTAAAAATTTCCTAACTTGACCAAGTTGGATCGTTTTCGCTTTCGCCATTTGTAAACTAACAAAAATCGAATGACCTGACCGTTGATATATATTAATATTTTATATTTTAAATATAAATTTTAATATGGAAAAGTGAAAAATTTCCCATATTTCTTAGTCTAAAATGTTTTATATCATAAATTTAATTTTTAAATCTAGTTTTTAATAATTGCACTGTAATTTTTAAAATTAAAATTTATTTTTTAAGTTTAAATCTTTTGAACCAACTGACCAAACCAAAAAATCAACCCAAACCAATACAACCTAAGTGGGTCGGTTTTCACAAATGGTCAGTCGATTTTAGCTGACCAACTCCCCAACCTGACCAGGTCAATTGGCTGGCCAAACAACCTACGACCAAACCGAACCAACTCATAATTTCAACAAAATTAATAGTCTCATCTCTAATAAATAATAATAGTTTAATCACCAATAATTATTGAAAATTTATAGTGAAAATACAGAATTATTGAAAATATATTGATAATAAAAAATACAATAAGTACTAAAAATATATTAAATTAGTCAATAAATATTATAATCTCAAATAACAGTTTAATCTCTAATAAATATTAATCAATAAGTTATAAAAAAAATACAATAAGTACAATAAACAAAATTTAAAATTTTCAATAATAGTAGTTTAATCTCCAATAATTATTGAAAGTTTACTATTAAATAAAAAAAAAGTAAATTTATACATAATTATTGAAAATGCATCTATCACAAAAAACAATAAATAATTACTGAAATACAATAAATATTAATATTAGTATATATAATTATATAATAAATATATATTAAAAGTTTAAATTTATTATTAATAAATATTAATTTTTTTGAAAGTTATTTTCTTGAATCATTACTTAATATAAGTGAAATTAGTTATTTACAATATTATGTAAAAATATTAAATTATTATTAATTTCAATATTATGTTATAATTATTTTTCTACTTTTCAGGTTATTTTAAATTTATTACATTATTTCTTTATTTTAACTATTTAAAATTAATTTATTTTAAATATTGTAATTTAAAATATTTAGTTATTTAAATACTTAAATAATATGTAAAATATTTAAATTTTAAAATATTAATTATTTATTGAATTTAATTATCTATAAAATCATAATTTATACTATTATTACATAATTTTATTATTAATTTCAATATTATGTTATAATTATTTTTCTGCTTTAAAGAATTTTTTTAATTTATTACATAATTTCATTATTTTAACTATTTAAAATCTAATTATGATAAATATCTAGTTATTTAAATATTTAAATAATCTATAAAATATTTAAAACTAGAGTATCCTAGAGGTGTAGATGCGTGAGTGGGATGATTTAAGTGTTACTAACACTTGCAGAAAAGAGTTTCTTGCATGTAGAGTATCCAATTGCAAATTTAGGACACTGTGCTTATACTATATATATTTGTTTTTCTTACATGTAAATAGTTAAATCTTATTGTTTTTCTTTTGATTTTAGGGGGGAAGAATTAATTACCTCAAAAAAAAAAAAAAACATTCGTAAAAATGAAGTCTTTTGCACGAAAACCATACCCAAAAACAAAGGAAGCATTAAACTTAGAGATGACCTATTAGAAGCTTGTTTGGAGCGTATGAATTATGATTTTCAAAACCGGACCGGACCAGATAATCAGACCAGAAAAACCGGGAGTGACCAGCTCTGTTTTCTTCCAAAAATCGGATTTTCCCCCAAAACTGTTGATTTTGGTCAATAAACTACTGAACCGGGTGGTTAACCATTCGAATGGTTTTAACTGTTTTTTATCTCTTAAATTTTTTATATTTTTTTGTCAAAATGGGCCAAGCATTCAGTTTGAATGGTCGGACCATTCAACCCGATAAATAAACTCCTGACCAATTCGGTCTCCAGGTCGGTTTTAAAAACCATGGTATGAACCTAAGAAATAAAATAAGAAAATTTTCAATTAAAGTGTTTGATAAACTGAACTAATAATATCTGTTATCAGATAAATTATTTCATTATAATGAAGGGATTGTAAGGTCATAGCTAGTCATACATACATGCACCGGTCTTCTCTTCAATACCCATTGTCTTTACTGCCCTAGCCCATGGTATAAGTAAAGTCAATAGATGGTGACTGGTGAGTCTTGCTGACTGATGAATTGCTTTTCCTTTCTAATTCTCATTTTCTAAGTATTGGATTGCAATAATCCTCCATAAGAACCACCTATTTGTGGCGGTAAATTTCTAATAAGTCAGGGAATAGATGCAGAGTTTAATAATGTTTTGCTTTTTTTTCCATCCCAAGTCCCAATCATAATGCAATTACACTCACTAATTATTTGGACCTAAACCAAATTTCTAATAATCTGATCATGAGGTCAAATCCTTGTCCAAATTTAAATTGATCAGAACTTAAGCTGGCATAAAATCATTTTTATGAAAGTACTTTTATGAAAGCACTTTTATGAAAATATTTTTACAAAAGTACTTTCACAAAGTGTTTTTATGAAAGTACTTTTACAGTAACACTTTTATAAAAGCATTTTTACAAAAACACTTTTATAAAAATACTTTTATACGAAAACATTGTTACAAAAGAACTTTTATGGAAGTACTTAAACACTTTTATATAAATACCTTTATAAAAATACTTTTATGAAAGTACTTTTATAAAAATACTTTTATAAAATTACTTTTATAAAAGCATTTATAGGAATGGTGACTGATGAGATAATCCTTCCTTACTTGAATTGAAACATTTGAATTATTTGGACCTGCGGCAACGACTTTAGAGGAACTAGTGTCCCCAGTTTCCTTGGCTCCCTGAAACGTATAGTTGACATATCTTAACCTGAACATATTTCCAAGGGATGGTTCCACCTCATCTTATTGGAAACCTCTCAAACTTGCAATACCTCGATTTTAGTGGTATCCTTTAGAGTAACTTTTAACAAACTGGATTGGCTCTCTACTCTATCTTCTCTCTGGTTCCTAGACCTCTCTGACAACTATCTTTCTCATGTAAATGGGGCTGGTTGCATGCAATTAATAATTTAATATGCTTATTCCCTTCTAGAATTACACTTAACTGCTTGTCAATTTCTCCTGCTGCCTCCTCTGTTGCATGCCAATCTCACATCTCTTACTGTCCAACTATATTAATTCCACATTTCTTCTGTCTCTGGTTGTTTAATCTTAGCCACCTTGAGCATCTCGATCTTAGTTGGAATGGTTTTCATGGTTCAAGTGCAGATAATGCTTTTGAAAGCATGACTTCCCTTACAGGTTTTCATGGTTCTTTTTTGGCCAATAAATTTATTGGATTAAATCATTCTCTTCGATTTTTCTTTTTTCCCCACTTTAGTGGATCCATCTTTTCCTTTTCCTTGTTGGAGAACTGGATTAAAGGGTAATGTTGATCAACAACATTGCTCTTTTGGATGGGCTAGTTAATGGTGCCACTAGTACGATTACAGGTTTTATCGAACTGAAAAGGATGGTGGTCATGTATATATGTTGCAGTCGGCTTTAACCTGTAGCCAAATTTAATTTGGGACTAAATTAGAACGTTTTAAAAGTTCAGGTATTGAATTGGCATATTTTGAAATTTGATTATCAAAGTAAGACTAGGCCAAAATTTGCAATTTACCCTTTATATTTCACCGACAAACTTAAAACACTAACCAGGTTGAGTCAAGTCGGGCTGGTTTGATGAGTTTGGTTCTCTTTGTGAACAACCCTATTGCAAGCTCTGGAATCTTAACCAGGGGTTTTCTGCAGATCCATACATGGGTTTGGGTCCTCTTATCACTTGCCACCTGTACAACACAGAATTTGGACCCACCACTAATGGTAACCTCTTTAAATGCATTTCAATGGTTATAATTAAGGACTTTTCACAATCCACTCCACCCCAGAATTCACTTATTAATTCCCCAAGGCTGTGTTTGTTTTCGGTGTAAATACAGATAGGTGTAAAACTCCACTCCTGATCTGTATTTGGCAGTGTTTGTTTTGAATGTGATTTTATATTGAAAATCGATGTCAATTCCACTCACGGTAGAGTTTTACATTGATAATCGATATAAAGACAACATTGATAAAATCCATATAAATATTTTCATGCATTTTCACTTTACAATGGTTCAATCATTTAAACCGACTTGTATTAAACTCACCGAAAACAAACTCAGGGTGGGTAGATGCAATGGGCCTATGGGCTTGGTTGATCAATACAAATTTGTGAAAAAAAAACGTTGTCACGTTATATAAATGTATTTCAGTTAGAAAACTGAATTTGTGAAAAACATCAAATTTAAAGTTGTAAATAGAAATAACAATATGTATTGACCAACTCAAAAACGTTTCAAGTAGAACAATCTCTCCTACACAAATTTATTGATCCACCCAAAAAGAAATGGTTAACACTGTACCAAACACCCCCTTAATTAGAAATATTAGAAAATTTGTTGAAAAACGAACGTAAGAAAATTTTCCCCATAAGATAGTTAATGGGTAATTTTTAAAATACAACTGTACAGTAGAAATTACACAGTTCAAACAGCAGTTCGTTTTTACAGAAAGCAGTTCGCAGTGGACCAATTTCCTCTTCCCTGTGTACACTGAAATAATGGTACACAAGGAAAATTTCAATTAGGACAAAAAAAAGGAAATAAATAGTAGATGGTAAGGGATTCGATTAAGTCGTGTTCCCTTGCACTTTTTCTTCTCCAATGATCCATCTTGTCAATCTGCTTGGATCTTCGGCAATGTATTTACATGTGGTCGGGAAAATTCCGAGGTCTGCACCAATTTGATTGTACTCTTTAAGAGCAGCTTCCATCTCTGCTTCAATGGCTGCATCATCTGCACCATCTATGCCATTCATGGAAAGAAGATCCTCATAGTATTTCTCTTTATCATGATCGTGATCAAAGGGTTCCATTGCAGGGCCCTGAAGAATAAAAAGTCAAATAAATGAATGACCACAAAGATAAGGTAAGAAAGTCCATGCATAAAGATTATATGCACACAATGTGCATTAATGGATTTCTATGAGAACTGTTCCGAGAAATTAGAAAAGGATAACAAAAAAAAAAAATTATGAGAACTGAGTATTAGTGGTGAAGGAAAAGGAAACAAATGCAACAACTATGTCTTTGAGAGAGTTGACTCTAGAAATTTTAAATTCAAAGGGACACGAAAAGGGAGACTGTTTATAAGCTTTTCAGCTCCAAACTAATTAATTTGCCACATGGTTGATTTCTCAGCCTTTTAGACTTCTTGCTTAAACAACCTGGCTAGCTTGCCCAATCCCATGTACAAATTTAAAAATAAGAGTTTTAAAGTCATAAATACATGAAGAGAAGACTACCATAGTAATCAAAATGTCACCAAGTCTTTAGGACAATTGAGAGTAAAAATTTTGAATTAAAAGGAAAAAACTCTAGTAAACAAAAATAAGTAAAATTAAACAAATTCACCATGAAAACAAAATGAATCAAGAAAAAATTATATAGTATCACCAAATGAAAGATTGGATTGTTTACCTGACACAACTCGGCATAATGCTTGTATATTTCGCTGCTTTCATCTTGATCACCTAAAAGGTTTCCACCGTACCAACCATTGGCTTCGTCAACTGAGGTCATTGCAAGATACCTGACAAGAAAAAGAAATTAGCATGTTGTTTTTACAGCCTATTATTGGATTATGCAGAACTGATCATAAAGAAAATCATTGGATAATGCAACAAATACCATTCTAGAAAAAAACAGGGAAAACTGCAAAAGATAAACTGACATGCGAAGATAAGGGAGAACTGGGAGAGGAAAAAAAGAAAAGAGATTTTATGCATGTGTGACAGGGTATATGCTGCTCTGTTGGAAGTACCCGACTTATATTCAATCACAAAATCAAACCCCACGAGTTTGTAGGCCCGTTTAAGTTGAGCATTTGTATGGACTTGTTGTTCAAGCAAATGTTTTAGACTTTGTTGATCTGTATGGATAATAAATTTATGACCCAATTAGTAGGAACTCCATTTCTAGGCTGCAAGAAGAAATTGCCATTAATTCCCTTTCATATGTGGATTTATATAAGGATTGTCCACTGAGGGCTTTGCTGAAGTGTGCTATTGGCTGGCCCTCTTGCATAACAACAGCACTTAGGCCACCCCCTCAAGCATCAAACTAAAGAATAAAGGTTTTATTAAAATCTGGTAAAGCGAGTTTGGGGAGGGCTGGAGAGAGAGTGCTTCAATTGATCAAATGTGGACTGGGCCATGTCAGTCCAGACTCCAGACAAAGGAATCTTTGTGCAAGAGTTAGGTTAATGGGTCTATCATCTGTTATACCCTCTTGTGAATCACCTAGAGACATGCCTAGGAATCATCTTAGGCTTTTAATAGTCATGGGCTATGGGCAAGACTTGATAGCAGTCACTATTTCTAGGTCGGCTAAGACCATGTCGTTGCTTACCAAATGACCCAAACAATGAATTCAGGTATCAGGTTTCTAACATTTGTGGGTGGATCTCCCAGGATAATGGGGATCCTGTGATCACTTTGTCTAGATGGTGGTATCCCCTAGGGTTCCTTGAACACATCAGCAAAATCCCCCAAAAGTTGTTAAAGAGCCATATGGACCTCGTGATGTTACTGGTCCTGGGTTGTTACTGTGAACACTGGGTTATCTGGACCTGGGCCCATACTCATCAAGAAAAGGTGACCCGGTTGTCTGCAACATTTGAACATGGACTGGAGACTCTAGGCTCGGGAGCCCAAATTTCCTACTCACTTTTTCTACCCGTCGTGAATTGCAGCCACACATCTCTCAATTCATAATAGAGATGTGGAATTTATTATTTTCGCCTCTCCAACCTCCCCACAAGAATTGTCTCATTTTCTTTTCTATTAGATTTTCCACGCCAGCTGGAATTAGAAAAGCCAACAGCAAGTGAGTTGGGAGAGGATAGGACACTTTTCAGCAAAGTGAGTTTGCCACCATATGAGAGATATTTTGCTTTCCACAAAGCCAGCCTTTTGTCTATTCTTTCGAAAATGGGCTCCCAAACTGACTTTGATATGCATTTTGCACCTAGAGGCATTCCCAGATATTTCAGTGGGAGCTTCCCCACTTTGTAACCCCACTCCTCCGCCCACCTTTCAATCTCCTGCACCTGTCCCACAGCAACCAGTTCACTCTTATGTAGGTTGACACGCAAGCCTGATACAATCTTGAACCACCTGAGGAGGGCCATTACAAAATCAAGCTGTTCCCGGGAGGCTTCGCACATCAGCATACTGAAGTAACGGACCTTCACCTCTCCCTCCCCAACCAAGAAACCCTCAATGAAACCCCCTGAAACAGCCCTATTCACCAATCTGTTGAGAGCTTCTGTCACACAAATGAACAGGAAAGGAGATAGGGGATCCCCTTGCCTTAAACCTCTTGAACTCAAGAATCTCCCACAAGACATACCATTAACTAATATAGAGAAGAAAGTTGGGGTGGTGGGGCATACCTTCATCCAATTCCTCCCCTTGGAGCCAAAATTCATTCTACACAACACGTAATCTAGGAAATGACAATTAACATGATCGTAAGCTTTTTCAAAGTCCACTTTACATAAGAGCCCAGCCCTCCCGCTTCGGAGCCTTGAGTCAATCAGCTCATTTGCAACTAAAACCCCATCTACCATCAATCTTCCTTCCACAAAGGCTCCTTGAGCGTCCACAATGATGCTTCCCATGATAGGTTTAAGCCTCCTAGCCAACACCTTTGCTATTTTTTTATACACACTCCCAATCAAACTGATTGATCTAAAATCCTTAGCTCTTCTGCTCCTTTCTTTTTTTTGGTATGAGGGTGATGAAAGTTGAGTTTAAGCTTCTTTCAAGGTCTGCTGACTCGTGAAACTCCTTGAAAACCTTCATAATCTCCCTCTTCAAGAAACCCCAGCACCGCTTAAAAAAGGCCATAGTGAAGCCATCCAGCCCCGGCGACTTGTCCCCTTCCATTTCCACGATTGCCCCCCAAACTTCCTCTTCCGTGAATTCCCTTTCTATAGCACTCGCCTGATCTTCTGACAAACCATCAAACAACAATCATCAAGCTTGGGTCTGACTGTCCACACTTCTTCATACAAATTCTCATAGTAGCTCACGATATGTCTTTTTAAAAACAAACTTTTAATGGCATTTTCTCGTCTTCTTGCACTAGCCATCTTATTAAAGAACTTTGTGTTCTGATCTCCCTCCTTCAACCAAAGCCATTTGAAACGTTGCCTCCATCTCATCTCCTCTTGGAAAGCGAGTTTGTCAAGGTCCAGTTTTGCTCCTCCTCTCCTCTTGAGAGAGATGTCTTTCTTCCTCAGCCTTATCAAGTTCTGCAATTACCTCCAAACAGCTCTTTTTTCTCTGATCTGCCAAGTTGAGGGCCTCCTTTTTCCAAGTTCTGATCCTCTCTTTCAAGGTCTTTAGCTTTATGCTCACCACATGAATTTCTTCCCACCAACTTCTTAAAAGATCTACAAAACCCTCTTCTTCAAGCCATGCATTTTCAAATTTGAAGGGAGATGGCTTTGATTGTAAGCCACTACAGTCTAAACAGATGGGTGCATGGTCAGATAAAGGCCTTGGTAAGGCTTCGAGAGATAAGTTGGGAAACCTATCTACCCACTCCATAGAAACCACAAACCGGTCTAACTTGACTAAAGTAGCCTCCTCCTGGATGTTTGTCCAAGTATACTTGGCTCCCAAGAGAGGTAGGTCCACCAATTCCCACCTTCCCATAAACTCGGCAAAGCTTCTTAAGCCCCTACCTGGTCTTCCATTTCCTCTTTTCTCATGAGAAAACCGGATAGTGGTAAAATCTCCCCCTACCGCCCAAGGTTTGTCCATTCCTCTTTGACTGCACTGAGCTCTGCCCAGAAAGCTGCCCTTATACTATTATCATTCGGGCCATACACAGCTGAAATAACAAACTCCCATCCATCCTCCAATACCTGAAACCATACTGAAACGAAAACTGCCCCACCTTCTTGCCTTTTGCCTCCACTTTATTCACATCCCAGATCACCACCACACCACCTGCAGTCCCAACAGCTGGGCAATACTTCCCAATTACAATCCTTTTTCCCCCAAACATTTCTTATTGTTTGAGGCTCAATTGCTTCCATTTTTGTTTCCTGTAGGCAAAGAATATCAGGATTCCACCCCCTTATAAGAGAGCCAGCCACTACACTTCTACGCCTTGAGCTTAAACCTCTAATATTCCAAGATAACAGTTTCATTATTAACATTTTACAATAGAAAAGCAGAACTGAACAGAACTGGCCCCGGCACTTTCCTCCTTCACTCCCTTCCCCTTCTTCCTACCTTCCCACCCCTGTTCCCTGTCCCTGCTGAATCATTTAGACCCCGCACAAGTCTGAAAAGTTCCCTCTCTGTTTTTCTACCCTTTCTTCCTCTCTCTTCCAAGGCTCTCCTCTCCACCTCCATTAGGTAGGTCTTAGTCAGTTCTTCCATACCCTTTAAGGACACACCCAGAAAAGCTCCCACCTCTAAGAATTTCGATAGAACCCAAGTGGAAGGCTCTTCCATAGGAGGGTTCCCTTCTGCAAGCTCACCCCCAACCCTATAATACCTACTGAAATGGCAGAAGTTTCCCCTACCGTTGGCCATTCCCCTGCTCATAAGGAAGCCAAAGGGGTCGTGGTAGGTGAAACTTCTAAAACCTCCAGGTCCCCTCCTCTAGATTGAACAGCCAACTCCATCCTAGGCTCTGTCGGGTCCCCATAGCGAGGCTCAATTTCTGGCACAAGCTCTTATTCTTGGAAATCTCCCTCACAATGATCGGGCGCACTGATAAACGGAGAAATGGACACGGGTAGTTTTCTTCTTTCCTAAAGTTTGCATGAGTCAAGGGCCACAACGACTTCTCCCTGTGAAGAGGACGAGGGAGACTCACTGGTAAGGCTTTCAATGAACCAACCAGACTCGGCTTGGGGTCGAGTCAAGTCAAAAAATGGATAGCTTGGCACCTGGTTCCATCTGACGATGTGGAGATAATACCCAATGGTTCGCACATGCAACTGTCTTGTGAGTGTCCCCCTTCCACCATGCAAGGCTCATCTTGGAAATCAATAGATCTCACCGTCAACCATGCCACTTGTCCCAAGATCTCCTTCCCAAAGTCCATCTGTCTTAATCTCTCGAAGCATCTGGACATCAAAGCCTCTAAAACCTCCTTGTTTGAAATTTGAAAATCCCACTGAGACACCCTCGACTCAAGCCCACCAAGTGCCCGCCTCTCCACGACCGAAGAGGATTCCCCCAAGCCAATCCTTTGGAAAGGCGCCACGTCACCCCCGTCAATCATTGGCGCGCGGTGAGTTGCCTGTCTCAACATACCGTCCACACATGTCTCCTATTTTCTCAACAAACTTAGAGTTCCAGAGGTGTAGGGGTAAGCCAAAGATTTGCATCCATAAGGTTTTCCTTGCCTCTTCATCCCAACAGAGGTCTGCCATATCCCAAGGGACTAGTCGTAGGAGTTCATCGTCTACGTTTCTGCTCCCTGACTTCCAAATCCTCTTTGCTTCTTCTTCAGATGCGAATATAAAAAGAATCCTTGCATTCGGTAACCTTCGCAATCTCAACCCTCCCGAAGGATCCCACTTTTGAAGAGCCCAAACTTTCAGATCTTCTAAGGATTTGGAAGAGATCTCCATCCCCACTAGACATGCCTTCAAAAAATCCACTCTTCAGCCATTATCTAAACCTCCGGCGGTCACATAAAGGCCATCCTTGCGAGCTCTAACCTCCGCTTCTTCCTCCAACGGCCAAGCAGAACTGCTGACAGCTTCTGCATAAGTTCCCCTCTTCTTTTTCTAGTTCGTCTATCCTACACCATGAACAGGGGAACTTTGAACACCTTGACTACAGTGATCGTTTGCCCATCCCTTCTTCCAATTCCAGTTGCCTCTGAGAGGTTGTCTATCCTTCAACCCGTGGCTCCTTCGGTTCCTCATCGTCAACGATCTCTCATCGTCGATCACTTGTCGTTAGTAACACAAGGGAAAAAATAATTTATTATCCCAAGTAGAGATGCAAATCAGCTAGCTTATTGAAAGGATTTTCCAACCTTGGCATCCTTCTCGACCAACTTCTCAATCTCCATATTACCTTGCTCCTACACCCTATCCTTCCAAGGATACCTCAAAAACTCTTTCTTCAACTTCACTATCGCCTTCCCTATTCTTCTCCTCCGAAACTCCACTTGTCTCCACCTCCCCTATAAGCGAACCCAACGCTTTCCTGTTCCTGCAACTGAAGTTTAGCTGCACAAAAAATTATTAATATAATATAATTAAATTGAAAATAAAATACTAACATATTAATCATTACATAATAATAAATTAACTTTAAAATAATAAAACAAAAATAATAGAAAACTAATAAATTAATGATAAAATAATAAGTTATTAATAAATATAATAATAATATTATTGTTTAAGTAATAATAAAATAATAATCTATTAATAAAATATTCACAAATTAATGATAAATACTAAGATATTAATTATTAAATACTAATAAAATAAAAATTATATATTCATAAAATATTAATAAATTAATAATAATTAATTACAAATAAAATATTAAAATAATATAATTAAAGTAATAACAAAATACTAACATATTAATTATTAAATAATAATAAATTAATTTTAAAATAACAAAACAAAAAATAGAATATTAACAAAATAATAATAAATATAATAATAAAGTATTCATAAATTAATGATAAATACTAAGATGTTAATTATTAAATAATAATAACAAAGCACTAATAAAATAATAATTATTTATTCATAAATATTAATAAATTAATAATAAAATAACAAATAGACTAATACAAAACTGAAAATTCAGTTGATTCCGATTCCAACTCCAAATGAACCAAACAGCAACAATTGGAATTCGATTCCAATTCCCAAATAAACCAAACAATTGTCAGGAATAGGTGATTCCGGTTTGATTCCTAGGGGTTCTGGTTCCAATCCTGTCCGCGAACCAAATGGACCCTAAATTTATCCTCTCAATTGAAGTTGACCTACAATTTAATGCCACCTAAGCAATCATAGCATTTGGAAGCAACAGCACCAACAAAAGCAATCACTCAATAGGACCACATGAGCAAAAAAAAAAATGCAGAAATTTTGATGATTCCTTGTATTTTCCTTGCTTTTTTACCTCATCTTCTCTACAACCAAATGCTAAAGAAAATCTCTTTCTTCAGTAAAAATGTTATTTTTGTTATTTACCCTGCTTTCTTTTCCATGGTGGAAGTTTTGTGGTTTCAAATTCCCTTTTTCTCCTCTTTCAAACCAAATGCAAAAAAAAAAAAATCCCTTTCTCTAGTAAAGAATGAGGAAGAGCTCAAAAGAATTACCTTTGGAAGACATCCTCCTCAGAGTCTTCACCAATAGGAGACAACCAATTTAGGTCACGGAAACAGTTAGCATTTGTCCCATCTTGGGATCCACCATTTGCAATATCTTGTCCAGCAACTTTGGTAGCAGAACCACTATCTTCAAATTTTCTCTGGCCAAAGAGCCAATTTGGACTTTTAAGTTGTATTTCACTGCATAAGATGTATAAAATTTTCAGGAACATTATAAAGCATTCTTTCGGTGTCTAAAATGTTGTCAAGCATTAGAACATAATGCTCTATTTCACCTCACCACTAAAGATTGATTTGTTATCATGTATATGAAAGACAATTAGCAATTTAGCACTAAGATGTTTGTCCATATTTAAAGAAGACCAACAATTGTACCATATTGAACAGCCAATTCCCAGGATTTATATTAAGTAATTCAAAGATAAAATAGCACTCTCCAACATAATAAGAGAAATAGTGCACGAGATTTCCAGATTAAGAACATGCATGGTAACTGAAATTAATTGCTTTGTCTAGGAAATTACGCTGCATCAGGTGCCATGCCAGAGTTTCCTGCTCCACCGCCTACTTTTTGGTCTGGTTCACTGCAAAGTCTTACATTCTTTATTGAGCTACATGTTCTCTCTATTAGCTTATCAAATGATGTCAATTTCATCCGCAAGAAGTCTTCTCTGCAAGCTGGAATTGGTGCAAGAGTAGTTCCTTTCACAGGTTTAGCATCTGCTTCTGAGCTGTAAAAGACAGAGGCAATAGAAATCAAGGAATAGCAAGAATTTTTAGATGAAAACCCTAATGTGTCTATATAGAATTATATATCAAAATAACTTTGAATAAGTAACTATCTGACTTATACCTTTGATCCAAAACAGGTTCATCTCCAATCCCAGAAACATGGAGATAATAGTCAGAATCCAATTCCCAGAGAGCAGGCTTTCCTTCCTGGGGTTGAAAATAACCCAAAAATCTGGTAAAACCAACAACTAACCTAAGAAAAATTGATAGCAAAATGTGTAAAAAAGAGAAGTCTTAATCCTTACTAAATACCAACAAACTGAAACTGGCAATCCTTATAAAAAAGAAATTGAAGAGCCTAATGATGGTGATTTTGAAAACTATTGTCCAATTATGGTGATTAAATAAATTTATGTCTGCATTTAGAAGAGCATGCAAAGAAAATAAATAAGAGGATCACTATGGAATAAGGATAAATTCCTTGAATCTAAAAGAAAACCAAGGAATAAGTACAGATTTATTGCGTCTTGCTTTTCACCATCCGTGTAGGCATTGCTGTAATATCGTTTTATAGATTTAAGAAACTCCCTAGACTGGGTAGTAGCCTTCCATTTGCCTTGCCTCTCTGGGAAAACCTGAGAATCATGTCACAGTGTTGCTGATAACAACATCCAAATATTCAATGACATCAAGAGTATCCAGGTAATAATAAGGCAATGTACCAAGAAACTAAAATGAATATAACAAATAAATCCAAATTCCAAAATAAACAACCCATCAACAGATCTATGTACAGAAAGATCATACAGTGTTGTGAGCTGCAGAGCCTCCATATTGCTGGGCAAGAGCATCACCCATGCTCTGATACATATCCATGAGAGCTGCAGCTATGCTACTATCAGGATCAACCTTAGGCATATCTGTCAAACCCATAGCATGGAGTTGTCTGCCTAAAGCTGCTAAGCCATATGCATACTGAGCTACATTTGTACGATCCAAGCAGTCAATGCAGTTGGTGCGTAAAACTCCACTTTGAAAACATGGTGCCATGCCATTTTGACCATCTTTCTTGGATTGTTGATTAATCTCAGACTCCCTGTCTTTAATCAAGGAGTTCAGTGCCTCATTACTACTTCCAAGCCTCGCAACATCACCAGAATTTGCTCTGAGGTCACCTAGAGAAGGATCTCTGTAAGAGATGAAAACAACATTTTAAAAGCGCAAGGCACAAGAAAAGCACAAAGACCTTATACCACCAAAGGCACAAGACAACAGGCAAGACCACAGATTTGGGTATGAGAGTGAACACTTCATGAGAATAAAAAATGCAGAGGCTTAGATCTGTATCTAGTCCACTCTCTCAAGACCCCAGATAGCTGGGACCAAAATAGGATATTGGCCTTGTTACATTGCATATATACTGCTTTAGTCCTACTCATTTTAAAACCTTCTGTTTTAAGACATCTGTCCATCAATCAAATTTTGCATTTTATCCATGCTTTGGTTTGCAATATTAATAGAAGTGTACTTTACATTTTCTCAAAAAAAAAAAACAATTTCCTAACCCAAGAGTTGCACTCTTACTCAAAAGGCTTTCCATTTGATCTGTTGATTGAACAAGGTGTTCAATCTCAACTTTCTTCTTTTTTTATTGTTTCAATTTTTCTTATTCATTATTTTGAACTTGTATAAACAAATTTTTCGCACTCACCTTCATATCATGAAATTCCTTTTAGGAATCATAAGAAATTTACCCCCAAAATTTGCATTTTGCAATCTTAATCGTGGAAAAAGCACAAGTACTCATGCTCTGTTGGTGATTTTAACTAGGGCTGTTCACGCAATTGTATAAACCGACCAACCCGATTAAACCGGGCCGACTTGACCCAAGATGGTCGGTTTTTGAAGTCATTCGATCTTGGTTAGAAAAATGTCAAAATCCGACTATTCAATTCAGTTGCGGGTAATGAATTTAAAATATGAATTAAAACCGACCCGACTATCATACATACATACATACAATGGCATAAAGCCTTTCCTTTATTATTTGACTTGTAAAGCATAAAGCCTTACCTCTATTATTTGACTTGTAACAGCCACTCAACTGACATCTCTAAGACTCTATTAAGTTATAATCATTACCCTACAAAAAGTGAAAAAGACAAAATAGTTAAAAAGGCTGCAAAGTTTGAAACCTTACACTATATCGAATTGTGTTTGGGATGGTTCTCTTGACATTACAGCCAGCCACGTGTATGTCTATAAGTGGAGGTTATAATTTGATTTTGGTTTAAATGTTTAAGTCTACAGGTAGGTTTCTAGACGGTACAATTTGATTAGGGTTTAAGTGTAACGACAGGTCTATAAATAGGCCTATAGACAGCTCAGACTACACAGCTATGACTGCATTAAAAGTTGCAAAAGTTGATTTCGGTTCGGTTTAAGTCAAACCGATTAAACCGAAGTCGATTTAAATAACGTATGTAACTCAGTTTTTGCATATGACCGGTCGGTTCCAGTTGGCCTTAAGACCAACCCAAAAGTTTCGGTTCAGTTGGCAAAATTAAATAAAACCAAACCGAACCGAACCAACCCATGAACAACCCTAATTTTAACCAGTTCAGATGTTATGGTTGCACCAGACCTGTCAGACTCGAAACCAGACCAGACAGTTGGGACCCAGTCAGAATTCTGATTTTTAAATAAACTGGTTCCTGAGTTTTTGAAAACCCTTAATGAAACAGGATAATTTTTAATGAACTGTCTAGTTCTCAATGATCCGCTTGGGCCATCCATTTAAATGAAGTTGATATACAAACCACTAAGTGCATACCAACTTGTAAACACTTGTGTTTTCTGTAATATTTATATGGCTATTATTTCTAAGGTTTTTTTTGATAAGCAATAAACAATTTTATACAAGGAAAAATAGAAATTTACAAAGTTGGCATCCCAGAGGTTGAGAGGGCCAGGTCAAAAAATACATCAAAGTGTGCCCCCATCACCCCATAATAAAATATTATCTAATTTAATTTAAAATGCAAATTAGGTGGCTTAATTATATATTTAGGCATGATGTTACAGATCACTGGATCAACCCACGACCCATCCAATCCATTACCATGTAATCAAAACGGTTTAATTTCCAGTCACCTGACAACATGGCATTGCACAGTTAAAAAAACATAATAACCTAGTCTAGCGCCAAAAATTTTTATTTCTTTTTTGGTTCTTACCTCCTAATTTGTATATAGTTGAAGGTTAAGAAGGGACCCAACAAGCTTTGAGAATAACAAGAATAGACAAAATGACATTCAGATGCAGCAAATAGCTGTAAGCCACCACATATTTTGTGCAGTTACAGAATTTTATTAATCATCAACAGGAAAAGCTCAGGAAATAGGAACTAGAAATCCCCAAGAATGTAAATCCTAAACACCCCTAATAACAGACTACTATTGATAAAATTAACAACTAAAGACCCATAAAATACCAAAGCAACTCAGCCCTATACCAGCATAACTGATTCTCAAATATAGCTTACCACAGCCATCCCCTACCCTAGCTAGATTGTCAGCCACAGAATTGGCTGGTCCTGATTTCCAGTAAAATGAAGTGGTCACTCTTGAGACAAGGAACTAGCTTCCTTGATATCACACTAACTCCCGAGGAACCACTTCTCCCAGCCTCATCCACCCAATAAACCACTAGGCAACCTACCTCGACCTCCACTTGACAGTACATACCAGATAACCAACAAGTCTAACATGAATACTTGGTCACACTACATAAAATATAATAAATCAATGCAGCATAAACAGGCAACCATGGAAAATAGCTGCCATCAATGTAAAATTAAGTAAACTTGCACTCATGCTGCAAGAGACTTTATAAATGAGAAACCTAAATGGACCATGGATAGTATGCTAGCTTCATCAGGTTGAATATCAAATAAGGTTGGGAAATTCTGATATAGTTAAATGAATTCTGACAATTTATCAGGCACTGTAGGATATTGCTGAAGGAAGAAAATTGTAGTAAAACACATTTAGTTCCCAGTAAATCAAAATTACAGCTTCCTTATTATGCTGGAATTCAAGGTCAGTCATTTATATCAAAGAATTTGTGCTACAGGTTTGACAGAAATTGTATAAAACACATTTAGTTCCCAGTAAATCAAAATTACAGCTTCCTTATTATGCTGGAATTCAAGGTCAGTCATTTATATCAAAGAATTTGTGCTACAGGTTTGACAGAAATTTGCAACCCTATTATTAGTACACATTTATGCATATGTGGATTAATTAAATGAAGAGCTAAATACCTTGCCGTGCTTGTTCTTGTGAGCTGGGTTGCTCTACATTTAACATTGACGGGCTTTCCACTATAATAGAAACCCGTCAGGTCAAGGGCTTCACTTGCCACAGCACCCAAAACAGCCAAAACATTGGCAGACTTGCTTTAAGAACCAAAAGGAAACAGGATAATTAGCAAATAGAAAAAAAAAAAAAAAACACGATCACCATGTATCATGACAAGAAAAACCGTGCACATGCTTACCTCTTGGCAAACTTGTGAAAATCCCAGTGTATAAATTTCAGATGATTCTCTTCTGAGAGAATCTGATTTAAATAACCAACTGCATTTGCAAATTCACGACGTAACATCATCTCTCGAGGCCTTTTCTCAACAGTCTGCATTGTTTAATCATTGATCAGGCTCCAAATAAATATGGCATTACAGATTAGGCTCAAACTATTATATTCTGCATACATGGATTAAGCAATTAAAGTGGAGATGCTTGACTAGGTTCCCTTGAAAGCAAATTATCATTTTTTTATATTTATAATTCAACAACTGTTCATAATGTTTATTGCATTTTATACCAGAAAGTTCTTTTGGATCCACCTATCTGGTATATGATTGTGGATTAAAAAATTATCAAAGGCTGTTCATAATGCCAATACATCTGCCATTCCATTTGCAGACCTTCTTATCCACCCAAAAGTGGAATTGAATCTCTTTGCCAAGGTGTCGATCTCCCTAAAAGCATGTCTGTATTTCCATGGAGCTGATCTGATATTCTTGGACCAAGATATGACTAACTGAGAATCTCCTTCCACTTCCAATTCCCTTACTCCAACTTGTACAGAAAGCCTTAATCCATGTAAGAGAACCATCACTTTATCTTGTACTGAACCTCCAAAACCAATTGGACCTGAAAATAATGCCACCACCACTCCTTCATGGTTTCTAAAAATACCTCTTGTTCCTGCCCTTCCTGGATTACCCAATGAGCTACCATCAAAGAAAGTTGAGCTTCAGTTTATTAAAAGATGGAGGTTTCCAAACCATTCTTACACTTTCCAAACCATCTTATTATGTCATTTGTTGAGAATTCTCGAAAGAAATCCAAAGTTTTTACCCAATGTGTTGTTCTTACTGTTACAGCTTCAAACAGTTCCTCCTTTGATTTCCTCTTCTCATTAAAAATTCTATGGTTTCTTTCTTCCCATACAGTCCAGATCAGTGCTGCTCTTGCTGTCCACATAACTCTTCCTCTCTTCTTTTGTTGACTTAAGAAACTGGAATTGAATAGGCCTACCACATCCTGTGGAGTATTCCATTTGCAACCAATGAGAGAAGAAGCCTATTTCCATATACATGACACAAAAGGATACACTCATGACGAGAAAGGATACACTTATGAGGAGAAAGGCATTTGTTTGGCCTTCTTTTTTGTAGCAAGTCACAGGTGTTGATCTTCCCAAGGAGCACTTCCCAATACAAAGCTTGTACTTTAGGAGGGATAGGTTTACACCAGATTTCTTTAACCAAGAAGGTTTCCCCCATAGGCTTTGACAAGACAAGAAGGTTAAAGAATGAAGCACAAGACAAAGGGCCATCAGGTGAAGAGAACCAAATTCTTCCATCTAGAGAGTTAGGGTCCAAGAAAACATTTTCCAGCTTTGATAGTAAGAGGACAAGGGAATCAAGCTCAGAATCTCTCAAACCTCTCCTAAACCCAAAATCCCAATTTATACCAAGTTCCATTGATAAACCAAATTTTGAAATGGGTTCAGCCTTGTAATTGGATAAAGAGAAGAGTAATGTGATAGATCCCCAACCCAAAGATCTTCCCGAAATAGGACCTTTTCCCCATTGCCCACATCAAACCGAGTGAAACTAAGAAAAGTTGGCAATACCTCTATTATTTCTTTCTAGGGGAATCTTGAAGAATTATGAGTTGCCAAAGTTGCATCCTAGCCATTTTCTGTCATACCATGAATGCTTTCTAATCAAAATCTCCAAAGCCATTTTCCTAGTAGAGTTGTATTTCTCTTTGTTAGATTCCCAATTCCAAGTCCTCCTGATTCTTTAGGGTTTCATACCTATTCCCATTTTATAAGATGATCTCTTCTTTCATCCTCCGGTTCCCAAAAGAAATCTCTCATAGTTTTCTCCAAGTTCTTTGCAATCCTAACTAGTATTCTAAAGGTGGAAAGGAAGTAGGTAGACAAGTTGGCTAAGGTGGATCTAATCAGAGTAATTCTTCCTCCCATAGAAATGTAACTCCTCTTCCAAAAAGCTAACTTTTTTTGTGAACCTTTCTATTACAGGTTTCCAAAATCCTTCTAACCTAGGGTTACCCCCCAATGGCATACCAAGATACTCTAGGGGCCAACTCCTAATCTCGCAACCTAGTATATCTGCCACCTCCTGAATATCTTGTTCTCCCATATTAATCCTACCACACAACTCTTTCCCCAATACACTTTCAATATTGATACACTTTGGAAACCAGCAACTAGAAGTTTTAAGTTCTTCACATTGGATTCACTACAGTCCTCACAAAAGATGATTAAGTCGTCTACAAATTGCAAGTGAGTGACAACAACCTCCTCCCTACCAACTCTCCATTAGACCTGTTCATGGGCCAAATCGGGCCAGGCTCGAGCCAGGCTTTCACTCTATATTAACAGATTTTTTTAAGGCCCGAGCCCGGCCCTCATAAAAAGCCCGAAGACCGGGCTTGGGCCCGAGCCCAAAATTTAGCCCATACTGTTACTACTGCTGAAGCGGCTGAATAGAGAGAGAGAGAGAGAGAGAGAGAAAAATTATAAAGAAAAGAATAAAAAATGTATATATTAAATTATAAATATATATATTTCAATAAATATTATATTATTTATATATATTATATAATATATAAAATACATATTATATATTTTATAAAATATATAATGCTGAGTCGGGTCGGGCTTTTTTGACAAATCCCGAGCCCAGCCCAAAACATAGTCGGGCTTACTGTGTTAGGTCCGAGGTCAGGCCCGCGGGCCTAATTACATGACCAAGCCCGACCGGGGTGTGGGTCGGGCCATCGGGCTACCCGACCAATGAACAAGTCCACTCTCCATCCTCTAAGCAAATTATTTAGATCAGCCTTAACAATCATTTTGCTTAGCACTTCAGCCACAAAGGTAAAAAGGGAGAAATGGGGTCTCCCTGCCTTAATCCTCTTTTTGCTAGGAAGAAATCCTTAGCGACTCCATTTACCAAAACCAAGAAGTGTATTGAGCGAATACATCCTTTAATCCAATTCCACAACCTCTTGCCCAACCCAAACTTTTCCAAAAGAATTAGAAATAAGGACCAATCCACCATATCATAGGCCTTTTCTAGATCTAGCTTACAAATTAGGCCTCTCCCTCCTTGTTTTTTCTTTTCAGCCACATGCTCATTTGCCACAAGGATTTGGTCTATTGTTTGTCTCCCCTCTACAAAGGCTCCTTGGCTTTGGGAGATTACCAAAGGTAACATAGATTTCAATCTTCCTGCCAAAACTTTAGCAATGATTTTATGGGCCAAAAATCCTTTGGGGTTTCCGCCTCTCTCCTTTTGGACACTAGAGCAAGGAAGGTAGCATTCGTGCCTAGTGAGATTTTCCCATTGCAATGGAACTCAAAAAACACCTCCATCAAGTCAGCTTCTAGGATCTGCCAACAATCTTGATAAAAAGCTATAGAAAAGCCATCAGGACCTAGAGCTTTATCTCTCTCCATTGAGAAAACTGCTTCACGGACCTCCTCTACAATGAAATTCCTTTCAAGAAACGCAGCTTGGGTTTCAGGCACTCTAATCCAATCCAAATCTTCCAAGTTTAGGTGGCTGTCACCTACGGTGGCAAAATTTGATTTAAAGTGATCCACAAGACATTTAGCAATTTCCTCCTCCCTGTCTATCACCCGACCTTCAATCTCAATGCTGATAATTAGATTTTTTCTTCTTCTTCCATTTGCCAAAGAGTGAAGAAAAAAATTGTATTACCATCTCCTTCCAAGAGCCATTTACATCTTGATTTTTGTCTCTAAGAGATTTCTTCCTTCCTAAGGATCCTTTCTAGCTCTACTTTTAGGCTCCACCTCTCTGTTCTATCCTCCTGATTACATTCTTTTATGGCCTCCTTTTGATCTAGCTCCTCTTTCCTTTCAACGATTCTTCCTTTCTACTCCAATCTTCCAAATTCTTCTTTATTCCACTCTTTAATCCTTTCTTCATAGACTACATATTTAAGGTTTAAAATTTTAGAATATTATTAAAAACTTTTCAATATTTCATTAAATCATCATAATGGCTTACCATTTTGATATGATTTACTTACCAAGTAACTATAATTCAAAAGAAAAAGGAAAATGCATATAAATATAAAAGAACATTCTCAATCTAATCAAAATATATAGTAGCAATAAAGACAAAAGTCAAAATGGCAAGTAACTTGCATATTTATGAAAGAGAAGGTGGCTAAAGACCAAAAGGGAGACAAAGAGAAAGATACCTATTACACTCTCATAATTTTCGCATATTTGATTTATACAGTTTTTTGTTGTGGTTTTTTGAGCCTTAAATGTGCAATTATATTTCTTCTAATGATTTCTTGAAAGTTTATTAAATAATCCCACATTTTTAGAAAACTTTCCTAATTATTTAGATTTTCCAAATATCTTAGTGAAATTAGGGAAATATCTCCAAAATATTTCCAACTCTACATGGTGAAATGTCCATCTGTATCGAAATTGCGAACCATGGTTATAACAGCAAGAGTTCTTCCCTAAACTTATTTCTACCATGCTTCCTTGCTTGAATACTATTTCCAGCTTGATCTTCATTAGACTTGCATCTCCATCTTTATTCTTCATTATTAACCACCCAAATTACCTTCCTTCGACCTAGAAAACCCACCACCAGATTTGAAAGTTGCAGTACCCCATATCTGTCCCGTCAAGTTATATGTAGGGAGAAAAAAAAACAAATATGCATATATGTATTTCTAGATGCACTGAAATGTTTTCACATATAGCATTCTTTTGCTCCCAATATATTCTACACCTCTTCTCTACTCTCTCTTCTTCACAGACCTAAATCAACAACTAGATGTATGTAGCACATATACAATTGTGCTGCTTCGAACCATCAAAGACAAGAAATATACCACTTTTTCAACTTGTGGGGGCTAATGTTATGTGCATGGTTAGAAGAGAATTATAAACAAACAGTATGGTCATAGAATCAATAGACTCAATACAACACAAAAACATAAGGAAATGTAGCATCGAGCTTTACAGAATGCAATAAATAGCATATTGATCATCATCATCATAATCTAAGCCTTATTCCAACTATATGGGGTCAGCTACACGAATCCTGTTTCACGATTCTGTTCTATTTAGATCAATAAATGGCATATTGATCTAGATTAAAAATACAGAAAGTCATATTACAATTAGCTTGAGGAGACATATACTTAGAAGGAAACATAGTTCTATATAGAATTTTTTGCAAATAAGAGAAAATCCAACTAGTACTAGATGCATAGCACAGATGGACGATAAATTGTATCACAACTATTAGGTTATGCTTTTAAGTCCAGTAACTCAGTATAACCAAAACAAGTAGGAAATGAAGTGGAAATACACACACAAAACTGAAGAGCTAAAATGAAGGGGAAGGGGATATGAAAGACATTACTTCTCTATGTGCAAGCAACAGTCTCAAAACTTAGGGGCATCTTTAGACGAATCCAGGAACATACCTTAATTAAATTAAGTACAATAATTGGATTTCCATATCTCTTTGCCAGGTCTTCAAAATGCAACTTGGTTGCCTGGTATGTAGGATCATATCTTTGCACTGGAACCAAAAAAGAAAACAAGCATCCAGCAGTTATGAGCTCCAGCTAGATCTAACAACAAAGAAAATGAGCATTGAAAAATGAAAAAAAAAATGGCATCATCTGGATGACCATACAGATTATATCAGGCTTAGGACTGAATCTAGAAGCTTCTTGAGACCAGAAAAGTGGAATTGAACCACGCATTTGAACTACAGAACTCATTTTTCCCTTGCATGACCCAGCTTCTTCATCAAGGACTATCTGTTCAGTCTCAACATCATTTGCAACCCTGCCCCGGTCATTCACACCCCGTTTCAAATAGCTGTATTTCATGAAAAATGAAAATGAATAGCATACTAAAAATATCAAGACACTTATACTAATGAATAGCATAGGAAAAATATCAAATGGCCCCTTAGTACACCCAGAATTTGCAAATGCTCAATGTAACAATTCCACATCTGCTTTCTGGTCTATATAGGAGTCATTTTCAGAATCTCATATTAATTAAAAGCTTTAGTTTGTGTTTTTGTTAATGTTTTACTAGACTTGGGGTCTGTGTGCTACCTCATCACTCCTTCCATCTACTGTAATTCAGAAGTTTTCATTATTTAAAAAGTTTCTTTTCTTTTATAATTTACTATCAAAAAAAGGTGTTGTCAGAAGTGAATGGACATAAAGTTGGTAACTGAAAAAGAATTACTAGTAAGCAAAAAGTTAGGCCTATTCTTTTTAGGAGAAGATTTCACAAGGAAAATATTGTTAGAAATTGAAGACAGAAGGGAAAGGAGCTACCAAACTAGTGTTTTTGTTGAGTCCAAGAAATGTGTCTTCAGTGGTGTGGGTTGGGATAGAAGAATTTCTGAAAGTTTAGTGGCGTGTGGTGAAGGGGAAGATGAGATTTAAAAATTAATAATTTTAGTTTAAACAGTGGAGTTGAAGGTTTTGTAGCAACCAATATTTTTTATGAACGAATGGTATTTTATTAAATAGAGATAGAAATAGTACAAGCATGAAGCACCCTAAGAGGAGGCATGAAGTGTAACCTCCCCTTAAAGGTGGTTCCAAACCCAACTCTTTTCAGATTACGGTTACAAAATAGCCAAAAACAGAGAATCCCTTGAAGCCCCTTGTTTAGCTAAAGAATCTGCCAAAGCATTTGCCGATCTACTAACCCACTGAAAGCTAACTGACATCTCATAAGCCATTTGACTTTTTTGATGGTGTCCCTATATCCCCAAACAACAGTTTCTTGTAGCAACCAATATTGTGAGAAGGGGTGGTTGGTGTTTTCATATGAGATGATCAGGAGTGCAGGGTTGTGACTGTGTACTCGATTGGATGAACTACAATGTGGTTAATTGTTGATTTGTTGTAGAGATGATGCTTAGTGGATGTTTCAGTCACAGTTCCTGTCTTTGCCATTTGAGATTTATAAAATGATTATATTGGGTGTCTATTATCAAGGGGTGAATGGATGATTTGTTTTTCTTCTCCGAACATAGTTGTCAAGGCATCACTAGATGTCCGCTTAAGCATCACCCAGGCAACTAGGCACCCTTGGCTGGGACACCTTGCCTCAATGCCATGGTTTATATAGCCATTAGGCACAAGACAAGCACCTTATTGTAATATTATTGCTATGGCCACATCTTATTATTATGTGTGTTAATACATCCTATAATATACTCTTTTATAAATATAGATATATGTGTATATTATGTATACTGCTTATACTTTGTTTAAGGGTTTTACCATTAAAACATAAAAGACCCAATGTTTTTAAGAAGAGAAAAGGAATTAAAAAAGAGAAGGATAAAGAGGTTTTTTCAATACTCCTTCATGTTAAATAGAAAAAGAGCTTTGCCCCTTATTCTTTTTCCTTTTTCATTACTCTCTTAAAAGTTTTTTATTAGCATAAAATCATAACCTTCTTTAGTAGCTAATAATTTTTAACATGCAATCAATCAAAATACTTATTATGATAGAGTCATGTTTGAAAATTTGAAATTAATTGATTAAAAATGTCATTGTCTTTTAGATACTATGATCTGAAAGCAAATTCAAATTATTTAGTGAACAGCATTGCTATTTTTCAATTTATATGCATGATAATTTGTAACATAAAGTTAGGGAACTAACCTGAAATTTTTTTTTTTTTTTGCAAAATCCTATCACCCAGTCAACTAGGAACTCCACTGTCGCTTAGAATCACCTAAGCACCTTGACAACTATCTCTCTGATGATTACTTGTCACCTTTTCTTGTACTTTCACTTTTCTTTTAATGAATAATGAATTTAAATCTTTACTATCAAGAAAAAGACTAAAACAGAAGATGTAACATATCAGCCACCCAAAGTTACTTGCACCACAACATACCGCGTTCCTGCAAAATGCCGAGAACGTCTAGAAATGAGAGAAACACTGAATTCCCTCCCAAAAATTGATAGTTTTACCTGCCATAAACAAAAAAGTTCATGACCCTTAAAATAGTTGTAAGATCTTACACCTAGTTCAGAGTATGTTCAACACCTTGCAATCAAGCAATAATAGTAATCCGAACAATCAGTAACAATAATTACAATGAGTAAATAATTTCAAACATATAGAGATCCAATTTCACTTGGAATCAAATTCTTCAAACATTTATTTATATTTGTAAATTAAATAATTAGCATAACTTATTTGTTAAGCTGAAAAAGTAGTGAAGTCAAAAAATCTGTAGCAAGATAAAAAGGACTTTAACCATAGAAGGATATATGCAATCATAATATATTTTTGATAAGCATATACACAATCATAATACATAAAACAAAAAAGAAATAATGTCTGTTGCTTGGATGGAAACAGGGCAACCCCCTTGTGCTGAAATCATGCTGCAATTAAAAGACCATGCACAATATTAGGAGGGGTGGACTCGATATAAACCTAACCCTTCGCATTTTTTTCTTTTTTCACAAAGTGGTCATTCTCAGACTCAAATCCATACTCTCAAACTTGCCATCCCAAGGTTTTACCATTACACCAAGCAACGGTATAATGTTACACTGCAGTTACAAACTCAAAAAGAAAAAGAAAACGAAAAATATGCAATCTCAGAATTTTAACCAATATTTTGTTTTCTACTGATTTTTTTTATCAATAACAGAGATTTCATTAAATGATTAAAGACTGAAAATACATAGAAAGAGAGCTAAAATAGCTTAACTCCCCATAACTGTCACTAGACACCCAAAAAATAAAAACAATTATAGCTGAGCCCAAAAAACAGAACACCTATTCACCCCTTGTCTAGCTAAGCCATCTGCAAAAGACTGAAAGAGTTTGCACTTCTCTTTATCCATGTGCATTGGACTTCCATGTCTTTGGTCAACCATTTAAATTTTCTCTTTTCATTGCTGTAGCTCCATAATCTTGAGTTGTCTTCTTTTAACTAGTTTATTACAGTCTCAGTCTCCTTCTATGATCAGCTTGTTTATGTGCAAATCCTTAGCCCTTTGAATCCCTTCCAGAGCTGCTAAAATCTCAGCTCTCAAAGAGTTTCCTATTCCAATTGGCCCAGAAAACATGGCTAGCGCATTCCCTTTTTCATCCCTCATGACTCCCCCAATACCGGAGGGCCCTGGATTGCCCATGCTGCTGCCGTCAAAATTCAGTTTGAAAAAACCAAGAGGTGGGGGGTCCAGTAAGAGCTTCAGACCTTCCTAGCTGAAACTGAATCTGCAATTTCCTTCCAGTTCCTAAGCAGGTCATCTACTGAAATTTCTGCAAATAGGTCCAAAGTCTTCAGCCAATGAGTTACCCTTACATGAATCACTTTTATCACTGCTTCCACAGTTCTCTCCTTCTCTGAGAGGATCCTTAAGTTCCTTTCTTCCCATATAGGCCAACACACTGCAGCCCTAACACATCTCCATATTATCTTTGCCCTTTTTGTTGGCTGGTTAGAAGGAAAGGAGGTAAACAAGCTTTGCACATTCGTTGGAGAGTTCCACCTGCACCCAAACAAAGAAGTAAACCATTCCCAAATAGAATTTGCAAATTGATAGGAAATTAGTAAGTGAAACCCAGACTCACCAGCAGCTTTGTAGAAGACACACCAATGAGGAGACAAACATCTATTGGGTCTTCTTCTTTGAAGCAAATCTCCTGTATTAACTCTTTCTCAAAAAGCCTCCCAACAGAAACTTCTCACCTTTGGAGGAATAGGTTTACACAACACCTCTTTAACAGGGAAAGACAAGCCAATAGAAACTGTGTTATGGCTCTAAAGAAAGATGCACAAGTAAAGGTACCCGGGGGAGAGAGGGTCCAAATTCTATTGTCTGCCTTTGATGGCTCCAGGAAAATCCCATTAAGGATTGAAACAAGGGATAAGGTACTATCCAATTCTGTGTCCCTGATATCTCTTGTCAGTCCTAAATTCCAACCAAACCCGGAGGTAGAGTTAGATGGTACAAGGAAGGTAGATATTGGTTCATTCTTGAAGGTAGAGATAGCAAAGAGAGTCGGAAAATGTTCTTTTAAAGGGGAATCCCCCAACCCAAACTTGTTCCCGGAATTTGATAAGGTGGCCAAAATGCAAGTCATACCTGATCTAGGGAGAAAACTGAGGCAAAATAGCTTGTATTGCTTTCCATGGAGATGCCCTTGTAGCCCTTGCCAGAATGCCAAAGTCCCATCCATTCTCTACAAGCCCGTGAATACTTCCCACTACCTTAACCCACAACTTTTCTTTTCATAGTGAGAACCCCCACAACCATTTCCCTAATAGAGCCAAATTCCTCTTCCTTATGTTCCCAAATTCCTCTTCCTGTGGTCCTTTTTCTCTTCCCATGGTTCCCAAAGGAAATCTCTCATTAATTTTTCTAGCTTACTAGCCACTCCTATCGGGATCTTAAATACCAACAAAAAGTAAACAGGCATGTTAGCTAACGCAAACCTTATTAGGGTAATTCTCCCTCTAAGAGAAAGATAATTTTTCTTCCATGAGGCAAGTCTCTTCTCAAATCTCTCCACTACTGGGGTCCAAAAGCCCCCTCTTTGTGGATTATCTCCCAAAGGCAGGCTAAGGTAACTTAAGGGCCAGTTGGACACTATACACTCCAAAATATCAGCAAACTCTAGTATCTCCCCTTGCCCCAAATTAACCCCCACTATACAACTTTTCTCGAAATTTACTTTAAGATTTGACATTTGCTCAAAAAGTTGTATAGTGAGTTTCAAGTTCCTAATCCAATCAATATCCCCACCTTTATAGAAAAGAATTGTATCATCTGCAAACTACAAGTAAGTGGTACATTCTCCCTCCCAACTCTCCACCCCCTAATTAGATTCCTAGAATCTGCTCTAGAGATTAGCCTCCACAACACTTCTACAACCAAGGTACACAAAAAAGGAGAAAGAGGGTCTCCTTGTTGGCCTCATAAAAGGCAATGAATATGAAACACAAAAAGCAAATTTTCATTATATGCTAATGCATTTTACCAGTGTTATAGTATCATACAATGCATTGAAACTATTGGTATTTGATGAAAACCACCACATCATCCCACTAAACTGATAGCTATATTCATTGTCTCTCTATTCATATGGCCTACTCGGTGTACTTGCTTTACAGGTCAACTGGAAAGCCCATTTTACCAGTCAGATGGATCTCCTTTATGAGTCCAATCAGAAGTCCATAGACACTCACATCAAGGAGTGAACCTAGAATAGAAGGATGGGCCAATTCCAAAAAGTTTAAGGGTTCCTTTTGCGTTCTTCTGCAATCCCTCTTCAAAAGGACTTGGAGATTTATGACTTTAACAGAAAATATCAACTGGACTTAAGTTTAAACAGTGTAGAAGGATTCACGTAGTGAACCCCAAGTGTTAGAACAAAGCTAGGTTGAGTCAACCTAAGCCAAGTGCCTCAACTTATTATCATTTGCTCACGAAGTCAAAATTAAGAAAAGGCTACAAAATAAACAATAACAAGAATGAAATAGGCAATGAAAATACCTAATTGTGGCAATAACCAAACCAGCTAAAAGCTATTTTGGATTAAGGAATAAACATGTAACAAGTATTCCTGATCCAGAAAGAAGATCCAAAACCATTCATACTTGAAAACCAATGCTGCATACTTTCTATGATAATGCACAAGCAGAGGATTCATCCGATAATGGAGAACTGAGATGGAGCAAAAAGATGAGTACCTGTTTAAAATGTCCATGGACCAGTGCAATAGTCCATTGAGTGTTATTACATCTAGAACGAATTGCTTGTGTTAGAAATGCATTCCATACAAATATGTTATCATATGGCATCCTTTCCTCACCCACTGCTGTGACATTTTTCTGTAGGCTTCGCATTATGGGATATGTATAACTATAGAAAAAGTCTTTGGTCAATTCCACACTGGACAGGAGCTTCTTATACCTACAAACAAGGAAAGAAATGTGTTTGACTATATCCAGCAAAATTAGACAGATATTCAAGTATAGGAGATGGCTACTTATTAATGATCAAGAATATAGCTTGACAAACAAGTAGACAGTTTGCTGTCCACTAAAGAATTAAAAAGGGACAAGGAAAAAAGAGAAAAAAAATTCCACTCATCAACTGATAAAAAAGAAAAAGAAAGAAAAAAATTCTTCCAATTAAAGCAGACAACAAAGACATTGTCCCAAATAAAAAACAAAGACATAAGTCACTTAGAGAAGAAATAAGTGAAAAAGAAGAAGAAAACGATAGAAAAGCCAGGCTAGAACCAGAATTCACTAAACCGAACTTTTATTTATAAAATCAACTTTTCTAATTACAATTACAATGAATTTATTTATAGACATAAGGGCTTGGATCTTCCTTTACAAACTCCAAACTCAACTAGGGAAATTGACCCAAAACAATTTCCAATTGTTTTAGAGTTTAGAACTAAAACAAACCTATAGGTAATCCATAGGGACTCCAATAAGGACCAACTCCTAAAAGATAACAAATAACCTGTCCTTGTTTTTCTTTCTTTTTTTTATTTTGTTTGAGCATTACATGACCAATAACCCATTAATAGTTCTACTAGAGCTAAACAAACCAGAAAAGATAAATAAATAAACTCCAAGAGAGCCCAAGAGAATAGAAATACTGAAATCCTGTAGCAGACTGAATGGCAAAACAGGATTCATGTAGCCAACCCCATATAGTTGGGATATAGCTTGGATGATGATGATGATGACAGTTAAAATACATAAGACTTACAAGGTATTGGTCTCATTGGATAGATAACTCAATAATCCATCTATTGACACCAAAACTATGTAAAACAGATAATATTTGGCCACCTGAAAACTAGGCAGAGAGGAATAATGGCACGATTGCAACTTTTGAACTTTTCAAAAATCCAAGTGAGCAAACAGAGACCCAGCAGGTTATGTAGATATATAAGCAGAGAGAGAGAGAGAGATGAAAACAGTTGTACGAAGGGGGAAAAGCTGCCAACTGGAGAGAATAGAATAATAATCTCTCCCAGTCAACCAAGGTTAATTTATATTGAACTTATAAAGAATGAAGAATTGCATATCTGCCCCTCTTTAGTGTGTTAAGTCCTATAGACCATAAGACAGATTTATTTTCGTCTTCTTCGAAGGCTGTTCATGATATTCACCTGAATAGTGGGAGACAAGAGAGGACTCCTATTCGGGGATGGTCATTCAAGGGAGAAGAAAGGGTGAGAAAGAACACAGCTCTGTACCTGAGGACAAAGAAGGTAAAAGTTTTCAAATAAAATAATTTGAGAACTTACAACACCCATAGAAAGAGGAAGAAGGAGGTTTGGGAGTGGGTGATTACGAAATTTGTGGGATCAGAAAAATCGAGGGTCTACGATCGTCCAGAGGTTGAAACAAGGTTAATGGAGACAGCTATTCATGCTCTTCCTTGGGTTTCTGAAGAAGGCGGAATTCAAGAGAGAGCTACTGTCAAGGATTCTGTCGAAAAATCTGAGAAAGAAACTTTCAAATCTTCAGATGGGATTAAGGAGGGTGTTAGAATGGAGGAAACAGCTGAAATGGGAGAAAATTCTGATAAGGGAGGAATTCCATCAAAGAGCAAGGTTTTCTCATGCAGCTTTGATAGCAAGGAAAGGACACAGGAAGCGGGGGAAGTGACAAATGTCAAGAACTCTAAGAGGGAGGACAAAGAAGAAGGATTGTGGTCTACAATTTTGATAGGAAAGCTGGGGATGGACTTAGGCAGGAGAAGAGTCGAAACTGATCAGAAGTTGACTAACTCTGAGAAACACAAAGCAGCTTGGAAAAAATCGAGAGGTTCCAGTAGCAGGCAGATTGTTCATGTAACCAAGGTTTTTCATCTTCTCAAGGTAGGGTTGATCAGGGATGGTCCTTGTTGTAGATTTAAGAGAATCTACAAAAGGAACGGATCAAAGGCTACTACAAGACTTCAGAAATATCAGGCAAATAGCATTGACGCAATTTGTATAGAAATTGATGCAGGCAAGAAGCCTCAGGGTATCAAGTCAGTTAATCAAGATGAGGGAGCATTCACAAGGGAGAGGGAGGAAAGGAATAGGACAGAGTCTTCTGGGAGAAGTTTGGAGGAAGGGAAGGAGATAATGAAGGAGAAGCCTATTGACAGTGGGGGAAAGGATGAGAGAAAAGGAAGTGCCAAGGAAGTGATTGGAGAGGAGAGCAGAGAGGGGGAGAGAGAGATAGGAGGGAAGAAAGCCAACTCCAAGGGTGTTAACGATATGAAAAGGGAAGAGCCGATATTGATAAATTGGTAGATAGACAGGTGGCAGTTGGGAAATATCTTGGCCTTTTTCTTTTGGGGAGGAGAGGTGGTGGTGAGAAGGCAATAGAACAATTTGAACAAAATATAAGACAGGAAAATAACAAGGGAAGAGCAGCTGGGGAAGGGGATGGTATTTGGGAGGAAAATGAAGGAACGGAGACAGATATCGTTGATGAAGAGTGATGGAAGATATGGTTTTCGATGCAAGCAAGAGGGTGAGGTTTGGAGGTCCGTGGATGCTATTTGTTGGTTCCCGGGTTCTTGCTGTTTCTTTCGGCATTTATTATTGGTTTTTTGTTGTTTTAACTCGGGTTGTTTGGGGTGTTAATTGTCTAGGGATTTTTCTTGGGTTTAGGAAGCTTGTTCGTTTTCTGTTCTGTCTGTTGGTTTTTTCTTGTTTTATCTCGGGTTGTTTGGGGTGTTAGTCATCTAGGGATTTTGCTTGGGTTTAGGAAGCTTGTTGGTTTTCTGTTCCGTTGGAGGTGTTCTCTCAACACTGTCATTGGCTGTAATCGTTTTTCTTTTTTACTTATCAAAAAAATATATAAGTGAAGTGCCTCATCTACCCTTACTTAAGTTACATTGATAAAACAGGTACTATGTAAGGAGCAGGCAAATAAGTAAAGATAATAAAGACATACTTCATTAATAATCAGGGACATTTGTTCAGACAGAAAAGAGACCTGCTTCCTCTCTCTACTTTAGCAGGGCGGAATTTACCATTCCCACCTTCAGTTTCCAAAACCCTACAGACCATATATCATCCATTGCCTTACAGTGTGCATATTGTATGCCTGTTTATGCATGCTCCCAAAATTTCTCACATGGAAGTTGTTGAAACTTGAAAGGAATCCAAGCTGTCTCAAGACATGTCTAGGAAAGGGTTTATTGTTTAATAAACATGACAAGTTAGCAGTTAGAGCACATTTTGATGCTGACTAGGCAGGGTCTGCAAGGGACAAAAGGACTACAGCTAGATATTGCACATTTATTGGTGGAAATTTGTTCACCTAGAAGAGTAGAAACAAACAGTCGTGGCTAAATCTAGTGCTGAAGCAAAGTATAGAGCAATGGCTCATTGTGTGGCTGAATTGTTGTGGATTGAATTCTGTTAAAGGAATTGGAAATTCATGTTGATAGTCCCTCAAAGCTTTACTGTGACAATCAAGTTACTATAACATAGCAAATAATCCTGTTCAGTATGATAGGACCAAACACATTGACATTGATAGAAACTTTTTTGAGAGAGAAAGGTTAACTGATTGTATTGAAATCAAAAAAAGAAAATGAGATGATGTACAAGATAGACACTTTGTTCAGGAAAGAATCATCTCAGCAGATTTATGCATCCCCAACTTGCCTTTTGGAAAGTAGCTAGCCAATGTCTTCACCAAAAGATCACCTAAGACAAGATTCCCTCAGTTGCTGGGCAAGCTGAGCATGATAGATATCCATGCTCAACTTGAGAGGAATTGTCGTATTGAATCTAAATGGACCTGGGCCATTATATGTTTTAAATCTTTTATGTTCTACCCGCCTATGAGGTGCATTATTGTACTTCTATTTTTTTTTGAGAAAAAAGTTAACTTTATTCAGAAAGTTAACATTATTGTACTTCTATAGTTCTATAACATTCTAAACTCTCATTTAAATATCAATTAGGTCTAGACAGAAGCTATGCTGCCACCCATATTCCTGAAACCTCTCTTCAGTCTTCTCATCTCTTCTTCTACCTGAGTTGCTTCAATTGATTTGTGGCTTTAAGGTGGGTTCAAATGGCCATTCAGTGTTTTAAAAGCACAAGGGCCAATTTGCGCCTAAGGCGCAAGGTGAGGCGCGAGCCTTTTTGAAGCAAGGCGCAAAATTACAAAAAAAAATGTCAAAAAATTCAAAAAATGCCAAAATTTTTAGAAAATGCAAAAAATCAAAAATATTAAACATGATGTTAATAAAAAATATAAAGTTAAATTTTAAAATAAATGTTTGCTTAAAAAACCTATTATCTAAAATTAAAATACATAAACATAACATGTAAAGTGTATTCAAATGAAAATTTAAAAATAAAAGCAAACATATAAAGCATTTTCAAGCATGTAAAACCCACAATCTCTTTTTTCCTCAATTGCATTGCTTCAAGTAGCTAATGTGATGTAAAACGTATTGCATTCTTGATTCTATGAGTCGCCTTTGTACCATGTCCCTCGAGGCAAGCCCAAACAAGTCCATGTTAGGGTCTTAAATTCTCATTTCTCACATAAAAAATAATATTTTATAACTTTAATTGCCTTTTAAGAAGATATTTTATTGGAATGAATAAATGAACAAAATTAGCAAATAGGGGGTTCTCAGAGCTTCAGTGAGTGAGCGAACAAGGTGCACCTTTTGAAAGGGGTGCGTCTAGGACCTGGGTGAGGCACATACCCTAAAATGCGCCTCGCCTGTGCGCCTAGGCACGCCTTTTAAATCATTGTGGCCATTGAAATCTCATCTTCAATATGCAGACAGCACTCTCATTTTCCTTGATGTGGTTGAACAGGTTCTGAATTTGAGGGCTATTTTGAATAGTTTTGAGCTGTTAACAGAATTAATGGTCAACATAAAGAAAAGTGTAACAATAGGAGTGGGAGTTGGAGGATGATTTGCTGAAAGATTATGTTGTCTCTCTTTATTGCAGAGTTGGGGAATTCCCTTTCACCTATTTGGGGCTGCCAATTGGGAGTTTGGGACTAAGGCATCAGCAACATCTACTTGGGTGGGTGGTTTTTAATTGATTGTTATTACTGTCTAGTTGGATGGTGGGGCATGTCTTTGTTCTTGTGTTTTTGTTTGTTGGTTCGGTTCTGTTCTTCTTTGGTGGGGAAGGTGGCATTGGCATTTAACCGCTTGTTTGGTTGGGTGAGTAATGTGACTTATGATGTTGAGGGGGTGGATTTCAAGTTTGTGTTTTTCTTTCTCTTGGGTGACCACTGGTCACCTTCCTTGTATGTATTTCTTTTATTTTAATAAATTCTATTTTATTAACAAAAAAATGGAGAGAATTGATAAAAGGTTGGCAGGCTGGAAGGGAAGATACTTGTCCTTTGTGAGAAGAATTACATTAATTAAAAATGTTTTGTCTAATCTGCCCATATATTATTTATCCTCTTAAAATTTCCAGCTTCAATGGCAGATAGGATGGAGAAACTCCAAAGAGATTTTTCCTTTAGGATGGAGAGGGGAGTGGAAAGAAATTTAGATATGGAGTGGTTAGATTTGAGTGGGACCTTAGGGAGGTGTCATCTTCATATGGAGCATATCTACGGAGGGGCATTATGTCATTTCATCAATGTTTCAAGAGTTTAACAAGGTTTTATGTTGGGTGATGGTTCTAGAATCAGAACTGGGAAGATGATTTCTGTGGAGTGAGGAAGCTATTTGATCTTTGTCCCAAGTCTATATAGGCTGAGTACACATAATATTGAGATCAATCAATACAATAAGCTGAGAGGAAAGCAGTTAGTATGGTGTCTGAAGCTTAGGAGACCTTTACTCAATAGGGAAATGGAAGATGTCTCATATTGTTGAGTAAACTAGAGGAGGTGAAGGTCTCTACCACAGAGAGAAATGAATTGTGGTGGAAGGAATGTAAGAATAGGAGGTTCTTAGTCAAATCTTATTAAGATGGAATTGCAAGGAATCAGATGGAAACTTCATCCATTAAAGGAATATGGGGCAATGCTAATCCCCCAAAGGTAGATGCATTCACATGGTTAGTCGCCAAGGACAACATATTGATAGAAGATCATTTAAGTAGTAAAGGATTGAGCACAGCAACTGGATGTTAAATGTGTCTTTAAGAAGAAGAGAATCCGGAACATCTATTCATGCCGTGTAAAGTGATTGACTTCATATGGCATTTCTATTATCTCTTTTGAAAATGCAGTACATCCGACCCAATGATCGATTTTTCCCAAGTTGCCAAGGATACAAGGAAACCAAAATCAGTTGGAGTTGTATCCCTTTTGCAATATGTTGGGGAATATGGAAGGAGAGAAGTGGGAGATTGTGTCAAAACATACATAGGAGGATTGCTGATCCAAAACAAACAAACAAACAAACCTAGGAGGATTGAAAGAATCATGACTGATATAGGAAAAGTGGTTATGGCTGGTTTGACCATATTTTTCTCAAACAAGCAGAACAGGGTTTGGATATAGGTTTTGCGAAACTATTGAAAATCCAATTATTGTACCTTTGAGTATTTATAACTAAGTTGTAACAAGGTGTTACCTGACTGCTTAATTCAGTTGTACTCATTTTTGTTCCCGTGAACAAAATTTTGTTTTGCTATCAAAAAAATAAGGCAAACATTTAGAGGGGTTCAAATCTGTACATACAAACAGATCATGATTCTGGACTTCTGCAACTCCTGTGGTGGCAGGGATTGTGCAAACATGAGTAGAGGCATTAAGCCTCCTCTAAACTAATTTCTAATTTTGGAAATTTGAACAGAAAAAGAATAAATACCTAATCAAATGTAATTTCTCTCTCTCCGATCACCCCCTCCCTTCACTGCCCACTCTGGCTGCAGACAGCTATGGCAACAGCATAGACAAAATAAGATGGAGATAAGCATGAATTGCAAACTAATATAAACCTAATGACTAAAATGTTTTACTATGCAGTCATGTCTGTCAATTTCAGCAGGACATAACCAAACATGCAGTGAAGAGTTATTCCCCATCATAGCAGTTCATCATGAGCACACACTTCACTTAATGCAATGGATCCAATTTTGGTTTTTTTTATTTTGGTTTAATTACTATTGGGGGGGACAAAGCCAGCTACTTCACAAAGGAACCCAGCATCATGATTCAAGCATCTAAAGCTCAGGTGATGAATCTGGTAATAGTATCAAGTCATTATAGGAAACAATAAATGAACACAATGGCAGGATGTTCAGGGAGCTGGAGATGAAGAATCATGTGGATAATGTAGATAGATGCTTATTATTTGCTTCCTGAGTCAGATGGTGCCATGGAAATGAAACAATTTCTTGGATTTGGAGCTTTATCCCGTTGGGTTTTTAGATCTGGATTGAGGTTGTGTGTGATGTTGGAGTGGGTCTTGCTATGTCCTTTCTGTAGGTGGTTTTTATTAGCCATTGAGTTATTTGTGTTGGCTGTTTTAATTTTGGTTGTCTTTCTTTTGGGTGATTTCTTATAACATTTCTTCGTATCTTCTTTTTTATTTAATAAATTTTATTTTGTTATGAAAAACAAAAATTTGCCCATCACTCCAACCATTAACTTCTATTTTTCATGTTTTCTTTCTTCTGCATTCTCTTCTACAATTTTTTCTTTTTTTTTTTGGCTAAATCTCCTCTAAAAATGTTACTCATGATTGTTGTAGTACCATCTCCCATGACCTCTTCAAGGGAGAACTTTTTTTCTTTGATGATCTGTCCATCTTTGTCACTTTTTCTTAACATTTTCAAGAGACATTCTCTAATAAAGCTTGAATTAATGAAGAGTTTGGTGTAACCTTTTTTCAGTCTATTAAGGTTTCCCCATAACTTTTTCTCAGGGATTATGAAATTAAAAGAATTAATTAACCAAGCCCTCTACTTCTGTTCACAGGCTAACACATGAGCATTGGCATATGTCCAGATTAGATTGCATGTAGAGAGCATTGTGTATAACAAGCTGTCCAGAGCAGATCCAGCCCCAGTCGGAGTTCCTCTTTTTTATATAAAGGCGCATTATTAGTGGATCCCCAAACCTCAAAATAGAATGAGAAACTATAAGCACGTAAAGCAGTAATAAAAATAATGACAACAACAAAAATAGTTGGACCAAGAAATGGTGGAATACCTTAGCTCAGTTTTGGAATGTGCTAAATCAGTCTGGATTGATACATGAGGAATAGTAATTAACTGGCTCTCATCTATGCTATAAATTGCGTGCCCACATACACTGCCAATTTGCCGACGCTTTGTGACAAGAATCAGATAATACGATTCCAAGAATTTAATGCAACCTAAAATAGAGGAGAAAAGGAAAAAAAATAATATGTTCAGATGGCAATAACAAAAATTATATTTTCACAAGAGCGTGAGGCGTTAGGAAAAAATAAAGTATCACCTGCAATCCCAAAGACCTTGGCAACAAATGTGAGGCCTCCAGTGGCACGGTTGCCTTCGCTGATGCGTTGGAGCAAGCTTTTAACTTCCTGCTGTGAGTAGACAACCGGATCCTCACTGATATTGAGTTCTGAAGGCTCACATCTGTCTATCTTCAAAACCCGGAAGAATCGTTTGTTCCGGTCGCTCCCAATGAGATAAAACCTCTGCTCAAACCAAAAACCACATCACCAGAATTTCCAAAAAAAACATAAGCACGCAGTAGAAATAAGCAAAAAAATGATGAAATTCAAAAATCATTACTTGACGGGTTTCGTAGAGTTTAAATTTCTCGAGAGAACATGAGTGCGGATCAATATCCTGGTCGTTCGCCGAATTATGCATGAACGGAGTTAGGGTTCCCGAATTGAGCTTCGAACTCTCGGATTTCGCCATGAAAGTGATCGAATATGAGCTCGAAACACTAAAACATCGCTAATTGATATCTCTCGCGCATTTTTTCACTTTTTCCGGTCATCGAAGAAAAACAGAGCAGGGTTTACATGGAGTCGACGACTCGTATCTAAAAACGGTCAGAACTGAAAAAAGGCGTTGGAAATTTCTAACTTTTCATTGATGTTTTAAAAACGACTCGGAATTCGGAAACGGAACTGTTTTTTTTCCTCCGGATCACGGATCAACGGTTCAACGTCCGGATCAAACGGTTCAACCAATAATTTTTGCAAAACGCTGTCGTCATCTCATAAATATAGAACAAGGGTTCGACAGTCGGAATCGGCGGTTGCGGAATCAAGCATCATAGTTTCAACAGTCTGAGTCCACGGAGCAGTTCAGTAATTCATTTATACCTCACGCTCACCCAATACGAAATTTCACAAGATAACCAATTTCAACGAATGGAAACATTATCGAATAGATTCCGCTTGAGCTTCGGGAAAAAGAAAAAAAATGGCATTTGATTGAGATCCTACCGTGAGCAGCCATGGCGGGAGTTTTTTTTTTTTTTTTGGTAAAAAGAGAAAACTTTATTTGCACCTACAGAAAGGATCAAGAACGATATAGATTTTCAAAACAGAGATGTTCAAATGGGCCGAACCACAATGAGAAATGGCTGGTCACCATAAAGTAATTTTCAGGCAAAATAGCCGCACAGTGCTGAAAATTCAGAGTGGAGAAATGCCCTGCAAGGCTACTGATATCTGACCAGATGTTCTTGAGGGGAGAGAACTCCGGATTTTGCTTGTTTAAAATATAATGGATTGCCGACAGTGAGTCTGACCAGATGTTCTTGACGAAACTCCAGCACTTAAGAGTTTCGTGGCAGCCAAGTCTTATTGCTCTGGCTTCTGCATCTAGATTTGACTGGCATCTTACTCTTTCCCCTTTAGCACTCAACACTAACCAGTGTTACTTCTAACAACACAAACTAAACCAGCCCAACCCGAGGTATTATCAAAACTTGCATTACAATTTATCTTAATCCAATTTGAAGGAGGGGCTTCCAGCCACAGTCTGTAACGTGGTTCACTTGTGGATCTGTAGGTTGAGAGGCTGCAACCTGGGGACAGAGCTCACCCCACATGGCTAAACTTTTCTGAACCACTACCACTAGGCTTCTATATATTCCTTTGAAACAGTAATCATTTCTTGCCAACATATAATTGATTGGAGGGCTGCCCAGTCTGCAAAATCTCCTTCTAGGTAGCTTCTACTGTCAAACCAAGTAGTTATCCACTCCGAAATGTGGTTACTATTAATCTGATCAGATCTTAATGCTAGCAGGGAGTGGATCCACACAGCTCGCGCATAGGGGCAGTAGAGAAGGAGGTGTTGGGCATCCTCGGTTTCTCCACACCTCTGACATTCCGGGCTTATGTTCAATTTCATTTGAAACAGAGCGGAGTTGACTCCAATTGCTTGCCAGCAGACTCTCCAGATGAAGTTTCTAATTTTGAGCGGGATCCGAAGCTTCCAAATCTTCTTCCATGGGGCCTGTGGAGCAAGCCTAGGATTTGAACCTTCCAATAGATATCGATAAGCTACTTTGTAGCCAGCTTTTACAGTGCATTTCCCATCACCTGAGAAATGCCAAATTAGAGAGTCCTCTTCATCAATTGAGCCCAGTGGAATAGACATAATGCCTTTAACATCTTCTTGGTTGAATAGTCTTGTGAGAACTATTAGGTTCCAGCGACGAGGATTTTGAAGCATGAGATCTTGAACCTTAGTGTACTGGCAGTCCGGGGGCCGTGGGGAGTGTATTTTAAACTCGATTGAGTGAGGGAGCCAAGGCAAGGATCCTCCCAAATATTCACATCCGCACCTGTACCGATTCTCTAAATAAGGCCTTTCTTGAGAAAAAGACAACCCATATATTAGACTTTGCCATAACCAAGAGGAATTAGTTTGGTTACCCACTTCAATCAAAGGCCTATTTAGATGGTATAAGGCTGCAAGCAGCCGTCTCCATAGTGCGTTTTTACTATGGATTAATCTACAGGCAAGCTTGCCCAAAAGTGCCCAGTTGAAAGCTCTCAGGTCTCCGAAACCCATCCCACCAACTGCCTTTACAAGACAAAGCTTTGGCCAACTAATCCAGTGGATCCTTCGCTCATCTCTTCTTTGGTAGTGATGAGGACTTCACGACCTAAACCAACACGTTTAGGTTTTCCTTTTATATTGTTTTTATTTTTAATTATTTTGACAAAGATATAAAATAATGGATAATTTCTATCTAATGGAGCAAAAATGTTTGGATGAAAGGTGCATTACCTGTTACACAGCTATTACGTGCTCACTCATTCTACTTATCTAACCTGCCTACTACATCCGGGCCCCTTTCTTTTATAGATTCAAAGACCTTTCTTGAGACCTGGTGTTTATTCAATGATGCAAGGTTATTGATGAGGGTGGATTTGGCCCTCCAATGACATTATGACACGTGGCATCTCGGAACAACTAGGTGACATCCGGAACCACTTAGGCAACAACTTGTCTTAGCTAAGATGATGGTGTCCCAGCTGGCAACCTGGCACAGGCGCCGACTTGGCGACTTGGCACAGGCGCCGACTTGGCGACCTGGCACAGGCGTCGACCTGACGACCTACGAGACGGGCTCGCCAACAAATTTGGCATGCATATCCCAACACTCCCACGATCCTTGGAAGTAGACCTATTCATGGGCTGGGTGGCTCGACGGGCCGGCCCGACCCCCGGACGGGCTTGAACAGGTATATAGGCCCGCGGGCTTAACCTCAGGCCAAAAAGCCCGACCCGCAATAAATTCGAGCTAGGCTCAGGATTTGCCAAAATAGCCCGGCCCGGCCTATAACTAAACCTAAAAACCCTAGTTGAATACCCCTCTTTTTTTCACCTCCTTCCCTTCTTTTTCCAATCGAATTCTTCTTCTCCACATCCTCTTTCCCTTCTTTATATTATTTTTTTAATATAAATAAATTTTGGATTTATATATTTTTTTAATGTAAATAAATTCCGATTTATATTGATTATTGAATAGGGAAATTTTCTAATTTTTTTTATTAGGTCGGGCCGGGCTCGGGCTCGGGCCTAACATATTTCTATTAATGGAGAGTAAAAGCCCAACCCGAGCCCGGCCCGGCCCGACCCACGAACAGGTCAACGTGCATGGCGGTTGCCTCCGGGAATCTCGGACCACTTAGGCGACCTCTTGGAAATCTCGGATATGGTGCGTGAAGCCCACACCAAACAATGCCTATATAAAGGCACCAACCCCAATGACATGGAGGGGGCAAGTAAGCATATTCTAGCTCTCATACTTTTGTGATTTTTAGTTCGCAGTCTACTATGAGAGTACTGACTTAATCATCGGAGCGACCTCGTCGGTTAGCCACCCCAGATCCTCTGACATTGATTCCTTGCAGGTCTCTAAAGAATTACGAAGCTCAACAATCAATCCAGCTCGGTGGTCTGGTTAGCTCGGCACCTAACCTGCCCAGCTCGACCCAATTAGTTCGGCACCTAACCTGCCCAGCTCGGCCCAGTCAGTTCGGCACCTAACCTACCCAGCTCAGCCCAGTCAGTTCGGCACCTAACCTGCCCAGCTCGGCACCTAATCTGCCCCTAGCTCGGCCTGGTCAACTCGGCATCCAGGTCCTCATCCAGCAAAAGTTCTCCACTTCGGCCTCTGAATCATCGGTCACTTGGAAGCAGACCAAATGGCGAGATACTTAGCCAAAAATTGATTCATCAGTTATGATCTATACCCTCCCTCTTTAATGCATCTCTCTCTCTCGTGTTCATGTTATTAAATAAATTTATAAAATAATGTTTAGGAAACTGATTAACTATGCCCCTATTGTTCTAGTGTTGTCTTAAAGTACCTTACAATTGACTAAATCTTTCTTACCATCAATGTCCATTTACGGAAGAATTAAAAATACTATTTTGCCCATCACTCTCTCTCCCTCTCATCACTTCGTCTTTCTCACGAAGAAATGGAAGTATGGAACCATTGGCTTCAAATCTGTTTTCTGGACATGCATATAGTCAAGACTCGTGAGGAATTAGTGATACTTACCCTTCTCTGTTGACTAGAGAAATTCCCAATGAGAACCCAAACATCGGCGTCCACTACGAGCTTACACTCGGCCTCTCCTACTCTCATCCCAACTCCCAACCCATCACAACCTCACACAAACTATGAGATGCACTTTCCATGTCATTTTCAAGACAACCAATGAGATGCACTTTCCAAATAACCTAAATAATCTCTTCTCCAAAAATTTCTACTAAATTACCTCCCCCACTATCCCCTACTTTCTCTAGAATTATCTCTAATTCCTATTTATCTACAAAGTTATATCTAATTTAGTAGAGATTTATCTCCTAAATTATCTGTAATTTCTATTTATCCTCTCCCCTACTTTTTATCTATATCTATCTAAAGAAAGTTTAGATTAAAAAAATAAAAAATTATTTAAATATTCTAACAAAATTATACAATAACTTTAAAATATTAATTAAAAACATAATAAAAATAATTTTATATTTTTACAAAATATATCACTAAATTATGTGTTAACAATTTAAATTATGTTTTTCTAGACTATCAATTTAAATGTTTTTTAAATATTTAATAATATGTAATAGCTTTAAATAAATAAAATTCAAATAACAAAAGATTTTAAATATTTTATAGATTATTTAAATATTTAAATAACTAAATATTTATCATAAGTAGATTTTAAATATTTAAAATAACAAATTTATTTAATAAATTTAAAAGAAATTCTTCAAAGTTGAAAAATTTTTATAACATAATATTGAAATTAATAATAATTTAATATATTACAAAATTAATAATGAAATTATGTAATAATATTATAAATTATGATTATGGATAACTAAATTCAATAAATAATTAATATTTTAAAGTTTAAATAATTTACATATTATTTATGTATTTAAATAAATAAATATTTTAAATAACAAAATATTTAACATAACTAGATTTTAAATAGTTAAAATAAAGAAATTATGTAATAATTTAAAAAAAATATCCTGAAAATTAGAAAAATAATTATAACATAATATTGAAATTAATAATAATTTAATATTTTTACATAACATTATAAATAACTAATTTCAATTATATTAAGTAATAATTCGAGAAAATAACTTTCAAAAGTAATATTTATTTATAATAATTTGAAGCTTTTAATCTATATTTATTATATAATTATATATACTAAAATTAATATTTATTGCATTTCAGTAATTATTTATTATTTTTTGTGATAAATGTATTTTCAATGATTATGTATAAATGTATTTTGTTTTGCTATTTAACAGAAAAATTTTAATAATTATTGGAGATTAAACTACTATTATTGAAAATTTTAAATTTAATTTATTATACTTATTGTATTTATTATATTTTTGGTATAACCTATTGATTAATTTTTATGATATATTAAATTATTATTTGAGATCATACTATTTATTGACTAAGTTAATATATTTTTAGTACTTATTGTTTTTTTTGTATATATTTTTTAATTATCAATATATTTTCAATAATTGTGTATTTTTGCTATAAATTTTCAATAATTATTGGAGATTAAACTATTATTAATTATTTATCAGAGATGAGACTATTAATTTAGCTAAAATTATGAGTGTTCATGACTTTGTTCAGTTCGGTTTGGGTCAACTAAATTGACTTGGTTAGGTTGGGGAGTTGGTCAGCTAGAACCAATTGACCTTTTGTGAAATCCAACCCACTCAAGTTGTATCGGTTTGGGTCAATCTTTGCTTTGGTCAGTTGGTTCAAAAGATTTAAACCTAAAAATTAAATTTAATTTTAAAAATTATAGTGCAATTATTAAAAAGTAAATTTAAAAATCAGATTTATGATATAAAACATTTTAGACAAAGAAATATGGGAAATTTCCCACTTTTCCATATTAAAAATTATATTTAAAATATAAAATATTACTATATATCCATGGTTAGGTTGTTCGATTTTGATCAGTTTACAAATGGTCAAAGTGAAACTGATCCAAATTGGTCGAATTGAGAAATTTTTTAACCAAAGCCGACCTAAAATACTAGAAAATCGAGCAAATCAAGTCGAGCTGATCGGATTGGTTGGTTTCATCAGTTTGATGAATAAACCTAACTGAAATTCATTATTGTTATTTTGTATTATAAAAAAATATTAAAAGTAGTATATAAAATATGAATAAATTAATTATTTAAAAAGTTGAAAATATAAAATAATTGTATACTCTTATGTGTTTCTATTAGGGTCATCTACTATAACACACCTTTAGGGATTACAATTTTCCCCATCCTTGACGGGGACCCGACTTCCTTGACCCGATGGGGCCGAGAGTGGGGATTGTTTTGGTAGAGAGGAACGGGGACGGAGATTAATAGGAATCCCCGGTCAAGGCCTGACCCCGATTATATATATAATGTTATTTATATTAAATATACTAATTATATTATTTATATTATATATATATATATATATATATCAAAACATATTTAAAATATTATTTATAATTTAAAATTTTTATTTAAAAAAAATACTATTATCTGAAAACATTTTGGGGATTCGGGTCCCCACGGGGAACCCATCCCCGTCAGGGATCAGGGATGGGGGTTAATTTCAAAATCGAGGTCGGGGACGAGGAATATGATTCCTTATAGTTTTCATTAAAATATCCAATATATTTTACAACTTATTTATTTAATCAACCTTTCATTAAGGAGTGTTTGTTTTGCCATTAGACCCATGATTTTTTCTTCCAAAAATACCCTTACCACTTTTTTTTTGTATATAAAACAAAATTGACCAAATATAGCCAATAGAGCGGTTGCCCGTGTCTTATTAAGAGCAAAAATGGTATTTTTATTTTTTTTTATTTTGATTAAATTTATTTAAATGAGCATTAGCGTCAACACTATCATTTTTCATTGTCATGTAATGGAAGATTGATTAAATCCATTGCAAGTTATAAGTGGTGTTTTAGTAAAATGCTAACTATATGGTATATTTTAGTAAATCCATAAAACTATAAGAGGTATTTTAGTAAACGACCCTTTCTATTATTTAACTTTCGCTTAATAAATCCTTTGCATCGCACGGGTCCCCGCTAATTCATTCTTAAATCTTTTTTTTTTGTCTATTTGGGGTTGATTTTCCTATTTTTTCCTTTTGGGGAACGTTTTTTCACAACTCTACCCACTGGCTAAGGAACAAAGAAGACGAAGAATAAGAAGATGGGGTAAGACAAAAATTTAATGATATAAGGCATATTTGTGTCAAGTAGACCACTCACATGTGTAATTAAGTAGGTTTTGAAACCATATGATATATTTAAGTTGGAATTCTAGAACTATGATGTTGGACTTATAGTTTATTAGAATATTTCTTTTAATATACAAGATTAACCTTGTGATTTTTTATCCAAATGGTCAAAACATTCCAATCACCGCCCATTGGCAATCTAGTTTGGGTTAACATCAAACATGGTAGTAAGTAAAATCCATTGACATTGACAAAGACCCGTCAACCTACCTGACCCAACAATGAGCCACACGCTACAAATTACCTTATATTTTTACCATTTTCAGGTTGAAACTTTTGAAGGTTTTTTTTTTTCTTATTTGCATATTAAATGACCAAGTTCGACCATTTGGTCAATTCAATTATGTTTTTAAATTTATAACAAAAATATAAAGCACAAGATAAATAATAATAATTTTTTCGACCAATTTTCCCTTGCTCAAAATCCACCCATAACTAGGGGCAAGCATGGATATTATGAGCTAAGGTTTCTGGACTAATAGTTTTCTGATGTTTTTGGTATGTATATGGGATTTGATCCCTTGTTTATAGTTGCATTGGAATCTTATGGGATTATTTATTCATTATTTTGTTTTTATTTAAGTGCTTTTACAAAGGTTGCAACAAAGTCGTGATTGTGGGAATGAGGGGGATTGTGTGGGAACGCAGTAATATGTCACATGCTTTTTCCAATCTCACGTGCATCTTAAATATGCTTGGTTACCTATTGTTGTTAGTGACTCCATTTCACACTCAAGGCTTAGTTTGGAAATAATACAGATACAAATATATATAATTAAATACATACAAAATACAAGGTTTTGCATTATACATATATGTATTTGTATTATTCCAAATTAAGCCTAAGGCTGTGTTTGGTTGCAGTGCAATTTTATTTACACTAGTATAAAAGTATGGGAGTACAAATAAAAATAATGCAAATTCTTGTTTAAATTTGTTTAAAGTTTTACTTTATTTTGCTTTGTATCTTAATTTGCTTCATTTGTACTACAGTTAAACAAAATAAGCTAAAATTTGACACAAAAATCTATCAGAACTTACACTCAAATTATTTGCATTGCCATGGTTTTGCATCAGTGCAAACTTATTTGCATTGCAACCAAACATAGCTTAAGATATAAAGAAATTGAGGGTCCATTTGGTTCACAGTCATAATTGGAATTGTCCATTCCCATAGTCTGTTTGGTTCAGACAAAGAATGGTAATGGGATTTAAAATTAGCAGCAATGGAATTTCATTCCCAAGGGAGGTGGAGGGAATGAGAATGGAATTGCAATTCTATCCAACCAAACAGTTGGAATCGGAATAGCCAATTCCAATTCCAAACCCCTATTCCCACGATCCAAATGGGGCCAAGATGCTTGCTTCACATGTCTATTCATGCCTAATGATAGTGTTCTACATATTTGTACTCTTACACAAGCATGCTTGGTCATTGGTAAATATTTCAGTTCTCACTAAAATATCAAGATGTTATATTATGGTCACCGAAATAGGTAGAGAAATTGGGTGAGTAATTGAAATAGGGAATAACAACATCAGGGTAGGGTCATCAATCAAGGTTCATGGAGACCTTTTTTCATGAGCCAAGTTCAAATGACAACTTAAATATTTCCCGTGTGTGGCAATGGTATCTTGTGAGAAAGTATTGTTGGTAAAAAAAATCTAGACTCATGATGTATAGCTTCAAAATCCAACACTTTATATAATTGATTTTTTGAGTGATTTGTCGATTTCTCAAAAAACGGCCAATCAATGACTTTTGAATCCTTTATGTGGCTCTAACATATAGTACCAAACATCACTATAGTTGGTAAATACTTTAACTCGTTGTAGTGGAATTTGTGATTAAGCCCCTGTTTGAGAACACTTATAAGAAGTACTTCTTTCAAGAGCTAGGACCACACATTAAGTGATTTTGTGTGTTTGGTAAAAAAGTGAGGAACAAGTACTTTTTTTAAATAAGTATTTCTTTAAAAAAGTGACTTCAAGTTGTTTTTTTTTAGCACTTATTGAAGAAGTACTTCTCCAAAAAAATGGGACGAACTAGTCCCTAATATTTTATTGTAATACCTAAAATACCTCCGCACTCATTCTCTCATTTTTTCTCTCCCTCTCTCTCCTTGTCTCTATCTCTCCGCTAACACGAGAACTCGATAAACCACTGTGTACCTTCTCTGTGACATGGTGGCCCCCTTCTTTGAAGAAGTTGTTTGTCGACGCCTTCTTTACATCTCCCTACGAGAAGGCGATCCATACCCGAAAGTTGATCACATCTTTTATGAACCAAGAGATGATGTACCAGCTCGTGGAGAGGTTCGACAGGATGTGCAGAGAGTGCTTCAGAGATGATTGGATAGGGAAAAAGGAGGTGAAGGCCTTCTCGTTGATCAAGAAGTACGCCTTCGCCATCGCCTGCGATGTGGCGAGCATGGGCGACCCCAGTCGACAATCCCACCTTCTGGAAGAGTTCAACGTGTTGCTCAGAGGCGTGTTTCAGCTTCCCATATATTTTTTTCGGTCACAAGGCACTACAAGGCGGTGAAGTCCATGGCCAATTTACGTCGAGGGTTGATCAAGGTGATTGAAAGCAAGCAGAGGAGTGAGACGATGAGTGAGTCATCATCGAAGGATCTGATCTCGCATTTGATGAAGGGGAGAGACGAGAACGGGAAGATATTGAACGATGAGGAGATTGCAGACAGTGTTATACTAATGTCAGGCACGACACCAGTAGTTCTACCGTGATGATGCTGATCAAATACTTGGCTGAGATGCCCTACTGCTACCGGTGAGTCCTCGCAAATATGTTCTTTTGTAATTTGTCTCTTAGTAGAGCATTGGATTTCTTGGGTATCTGTATTGGGTCTAACATTGAATTGTTGTTTAGCAGAGCAAAGGGAAATAGAGTTGCAGAGGAGACCTGGAGAACCACTGAACAAGGATGACATCCAGAAGATGACATATTCTTTGAACGTGGTGAATGAAGTACGCAAACTTACACCTCCAATTCAAGGAGATTTTAGGAAGACCATAGTAGACTTCACGTATGATGGATTTTCAATCCCCAAAGATTGGAAGGTAAGCTCTAATAATAGATGGATGAGAGAATCACAAACAATTGATCTATGAATCGTTTGTAAATTGTAATCACTTGGATTCTTCAGGTTTGCTGGAGTGCAACTTCAACACATAGGGAAGCAGAATATTTTCCAAATCCAAAGAAGTTCAATCCACTGAGGTTTGAGAGAGACATCTTAGTTCCCTATACGTTTATTCCCTATGGAGGAGGCCCCAAAATGTGCCCTAGTAGAGAGTTTGCTCGAGTTGAGATTCTGGTTTTCTTATACAATCTAGTACGAGAGTCTAGATGGGAGCTTATTATTATTATTATTATTATTATTATTATTATTATTATTATTATTATTATTATTGTTGTTGTTGTTGTTGTTGTTGTTGTTGTTTTTATTATTATTATTATTATTAATTGGGTGCACATGACAATTCATGTGTGGGTCCATGTGGGCTCTTAGTTGTCATGAATTGGGGTCTACGTGGACTCTCAATTAAAATGTATAGCATAATGTGAAAGCATTGTATATATGTATGATTGAAGTGAGGGCTAAAGTTGTCATTTGTGTCAATATAAGCACTTATGGGGAAAGTAGCTTACCAAACATCCTCACCCCTATAAGTACTTAAAAACATAATAAGTGGTTTGGAAAATAAGTTATCAAACAACCTTAATTGATTCTTAAAATAAGTACTTCTAATTTAACAACCACTTAATCATCAAACAAGGCCTAAATCCCGTTGTCAATAGGGTTATGGAAGAGAGAGAGCTAAAGGGGTGTTTGGGATGCTTTTAGAGAATTATTTTTATTTTTATTTTACAAAATTCATTTTATCATTCCAATAATTAATGAAAGTTTATAGTAATCCCATTTACGGTATTACAATATCTTCCACTTGTTTCAAAATCACCTTTAAGCTTGTATTTAATGTAAAGTGGTGGTGAAGCTCTTGTCTAATTTGGTTTCTAGAAGTTGGTAGAGTAATGAAGTTGGAACTAAAAAGTAAAGTCGTCAAATCTAATAATCAAGGGCATTGAGATTGTTTATAAACAAAAAAAAATTAAGTGAGGAATAATTGGATCTTTCTTGAGATAGAATAATAATGGTGAGGAGTGCGCTAATGCTCTTAAAGACGACTAAGTATATGTTTGGTTTTGTGGGTTTATTGATGGGTCATTTATTGCTTTAAACGTTTATTTGTACAACTTTGCTTTAAGCATTCATTGCTTTTGTTATTTGGTTGGGCAATGGTCTAAAAGTTTTTTACTTTCCACCTTAGATTAACACCCCATATAAGTGTACCATGTAAGCATTTCATTTCAATAAATGTTTGGGTGTTGGGGGAAACAAGAATTTGGTGTTTCCCCAAATGCTTGGTGCACGAAAATCCATTTTTATGATTTTTAGTGTTTATTTGATAAACGGTGAAACCAAACAATGGTTTTATTCATAATAAACACCAACGTCAATGAGACACTTAGACCTGTTAATGGGCCAGCTCAACCCAGCCCAGTCTAAGTCAGGTTTGGACAGGATTTCAGGCCCGTGGGCTCGGGCTTGGGCTTTCTAAAAAAAAGCCTGACTTGAGCCCGAGCCCGACTTAATATTGTATTATATCTAATAAAATATATATTTTATATAATAAAAAACATATATATATATATAATATTTTTTTCTTTATTGTTCTTCTCATTTTTCAAGTAATAATGAGATCATTAGTTTTTTTTTTAGGTTTTGAGGTCTTTTAATATAAATAAATTAGTTTTTAATTGAATTAAAAAGTAAAAAAAAATATTTTTCCAAATTTCTAACCAGGCTCAAGCTCAGACCCGGACTTCAGGCTTTATATGAGTGCTGGATTCAGGCTCAAGACCTAGGCCTGATGGTCAGGCCAGGCTCGGGCTTGAGCTTGAGCATGTTCTATTAATGTAAAGGCAAAGCTTGGCCAGACCCAACCTGTGAACAGGTCTAGTGGCGCTGATACGACAACATTTTTTTCAATAAACACCCACAAACCAAACACCCTCTAAGTCCAATGGATATTTTGGACTAAGGAGTTATATTGTGTTATTAATATATATACATATAAAAATAATAAATATATATAATTTAAATTTTTTATATATAATAATAATAATCTTTATATGTATAAAACATTTAATTCACATTTGAGCTCAAGCCGAACTGAGCTCGAACTTCTGGACTTTTGACTCAAGCCGAATTCAGACTCAAGTTTCTAGTTTGAATCGAGTTTGAACTCGAGCTCAAGCCTGATAGTCTATTAGAGAGTCGAGTTCGAATGACCAGATATTCGGCTCAACTCGGCTTGAATCCACCCCTACCTAAAGGTGCAAACATTGGACTTGTGTCTGGCCTAGCCCGAGGAAAAGTCCAAGTTTATCATCCTAAGCTTAATACAACACGACTTGTGTTGGGTTTAGGTCGAGTCAGGCTTAGTCGAGATTGGACAAGTTTGAAAGAATTTATGTATATATTTTCATGTAGTCATCTTTTATTGGGTTTCATGGCCTAATTTAAGTTTAAAATTAATTGAAAATATCTACAATTTTCATTTACAAATGCACACATACATATTATATTATATTATATATATATATATATAATATATGTATATATGTATTTGTTTGAGTGAGCTTGACTTGGGTTGGGTTGGGCTTGGGTTTGGGTTAAACTACCCAAGGCCTCAACCTAAGTCTAGATCAAGCGTGATATTTCTGGCTCATGCCTACCCACAACCCCAAAACTCAGGCCCAAACCATGTAAAAGCTCAGGATGGGTCAGAGTGGGCTCGAATTGGGCCCACTCAAGTTGCACTCCTACACCTGAATAAACTTGACCCTAATATAGGGTCAGGTCAAGTCAAGTTAATATGAATTATGACTCATTGAAATCTCTACTTTGAGCCGACTAATATGATTGTTTTACACATCCATTCCATGTTTAATGGTTGTGTTTAGCATGTCCATGCTCTTACAATATAACAACTATTTTTTCTTGATTTTTGGCATAAAACTCATACTTGGAATAATTTGATCGTCTAGTTTTTGGTTTAACAGTTGGCCTTGTTTACCCTATGTTCTTAACATGGACAGGGTAAAGTACGGACATAAAACTTCCAAGATCCTTACATTCAGACGACGAGGACCCACCATACAATGGACCACAAAATTAAGACTATTAATTAAATAACAACTTGAAACCAATGTTTAAAAATTTGACTCAAAAACATAACTTATTTTGCCTTTATTTTTTCAGGTCAGTGGTTCAATTGTATGGGTCAAATGGTTTGACCTGAAACTATCTTAAATTAATTAACGAAAATGTAAAATATTAAAAATATGTTAAAAAATTAGATAAAATATGAAATAAATGCAAAAAATAAGCAAAATTTTGAAAAAATAAAATAAATTGTAACGGATTAGATGTCAAACTTAAAAGTTGCAATTAAAAACTCTTCAAAAATTATTCTCGTTTCAAGTTTCAACTAATCAACCACATGAAGGACAAATCAACAAATGGTCATAAAAGTTGTATTTATTTGAAAGAAAAAGTAGGGGCAACATTAAAAATAGCATGAATGATAGAGCATTCAAAAAAAAATGTTAATATTCAAGTTTAAAAGCACTGAGCAAATATACAAGTGGATGAGAAATATGAGTATGGGTGTTCCATTGTATAAAAACTGTTTGGTTCGGTTTCATATTTTCCTAAATTGTGATTTGCGGCTTTGGTTTGGTTTCATGGAGTTTATACACTGAACCAAATCATAAGCCGAAATTATATATAATATAATTACATAAATAAATGATATAATGTAATATATCTAAACCAAGTGTATAAAATTATAAATATATACTAAACCTTTTATTCTATAATAAAATAATGGCCCAAAGTTCCCCAAACCATACCAGAAAGTGCACCAAACCATAATAAAACAGTTTGGGTTGGTTTTCATGCCAAAATGGTTTGGTTTGGTTTGGAAATTTATTAATCCATAATTTATTGGTTTGGTCTGAGATTTTCTCTAAACCACATTGAACTAGACCCTAAACACCCTTAAATATGAGAAAAAAAAAGTAGAAAATACTTATAAGGTTGTCATTGCAACAACTTGCCACTGTAGGAGTTCACATCTTTGCCCCACAAGGCGGTGCCCCACAATGTCCCACATCACATCCCCGCCGTGTATTGGGAACATCTCCCGATGATAGTACCAAAATCGATGATGTCATAATTGGGAGATATTCCCAATACATGGTGGGGGTGTGATGTGGAACGTTGTGGGGTGCCCCTTTGTGGGGGCATATCTGAACTCCCACTGGTAGTTGGTTTTGTTCATTGTTGTCGTTATTGTTGCATTAATTCACTATTTGTTGTCAAGATGGCGCCCTAGTAGTCACAAGTTCTTGTTTTTTCATTGACATTTAAAGTTGCTACAACCAAGGGGTTGAGCCTCTAAAGAGAGTAGAGTTGGAGAATAGGGTAGAAGAGTTTCAGCCATGCAAAGAGTGTACAAGAAAGAAAGAGTTAAACTATAGAAAAAAATGAAGGGGCACTCTTTTTTGGGATTTTGAGAGAGGGGGAAAGTTGGTCAATGGGATTTTGGTCCCCATTGACAAAAAATCCCATGCCCATTTTTCAGATTAATGTGGGAACCAAGGAAAGTTTATTTTCCTAGGTGGGTAAATAACTTTCCCACGTCGCTAACACTTTAATGGGACAAAAATGCCCATTTTAATAATGGATTTTTATGACTAAAATGGTCATTACATTATTTACCAGATAAATAAAAGAATATGGGTAAATGAATTTACCTGGGTAAGTGTTTCCCATAAAAACTTACCCAGGTAATTGCATTTACCCAGATAAATAACTTTCAAAACGAAGAGGACCTAAGAGAAAAAAGAAAGTCCATAACATTATCGGATGGGATGTTTCCTTTTTAATTTATATTTTGTTGTTTTAAATTAATTTTTAAACTATCATGCAAATTGCAAACCAAGTCTAATGGTTCAAAGGTTTAATTGTACGGATTGGTGACCATACCAATTCAAAGTTTTATATATATATATAAGAAAATAAAGGGTTGGTTTAGTTCCGTGTAATAGGTGCTTGAAATTGCCCATTCCGATTTCAATCGTTTATTTGGTTGGAATGTGATTTTCCCATATAGGGGAACGACCATTCGAGGCTCCCCCCTATGGAATGGGATTCCCATTACACTCTTTAAAGAAGTAAAACTCATGACAAAATCCCCCGAAATCCTAATATTATTAAATTATTAATAATACTGATAATACATTAATAATAAACAAAGAAATCAATTGTTAAGTAATGATAACAACAAATGTATAAATAAAAATATTAATACAATATAATTAAAGCAATAATAAAATAACAATATATTAAGAAATTAACAATAAATACTAAGATATTAATTATCAAATACTATAAATTAATAATAACAAAGTACTAACGAAACAATAATTATATATTCATAAAATATTAGTAAAATAATAATTAAACTAACACAAAATTGTAAAATTTCAATTGATTTTTTATTCAAACTCCAAATGAAGGAAACAACAACAGTAATCAGAATTTGTTTCTGATTATTGACTAAAGCAAACAAGCATCAAGGATAAGTGATTCCAATTTTGATTATCGAGGATCCTGATTCCGATATTGTCCACAAACCAAACAGACCCTAAAAAACTATAGCGGGCTTTATATAAAATCAAAAGCATGGTCAAAATTTTGTTCAAATTATTTGATCGCTTAGGTCAATAAACTATTAGACAAAAGTCTAAAAATAATGAAAGAATGAGATGGTTTTCAATTGATCGTGGTGATGTTTGGTAGTGTGGCTATTCATTGAAGATATATTTTGTATATGATTTTTCTTAAAAAATGAAAAAAGTAATTGATAAATGTTTGTTGTTGTTGTTTGACATATATGCGCCATTAGATGCCATTAGGTGCAACATAAGCTAAACGTTAAGGCCTTGTTTGGTGTGTCTTTTAGCACGGGGTATCGGCTTTGTAGAAATCTGACAGCCCGCGTTTTGGTCTTTTCGTCGAAAACCGCAACCCAAAAAGACTCCGGCTTAACCAAACAGTTTTCAAGCTATTCAAATCTTGATGCAAAAGTTTACATTGTCTTTTGATTGTCAAATCTTCCAAAATATATTTAAATAAAAGACTTGCTAAAGGACCCCTAAATAAATGTTTGTGTGTTGGGAGAAACATTAAAATGAAGCTCTCCCTAACGGTTGACTCTCATACAAACCGAGGCAAACGTTTATCTAGGAGTGTTCACGAGTCGGGTTGGGTTGGTTTATTGGGGTTTTCCCAACTGACCCGACCTGGTCGGGTTACCTGAGGTGGAAACCGACCTGGTCGGTTTGAGTCGGGTTGGATCGATTTTGGTTTTGCTCATGTACAAAAAGGACAAAGAAGCCTATAACTATAAGGAAATTTATTTGACCATCATTTCAGCCACCTGAATTCAATTTAGAGTCCAAGATAAATCTTCATGTAAATCTGAATTAGTTGTTGTTTAAGAATCCAAGATAAATCTGAATTTAATTAAGGTAAAGAATAAAATCAATTAATTATAATAAGTAGGAAGACTAGTTTGGTTTCGTTCGGGTCGGTTTCGATTTTCTTGTGTGAAAATCAAAACCGATCTGATATATCAATTTATAAATTTGCCCAACCCGAAATCGACCAGTGCTAATGAAAACCCGACCAACTCGGGTTGATTGGTTTGGTCGGGTTGGGTGTTCTTATGAACAGCCCTACGTTTATCTCATAAATTTTTAACCAAGGTAATGTTTGATACTATGGTCATTTATTGAAAAAGCATATTTGTACGTGATTTACCATAAAAGGCAATAAAAGTATTTGATAAACATTTTTTTCCTTGTTGTTTAACAACTATGCAATTGGACACCATATAAGCTAAACACATTAAATAAATGCATAGGTGTTAGGTGAAACATTAAAATAAGCTTCCCCAATGAAATAAGATTAAGTCATCACATGATCATGCCTCATAGTCCCTTGCAACTAGATCTATTCATTGGCCAGGTTTGGCTAGACTTTGCCTCTTTATCAATAAAAAATGTTTAGGCCCAAGCCTGAAACCTATTATGCTCATAAAATGTCCTATGTTTGATGTAACTTAATAAATTGGTATTATATTAATTTGGTAATAATTTTAAAAAAATTAATACATTAATTCATATTTTTTCGGAGTAGTAAATTAATATTTGATAATAATGTAATAAATAAATACATATTATATATTTATTATATGTAAATAATTTATATTTCTATTATATGTAATAGTACCGGGCCGATTCAGGCTTGGGCCGGGTTTATTTGAGAAAGCCCAAACCCATAACCCTAAAATCTTGTCCAAACCCAAAAATATAGGCGCTGAACTGGCCTATCGAATTATCCAACCCATGAACAGGTCTATTTGCAACTTTGCACCAAGAATCTCTACGTGAAAAAAGCATACAAGCACGAAAATATTGTAAAAGACTATTAGGATAGTGTAATACGGTCGTATGAGGACTGAATTTGATCTCTTCCCCAACAGTTGGCTTTACATAAATAAATCAAGACAAATGTTTATTTGATAAATATTTTATCAAATAGTATTTTTGAATAAGCACCAAAGGGATGAACTGGCGCGGTTTAGGGCAATAGAACCAACCAACCAAACAGCATGCATGTTAATCTTTGGGAGCATGGTATGGCCGTAGGTTCCCCATCTCTCCCATTGGGCAGAGCTATTCCATGGGTTCGAGAATCCAATTTATGACACGCGGTAAGTTATAAGCCCTAGATCCTAAATACGATTTCATGCAGTTTCCCTTCCATACACTCCCCCTGCGGCCCCACCCTAAAAAAAAAAAAGAAATAAAATTAGAAGAAAGGAGAAGGAACACTCGCCCTAAAGCACAAAACCCTGCAATCGCCGCGTTTAAACCCCTAAAGCCCTCACCTTTCGCGGTAGCCTTCTCTTCTGCCGGCCTCCAACTCAATCGAAACGGTCGCGACACAGATGGACACATAGACAGAAACGAAACGCGATAAGGGCTGGACTGGTGCTCGAATCGTGTCGGAGGTGATGGTGATGAGTTTTAGTAGGTTGCGAAGAGGATATTTCTAGGGCTCGCTCTTGCTTTGCGGAAATGCTGGAGGTTTACAGGAGCAGCAGTTCCATCGAGTGGAAACCATCTCCCGTCGTAGCTCTCGCCACAAGTGTCGACGACTCCCAGGTCGCTGCAGCTCGCGAAGATGGCTCTCTTGAGATTTGGCTCGTCTCCCCCGGTTCTGTTGGTTGGCACTGTCAGCTGGTATTTATTTTCATATTCGTTTCCTCTTCAGTACTCATTTGACTTATTTGCTTGGTGATTCTGAGTTGCTTCCTTTTAATGCCTAGACAATCCATGGAGACCCTAACTCCAGAATATCTTCCCTAGTTTGGTGCCGTTCGAATTCAAAACGTTTGCCTTCTGGTCGGTTGCTGTCATCAAGTATTGATGGATCAATTTCGGAGTGGGATCTTTTCGACTTGAAGCAGAGGGTATACTGTTTATTTGTTCTTACACTATTTGCAATTTTTTGCTCTGGTTATTTTGCTTTCGTTTTCTTTAGTTTCTCAAACATTTCAAGTTACACAATTGCCCATAAAAAGTTGCAGTGATGGCTAAAAATAGTTTCTCGAACATTCCAAGTTACATAACACTTAGCATTACATGGTTGGGGGCATACCCCTCTTGAAAATATTACAAAAACTACACAAGCTATATATGGTTATAAAGCAATGCTGGTACAAAAAGCTATGTCCATTGTTGGTGAATCATGGTAGGTTTTATGGGTAACTCCATTTCGTACCTGTGTCTATATCTTTCTTGTTGAAGCTAGTGGCTCAAACACTACCATCGTTCTATTGTTTTGTGTATGCAATGGATTCTATTGAGGTTAATGTCCACATATAATCGAAACCCTCTGGACTTATCTTCCTCAACCCCTCACCCCCCACTCACCTTATCTCCCCTCCTATAATAACCTGCTTTTTATTTGGGTGGTGCATGTATGGTTTGTTCTGGATGCTTCACAATTTAAAAGTTCTGTGCTTCTAGTTGTCCTTCTGGTTGACTATCCAATGAAAAGTTGGAATATTTCTTACCACCCTGTTTATGCAGACAGTGCTAGATTCTATTGGAGTATCGATCTGGCAGATAGCTGTTGAACCTGATGATTCACATTCTAGACAATATGATTCTCAACATGCAATTAATGGATATGCAAATGATGAAGATGGAACTGTTGACAATGATGAAACCAGTGAAAGTGATGAAGATTCTGACTCCGTTGAGCTTCATTTGCAACCATCTGCTAAAGATCCACGCATAGCCATTGGATGTGATGATGGTTGTGTACGGATATACATTGTTTCTGATTCAGATGAATTAACTTATAGTAGAACAATGCCTAGGGTTAGTGGTGAGATATCTTGACCTCTTGCTCTACACTCACATTGATTGTTGTTGGTTGATGTTTATTGTATTTGAGACTACTTACTTCGAGGCCTTCTCCTGACTTTTTGTTGACAGGGCGTGTTTTAAGTGTTGCTTGGAGCATTGATGCAAAACTAATATTCTCAGGGAGTAGTGATGGGTATGTTAGATTTGCTGATGCTTACTGTTTAAGCAAGTTATAATCTAACTGCTTATTGCCTTGGGCCAGTTTCCACATATTGATATTATTAGATGATGGGTTTGGTGAAGTTGTAATGTTGGATATACCTTTCTCAGCTTTCAATATGGTATATATGCATTGAGTTGTTATTTCTCATTTTCAAGGATATTTTGACAAATTGCTTGCCCATATTGTCATTGACAGGTTTATTAGGTGCTGGGATGCCACATTAGCTCATGAGGTTTATAGGATAACAGTTGGACTTGGAGGCTTGGGTGGTGGACATGAGCTTTGTGTATGGTCATTACTTGCCTTAAGGTAGAAAGGATGAATGTTATTCCTGTCATAAGTGACTTAATGGAATATTTCCTTTCTCTTATTTTGTTTTTAGGCAGGAACCTGAATAAAATAAGGTAAACTGTTGCTGACTATTGAACTGATGGTTTCAGGTGTGGGACCCTAGTTAGTGCTGACAGTACTGGTAGTGTCCAGTTTTGGGACAGTCAACATGGAACTCTATTGCAGGCTCACTCTTTCCATAAGGGGGATGTCAATGCTTTGGCAACAGTTCCTAGGCATAACAGGGTGTTCTCTGCTGGTTCTGATGGCCAGGTATTTATAACTAAGGTTACTTATAGGTTTTAGCAATACAACTCATTCCCTTTTTGTTATAGGCAGTTTATACATAAGAAAAATTTGTGGATGTATTTGTATCCAGAAGAAGCTTAGTTCTGTGTTTGTTATTCTTGTTGTACAAATGATGTAATTAAGCTGCTTTTGATCATAATTACCAAAAAAGGCTGTTTCTGATCATGCTATCAACCCCCTGTGAGACATATTATGACTATTTTTGGTTGTTTGAACTAATAAGGCCAAAGGCTGGAATTCAATTAGTATTATCATATTGTTGACTAAGAGTCTGAATTGGAGTTTGGAACTTTGGATATTACATGGGTAATACAGGGCATAAGAAATAACAAAGAGGGAAATCACCGACTCACTGATGGATGCCCTTAGAATGTAGAACTTGGGTGGTAGCTTGATATTTATTACTTTGTGAAACTAGTGTTATGTATATTGTATTTATTCATGCATGCACGCATGATAGATCCAAAAAAAGTATTTCTGCACAAGATTGGCTAGGTGCGGGGGTTTATTATACGGTTTTATGATGACATGCTCATATGTTAGATCCTTTTTTTTTAATTTTTTGAGATAATCAATAGGAGAAATCTTGAGGAGGGGGCTGAGGGTAATTTGGTATTTTATTGTCTGGGATGTGTTCTCAGCCTTGGGAGTTGATCTGTACATTGTGCTTTTGATGCCATGAACTAGCCATGTTAAGATATATCTAGTAGCATGAGAATTGATATAAATTGCATCAAGTGTTGGTATCTATTTTGCATTATATATAATTCTGAGCTAGCAACCAGAAAAGTTATCATCTCTATCTGGATGACTGAAAGGGCTGCCATTCTGTTTAGACCATTTTGTTATGATCTGGATTTCTGTGGTTCATTAACCAAAGGTGCAGTTGCAGAGTAACTTGGGTCATGAACATATTATTTTATTTAATCTAAGGAAATTGGCAACTGTTTGTTTTTTTTCTCATCCATTTTTCTTTTCTTATTATTTTCTCAGGTAATGAGTTAGGTAACTTTTGACTCATACATGATGATATTTGTCTGCTGATGTGTTCTATGTTCCTACTTCCTAATATGTTGGATTGGTGTATATTTTCATTTGTATTTTTAATGCAAATTCTTGAAAATTGTAAAGCTTTCAAATTATTATTTGAAACATATAGGAAAAATATATTGCATTGGAACCATGAGATCATGTTTATTTCTAGCGTATCTACTGAAGAACTTCTTAGAATTTCATACCTGTGAATGTGTTATTAAAGTTTTTCACGGCAACTATATATATCAATTGAACTTTAAAAGATGCTATACATTTTTAATTATCCTTGACAATTGTCAGGTTGTGTTCGGATCAAGGTAGAACTAAAATTGGTGGTGGAAATGAGGGGTCAATTCCTCAAGTCTCCAAATTCCATCCCTTGTGTCTGTTTCTGCACCAGAGTGGAAATCGGAAGAATGTGGTTTTGTAGCTCTCAATTTGCATGCTTTAGCAGAATTTGACATTACTAGTGGGAGTGTTCACTTGGATTTCACAGAAATGAGGCAGGAATGCAATTCTATTCCAAGTCCATTTCTTCCATCCAAAAAAGTTCTTTTATTTTTAGATATATGGTTAATTGTTCTGTCTTTTGTTTGGACCATCTTGATCCAAGCAGAATGGTTTCACACCTCTTAACATCAAAATACAAATAATATCTTATAAAATAAGTCTTTTTATTTACTTATCAAAAAATAAGTCTTTTTATTTAAATATTTGATGTACACAAAGTATTGCGAAAACCAAAACAACATTAACACTTCTATTTTTTCTGCATCTTGTGCTGCTTGCAAACAGTATACAATATTAGTTTCAAAGTGTCTGCAATTGCTATTGTGGGTCATGTGAATATTGATCAGTGCAAGTATTAATCAATTTAATGAAATATATATTTTTTATTTATTAAAAATATTGATTAGTGTAAGTATGACTTTATGCTGTTATTATATGCTTCAGGTTAGATATTGTCCATCACTAGAAAAATCATTTTGTACATTGAGTCAAATTTCTATGCTTTTGTTTTGCAATTTTTGGAAACATAAGTGCATTTTTCTGTTGTTTTTGTCTTTTTTGAGGGTTTTTGCATCTTTAAGTGAAACATTGCACATTATGGCAAAATAACTAACTAGTAGGTTTGTTTGGGTTTGTCAAGCTAGTTTGTTTTGTCAAGCAAAACTAACATAGGCATCCAAGACATTTTCACACTAGATTATGAAAGGTTGGGTAGGGATATTGTATATGAAGAAAAAGAAACTTTTCCTCTTCCATATATGGTCTCTTTTGTTCATGTTTCTTCAAATTGGAATTGACCCATGTTTCTCAGTATATTATCCATCACTAGAAAGTTATAATTTGCTATATAGATCAGAAACCTTCTACAAAAATTCAATTTTTGACATTGGCTTATAATAGGATCATTGTAGATTTAATGAGTTGACCAAGTGAAAGAGTATTGAAAGGTTGAATACAGTATCAGTTTTTTTTTTGTGTAATTAGATGAAAATAAATCTGGTTGCTTCTACTGGTTTGTCTGGCTGAGCTGATGGTTCTTTGTATTGAGTTACCTATTGCTTTACAATAACCTTGGTTCTGTTGTAGTTATGGTTAAAGTTATCCAGTTGTTCACTATCTGGTGAAAAAGCTGGCGCACTTTCTAGGATGCTCAAATCTGAAATAAGTGGGGCTTGTATGCTGTATACCATGATCATATTCTATGAATGAACAGATCAATGCTTCAAATGTTTTGCTGATATTTACTTGCAATATGAATATTTCTTAACTATTACATTTCTCAGGTTAGTGCTGTAAAAGTAATTTCTATTTGGGCATTATCTGTTATAGGTAATTCTATATAAGCTCTCTGCTGACTCAGTTGGATCTGGTAATGAGAAGTCCTCTACTGAAGTAAGAAAGAAATGGGTCTATGTTAGTTATCTAAGAGCTCATACCCATGATGTGAGGGCCTTGACTGTGGCGGTACCTATTAGCAAAGAAGGTTTGTCCGCCAGCAATTGTTTTGAGTGTTTTGGAATGAACTGATTGTTGTAAGAGTCCTTTTTTAAGTAGTCTTTTGAAGTTTTTCTAATTGCTTTCTCATCTTCGTAGATCCACTGCCCGGTGAAAAGGTAAGAAGGATTCGTGGTCGAGATAAGCCCACTGATTTCAGTTACCGAAAATGGGCCCATCTGGGAGTACCCATGCTTATCTCAGCTGGTGATGACACAAAGCTCTTTGCTTACTCTGCCAAGGAGTTCACCAAGTTCTCTCCACATGATATCTGCCCTGCACCTCAGAGAGTGTCGATTCAGTTAGTGCTTAATACTCTACTCAGTGGATCTCCTTTGATTCTAATCCAGTGCTCAAGCTGGTTGGATATTTTGTATGTTCATGTAAAGAGTGGTGCAAATCCTAGCAAGGGTTCTCGAGGGCTTGCAACCACTGACTTGCTGGCTCGAGTTAAAAGTAAGGCATCTCGGAAGATTATTTGCAGCACCATCTCAAATACGGGGGTGTTATTTGCTTATTCTGACCATGCAAAACCTAGTCTATTTGAACTGAAAAGGTGTGAAAGTGGAAAGAGTGCATGGGCAGTCAATAAAAGGCAACTACCTCGACAACTCCCATTTGCTCATTGCATGCTTTTCAGTTCTGATTCTTCTCGTTTGATGATAGCAGGCCATGATAGAAAGATATATGTAAGAGTCCATCTGTCTTGGTTGTTACTTCCTGCTTTCCTTCTCTTTTGTTTTGCATTTCTTTGGTCATGCTTGAATCTAATTTATTTTAAGTGATACCTAATTGTCATAGAAGTATAGAACACATATTTTTGGGGGTATATATATGGTTACGGTTTGATATTGTAATTTCCATTACTTGGGAACTAGCAGTAGTTCTGTGGTTAGGAACCTTTCCCTTGGTAGGTTTTGCCTGTGAGGCTTTTTGGTCAAAGGTTGGTCTAATTAGTATATGGCAACCATCTAACTGATAGAATTTCTCTATAGCAATAGTTCAAAAGAATGCTATAGGTCGGATAATTACACTGAACTGATACTTGCACAAGGAAATTTAACAGAATGATATGCCCCACTGCCATATTTATTTATATTTATATGTATGTATATACGTACTCATACATATACCTATAAGACTTGATGACCCTTGTTTATGGTTACTACTGTTCAATTCATAATAGGAAGTCATAGATCGCCCAAATCATATATTTGTCTCTATTCAAGACTTATGTGACAGTGCTATTTGTGTGACTTTATTGTGGATAAGTAGTTTGTTGGCTTCATATTTTACTGGTGACACAGGTTGTGGATGTGGTAACCACTGAACTTTTGCACACGTTTACACCTTGCCGCAAGGAAGATGGTGAGGATTTGCCACCTAGTGAGCCTCCCATAACAAGAATGTTTACCAGTTCAGATGGGCAATGGCTCGCTGCCATTAACTGCTTTGGAGATATATACATCTTCAATCTAGAGACACAAAGGTGATATATTTTGCTTTTCAAGTATTTTAACCATATTCTCATGTCTAGGTTTTGCTTTTGATGATCCTAAACAAATGTATAAAAGGACGTCAAAGAGAAAGTTATGATTTTAATGAATTTCTCCTTTGTTCCGTTGTTTATATGTTGATAGTAATCAAACAAAGACAAGGTTCTTCCTTGTAACCTCATTTTTGGCATCACTGGGAACAGAATATCTTCACTTCTCTTACTGCATGAAGCCTCATAAATGTATGCTGGTTACTCATCACAAGTTATCTTCCCATGAAGTAAGGATTATGGTGCAATTTAGACCAGGTTTGGTCGGAAATTAATTAATTTTTCAATGAGCCTGAAACCTAACGTGAGCTAGTGATTTAAAGGTGTGCCTAGGCATATAGGCAAGGCTCATTTTAGGGTATGTGCCTTGCATAGGTCACCTTGCGCTTCAGCCCAGGCACTTGCCCCTCGAGGCAAGCCCAAGCAATTCCATATTAGCTCTAACTGAAGATCTGTAAAAACCCTATTTGCTAATGTTCATTTATTCATCCTAATAAAATATATTTTTAAAAGACAATTAAAATTATAAAGTCTTTTTATTGATAAAAAAATTATAAAGTCTTTTGAAGTAATGAAAATTTGAAGGTGGCCTTTTTTTGAGGTCCTTTTGCTTTTGTGTTGTACAGTCTCTTTGTACAAAGGACCGTTGATTAATATGATTATACTTCACCTTTTCTAAAAAAAAGTAACGAAATTGGGAATGCATAATGTTTAGCATCACGTTAGCTATTTGAAGTAATGAAATTGGGAAAAAAAATAGTGAGAGTTTTACATGCTTGAACATGTTTTGTATGTTCTGGTTGATTTTATTTTTAAGCTTTCATTTTAAATATGTTTTACATGTTACGTTTATGTATTTTAATTTGAAATAATAGGTTTTCTAAAATACTTATTTTAAAATTTAAGTTTATATTTTTAATTAGTATTATGTTTAGTATTTTTAATTTTGTGCATTTTGATTTTTTGGAATCTTATTGATTTTTTAGCATTTTGCTCCTTGCTTTGATAAGGTGCACAGCTTTGGCGTAAAATGCCCTTGTGTTTTTAAAACCCTGACATGCGCCTGGTGTAATTGAAATTCTTCAAATTGCAACCCAATTTGCAGAAGGCAGCCATAGTTTGGATGTTGGGTAAATGCGATTGTCATCCAAGAATTATGCATGGTTATTTATCAAGAAAAAAAAGAATTATGTATGGTTTTCCAATAACAGATTTTTTTTGAGGTACATGTATCTATTTACCATGGGAGACAGTATCCATTTTCTGTTGTACCTAGAGGTACAAGTAATGGAATTTGAGCTTGGTTACCTAAATTTCTAATTTATGGTTGCATATATGCATGTACTTTGAGAAGCTGTGCTTTTTCTTGAAAGTCTGATATAAAAATGACATTTATTTATGAAGTTGTGCACTGGATCACACAAAATAACCCAGGATCATGGTAGTACAGACATGTGATGAGAGAAGACAGCTAGCAATGGGGTAAGACTTCAAGTTGTATTAACTTGGGGTAGGCAGGAATGAACAGTTTTTGGGGGTGACTACTAGGGACTGATTCCTAGGGTTTTACATGACAGCATATATGTAACAAGGGGTGAAGTAATAGGTTACCAACGATATGGGGGTGCCTGGAAGAAATCTTTATACATTCAAATTCTTTTATTAATTATCAATAAATTATAGACAGTTACCAATAAAAACTTGAATACGAGTATATAGCACCCTCATCTGTAGAAGGATCATTGACTAGGAATATAATTGTACCGTTGACAACGTGGAGTAGGTTAATAGTTATTATCACTATTTTATTGTGATAAACATGATGAATTTAAAGCATCAAATAAAAATATAATGGGAACGTTGAATCAAATCTGTCTAAAACTCAAATGTCATTGGAGCCTGGAGGACTTGTCATTGATGGCAGTTTGGCCATGCAGTGTCTAAGTCGGAAAGAACCACCTTAATCTATATTCTGCCATCCATGATTAGAAATGTGTTTATCATCATCTAAGCCTTATCCCAACAATATGGGGTTGGCTTCATGAATCCTTTTTCATCATTCTGTTCTGTAATTTCTATTTAATGCCACATCCATTGTTAAATTATGAGCACTTAACTCATTTCTTTCTAACCATATCCTTTTTGGTCTGCCCCTAGCCCTTCATTCCCCTTCAACTTGTAACAAATTGCGAAATTAGGAATTCATGTATATGTTGTAAAATTCATGGTTACTTCTTCATATGAGTTGACATTTAATGTTTGACCTGTAACTTTAGCTTTTGTGTATCAGAATCATGATATATTTAGTTTAATAATTCTTTTTCTCTTCAGCTTTGTCATGACCTAATATGCCCAAGTTCTGTTAAGCAGGCAGCACTGGTTCATATCCAGATTGGATGGGGCTTCTGTCACAGCTGGTGGATTTCCTCCCAGGAATAGTAACGTGCTAATTCTAACCACCTCTTCAAATCAAGTTTATGCATTTGATGTAGAGGCCAAACAGCTAGGGGAATGGTCAAGGCGCCACACGTTTGTTTTACCAAGAAGATTTCAGGAATTTCCAGGAGAGGTTATTGGCCTCTCCTTTCCGCCCTCTTTGAGTTCAACTTCTGTGATTATCTACAGTACCAGGTGAACTCCGCCTCCCTTGCTTTTTTTTTTTTTCAAAATTTTGGTTGAAATGTTGCATTTGGTTTTTCTGGAGTATTATTTTTTTTGATAAATTTTTTCTGGAGCATTATTAGTATGTTAAATTATATAGAATCTTTATTTATATTCGTTGTCCATCAGAATATGTGATCAAAGGTGCAGGTGTTATTTCTGTAAGGTATAAAGGAAATATCTTGACAGGCAACAAGTTCTGAACATACAATCTGATGAGATTCATGAAGCAAGACATTTCTACCATGCAACAATATAGGCTTCTGCCACAAGCATTAAAAGCTAATAAAGAAGATAAAAAAAGAAGAAGCAATAATAACTCTATAGCTGCTAGCTATGTAAAAATAGGAAAAGGAATTCTTTACTTGATCCTTAATAATGGACAAAAAGGTATAATAGAATGGTTTGTTCTCTACAAGGCTTCTTGACACTCTTTCATAGACCAAAGTAGCAACTTACAACTCATATTTGGACTCTTAGTCCGTGTATTTAAACTCCAAGCAGAATGTAGAAACTACCCTTGCAAACTAGGACACAAACTCTCTAGTTCTACTAAATATAAGAAACCAGAAATTACTAAAAGTAGCAAGGTTTTTTTATTATAAGTAGTAATGTAGACAATTGCTGTAAATAGCTATGATAGAAAATACTATAAATGCTAATGTGGTCTACTGGTCAACCTGTTGAGTAGGACTTTGACTACAACTTTCAGAATCCAAATATCAGTCATCTTGAAGTCTTAAATCGAGGCAATTCCTCGTGTCAAACTAAGCTGAAAGTCTGCAGTATTTTAGTACTAAAACTGTATTTTAATTTTTAATGCCATCAAATTTCAGCCAAATTAAACAAGGTTCGACTGGTTAAATAATTTGCTTATTTTCTTGTTGACAATGCATTCTGCAAGTTACCATCATACCTCTTGTCTTCCATTTCTTTCTTTGCTTCCATATTCGCATCTTTCTTCCCTAGTTCAAAAAAAAACTCATCCTTGACTTTTGAAGGAGGAATTATTAATTTATCCAGTTCATGAACAATAAGCTTGATGTAAGTAAGAAGTGTAGGTATGAAGAAATCTGCGGCACTAAAATTAAGAATCACATTTTCAGGATTCACTGCTTCAACATGTTGAAAATTTTCTTAATTTGCATGAACACTTCAAAATTCAAACAAATTATTACGCTGCTCATCTCGTTCTCTCTCTCTCTCTCTCTCTCTTGAAACAGATGAGGTAATATCTTTGATTAACTAAAGCAGAAATTACAACTAGCTCATGTACACAGAGATGCTGTACAATGGGAATATACAAAATGAAAGCAAAAGAACAAAATTAAGAAAACAAGGATCCAGCCTAAAAAAATTACTAGGCTGACCCCCCTGAAAAAGGAGTTTTAATGCTTAGCAAAGAACATTTAACTTGCTTTTTACAGAGTCTATTTCAGAATGCTTGTTTTCAAAAACTCGTAAGTTTTTCATCAAGTACTTGGTTATTGATGCCTGAACATTGGTGTGTTTGCTATCCAATTATTCCATAGACTTCCTGATTGGAAGTCTCCCATGGGATGGTGTTCGGTTTCTACTGCTAGTTGACACCTATTTCCTCCATTTTGATACAAAGGAGTCTCTGTTCATTTGTTCCAGACCACTTTCCCTTTCTTGGATTAATCTTATTCTATCTCTGCAACAGAGGTTCCAGAGTGGCTGAAGACAACCACTCACCCCAATGAAACCTTTGAACACCTCCCGAATTGCACTGGGCACTTTGCAACGGACAAGCAGGTAATTGGCAGATTCCCCTGCTGTCCCACACGTTACACATTGGTCATCATCAATCTGTAAAAGAAACCTTAGAGAGAGAACATGAGGAAGCCAATCTCTGTTAGTGGGGGAGTCCACAGTTGTTGTAATACCAATTTGATGCACACTGCTTAAAATCATGCTTTGAAATTTTGGAGTACTATAACTAATACGGTTTAACTTTTTTTTTCTTTTTTAATTTTTGATGGGGTGTATGCCTCACCAATTTGAGGTACAAGGCAGTGAGGCTAGGCAATAGCCCTCTTATTACAGCATTAAGGTGCTTGAGGCTAGGTGTTTTTGCTTCTGATTTACCTTGAGGCTTGACTGGCTTGTGCCTCAATGCTTCACCTCAAAGCTTTTCAAAAACGATATCCCCAACCATATGGATTGATTAAATGAATCCCATTTCACCATTCCACTCTGTTCTGTGTCATATCCATTATTCTCAAAAAAATCCATTATTAAGTTATGGACCCTTCTAATCATTTCTTATTACTTTAACCCATTGTTTTTTAATCTGATCCTAATTCTTTTAGCCCCTAAACTTGTAACAGAGCATTTCTTTTGGTACATTAGATGGTCTTGTTTTGAAGTGATCAAAACATATTGGTTTACTTCGCTCGTTTTATCGCTTATTGGAGCTACTCCTAGGTTCCTTAAAATAACGAGGTGATATAATTATGCTATATATTAAAAGGACTTGGGTTGAAATAGTAATAAAATGTTCAAGTGCCCACAATTTAACAATGAATGTGGCATTAAACAGAATGGAATGGTGAAACAGGATTCATGTAGCAGACCTGTTATAGTTTTAGATAAAGCTTGGATGATATTAATGATTGTCCAAGTGAGGCTAGGCAACAGTGGGGTGCCTAGGCATTGACAAGCAGATTTCTTTTTATTTTTTTTAAATAAACACCTAAATTCTAGGGTAAGGAAGAAGAATGTGTTGATTGGACAAAATTTCAAAATTTTTTTATTTGCTTAGTTCACGTTTTGAAGTTTTCAAGGGTTCAAGACAGCAAACACCAATGAGTGTTGATTTAACACTAACAAATAAGAACATAATAAAAAAACTAGTACATAAACCCATAAAATAAATAATTTAGTCTAATGTCTTATTTTATTCATATAATCTTAGAAAATAAAAAAATATTATATAGTTCCTTGTACAACAATAGCAGGGCACTTAAGAGTGTGTGACTACAGTGGAGAAACTGCACCATAGCATTTGCCATATCTAATATTATCTTATTGTAGTATAATATATTATAGAAAATATATAAATGTTATACTAAAAACACATTATATAATATAAGATTATATATTATTAGTATCATATGTTTTTCTCAAATGAAACAGATGACTCATTCTTTTGTCTTTTTGAGAGAGCTTTCATTTCATGAGAAAATGAACAAAATACTATTCCCTGTTTTGTTCCTACCATTTCTGACAACTTTTTCATCTAGAAATAGAACTTTTAGGAAGGAAATGGCAGAATGAGAATCTGAACCAAATATGGCCTAGCTGACTGATAAGCCTGTAGGAATGGGGATGGAAATAGCAGAACAAAAACAAAAATCTGAACCAAATGTGGCCTAGCCGGCTAAGATAAGCTTGTAGGAACGGGGACTTCAATCTCAACTTACAATCACTTATCGGACTTGTGACCTGCCTGATGAGGCACTCTTCAGTGGAGATGCAGATTTCTTGCTTGACCAAACTGGAAATTAAAAAATAATGTCATGGGAACCATGAATCGTCTCACCCATAGCTGTCACCATCATTTTGTTGTGAATCTTGCCTTAGTTTTGCTTTGGCATCTGTAATAATACAATTAAGTTTTTTTTTTTGGGATCAGCTCTCTAATATTATTAAGTTGATAGACTAAGGCTGCATTTTGGCATTCCTTATTTTAAGGACTTGTCTCCTTTTTACAGTTAAAAACTCAGTGTTCATAGGGGCATTTTAACTGCAAAAGGAAATACATCCTTAAAATAAGGAATGCCAAATGCAGCCCAAGGAAAGCAAATAAGCTAGAATCGCTAATTGTGCCTTCAAAATCAATAGGGAATGCAAGATATTTTGTGTTTGTAGTCACATAGTTGATTTTCTGGTTTTGCCCCGACATATGTATCTTTGCATAACTGGATAGAGAAGGTTATTGCTGTCAAAAGAACTGATAACACTTATTTGACCCTGGGAAGTTTGTGTGAAGAGAGGACTATCAAGTTCAGCATGCTGACTTGATAGAAATATTCATGTCAACTGTAAGATTGCATTATTGCTGGTTCAATTCCAACTTGAGTCGCCAGAAAGTGGACAACAGCCTATAATTGGGGGGAGGGGGGTAAAAATAAAAGATATGAAAGCTAAGAAAAAAATGGACAACTTTTACATGCTATACATGCACAATGGGTTTTGGACATTGATAATGGTGTTGTGAGGTTTAATTGGTCAAGACGCTGGGGTGAGGTTTAATTGGGCATGAAGATCAGTAAATGGTATGGCTGATGCTTTAGCAAAGCAAGGAGTCAATATGCAAGAGTTGTTTTGGGCCTGTTTATGAGACAGTGTTTGTCAAAGAGTTCTCCATTCTGCCTTTGGATGGTGGCAGTTGTAATCTTTATTTATTATTTTTAAAGAAAGGTACCGTTTCCCATAAAAAATGGTGTTATCTTCTGTACCATACTTTATAACAACATTAGTATTTCAAGCCTGGAAGTGTTATTTTCTTGTAGGTCTCGATAGAGTTAAAGTTTCCAAAGTATTTTTACTGAGTATTGTTTTTGCTGACTTTGATTTTTACTTGTAGGGCAATGTGCTTGATCGACTTTGGGATGCCAGTAGATTTAGATGGTGATATTGGCTTGAGCAATGGCTTGGATTTTTCACAGAAGTTAGTAGATTCTCCCAGTAAAGTAAAAGCAAAGCGGAAACGGGAGAAATCTGCTGTAGATCTTAAACTTAATGCTAGAAGGAATTTTGATTTTGTTGCTTTCAGGGACCCTGTTTTGTTTATTTCACATTTATCTGAAAATTCCATCTTGGTCATTGAAAAACCATGGATGGAAGTAGTTAGGTCTTTTGACATAGCCCCTGTTCACAGACATATATTTGGTACCTGATCACTATTATTGACGATGGTAGTTCACAGAAAATAAGGGAATCCAACTAGGTGCAAGGGTCCCTTAATTTTTCCCTTTCTTTCTTCTTTATTGTCTCCGGGGGCCGAAAGCATGTTGTGTAAAATATTCATTAATAGTTTTAATTAAATGTTCCATATTTTAAACGTTTTGCTTTTCTGTCAGAATAGTAATACTGAATTAGTTTGTGGATAATTGCTCTAGAAAGACTAAGTTGGATCTGTTTTTTTTTTCGTCTGCATCTAAAACTTGGATTCATTTAGTCCCAAGACTCCCAACATGAATTTTCTTCTAATGGCTAGGAGGCTAGTAGGTAGGGTAATGTGTGAACTGTGAAATGAGAACAATTCATGTTTACTGATAAAAAAAAAGAGAGAACAATTCATGTTGTCTAGAATGCAGCAACAACTCTCCTTTTTGCATAACTTCACCTCTCAAGTATTTTTCAAATGAGCCTTATTGTCAAGATAAAACTGATTTTCCTGAAAAGATATGATGTCATCATAATTGCGGCATTTGACAGGCTTTATTTCGCTCCTTCTATGGTCGGATTAATGTGTCCGACCACCTCTTAAAAAAAGAAAAAAGTATTTTTCATACCTAGACCCCAGCATTTCTCTTAAACCCACCAATATCCCCACCATAATTTTTCAAAACGTCCACGGAATTCCATGACTTTTTGTTTTACAAAACAACCATCTGTTAGTGTTCATTGATAGAAGTTGTATATGTTAGCGTGAGTCCAATTTTTATGACCTAAATGACATGCCAGACTTATTAAACATATTTTGTCAGTCTAATTTTTGTTTAGTACACCTTAGTTCTAACTGACATCTGATAGAAGTGGATGTTGGGTCGTACAGTGTCACGTGTCCTCTTCTTGACCATAAATCTTTTCTTGATTTCAGTTCTTGTTGCATTTGAAATAAAAAGGGGTAAAGTGAAAGTTGTGCTATGCAATTAGATATGGACATGAGTTTGGTTTGAATCAAAAGCGTTCTTTTTCTTTATTTGAAGCTCCCTTTTTTATTTAAATATAGTAAAATGGGTAGAATTTTTTTAAGATTGAAATATTTTTGTTGTTTTTTAACAAAGGGGACCCGTGTGATGCATAGGATTTGATTAGTTAAAATAAACAATAGAAATATGTAATAATATAAAATTGTTTTATATAATAATTAATAATCATTTATATTTTATATGCTACTTTTAATAATTTTTTACAATACAAAAATATCAATAAATGATTTTAGATAATGTTGTTTGTCAAACATAGGGATGGCAATTTTTCCTATTTCCCCAATCCCCATTGGGTATCTGCCCTGAATGGGGTAGGGATGGGGAAATTTTCATCCCCGTTGGCAGGGACGGAGAGCACTCCCTGCCTTGCGAGGACTTCGATCCCTGCCCATAGGATCCCTGCTAATATACGTGTATATATATGCATACATTTATATATGTATATATATGTACACATACGTCTATACGTTAATATTTTTAAAAATATGGTTGAGTATGTTTGAATCTTTTCTAATAGAATTGTAAATTTTAAATATTTTATTTTTATTTTTTAAATAAAATATAAGACAAAAACATAATTGTTGACATTATAAAGAATCGCGGTGTGTGGGGATCCCTGTGGAGACGGGAATGGGGATAACTTTGTCCCCGCTAGCAGGGATGGGGATGGGGATTCTCACGGGCATGGGGATAGGGGGAGGCTCCTCGTCCCCGCCCTACCCTGTTGCCATTCTTAATCAAACTAATGGAATTAACAGACCTGATTTCTAATATTTCCAATTGGCTTTGGTTCAACAATTTCCCAACCCAATTCGGTTGGATCTGTTTCATTTTCTCCATGTGTAAACTAACTAAAATCGAATGACTCGACCAAAGATATATATTAATATTTTATATTTTAAATATATTTTTTAATACGAGAAAGTGGGAAAATTAAAATATTTATTAGGCTAAAATATATTTTTAATAATGTCATTGTAACTTTTTTAAACTCTAAACTTAATTTTTTAAGTTTAAATCTTTTGAACCAACCGATCAAACTGAAAATTGACCCAAATCGATATAACCTGAGTGACCAACTCCCCAACCTGACCAGGTCGATTTGGTTGGCCAAACAACCTACAATTGAACCGAACAACCCGTGAACTATAGTTTAATATCCAATAATTATTAAAAATTTATTGAAGAAAAACACAATAAATTAAATTTAAAAAGCTAAACAATAATAATTATTAAAATTTTCTATTAAATAACAAAGTAAAAATAGATTTATATATACATATTGAAAATATATTTATCACAAAAAACAATAAATAATTATTAAAACACAATGAATATTAATTTTAGTATATATAAATGTAGCTTAAGTTTTTAAAATTATTATCAATAAACATTAATTTTTTCAATAGTTATTTTCTAGAACTATTAATTGGTATAAATAAATTAGTTATTTACAATATTATTTATTTATAAAAATAAAATCATTATTTAAAATTTAAATTATTAATTACTTGTTGAATTTAATAATCCATAAAATTATAGTATTATTAATACATATATATTTTTTTATTTTAACTATTTAAAATCTAGTTAAGTTAAATGTTTCATTATTTAACTAAATATTTAAAATCTTAATCTATTTACTATAGTTGAAAGTTATTTAGTAACTATTTAAAAGATATTATTTAATGATTTTAAATATTAATTTTAGTATTTTGTTATTCAAGATATTTAGTTATTGAAATATTTAAATAATATTTCATTTTTAATGTTAAGTTTTTTTTATTTGAATAACATTTAGATTGAATAATCTAGAAAATCATAATTTATTTTGTTTGTACATAATTTTGTAAGGAATGTTGTAAAAATATATAATTATTAATAATATGAATATTATCAAATTGATTCTAATTTTTTTTTGAATTTTAAATAAATATTTTAAACTTATTATAAATTTTGTTAGAATATTTAAATAATTCTTATTTTTTTTAATTCAAACTTTCTTTAGATAGATGCAAATAAAAAGTAGGGGAGAAGATAAGTAAGAATTATTAGAGATAATTTAGGAGGGACTCTGTACTAAATTAGAGATAACTTAGGAGAAAGTTAGGGATAGGGGGGTTGTTTAGGAGAAATAGATTATTTAGTTTTTCTAGACTTCCTTGTTTTAATATATCTATATAGATAGATAAAAAGTAGGGGAAAGGATAAATAAGAATAGATAATTTTGGAGATAAATATGAATCAAGGATAATTTAGAAGATAAATAAGAATTAAAGATAATTTTGGAGAAAGTAGGGGATAGTGTGGGAGGTAGTTTAGGAGTAATTTTAGGAGAAGAGATTATTTAGGTTATTGGGAAAGTGCATCTCATTGGTTGTTTAAAAAATGACATGGAATAAAAAAATAAAAAATTCAAAAAAGGAGAAAATTTCTAGATCCTTGTTTTAATATATATATATATATATATATATATATATATATATATAAATTACATAATTTTATAATATATTAAGTTATTATTAATTTGAATATTATGTTATAATCATTTTTCTATTTTGAAGAATTTTTTTAAATTTATTACATAATTTTGTTATTTTAACTATTTAAAATCTAGTTATGATAAATATTTAGTTATTTAAACATTTAAATAATCTAAAAAATATTTATTTTTTTGTTATTTTAATTTTATTTATTTAAATATATTTCATATTATTATATATTTGAAAAACATTTAAATTGATAATCTAGAAAAAACATAATTTAAATTGTTAGTACATAATTTCATGATATATTTTGTAAAATTATAAAGTTATTATCTTTTGTGTTTTTAATAAATATTTTGAAGTTATTATGTAACTTTATTAGAATATTTAAATAATTCTTAATTTTTTGAATCCAAACTTTCTTTAGATAGATATAGATAAAAATTAGGGGAGAGGATAAATAGGAATTAAAGATAATTTAGGAGAGAAACTCCCTACTAAATTAGAGATAACTTTGGAGATAAATTGGAATTAGATAATTTAGAAGATAAATAGGAATTAGAGATAATTTAGAAGATAAATACAAATTAGAGATAATTTTGGAGAAAGTGGGCGATAGTGGTGGAGGTAGTATAGGAGAAATTTTAGGAGAAGAGATTATTTAGGTTATTAGGAAAGTACATCTCGTTGGTTGTTTAAAAAATGACATGGAATAAAAAAAAAAAATTCAAAAAAAAGGAGAAAATTTCCTGAATGCTTTGTTATATATATATATATATATATATATATAGGTTTTCTATTTACAATAGAACAAAGGGTAAAATAGTAATCTACCAACATCCATTAGTCTATTTAAGATCGACTTATTAACATGGGTTTCCTTCATATTTTGTAAAGTTATGATGAGTTTAAGAGAAATACTGAAAAGTCATGATGAGTTTTAGACAATTTCCTTAAAATTCATATATTAAGATATTTTTGTCACATGCATTCTTCCGACCAGGTAGGGGCCAAATTATTTTCGACGTTTGTCGTGTAATATATTTCAGTTTGGGTTTTATTAGCTTATTACAACCAAGTAATTGATTAAGTCACAACATAACTCAAGTGGGAATGCCTATTTTCGCAGAATAAACTTCATCATTTGAAGGCCTTTTCCCAACAATTGATTTAGATTCCAGTCGGTGATCCCATTTTGTCCCTTTAATAAAATTGCCTCAGATTCTTCCATAGTTTAAATCCTTAGCCCAGAAGGTTATATTTGCAGCAGCATAAAAGCAGTTTCTATCGGCATGGTCCACTAAATCAAACGTACCTATATTATTACCTCTGTAGACAATGAGCAATGTGAATGCATCCAACATCCCCTTTGGGTTGCCTTGTCCATAAGTTTCCAAATACAGAAATGTATTGGTGTGTATCGACCATTGATCGATGCAGATTGATTTTCAGGTTCCAGATTTTAAATGCTTTGAACGTTAATACCTGATCTGACATATAACTTGTCAAATGGTCAAGTCAAATAAAAATATATAAAATAAGAAAAATTTCACTTTTAATACCTGAATTTTAGGAGTAGTGTCTAAAGGTGTAAAACGGGAACGCTCGTGGGCGTCCCGTGCAAAGTGCGGGCTGTGCCATGCTGGTCTATGGGCCGTGCTCCCCCTTGGCATAGCTTGGGGGTCGCACGACCCAGGCTCGTGTTGTGTCGTGCCGTGCCATGGGTCAAGTCTTGGGTCAGATTGGGCCGTGCAACGGGCCAAAATTATTTATTTATAAAAATTAATAAAATATTTAAAATTTTAATTTTATATGAATTTTGATGTATAAAATTACTTATATATACAATATTAAATAAATTAGTACAATAAAATAAAAAAAATATTTATTTTATTAATATATTATTATATAATTATAATTTATATAATATTACATAAATATATATAAAATATATATGGGCCATGCCGGCACATGCTAGCCTGTAGACCTAAAACCCCAAGCTCAGCACAACCCGCTCGATCGTACCAGGCTTGGCACAACCCATTTTACACCTCTAATAATGTCAAGTTAGTATCTGAACTTCAAAAGGTGTGATTGCAGTAGTCAAACTTTCGAAAACTGTCAACGTAATCTAAAAACGTTAACAGATGTTATCTAATTTTCTTTACAATACCCATTGTAAAAATGGCACAAATTACATGTTTTGGCCTTTTTTTGTAAATTGAACCGGTGGTACCAATTTTTCCATTTCTCCAAATCGAAACCGAACTAGTACCACTAGTTAACCGGTCCGTCGGTTTTGATTTTTGACTGGTTCGATTCTTCGGTTTTTTTATGTTTTATATTTATAATATATATTATATAAATATATTTTAAAATTATATTATAAATAATAAATGATATATAATATATTTATAAATAGATCATTATAAATATAAGGGTAAAATACAAAAACCTCCCCTAAGGTTTTTGACAATCATAAAAACCTCCCCACTAGTTTAACTTTAACAAAATCCTCTCCTCTATTTTCAAAGAAATTGACAAAAAACTCCCTTCCGTTAATGAATCAGACGAAAAATGTTAAATCGATGATAAATTTTTCAAAATACCCATTTTACCCCTATACGAGTTATTGTGTATCCATGTTTACTAAAATACCCTTTCCCTCTCTTATTATCCTGGTTCATGAAGAATGGGTAAGAAATGAAAGGAAAAGGGGCAACAGGAGAACGAACCAGGAAGCAAATATTTCGGGAAGTGGAATGATTCTCGTGAAGAAGAAAATGACTTGGGCTAGACTCTGCCTTCGGTCCCATTGGAGAACGAACGAACGAACTCTGCTTCGGTCTCATTGGAGAAGGAACGAACTTCGGGTATTCCGGGAAGTGCAAAATCCTCCCTTCTTCACAACAGGAGAACGAATCTCAGGGAGCACAACTGAAAGTGGTTCTGGTTCTAATTTACCAATGATTTACTAGTGGTTGTGGTAGAACAATGAATGTAATGAATTACCAGTGGTTCTGGTTCTGATAATAGAAGGAAGACAATGAACACAGACCAATATTTCTGACGATGAACCACTAGTAAATCATTTCTGACGATAATAGAAGGATTGATTTACATTGTCATTTTGGCAATGTTGATTGAAGGTTCTGACAGTGGTAAATCATTGTCATTTTGGCAATCTTGGTCTATCTTCCTTCTATTATCGTCAGAAATGTTGATTTAAGGTTCTCATGCAGGATTGATTTACCAATGATTTACCAGTGGTTCAGAAAGCGGGGATTACCGATTAGGTTTTTGTAATTTCCAACCAATCAGATTGCACAATTTCCAACCGATTAGGTTTCTGTAATTTACCATTCCCAAATCTCATCTTCTGTTCTGATGGCCTCAATCGCAACCTCAACTCAATTACTACACTATTTTTTTGGAATCTGTGGTCGGATCGGACCTGACCCTGTTTTCTTCCTAAGCGACCGTCCAATGTTTCCTAAGCGTCGATCTATATCACTCCATTATCACCCACTTACAGTGAAGAAGACAACGAACTATTCCGAACACAACCACTGCAAGATGAAAACGAACTATAGTGAAAAAGGACGAAGAAAACGAACTCTCGTGAAGAAGAAAATGAACTCTTGTGGAGAAAACGAACTTTGGTGAAGAAAGCGGCCAACAACTATTCCGAACACAACCACTATGTTGCTTGCAATTATTAATGTTATGGTTTAGGGTAGAACTGGTATTTTGCAAATAGCTTAGATGATCTATAAGGACAAAAATGTAATTTTCTGATTCATTAACGGAGGGGAGGTTTTTGTCGATTATCAGAAACCTCAAGGGGGGATTTTATATTTTATCCTAAATATAATATAAATATATATTTATATATAATATAGAAAATATGTGACATATATTCGATTAACCACTGGTTTTTTTGTAGGTTAATCGAAAACTCAACCGATTTTTCAAAAATTTTAAATCAAAACTGGACTGATCGTTTGGTTAACCGCATTTTACGATTTAGTTTTCTCGATTTTTCAATTTTCATGAACACCCCTAGGTCCCTGTAAAAATCTGTTCGGAAGAATTCTTTATTGACGAGCTGCTGCCACACCTTTGTTTTCTGCAATTTGAATCAGTTTCAATTTTCCCTAATTTTATTGTTTAGTAGTTTTCTCCGTTTGCAATCTGCAAAAGTTTTCTTGTATCCGGCAATCTATTTTCTTAATTTGGATAATGCAAACGGGGTTTGAATGAAAATGGAATCCAATCAGGCAAAACGTTACTATTAGCAGAGTCTATCAACTTCATCATCGGATGGCCATCAGCTTCAGCAGCTACCGATCTTGCGGTCTGTGATAAAGAGTCCCTTGTACTTTATTTTGCGATAAAAACCCCTTTGTTAAAAAGACAATTATAATATTTTTTAATTCCCATATCTGGATGAAAAAATCACTGTTCATCTACCCCGACCTTCTGATGCTATCCTTCCGTTCCTTCATATAATGACGACGAAGCTTTTTAGCCTTATGTCTCTTTCTATTCCTCCTCATTTGGACCTAAACAATTGATATATGAGAGATATGTCGAAAGCGAGGATGGACATCAAATAACAGATAACCCATATCAGAATTAAAACCCAATTCATACTCAGAAGCCAAATATGGGCAAATGAAAAAATATTTTAACAAGTAGACAACGCACATAACGAAAGAAAAAACCAATCCCGAATCTAGAATCGTAAAATTAAATCAGAAAAAACCCTAAAAGAAGGCAAAATAATGGAAGACAGAGAGAAAGAGAGCAATAGAAGACCTCGGAGGAAGGCTTAACGTGCTTCTTCTTGTGAGATGACGAAGATTTTCTTTTGGAGGAGGAATTACCAGCAGCCATTGGCTTTAGTTCAACCTGCAACAAACAAAATAAAGAGAAGCAAAAAAGGAAAAAAATAATTAAAAGACAAACAGAAAGCGTTAAAGGGAACAGATAGATTGAAAGAATCGAACGTAAAATTGAAGAATTATCCAATCCCTGTTTCGGTGGTACAGGCTATAGCAAGCCTTAGGTCTTCAGAGGAGCGCTCGATCTCTCGCTGCCGGCCCACAGCGGGTTCTGTGAACGCATTGTACAGGGAGTTTTTGACAGTGCGATGACTTGTTGTCAAACGAGGACTTGCAGATTCGTTCTATGGAGGAATCGTTCTCAAGCGAGGACTTGCAGAAGCTGCAACTGATTTCTGGGATGAAAGCGCGCTCGGATGGGAATTAAAACTCGGCTTAGGGATAATATCCGTAGGCTAAGCTTTGTAAGAGCTTGAAGTTGGGCGATCTTCTCGGTAATACGGGCAGTTGTTGGGCTATCAAGCATTGCAATTTCTCGTGATCGTGGCGTCGGCGACGGCTATAGAGATGAGATTGAAGACGGAAAACAAAATAAAGGGAAGAAAAAGAAAACAGATACAGAGACAATGTTTCTTCAAACAAAATAGCCATGACCAAAAAGTAAACCTATTTGGTTTCCAATACAGCAGAACCATAAATTACAAAATCAGAGATAGTATGAAAGGGTACAAAGTACAAACCATGCTGTCTTCCATCTCTTTCGGCCCGGCCGAGCTTGAATCCAGTCTCGCCCTTTGCATAGCTTTGTAGGCTTGATTTTTTTCCCATTTTGGAAGAAACCTAGATAAGATGAAGCGTAGAAAAGCAAAGAAGGTTCACCGTCAGTTAGCCATGTCCATGGTTGCTTTAGTTTAGTTTCAGTTTCATGGAAGAAGATAATGAATAATGTAAGTATGAGTACTGCAGTGATACATTTTGAAATTTGGGTACTAACTTGACACTACCCCCAAAGTTTAAGGTACTAAACTGAAAATTTTCCTATAAAATGATCTGTTATCATCAATTTAAGCTCAATATGCAAATTTTGCATATTTGGTTGTTTGGAAACCATGCAAATAGATTGTAAATGCAAATGTAGTGAATTCTGGTCCATACAAATGCAAAGTTGAGTTAATTTTACATTGACAAATTTTCATTTTTACCAATTGACTTACTTTTTGTTGTAATGGATGCAAACACAAATCCCGATATAAAAATACATATTTTTTGACATTAATTACTTTGAATGCAAATTTACTTTTTTTTTCGACCTAAAATTATCTCTCATTTTAGGTGTAAACATGCCTTATAAATTGTGTTTTTTGTCGTTGTCAATACACAAATTTTTTCTTGCCAAATGCTAGCAAAATTGAACCAGAGTACATATTTGCACTGAACCAGCGCTTACACCCTATTTGCACCATTTCTAAAGGCAGCCTTAAGATTTAAGAGTGCACCGTTTCCAAAGGCAGCCTTAAGATTTAAAAGTATCCATACTTTGAGCCTTATTTGACTGTAACTCACTTTGCCATCTAGTGGAATTGGTATGTGCAAGTGCAAAAGCAGAAAAGCTTTTGAGAGCTATCATCCCCTACCTATCCTCAAACATATGGAAATAAGGTTCAAAATATCGATATGGCTCGATACACTGGTAGGGACATATTGGACTGCACCGGGGCTCGCTCCCCTATTTTATTTATTCATCTTTTTGAACCTGATCCAGAGGGGTGGGTTTAAGGCTTGTCTACCCCCTGAACCAGGTTAAGCCCCAATGCGATACATATCTTCCGATACGGCCCAATATGCATCAAAGTTTTGAACCTTGCATGAAAACACGAATGACTGAAACCACCATCAATTATAATGGACGTATCCCAGTTACAACCTACAAAACATGTCTTCCATATGCTCTAATCGTCCAAGCACACCAAGGTTTTTAAAACTGAACCGGACAATGAACCATTTAGGGGTCTGATTCTTGGGTCGAATGGTCTGACCGTTCAAACTGAACGGACAGCCTGTTCTGACAAAAAAATAAAAAATTAAAAATGACTAAAAACCATTCCACGGTTTGAACGATTTGCTGACCAAATCAACAATTTTTGGCCAAAATGATGGTTCTGGATAAAACAGAACTGGTCAACTTTCCAGTTTTTCTGATCCGACCGTCCGGCCGGTTCCGGTTTTGAAAATCATGCACACTATGGGCCATAAAAATTCTCTTATTTGAGATCGAGACCGAGAGTTAACCATTTATCGAAGATCAATGTCGTTGGAGTTTTCCCACCCGCGCAGTCATATGCAAGGTTTAAAGTATTGATGGATATGGCATGGCGTCGTATATGGTATCGGTATCAAAAGTCACCAATATTCGAAATCCTGAGAGTTGGAGGGTTTTGAAATGTCTCAGATATTAGGAATCATCCCTACTAGCCTATCTGCCAATTATTGGGCTGAAAAGGTAAGAAGAAAAATCAAGTATTCATTGTTCCAAATACACAATATACATGATGTTTTTTATACCTTGGTCATATCTTGACTGGTTGGTGGAGGAAAGACTAATCAATTGGTGAAGGAGAGAAAGATCCAAGGTAGGCTGCCTGCCCAAGGCAACGTTTACTCTTATTTTTCTTTTTCTTTCTCAGTCAATGGCTGCAATTTGCACTCTCTTCTCTAATATCCTAAGGTTAGAATTAACTCAACCACTTGAACTGTAGGACCTGGACAGTCAAACCTCTGACCCAGAAACTGATTGCCAAATCAGTTCCATTTCCAGGTCAGTTTTTAAAACGTTGGTTAAAACCAATGTTTCTCAGCATGATTCATCATACTCGGACCGAACTAACAACTAGAATGCTCCATGGGGTGCTGTTTTTTTGCGATTTAACTGGGCGGTTGGCCTGTTAGTGTTCAATTCATTAAAAAATCATTTAACCAAGACCCAGAAAGGCCACTGGTTCCCGGTTTTCATAGTCCGATCATCCGGTCCATGGTCCATCCGAGTCTTACAACGCTGCTTACAAGTCTAAGATGAACCGGGGAAAAGCCAAATATGGATTGCGGTAGTGAGATGTATGAATAACATATTGAAAGAGTAAACAGAGTGGTATACGGTATAATATACCCAACCCCATGGCAACAAACACATGCAAACAGACGCTAAAAGCTACGATATTATTGGAAGATCTTAATCTGTTTAATGCTCAACAGAAAAAACTCGCGTACATGGACAAATACCACAAATGATATCCTCCAAATGCTCAGAACCTAGAGAAAACAAAGTACAAGTGCATAATAACTCCTTTTTTATCTGCCTTAACTTGCTTGGCTGCCACAGAAGCTTATTAACTTGAGGAATCATTCTTGTTACCTGGCGTCTCCCTAATTCCACTGCAACAAAAGAAGTGTGGCAACTTAACTCGACCACAGCTCCTGTAAGACAAAATGCAGAGTAAGAAAACCTAGTTCCAGTTGAAATATTTCAGAGCTAAAGCATATCCGGATGGTCAGGTTGAAGTACATGCTCCGCAAGACAAAATAAGCATGTATTATGTGTAAGCTGCCAAACAGAGCTCTAAAGAGACGGTGAATGTCTCGAAACCTAAGGAACCAGACTTATCTGTGTAACATGTAGGCTTAATAGAGCTCCAAAAGCCTAACCTTTCTTCCATTTTTCAAATAAATAAATTGAAGTTTCTAAAGCATTATGCTACAACATATAATATATTGTTTGGTCATGCCTTTTGGAGGTACTATTTTTGTGGCGTACAATGTTTTAAAAATGAACCCAAACATCTATATGGAAAGCTTGTCAGGTGGCAGGTTTACAGTTCAATTGGCCAGTTTTCCCAGCAAAAGAATCAAAATCAGGGACCCTTAGCTGTTGGTTCACCATTTTGACTGCCCTGATCAACAGGTTGACAACACTGTTAACATACAGAGATGCTTGCATATGCAGGTCCTAGGTACAATATTATGGGTTGAATACTAGGCAGGTCCTCAAAAAGCAGCAAAAGCAATAGTGAGTTCTCTAGGGTTGACACCCAATCAGCGGCAGCAGCCTGAGTTGAGGAGAGTAGTTTTTTATTATTTTCCAGGTACACTTAGGATTGACAATAAAGAGATAACTCAATGTGACCTTTTTTGGTGCCTTGGTTCAAAGTTCAATAACTCATAACAGGAGATGGATTGAAGAGGATGCTGCCCATAGAATTAAAGCAGGATGGGGAAAATGGAAGGGTGTGTTTGGAGTTTTATGTTGATAGGTGAATACTACTTAGATAAGAGGAAAATTCCATAAAACAGTTGTAAGGCCAACTATGTCGTATGAAGTACAGTGTTGGGAAGTCAAGAAGATGTCTAGAAAATGAGTGGCAGGAGATGGATGAATGAGTGGAAAAACTAGAAAGGATAGGATCAGATGAAACCATTTTTAGGAACTTAGGAGTAGCTTGAATAGGTGATAAAATGAGAGAAAATAGACTACGGTGATTTGGTCATGTGCATAGAAAACCATCAACAGCACTTATAAGAAGAAGTGATTTGTTACAAGTTGAAGGGGCTAAAAGGGCAAGGGGTAAACCAAAGAGGACCTGGGTAGAAGTACTAAGAAATGATTTGAGCACCAATAATTTAAAAATAGTATGGCATTAAATAGAATGGACTAGCAAAATAGGATTCATGTACCCGACCCCATATAGTTGGGATTAAGCTTGGATGATAATGATGGTGATGGTTATGACTTGATTATTTTTCCAGGAAGGGGTTAGTGCAGGGGGATTTGATTAGATTGAGGTTACCACATTACATTTTTTCACATTCATGGCAGTATCCATCAAGAAGTCACAGAAATTGGTCTATTAAACATTGAAGAGACATCACATATACATAATGCATAGTCCTGTATCCACAATTTGCAAAGTCAATCATATGTCACATAAAGTTTACTCTGTCATACTTACAAACCAATCAAAATTCAAACTGATTTACTGAGAAAAACATAATGCTATGTAAAGGAACTTGCAGATAAACATAAGTATGTCATATTTCATCATAACATTTTAAGTTATAATAATTTTACTTCATTCTATAGGCTTTACAACAAAATACTGTGATAGTCAAAAAAGTAAATTGCCCTTACTTGCAGCGAATTATTACTGGAACAGGTTTCAAAGCCTTTGGTCCATTTCTTATGCCTTTCTTATGAGGAGACACCTGCATGTTTGACAAATCCCTGGCTGTCACCTTCAGGCTTCAAAATTTTTTATTGTAAATCCAAAATTTTTAGATCCCAACAACAAACACCATATAAGAAAAAGAAATGTTCAGGCTTGTACATAAAAGTAATGGGAACAAAATTTACTAATCCTTGCCTAGTAAATTGTAGGTTAATGAATTTCCACCACAGGTATCTATTCTACTAATAATAACTAAATCCAATTTCCTGCTCGCCAGCTGAAGATACAAACTTTTGCAACTTTTTTTTTTTTTCTTTTGTACAGAAATTGGTCAACTAAAGCCTTTTTTATCAATCCTTAGGCAAGAAAATTATATAGGGTAGCTTGTATAACAGTGTAAATTACTTGAATAAATATAAAAATCATGACAAACAACAGCATTCATACTGTTCATTTAGAACAAAGAAACACCAAGCCTAGATCTCCCTCAAAGTCTTAGTCATTTCTCTCTCTAGTATTTCACCTATTTAGGCATTTTTTTATCAATAACAGAGATTTCATTAATTGATTAAGAGTTTAAAAAAACCAACTGGAGCTAAAGTAACTTAACTCCCTACAAATGCCACTAAAGCCAAAATACAGAAAAAATTACAGTCGAGCCCAAAAAACAGAGCTCCTATTCACCCCTTGTCTAGCTAATCCATCTGCAAAGGAGTTTGCACTTCTTTTTATCCAAGTGCATCGAACTTCCATATCTTTTGTCAGCCGGTTGTATTTCCTCTTTGCATTGCTGTAGCTCCATAGTCTTGAATTTTCTTTTTTTAACCAATTCACTACAGTTTTTTTTATCAGCAACAATGAAATTTTATTAATGATAAAAACAAGATTTTTTTTTTGATCAATAACATCAATTTCATTAAATTAAGAGAATAGAGGGAAAGGAATACAAAGGGAGATAAAATAACTTAGCTCCCCAAAAACAGAAAACTCAGGGAAAGCAAAGAAAATTAAAAACTAGCCCAGAAAACAGCCTCCCTATTCACTCCTTGCTTGGCCAACCCATCCGCAAATGAGTTGGCACTCCTCTTCACCCAGCTGTACTGAATCTCTATGTCCCTACCCAGCCATAAGAACTGTTTTTTCTCATTGTTAAAGTTCCACAAACCACTGTCCTCTGTCTTCAACCAATTAATCATCACCTTCGAGTCACCTTCCAGAATCAAACGACTGATATTTAGATCTTTTGCTCTTCGAATTCCTTCAAGCGCTGCAAGGATCTCAGCCCTAAGAGAGTCACCTTCTCCAATAGGGCCAGAGAATAAAGCAGTAACAATCCCTTCCTCATTCCTGAAGACTCCTCCAATCCCAGAGGGCCTTGGATTCCTTACACTGCTACCATCAAAATTCAGCTTTAAAAAGCCCGAGGGGGGAGGGGACCAGAACGGACAAAGAGTCCTCTTGCATCTTGCAGTGAGAGCAATCTCTTTCCAGTTTCTTAGCAAGTCATCCATAGGACAATCTGAAAACAATTCCAAAGATTTTAGCCAGTGGACCGCTCTTATAAGGATTCGATCTAACAAATCTTCTAAAGTTTTTTCCTTGTCAGAAAATATGCGTGAGTTTCTTTCTTCCCACAAAGACCAGCAAACCGCTGCCCTAATACACCTCCACATTGTCTTCCCTCGCTTCTTAGGACAACTGAAAAAAGATGGGGAAAACAAACCTTGGACAGTCTCCGGAGGATACCAAGAACACCCAAAACGGGAGAAAACCCACTCCCAAACAGATTTAGCAACCTTACAAGAGACCATGAGGTGGTAGCCAGATTCCCCATCAGCTTTACAAAGAGCACATCTATTAGGGAGTAGACAATAGTTGGGTCTCTTTCTTTGGAGTAAGTCTAAAGTGTTGATTCTTTCCAGGAAAATTTCCCAACAAAAAAACCCCACCTGAGGAGGAATAGGTCTGCTCCAAATTTCCTTAATTGGAAAGGACAACCCCAGGGGGGTAGGAGGCTGAGTTAAAGTTTCCAAGAAAGAAGCACAAGAAAAAGTACCAGAGCTAGAAAGGGTCCAAAATCTGGTGTCTTCCTTAGCAGGGTTTAGGAAGACACCCTTAAGGGAGGCTAGCAGAGCTACCAGGCTATCCAAGTCCGTATCCCTAATTGCCCTACGCAGGCCAAGGTTCCAACCAAAGCCCGAAGTGGAAGCTGAAGGGACTAAGAAAGAAGAAATGGGTTTTTTTCAAGTCTAAAAGAGCATACAAGGAAGGAAACTTGTCTTTCAGAGGAGAATCCCCGACCCAAAGATGTTCCCAGAAAATTATTCGGTTACCAGAGTTTAGACCATACCTGATCCAAGGGGAGAAAACTGGAAGCAGATCGTGGATGGATTTCCAAGGAGAAGCAGCTGAAGCCCTTGCCAAGATTCCAGGATCCCAGCCATTGTCTTCCAGCCCATGAATGCTAGCCACAATCTTAGTCCACAATTTATCCCTTTCCAAAGAGAACCTCCACAACCACTTCCCCAAAAGAGCCATGTTCCTTTTCTTGAAATTACCAATCCCTAGACCTCCTATTGTTTTACACCTAGAGACCACCTCCCAACTCACCCTATGATCTCTCTTCTCCTCTCCAGGCTCCCAGAGAAAATGATAAAAACAAGATTGCAACGAAATGGAGCAAAAAAGTCTTAACTCCAATTACCCAAGAACTTTCTAATCTTGTAGTGATTACAAAACAGCCCAGAATAATGTGTCTCTATTTACCCCTTGCCTAGCTAGACCGTCAGCCAATGTATTTGCACTTCTCTTAATCCAATTACATTGAATTTCCATATCCCTGGTTAACCATTTATATTTCCTCTTTTCATTGCTGTATTTCCACATCATAGCACTGTCCTCTGTTAGCCATTTCACCACCATTGCAGAATCACCTTCTATAACCACCTTTTTGAACTTCATTTCCTTGACCCTTTGAATCCCTTCAATAGCTCCAAGAATCTCAGCCCCCAATGAATCTCCCACCCCAATCGGCCCAAAGTACATGGCTAACAAGTTTCCTGTTCCATCCCTTATCACACCTCCAATTCCAAAAGGCCTTGGATTGCCTATGCTGCTACCATCAAAATTCAGTTTGGTGAATCCAATAGGTGGAGGACTCCAGCAAGCTTTTGATAACTTTCTACATAAGCCTGAATCTGCAATCTCCTTCCAATTCCTTAACAGCTCATCAACTGAGAACACTTTGAACTGCTCCAGTGTTCTCAACCATTGTGTCATTCTAATGTGAATGCTGACTATAATTTCTTCCACGCCTCTCTTTTTACTTGACAAGATCCTTGAGTTCCTCTCCTCCCACACTGTCCAACAGACTGCAGATCTACCACACCTCCATATGATTTTAGCCCTTTTACTTGGCCAATTAGGCATGGAAGAAAACAAGCTTAGAACATTCAAGGGGGGGGGGTCCACCTACATCCAAACAAAAAAGTAAACCATACCCAAATAGCTTTAACAAACCAACAAGAAATTAGCAAGTGATATCCGGATTCACCGTCAGACTTACAGAGAACACACCAATGAGGAGACAAGCAGTTGTTGGGTCTTTTACTTTGGAGTAGATCCCCATGTATTAACTCTTCCCAGGAAGGTTTCCCAACAAAAACTCCCAACCTTAGGAGGTATAGGTCGACACCACACTTCTTTAACAGGGAAAGAAAAGCCAGCGGGATGAGGGGGTAACAGTGCTTTGAAAAAGGAGGCACAAGTATAGGAGCCTGAGGAAGTGAGTGTCCAGATTCTGCTATTTGCTTTAGAAGGCTCAATAAAGACCCCTTCAAGGATAGAAAGTAAGGCTATGGTACAGGCAAACTCTATGTCCCTAACACCCCTTCTTAAGCTTAGATTCCAATCAAACCCAGAGGGTGAATTAGAAGGAACAATAAAGGAAGAAATTGGTTCATTCTTGAAGGAGGACAAAGCAAAAAGGCATGGAAATTGATCTTTCAGAGGGGAGTCCCCAACCCAAACTTGTTCCTAGAATTTGATAAGTTTACCAAAATGCAAGTCATACCTGATCCATGGAAAGATTAAAGGCAAGATGGCTTGAATGGCTCTCCAAGGGGAAGCTCTTGTAGACCTTGCTAGAATTCTTGAATCCCAACCATTATCTGCCAGTCCATGTATACTTCCCACAACCTATCTTTCTCCAGTGAGAATCTCCATAACCATTTTCCTAGTAGTGCTAGGTTCCTAGTCCTAATATTACCAATACCCAACCCTCCCTCCTCTTTAGCTCTACAAACCACCTCCCATTTGACCCTATGGTCCCTCTTCTCCTCCCCCGGCTCCCACAGAAAATCCCTCATTAGCTTTTCCAACCAATTGGCCACCTTCACCGGTATCCTAAAAACTGATAGAAAATATACAAGAAGGTTAGCCAACGTAGACCTAATTAGGGTGATTCTCCCTCCAAGGGACAAATAATTTCTTTTCCAGTTGGCCAGCCTCTTTTCAAATCTCTCCACAACAGGGGCCCAGAAATCATCTCTCTGAGGATTATCTCCCAAAGGTAAGCTCAGGTAGTTTAACTGCCAAATAGACACTACACATCCCAAAATATCTGCAAACTCCCCCATATTGACTCCAACCATACAACTTTTTTCAAAATTCACCCTAAGATTTGACATCTGTTCAAACAACTGTATAGAGAGTTTCAAATTTTTAATCCAATTGACATCCCCACCTTCGCAAAACAGAATCGTATCATCTGCAAATTGTAGATGTGTAAGTGGTACATTATCCCTTCCAACTCCCCACCCTCTTATAAGCTCCCTGAAGTCTGCTTTAGATATCAAACCCCCCAGCACTTCAGCTACCAATGTGAACAAAAAGGGGGATAGAGGGTCACCTTGTCTGATCCCCCTCAAAGCTGGGAAATAGTCCACCATTGTCCCGTCCACCAAGATAGAATAATGACTATCCTTAATGCATCCCATCATCCAATTGCACTAGATATCTCCAAACCCAAAATTCATCATCACCTCCAATAGAAAGGACCAATCAACCATATCATAAGCCTTTTCCAGATCTAGTTTGCAGACCACTCCTCTTCTCCTGGATCTCTTGTAATCCTCTAAACTCTCATTTGCTACCAGTATCTGATTTGTTACTTGTCTCCCCCTCACAAAAGCTCCTTGATTGTTCGAGATGATAGATGGTAGCACCTTTTTTATTCTAATTGACAACACCTTCATGATGATCTTATAAAGGCTGTTAACTAGATTGATTAGCCTGTAGTCCTTTGGGTGGCTTGCCTCACTTTTCTTGGGAACTAAAGCAATGAATGTGGAGTTTAGCTCTGGGTTAGTCACTCCTCTAGTATGGAATTCACAAATACCAACAGTATATCCTCCTTTAAAATCTCCCAACAATCTTGATAGAAAGCCATCGTAAAACCATCTGGGCCCGGTGCCTTTGATCTATCCATCGAAAATACCGCCTCTTTTATTTCTTCCAACTCAAATTTCTTCTTCAACCAATCCCTCTCTTCTCTCTTCAGTGTTAGCCAATCCAAGCCCTCCAACCATACCCTATTATTCAGTGACCTTCTATATATGCTCCTAAAATGATCTACAAATGCTCCTGTTATTTCTCTCTGGCTTGTGATGTTGTTCCCTTCAATTTCCAATCTAGTAATAGAATTCTTCCTCCTTCTGCCACAAGCCAAGGCATGAAAGAATTTAGTGTTCCTGTCCCCCTCTGTTAACCACTTGCATCTTGACTTCTACCTCCAGCTTATTTCCTCCTGAAACATGTAATCCTCTAACAGTTTCCTCAAACTCCACTTGTGTTCCTTGTCCTCTTTAGTTAGGTCTTCCCTCCCTTCTTTATTGTCCAGGTCCTCAATCTGTGTGATCGCATTTTGTTTCCTTTCCTCCAATCTCCCAAATTCCAGTAGATTCCATTCCTTGATTCTCCCTTTCAGATACGGGAGCTTCTTATGAAACCTCATTCCATACCACACCCCTACTGGATTGCTCTCTACCCACCACTCTTTAACCTTCCTAATGAACCCTAAGTGCTCTAACCACATGTTCTCAAATCTAAATGGAGCTGGGCCCGCACTACGCACCTCCTCCTTACAAAGTACAATAGGCCAATAGTCAGAAGTCACCCTCGGGAGTGCTCTAGAGTTCAGATTCCCCCAATGTTCTTCCAGGTAATTTGTAAATAGGAACTAGTCCAACTTAGAGCAAATTGGATTGGTTTGGAGATTGGACCAAGTATAGCACCTCTGTGACAGTGGAATTTATTTTAATTCATAGGCCTCAATGAATTGGTTAAACCTCCTCATACTTGTGGTGCTCCTCTACCTAGAACTATTTGTTTCTGCCAGGAATCTTATTACATTAAAGTTACCTCCTAGGCACCATGGACCTTCCCACAAACCCCTTATGTCAGCCAGCTCCTCCCATAATAATCTTCTTTCTCTGTAGTCATTTGGCCCATACACATTGGTTAATACCCATTCGAAACCATCTTCCACTTGCCTAAATTTCAATGAGACTTTGAATTGTCCTACCAATTCCTCTAAGCCTTCCACTACCTCATTTTTCCACAATGTCACCACCCCCTATTGATCCCCAGGACGGTAGAACGGCCCAACTAATCACCCTGCTCCTCCACACACTCCTTGCCCATTTGGTATCAAATTCTGCTCTTTTCATTTCCTGTAATAGTACCACATTGGGGTCCATTTTCCTGATGACTCCTTTTATTACTGCTCTCTTCCTTGCACTACCCAGTCCTCTCACATTCCGACTTAAATTTTCATTATTCTTTTTATGTCCACCCCTCACTCCTTTTTCCTCACCTACTTCCTCCCCTCCTAGCCCCTCTAGTTCTAATGCCTTTGTCACTTGCCCCTTCCTTCACCTTGCTTCCAGCCTCACTCATTCTCCTCCTCTTGACCTTGACTTCTCTCTTTTTCTCCAGGAATGCTTTCAGCTTATTTGGATCCTTTAGTTTACACCCCAGTTTTTGTACAAATAATGCCACAGAATCCTCACTTGCCAACTCTTTTTTCTCTGATTCTTTCATTTTATCTTCCTGGTCCGTGTCCCACCTGTGCCTTCTTCCTCCTTGTTGTACCCTAACCTAGCCTCAGTAGCCCCTTCTTTCAACCATTCATTCTCCTCCACCTCAGGTAATATATTCTCACTGTCTCCTAAGGACCTAAGGCTATTGTTTACTTCCTTCTCTCTTTCGACCTCCCTCTCTAACTCCTCTCTACCTCTACAACTAATAACCGGCCCTCCTACACAGACTGCAGCCTCTGAAATGGGAACGGAATCTGGCACACAAGACACACAGCAACCATTAGTACCAATAACTGAAAGGACACTGTTACCTTGGTTTATCTGGAGCGGACTAGAGGCACTAGAGTTAGAAGCTATCGGATCCTGGAAGGTGTGGTTGTCGGCTAGCTCCTTGGCTCGGATTTGTGGAGTTGAACTTCCTGTCTCTTTTGTTATACAGTAGTCCCTCTCTGCACCCAACTGTTCGTCCCTCCTTGCTATGTTCCTTCTTTGCTTCAGAGAAGTCATGGATAGTTCCTTACTAAACTCTCGCCCATTGTCAAGCTTTGGTACAGGAACTTCTAAAGCCAGATTGTCATTGCCTTCCCCACCCTTGTTCTCTTGGTGTATAAGCCGATCCAGCCTATATCCTTCCCCTGTATCTTCTGAAAACAACGTACCAAGGTGCAGGGTTGCAGCCAAATCCGCCTTTGAAAGTTGGTCTACCTCCATACTGCCTATACTGGACTGGTCGTTCGAGTCCTCTTCCAGATCTGGATCTTCCAGTTGGTAGTTTACCCATCCCTCGTCAACTCCTTCCTTTTCCGCACCACCCTCTCTTACATATCTGGGATTCTGTCTGTCTTTCACCGAGCTGCTTCCTTTTGAATGCTCAGACACTGATCTAGGGATCCATTGTAGAGGTTTCATTTTCCGCCAAGCCAGAATAGGGTCTCCTGCGTAGGTCTTCTTCAAGAAGGAAGAAAATAAACGCTTTTTTCATCTATAATCCCCTTCAGTTTGTCCTGGGCCACGTGCTCACTTAAACAGTCACGTGGCCCCAGGACCGAACCTAAAGCCAGCCTGGCCCCACCTCCAACCGTTTCAGACCCTCCAGCCTGCGACAAGCCATTACGTGGTCCAACCCTCTTCTTGACCACGTCAGCAAAGGATGCTCGAGCCCCCCCCCCCCACTTCAAGACACTTCAAAAAATTTTAATTTTTTTTCCTTAAATGGCTTTCTTGTCTCTTGGTTTTCCAGTTGCCGCTTTTCAGTTACCTCCTTAGGCCTTTGTCGTTCCACCTTCAGGTCCGCCAACACCTGTCTGCCACGTGGGATCGACCCCGCCACATCCCCTTCATCTTCTACCTTGGTTCTTCTTCCCCAAAGCTCCACCTCCAGCTCCGAGACCATCCATACTCTGTACCAGACATTGTCAACAAGGATTTCAAACGTCTTTGGAATTGATTCTGGTGCCACCCCTTTAACTTTCACCTCCACTGCTCGAAGATCCTGTAGATTGCATTCTTCCAATAGTCACGTGGGATTGACCCTCTAACTTTCACCAATTCACTACAGTTTCAGAGTCTCCTTCTAAGATCAGCTTGTTTATGTTCAAGTCCTTAGCCCTTTGAATCCCTTCCAGAGCTGATAAAATCTCAGCCAATGAGTCCCCTATTTTCCAATTGGGCCAGGAAACATAGCCATCACAGTCCCTCTTTCGTCCCTCAAGACTCCCCCTATTCCGGAGGGCCCAGGATTGCCCATGCTTCTGCCATCAAAGTTCAGCTTGGTAAGGCCAATAGGTGGAGGGGTCCAAACAGAATTTGAGACCCTCTTGGCTGGGGCTGAATCTGCAATTTCCTTCCAATTCCTAGACAAATTGTCAACTGAGAAGTCCATAAATAAGTCCAATGTTTTCATCCAATGAACTACCCTTGCATGAATCACTTCTATCATTGCTTCCATACTTCTTTCATTTTTTGAGAAGATTCTCAAGTTTCTTTGTTCCCAAATAGACCAACACGTTGTGGCCCTAACACATCTCCACCATCTTTGCTCTTTTAGTTGGCCAGCTAGAAGGAGAGGAAATAAACAAGCTTTGCACATCCGTTGGAGAGTTCCACCTACACCCAAATAAAGAAGTAAACCATTCCCAAATAGAGCTTGCAAATTGACAAGATATTAGTAAGTGAAACCCAGACTCACTAGCAGCTTTACAAAGGACACACCAATGAGGAGACAGACATCTATTGAGCCTTTTTCTTTGAAGAAGATCTCCTGTGTGAACTCTTTCCAGGAAGGCTTCCCAATAGAAACTTCCCACCTTCGGAGGAATAGGTTGAGACCACACCTCCTTAACAGGAAAGGACAGACCAAAGGGAACAATTGGTTGTGTTAAGGCTTAAAAAGGAAGCACAAGAGAAGGTACCAGAAGGAGAGAGGGTCCAAATTCTGCTGCCTACCTTTGTTGGTTCCAGGAACACTCCTATTTAGGCATTTTTTGTATTTGGTAGAAAAAAGTCTACAAGTATTTTTCTCCCTTTCAAAGTGCTTTTAGATATGTGCTATAAACATGTGGATCTTAATCTGTATAATCCCAAAGGTGTATACAACATCAGCACCAACATTACAGAAAAGGAGTCTATCGTGTAAAGCTATACAAGCACATAGCTAAACAAGTTCCCTATGGCAATCAAGATGCTTGTATGTTGTTATTTTATTATCTCTATCTACTTGTTCATACATCTTTTGAAGTTTGGTGATACCAAGAACTTATAAGTTCTAGAAGTGATGTGCTACATCTTAACCCAAGTTTGGTGCCAAATGGGCAAGGGTATCCTAGGGTGTTTCCCAGAAGTGATGTGTCACAGCAATAACTGGTTTTGATGAGAAATAGGCAAGGGTTCCCACGTCCTTTTAGATGAGGATGGGTAAAGAAACATGAGTTCAATTTAACAATGGATATATCATTAAACAAAACAGAATAGTGAAACAGCATTCACATGGCAAAGCTCATATAGTTAGGGTAAGGCTTAGATGGAGTAAGACTGTAAGAGTAAATAGAGACATGAAGAGGATGCATTGATGAAGATAATTAGAGTTATGGCATCTGCCTTCCTGAATCAAGTATGCAGTCACATGAAACTCCATATGAGACCTTCAGTAGAATTATATCGAAGAAGGAAAACAGAATACTTGATCATCAAAACAAAAAAGAAAAAAAAAAAAAACAGGGCCAAAATTCTATTGTCAAACTCATCTTTCTCTTTTACTGCAAAGTTATGGGCATTATATAGACTCATTTCCCTAATCTAAAGATTTTAATCACTCTCTAACTCATACTTATGGATGGAATAACTTTTTACTAAGTAAAACTCATTAAAATAAACTTATAACAATAATTTACTTTTACCCATTACAGGTTTGACAAGAATCCCGGAAGAAGAGATAACAACTTCTGAACCCAATATGTCCCAAAATAAGTTCTAAAAAAATAAAATTCTAATTTAAAATTTTAAATAACCTAAAGATGGAATCCTGTCAGACTGGTTAATGGCCTAAATATCAACCATAACTTGCCTAGTTGATGCTCAAATAGCGCAACCTTGATCTTGTTGGACGCAAATTAAACAACCTATCTAATGACACCAAATTAATAATGCTATATCATAGTTGTTCAAGAATGGCTACCATGTAATCTCAAAAGCAGGGAGTTTCTCTTTGGGTTTTAAGAGGAAATACAATGTAATTTGAGGGAGGAATAACTAAAAATTATTAAAAGGAAATGAGAAAGTGCAGTCTGCAATGATGCTAAACTAAAAAATAAGCACCAATTGTCTTATATAGAGGGAATCCATATGAATAAAACACTAATAATTGGCAAACACTACAAGTTTCAAACTGAAAATATAAACATCCAACTTCCAAATGAAAATTAAAAAACAAAAAAAAAAAGAAAACCAACATGAACAAAGAAGAATAAGGACAAGGGAAAGGGAAGGGGGATTAAAGAGAGAAAAGTGCAAAAAGTGATGACCTTTTTCTTTGGGACAGCCATGAGATCCATGGAGGCACCAAAAGAGAATTTGGGAAGTATTATAACAAGCTTGCTTTCCAAATCTTTGTTGAATTCAGGTAAAACACAGTGTGCTCCAGTTGAACTGCCAATGAGCCTCTCCAAAGGAGCAGATCGAACAGAATGAATCCACCTTTTATAGCCTAGCCTAAGCCCCAAACTTCCCGTCGTGTTTCTGAACATATTGGTCATAAATGCCATTGTTGCGGCTCAGTCAAAGCTCAAGATTCTATCTCCTTGAGCACTCACTGTTAAAAATATTAAACGTATAGGATGAGAATGAGTGAGTTTAGAGGAGCACAAGACATATTCCATACCTACAATTAAACACCAGCAGGAAATGATGCAATACACAAGGTATAGTAAAATAAAGGAAAGGTAGCAGTGCCACAAAAAACCGGCAGAACTATTATTTCAGAGGAAATTTTCAAATAGAGATGGAAAGGCTAGAGGTATCAATGAGGATAGTGAGTACCAGCATTAAAGCCAACAAAAATCCAGAAATATGACAATAGAAAGTATGATAGGAAAAAAAATTTAGAAAACAAGGTTTATAGTAGAATTCAATTTAAGCAATCTATCTCTAATTGTCCCTTACCAATAGAAGGCCAATCCAACCAAACTTGAAACTTATTAAGAGTTAGGAATATACCAAATGTTATAGAAATCCATAAAGAGATTTTTTTTCTTAAGATGTATAAAGAGAATATCAATCACAAAATTCAAAAACCATGGGGATGTTAGCTAATATGTATGAGATTGTTTTTCAAAACAAAAGAATCTGTCATATCATCAAAATCATAAATATTGGCAATCACCCTCTATATCTAATGGATAAAACTAATAAGAGCAAAAAAAGCCTTGTATTACTAGATATACTCTATTATATTCTCACATTCTCCTGGTTTTAGGACATAATAAATTAAAAAATAAAATATAAGAAAGATAATCAAGGTGTAATGGTCTTAATGTTATTTGTATCTAAAAAATCCAAAATTCATGAAATAGATGAACAAGTCCAAAGAGGGGGAAAAAAAAGACTGTTGTGGGTTGAATAAGTCTAAAGTTCATTTTATGATTAAAAAAATGAAACGTTTTTTAATAGTTGATTCCAAATGATACATGAAGGGAAATAGGACTCCAACCCAATTAGACTTGAAATGGTTGTACCTAGAACCAAATTTGACATGCTAATATTTCAATTTTAATCATAACTTATCCATCAAATTCAGATCAGATTAGGGCATATCATTAATAAATTAAATAAAAAAGATTATTTTATAATGAATGAGCTGGAAATCATTTAAAATATTTTTTGAGATGAAAGATAACAGATTTCATTAAACAAGAAAAAATATGTACAACAAGGAGTTCACACACAGATTACAAAGGCATAATTCTCTCGCTATGTAAAAGTTCCCTGTGAGCTCCCAATTTAGCCAACCAATCTGCTACATAATTTAACTCTCTGGGAATCCAGAACAGATTAGCATTCAAAAAGTCCAGAAGATCAATTTAACTCTCTGGGAATCCAGAACAGATTAGCATTCAAAGAGTCCAGAAGATCCCAAGCCTCGTTCAGATAATGAACTAGCCTCCATGGCCCTCCATTCTTCTCCCCAAGCCATCCAATGGTATTGCTCGAATCTCCTTTGATGACAAGGGAAGACAAGCCAAGGTCTCTTGCAATCCAGAGTCCAGTTAGCACTGCTAAAACTTCAGCCTTTGTAGAGTCTGCCATCCCAATTGGACCACTGTAAGCCGACAATAAATTTCCATGCCCACCCTTAAACACACCCCCGATCCTTGCTAAACCAGGGCTCCCAAGGGCACTTCATCAAAGTTCAGGGTCACCTCCTCTTCTAATCTTGACTGAAGGATGCTTGTTGCTTTTAGAGAAGCTGGGGAAGAATACAAGATCTCCACCGTACTTCTCTGAAGATCATTCAAGGGAACACCTTTGAACTCCTCTGAGTTCAGCAACCAAATGCTGCACAAGTGGAATATGTAGGATAACAATTCGCCCATAGATCTAGCTTTATTACTGAAGATTCGGTTGCTTCTCTCCTCCCACACCCCCACATAACTGCTTGAACCATGGTGCACCAATACATTTTTCCCCTTTTTTCAAGGCCTATTCCTTGCCATTGCCAAAGGAGGTCTTCAATGTGTTCAGGAAAGACCCAGTTGTACCCTACTAGATTTAGGAAGAAGCACGTGCTCAGCAGTCTCACCATTGTTTAGGCACAATATACAAGTACGGGGGGCAATACACAGTCTCCCTTTGTTTTTCCACTGTAACAAGTAACAAGTGTTTATTTTTTTAGAACAAGCCTCCCATACAAAGAAGGAAACTCTAGAAGGGATATGGGAGATCCAAATCCTTTTGGCAAGAAACTTAGAGTTACTAGCTTCCTAAGTTAGGGTTCTGAAAAAAAGATTTGGTTGAGAAATCACCATCTGGGCGAGTCGTCCAGATTCTTTGGTCTAAGTTTGAGGTGGACAGATAGACCTCCCCTAAGGAATACAGCAGATCTGCCAATTCAGCTATCGTTATATCCCTTAAAGGCCTTCTAAGACTTGGGTCCCAGTCAAGGGTAGTTGGGGATACTTGGATACAGGTTGCAATGGTGGCATTTTGGGCTTGGGAAAGGTTAAATAAGTGAGGATAAGAGTTGGCTAAAATGTTATCTCCCCACCACAGGTCAGTCCAGAATTTGATTTTTTCCCCATTACCTACTTTATATCTAACAGATGAAATAAAGACATCATAAACAGAGGAGATGCCTTTCAGGGGCTGCTAGCTCGCACTTGGTTCAAGTAAGTCTTGCTATCCCAACCGTTGGTGTCCTTTCCATATTTGCTGTTGATAACAGAAGTCCAGAGAGCACCAGGTTTCAAAGGGAACCGCCATTAAAATATTATTTTATGGGAAATATTCCCATTGCCACACAAACATAATCATATAGGTCAAGCTGCTTCCTAGTTCCCACTGTATCACTGATTGAACAAAGCATATGAGGTCTATAGAAAATAATCATTGGGTGGTTGCTGCTTCCTATTGTTTCACTTGTAAAACTCAAAGTAATCTCTTGGTACAAGGTAGGAAAGAAGATACATTAGCACATTAGCATCATGCTTCATCTTGATGTGCTATGGTCCTTCCCCAATGAATATGCATTTTTCTGATACATGGAAATCTAGAAGCAACATGCTCTGCCAAAATTATTTTCTAAAGCTTTGTGTAGACTATAGGTTCATTATTTTAAGACCTTGTTATGCTTTATTGACTTTCAGTCATTCCTTTGTGTTCCTCCTTTATTGGTCACTGAATAAGGCACATTAAGATAAAAGGTTTTGGCCTTTCCCTTAAAATAGATACAGACAAGTAAGAACTATGAGCATAATGTTTGTTCTCTTGTATATAGAGAGCTCACTGTGATCTGCTACTGTTCCAGCATATGTTATCTTATTAGGATGCCAACCACACTAGCAGTGCCAAAATGCACATTTTTGCATATCCACTATCTAGTTCGTAAGCTTGTGATCAAGCTTGTACAGATCCATTTTAAAGAAACACAACCTATTTGGTTATTTTCAATGAGTATTGATGTCTTAAGGACCAGGCCAGACAGGATTGTTAGACCATGTTGAACTAGGAAATGTCCCCTCTTTACATGATAGATTACCACTCTCAAAATGTAATGAATTGACAAACTGGATAGTCTAGCCAGGAACCATATAGATTGTCTGGGTTCAAAAGTTCAGTTCTAAATATATACATACTCGTTTCTATCTTCACCTACATTTTTGGCTACATTACCAGCTTGACCTTGGGTTGGACCAACATTTAAACTGCATCAGCTTCTATTGGGTTCGCTGTTCAGTTTGGTTTCTAAACTTTTGTTTGAACATTTTAATTTAAACTTGCAGTTTCATTTGAAATCACACTGAACACAATACTAAGTACTGAAACACCACCACATCTGTATAGACTAATATAATGGCAATGCTTTGGATTATTTCGGTAGGGAGACATGATGTGGTGATGGAAATGATAAGTAGGGGAGAAAAGTGAAAACATCTTTCGGTAGAGAGTGGAAGTAGGAATAGTAACACCAAAATTTCTACCATTTTGTTCAGAACAGAACTACCAGGTAAAAAATCACAAAAAAAAGGGCAATTCTAAGAATCATGCGCCATTACAGAGTTTGACAAAGGCATGACAAAGATCAGGGGGAGTTTTGTATTACGTACCTGGTAATTCCAGTGAGAAAAAGGTCCTCCTATACCTACTACCGGTTGTCAAATGATCAATTGATGGCTTGTTTCCCAACGGAAGGGATGAATTGCTTCTGAAAACAAGAAACAAGAAACATAAAAAAGATAGAAGGAGGAAGGGAATAGATCAGAAGCTTGAGTATGTGTTTTAGAAGCCAATGAAGAGGATGACGTCTGCCCCGGTTACCGCCGATGTGGGTGTGCTACCGCTGGAAGTGAAGAAGCTTGGTGTTGGGAGCGAAACACTGAAACAGTCTTTTAGTTTTAGGGCGTTCAAGGGACGAAAGGGCAGCTTTGTCATTTTATCTTTTTTGACATGGGTACTTTGGGGAGAAAAAAGTTTAGTTTCAGCTTCCCGAAAAAGCATAAGCTAATCTTGGTTTTTGAATTGCACCCAATTTTTTTTGGGAAAATTCCCAATAGGTACCCTGAGTGCCAATTTTAGTACCAGAACTTTTTGAGACGATTTAGTATCAGGTATTAACTCGTCGTCAGTGGGGTTATACATGTATGGGCCCGTAAGATTGACCGAAATGGAATCTTTTTAGATAGAAGGGTAAATGACATTATTTGTGGCTGAAATTTTTAAGGGTAGGTTTTTGGACATTTTGAGTTGATTGGTGGGGTCAGAATAGGCCAAATGGTCCCTGGAAGATCTAGAATAGGTTTGATTTGGTTAATTTATGGCTTGAAACGAAATCTGTGTGATCGAGGGGTAAAAAAGGTTTGTTTTGGATGAAATTTCATAAGGTAGGGTTTTTGGGTAGTATGAGATGATTGGTAAGGTTAGATTGAGTCAACCGGGCCCAGATCGGGCAGACTTGGAATCCGGTCAATCTAGAGCCTTGAAATGGAATCTAGATATGATCGAGGCTAAATGGAGGTATTTTGGGTTGAAATTTTACAGGTGGGTATTTTAGGGTATCTAGGATCTAGTGGTAATGTTTGATTAGTCTTAGAGGGTCAAGATAGTAGGAATTTAGGTTAATGGGATGTTTCAGAATGGAATCTTAGTTTGATGGATGGACAAATGAGGGAATCTAGGGTTGAAACTTTATGGGCAGGTGTTTATATGTATATGGAGTTCAATGGTGTGGTTTTATCAGTTTGGATATATCGAGATCAAGAGAATCTGGGTTCTGAGTGTTTAGGCTAATGAGAAGTATCAGAACGGAATCTTTTCTTGATGAAAGGGTAAATAAAGGAATTTTGAGCTGAAATTTTATAGGCAGGTATTTTGAGAAGTCTTGAGTTTTATGGTGGTGTCTGATCTAGTGATTGAGGTGTAAGTGGGGGTTGATCGGGGCCATCAGATAGTATTGAGCAAGTTTAATGGTGAATCTAAGGGTTCTTGGGGTGAAATTTGGGATTTTTGGGTGTTTCGGAGAGATCGGAAGTGTTTGATCAGGTGTTTGAGGTAAATTGGAGGTTCAGGCGGCAGACCGAGCAAAAATCGGGTGCTGACAATAATCCCAATTACATTTGTTGTAGTTAAACTCGATGACAGGGAGTTGTGGACTTTGTTTTTGACTGTTGTTTGATGCAATTGGAGGACTAGAGGAGCATGGTTGGATTTATTTCTGATAGGCAGAAGGTATTATACTAGTGCATTTATGTATTTTACATTTTATATGTGCATATATACATATATATTAACATTCTTACTTGGGTTTATGTGTTATGTTGCAAGGACTTGTGGAAACTTTTGAGAGGTTGTTGCCGAGTTCTGAGCACCACTTTTGTGTGAGGCATATATATGCCAACTTTAAACTTTTTTTCAAGGGGAAGGATCTGAGGGATTGTTTATGGGGGGGCTGCTAGTGTATACACATTTGACGAGTTTGATTGGTGCATGGATAAAATGAAAGAATTGAACAAAGATACTCGTGACTGGTTGAGAAGGGTGCCCTCGGCATTGTAGTACAGGTTAGCCTTTGGACCAAGAGCCCACAATGATGACATTTGTAATAACTTAGAGTCATTCAACAAATGGATATTAGATGCTCGTGACAAGCTTATTATTACATTGGTGGAGACTATCAGGAGGTAGTTGATGTCTTTAGTCCATAGAAGACATCAACAACTCACAAATGACAATGGACCTGTTTTCCCCAATGTCAGGAATAAGATATAATGGCTTGAAGAACATGCCCATAACTATTTTCCAGTATATGCTGGGATGTCCACATTTGAGGTGATGTATTTCGATAGGAGAGCAGTTGTAAATCTTGAGAGGAGAACTTATTCATGCCGGTGGTGGGCACTCACAGGGATACCATGTGCACATGCAATTTCTTCCATAAAGATGCAGAAGGAGTGTGTATACAATTACGTTGATCCCATTTACACCACTCAAAGATGTATCCTATAGCAACATAATTGTCCCAATCCCGAATGAGTCTCAGTGGCCCATTGTACATTAACCAGTACCTATCACCCCACCCTCCATCAGGCCACAACCAGGAAGGCCAAGGAAATGAATGAGGAAGGGACCCGATGAATTGATAAGTGGACATAGTGTGACACAGATGAGCAAATTTATAACATGTTCTAGATGTGGGCAGACGGGACACAACATCAGAGGTTGTAGGGGCCGACATCAGGGAAATTTTGAGAATAGGGCTGATGGTGTTATGGGTGGTGGTACTACAATGAGTCGGGGTCAGGCATCAAATATAGGCCCATCACAAACATCATCATCATTGAGGGCACAAAGACAACCTCGGGGCAGAACCACCAATACGAGGGGTAGATCATTGACATGTAGGGGTGGGTCATCAAACTAGAGGGGTGGACCATCATCTCATACTAGTACTTCAAGTGTTGAAATTTCTCACTAGATTAGTTATCTGCAACTACCACGATCCCAAGTGCTAAATATAGTTGTTGATTTTTATTCTTAGGTTGTATGGTCTTTACTTTACTCTCATTACAATTGTATGCCAATTCTGAGCCAAGAGTTTGGAGACAGACATTAACTAACCCCGGTGTATGAACATTGTTGCAGGAGAGCTTTAACATGGATTGTGGTCATCCTACATAGTAATATGCATGGTTCTAGAAGGTGAAATGAAATTCTAACTTGGGTCTTAACTTCTAACTTTGATGGTTACTTTTGCTTCACATCTGACTTTGTTTTGTTTGTTTATAAGGATGATGTGGTTTTCTAATCTATATGAAAGAGAGTAAATCAGAAAATCAGATACAGGAAGAGGGAGAGGGAGGGAGTGGGGGAGGAGAAATATGATCTGATCCCCCTCCCTTCCCCTATCTCTCTCCCACCTCCCTATGTTTCTCTATCCTCTCCCTCTCCCTGTATCTGATCAGATATAGGGAGAGGGAGATAGAGAGTAAAGAGAGGTGAGAGAAAGAGAGAGAGGAGAGGGGATTGAGAGAGGGGGGAGGGGTTCTGATCAGTTGATCAGAAATCTAGTCAACTGATCAGAACCCCCTCTCTCTCCCACCTCCCTCTGTCTCTCTCTCCTCTCCCTGTATCTGATACAGGGAGAGGGAAGGGAGAGAGGGGGGAGGGGTTCTGATTAGTTGATCATAAACCTAGTCAACTGATTAGAACCCCCTCCTCTCCCATTTCAATTGTAAAAGAGTTGTCTTGGCTACTTGTACAATCTAGTACATGTAAAACATGCTCAAGGGATTCCAAATCTCTAATATTATCCTGCCAAGGCATTATGAATTAAGAACCCATGGATTTACTGCTTTCAACATCACTATTGATGACATAAACCAGAAGAAAATAGATTCTTTTAGTGCCCCTGTTTCTCTAGTAGTCTGCATGGAAAATTGATCAGAAACCTAGTCAACTGATCAGATTTCCCCTCCCCCTCCCTCTAGTTCTCTCTCTCCTCTCCCTTCTCTCTACTCTCTATCTCCCATCCCTCTCCTTGTACCTGATCAGATATAGGGAGAGGAGAGAGAGAAAGACAGAGGGAGGGGGAGGGGATCAATTCAGATTTATGATAAACTAATCAGACTTCCCCTCCCCCTCCCTCTAGCTCTCTCCTCTCCCTTCTCTCAACTCTCTATCTCCCATCCCTCTCCCTGTATCTGATGGGGAGGAGAGAGAGACAGAGGGAGGGGGAGAGAGAGAGGGGAAGGGAGGGAGGGGGAGGGGATCAATTCATATTTTTGATCAACTGATCATATTTCCCCTCCCCTCCCCTACCTCTAGCTCTCTCTCTCCTCTCCACTCTCTATCTCCCATCCCTCTCCCTGCATCTGATCAGATACAAGGAGAGGGAGGGAGAGGAAGGGGGAGAGAGAGAGAGAGAGGGGAAAGGAGGGGGGGGGGAGAGAGGGGGAGGGGATCAGTTCAGATTTCTGATCAATTGATCAGATTTTCCCTCCCCCTCCCTCTAGCTCTCTCTCCTCTCTATCTCCCTTTCCCTATGTCTAATCAGATACAGGGAGAGGGAGAGAAAGATGAGAGAGAGATTGGAAAGAGGGAGGGGGAAGAGAGAGGAGAGAGAAAGATAGAGGGAGGGGGAAGGGAGGAAGAGGGAGGGGATCAGTTCAGATTTCTGATCAACTGATTAGATTTCCCCTCCCCCTCCCTCTAGCTCTCTCTCTCTCTCTACTCTCCCTCTCTCTCTCCCTCTATGGGAGAGAGGGAGGGGGTGGAGAGAGGAGAGAGAGATAGAGGGAAAGGGAGAGAGAGAGAGGGGAAGGGAGGGAGGGGGAGGGGATCAGTTCAGATTTCTAATCAACTATCAACTGATCAGATTTCCCCTCTCCCTCCCTCTAGCTCTCTCTCCTCTCCCCTCTCCCCCCTCTCTCTCTCTCCTCTCTTTTTCTCCTCTCTCCAGAAGGGTGAGGGAGTAGCAGGTTTGTTTGTAGTTTATTGAACTTAATGCTCGTATGATTTTGTTGAAATGCATTTGATCAAATAATGACTTATTCCGTTAATGATACAGGGGACTACTGGATGGATATTGACATGTGTGGGCTTCTAACCATAAAGCTACTACAAAAAGGAGAATTGAACCCCATTTGCAATTGTAGTTTATGATTTTTTTTTTGTTCTTCTGTTTTTTTAATGGTGGATGTGGGAGTAATGTTTTATAGGTTTGTGTTAATATGATAACCACAATATTTAGACGGGTGGTGGAAGAACTGTTGTTTATTTTTTGCTTCAACTTTTTTTGTAAATGGTGATGGGATGACTTTACAAGAATGCTAATGTTGAATGGGTGCGGTCCCCTTGTTTGTATTGGTGTGAGAATGCTAATGTTGATCACTTTACAATCTTTTTTCATATTAATGAAGGGTTATTTGTATAAGGTAACTTGTTCCAAGGTACCTATTATTGATAGGCAATCCCTCCTCACTTTAACCAACAATTGGATCTCACGCGCAAGGTTGGTCATTCCAAATAGAGATCATGCAAAAAAATGGAATACGGTTATTGTTGGACACTAACCATTGGAACTTCACTACATGTAGGAAATGGAATCTACCGAGTAGATTCCCACGTGAGAGCAACCCATTTCCTATTAATTATATAAATATTGTTAGATAATTAGATATATATTTAATTATCTAATTATATAAATATATAATAGTTATTATAAATATTGTTAATAACTAGACCTGGTAACCAGACCCCTGACCAGTTCGGTCTCTGGGTCAGTTTTAAAAACCATGATGTTATGTCTTTCGAGCGTGTGACTCATACGACCCAAAAGTGGAACCGTTCTGGCCACCGGTTTTTGGGTCAATGGTTTGACCGTCCAATTCAAACGGATAGCCCGTTTTGACAACAAAAATTAAAAAAAAATAAAAAACGGCAAAAAACCATTGAACGAGTCAATGGGTTGACGGTTCGACCACTCGGGACAATGGGTCATTGACCGATTCAACGGTTTTTGGCCAGGGATCGGGATTGGGGTAAAACGAAACTAATTGCCTGGACAGTTCCCAATTAAAAATAATAAATAAAAAAACGGATGACCCGTTCTGAAAACAAAAATTACAGGCAAAAAATTGAGTGTGTGAGGTCCATTAAGTAGTACCATACGTGTTATGTCATTTGAGCGTATGACTCATACGACCTGAAAACGGAATCATTATGACCACCGGTTTTCGAGTCGACGGTTCAACTATTCAATTCGAATAGATGGCTTGTTCTAACAACAAAAATAAAAAAAATATAAATGAATGACCAAAACCATTGAATGGGTCAATGGTTCGACCACCCGGGTCAATGGGTCATTGTCGATTCAACGTTTTTTGGCCAAGGATTGAGATTAGAATAAAACGGAACCAGTTACTTGGATGGTTCCCAATTAAAAAAAAAACAAAAACAAAAACCATTTTATGGGTCAACGGGTTGATGGTTCGACCGCTTGGGTCAATTGGTCGTTGATCGATTCAATGATTTTTGGCCAGGGACTGGGTTAATGGGTCAATGGGTCGACGGATTGATGGTTCCATTCTAGCCCCTACGAAGTAGGGACCCTCTGCTAGTTAGTTGCTTAACTTGAATACAATGGCAAAAGTAACAACAATTATAATAGAGCTACTACATTCTATTAACCCTTCCCATCCACAAAGGGATTAAGTTCCAGACTATAATTTCATCGGGATACAGTTTATTAACTACTTATTGTACATATAACTCTAATTCCTGTACATATACATGCCAAAAAATATAGCAATTAACACAATGAGTAAGACCCTCATGGTCCTTAACCCTTCAATAACTACTTCTTGGGAGGACTGCATAGCCTTAATATGACAGTCAAAACCAACTACTAGTTCATGAAGCTTTGCAATGCAGCTTTCTAGGTGATTCGTTGTTGAATTGCCTTCATTAGAAAAGTTTAAGGGAACTGCCCATTGAAAGAAATTGCATGGAGGAGGTATGCTGCCCTGAATACAATCAAATGCAAAGAAGTCAACATCTCATAACAATAATTAATTTGAATACATACAAATGCTCTTAATTGCTTACAAAATTAATTGGGTAGCTGTAAAATATCATAGTCGTATTATAACTTGTTTCCAAAACTCGAATGATAGCCCTCCTTCCACATTTACACTCCTTTGGCTTATATTTAAGATACCTAACATGTTGACTATCATTTTTGTTTTATTTTTGTTGCAACTAAATTTTCAATTGCTAAAAATGTCCACGAATACATCAGGAGGAGAAATCCAAACAGATTATGTTAAATTCCCCTAAACCTTGTAGTTAAAGTATGAGAAATCAAATTAAAAAATCTATGCACATGAACAAAACGCAAATAATCAAAACAAACAACAATATTCTTAATGTCAGATATAATTGGTTGAGCAGCCCATGACGAAGAGAGCAATTTTCCTTGTAAGGTTGATCACATTGAGATTGTCATTTACTACACAGATTTTTTGATGATGAAATGCAGAACAATGCAATAAAGCAAAGAGAATGGCACAAGCTTCCACACCTTCAACATCACTAAGAGGAGATGGAGTAACTCCTGCCCGGATGAACCTATTATTCACCCCAATAATCACCCATGCAGCAGCACTAGATTCATCCATGACCGCAACATCAGTATAAATAATAACATCCACGTCAGCAGGGACACATTTTGGATCATTTCTTCTACAAATGTATTGAACTTCCACATCCACATATGTTAATTGTTGTATAAAACTCCATTCCCCACAGAAACGATACACACTCTAAAGTACATTCATTGGCTAAGCCGAATACCCTTGGAAAATGCATTTGTTACGAGCGTCCCAAATCTTCCACAACACAATAGTCGTAAGAATTAGATTAGACAATAAAGAAGACCCAAACCAAATAGCTCTTGAAAATGAACAATCCCAAAATAAATGCTCTGGTGATTCAATGTGGTTACATCCAAAAGGGCATAATGCTTCAAGCCCAACACCAAAAAGTTTGTCTCGTGTGCACAATCCTCCATGTAATATTTTCCATAAGAATAGTAGAATCCTTGGGTAAATCTTCAATTTCCAAAACTTCCTCCAAAATGCACTGTCTTGAGCATCAGTTGAAATGGAGCAAAGATGTTTGTAGGCATATTTAATAGAAAAAATGCCCTTACGCTCTAACAACCACAACCAACCATCACCACCACTTGATCTAATAGAGATAGGGACCTTAAGGATGTTTCGAATTGAAGTCGAATAAAAAAATCTGTGAAGAAGATCCAATCTCCACTGTCGATTAGAGTCTAGAAGATCACAAACTCTACAAATGCCATTTGGAACACTGGTAGGTGGGATCTGTAATTTGAAATTTGGTTGAGAGGGAACCCATGGATAACCCCATATACTTATAGAGTGACCATTACCCACCCAGCGCACACAACACGCACGAAGTATATGTCTTGAGCGACAAAAACCTTTCAACACCCAACAGTCATGTCGTTTAGGATCACAATCCAAAAACTCTTCAAATGGAAAATGCTTTGACTTCAAAATTGAAACCTATAAGGAACCCTGCTCAGTCAAGATTCTCCACCCAACCTTAGCTAACAAAGCATCATTGAAGTATTTTATTCGTCTCACACCTAAGCCACCTGCAACTTTCGGTAAGCATATCTTTTGCCATGAAACTGTCGGGTAAAAATTGTTCGAATCAGAAGCACCCCAAATAAAACGATGCATAACCTTCTCTATGTCATCACATGTTGTTATGAGGAGTGAAAGTATTAACATCAAGTAAGTAGGAATATCTATTACCACATGATTCACAAGTGCAACCTAGCCTGCAAATGAGAGAGTACGTGCACACCAACCATTAAATCTGTCACACACCCTTTTTACCACCAAAGAAAAAACTTCATTCTTGTTTCTACTTATTAATAGGGGGGCTCCCAAATATTTGTCTCTTTGTGAGATGCATTTCACCTTCAGGAAATGAACTAACATATTACGAAGATGGTGATGCACGTTCTTACTAATGAGAATACCAGATTTTGCATAGTTGACTTCTTGCCCTAAACTACAACAAAAAATCTGAAGTGCCTTCTTTATAGTTTCAAGCTCATGTATCGTGGCTTTGCCAAAAATTACTAAATCATCAGCGAACATCATGTGTGAGACTATTAGGCATCCATGAGCAATCTTGATTCTAGACAATTTCTTATCCTCAACAAGTTTTGAAAGCAAAAGAGATAGAGCATTCATGCACATAATGAACAAATATGGAGATAAAGGGTCGCCTTGATGTAACCCCTGTTGAGGAAAGAATTTATTAGAATTCTCTCCATTGACCAGAATTGAAAAAGAGGGGGTAGAAATGCACAAGTGAATAAGCTTGACAAACTTCTCATTAAAGCTCAACTTTTGCAAAATTGTGGTAAGAAAAACACCCATTAAATCTTGTCATATGCCTTAGACATATCAACCTTGAAAGTAAAAACACCATTTTTTCCTTTTTTTTCTTCTTGATAAAATGAATAATTTCATGGGCAACTAAAACATTGTCAGCAATTTGCTTGCCTGGGACAAATGTAGCTTGCCAAGGTGAGATTATTTTATGCAATAGTGGTCGCATCCTATTTGCAAGTAATTTAGCAAAAATTTTATAAATTACATTGCAAAGGCTGATGGGTTGAAAATCATTAACTGCAACTGGGTGGGAAACCTTAGGAATGAGAACCAGATTTGTTTGGGTGAAATCTGGGTCAAGTGTATTGCCATTAAAAACACCATGAATCCACAGTGTAATATCATCACCAACCAAATCCCAAAACTTTTGAAGGAACAAAGCAAACATACCATTTGGGCCAGAGGCCTTAAAAGGGCCCATTTGCATGATAGCTAACTCAATTTCATACTTGTTTGGAAGTCTACATAGGTCTTCGTTATCTTGAGTTGTGACAATAGGTTGCAGTAATGCAAGAATCTCAGGAGCGACAATTGGGGAGGAAGTCTGGAACAAGTTACTAAAATGCTCAACAAACATATTCCTAATATCATTCTTATCATAAGTCCATGAGCCATCTACCCTCTTAAGGCCATCAATAGAGGAACGTCTTCTATGTTGAACTGTAGTCAAATGGAAGTAACGAGTATTTTGATCACCTAAGCGGAGCCACGACTCACGAGAACGTTGCATCCAAAATAGCTCATCCTTACGTTGGAGCTCTTGAAGCTGTAAGTATAGTGATTGCAACATACCTGCTATATGAGGGGAGTGGTCCAACTGTTGAAGCGAATCGATTTCACTCCGAATTCGCCTCATATGATTGAAGATATTGCTGAATTTAGTTATGTTCCATCTACTCAGAGATTTCCTGACACCACTTAAACCCCTCCCTACATCTCCTTCAATAGAGTTCCCATCCCATGCACTCTTTACCACCTCTCTACAATTTGAATCCCTCAACCACATAGCTTCAAATTTAAAGAATTTTTTTTCGGGCTTCACATCCCCTTCAGTATCAACTAAAATTGGGCAGTGGTCAAATTGAATGGCTGAAAGATGAAAGACCATGGCCCGGGGAAATAACTCCCTCCATTCAACATTAACCAATGCCCGATGAAACCATTCTGCAACATTGGCAAGCCCCTGTCGACCATTAGTCCAAGTAAACATTCTCCCACAAAAGCCCAGATCAATTAAATTGCACTTCTCTTGAACCTTAGCAAGCCGGTAAGAGCTAGCACCAATACCTTTTTTCCCTCATCTCTTCTCATCACCGCAGACAATAGCATTGAAGTCACTTAAACAAATCCATGGTCCCAAATAATTCCCAGCAATGCCTTCAAGCATTTCCCATAAGACCCTACCACCAGACCTTCTTGGGTCTCCATAAACACCTGAAAACAACCATTCCACCCCTGGAGGAGCACCATTAACCAAACCAGCAATCATAAAATCATCTTGAAAAAGGATCTTAACATCAATGTGTGATTGCCATGCAAGCAAAAGACCCCCACTCCGCCCCTTGGATGGAACAATACAGTAATGTTGGAAGCCGACCTTCCTAAGCACATTTACTCCTCTTTCTAAGATGTTTTTGTTTCAGAAGTGAAAATAAATTCTGGCTTCATCATACGATTGAGTGCTTGGAGTTCTTGAACTGTAGAGGTGCAACCCGAACCTCTACAGTTCCACGCTAAGATCCTCATGGGTCCACTCGAGTTGTAGAGGGACAACCACCGAAGCCCGTGAATTTGAACATTCAGTACATCCACTCCTTGCCACCTCATTACTTCTATGGTCTGGAACTTTTTCGCAAGTCTCCTTCCCACCATTCTCCCCCACCCACAAATGATGAATTAATTCATTCCCCACGTCATAGAAAGACGCAACTTTCCTCTTTTTTGAGGGTCCTACAGCCCCTAACTTTGAACTGTAGAGAAATGTTTTCGGAATCTCCTCAGGATCCTTAAACTTCCCCAAAAGTTCCTCTTCAATATTGTTTGCCATCAATTTTGCCATAACAGCTTGTTCGTGTCCTGATTGCATGCCACGATCTCCTCTACTTTCAATGCCACCACCAAACGACTCTCCACCAGCAGCCCCAAAATTCACTACACTTTCACCACCCTTCGTCGTTGCCTCCGACGGAGCAATGAACGTAACATGTTGAACAGGCGGAGAGACACCCTTGTCATGTTTCCTAAATCTAGAGGTCTGGCAAAAAAAAGTTGGTGGATCAGCACGTAATGATGCATCATAACAAAAATTTTGAGCTTCATCCTTTTCCATCTTTTCCTTCTCTACCCACTCCATACAATGCTTCTCATCATGGCCGATACACCCGCAATAGTAAAAAAATAATGGTAATCTCTCATATTTGATATCAACCCAGATAGGACTCCTTGTTTTACAATACACCAGTACGCTTTTCTTCAGTGGTTGATTCAAATCAATCTCCACTTTCGCAGGGACATGGCTAGTCCAACATTTCTGCAGATCCAATGAGTTATTTGCTACTACTTTGCCCACCCGTGCTGCAATTTTTTCTCCAACATTCCTGATGCGCCAATCCAATGGCAAACCATGTATTTGGATGGTGAATTCAGTTTTGGAAAAATCCATTTCTTCTAACAATCCTCCTGCAATCCATCGCTTCAGGACTAGAATTTGACCAGCAACTGCCCATGGGCCACGGTCCAACACTGATCGTATGTCCACTTCATCGGTGAAGAAAAATAGAAAATGGCCTTAAGGTGAATCTTCCACCACCACTGGTCGCTTCAAGTTCCATGACTTCGGAAAGACACCCATGACTGCTGCATGATTCACCACTTTATCTCCATGAACTTTCCCCACCAAGCACCGATTCCACTTATCACCATCCTCCCTATTATTGATTTCATCATCAATGTTCTCTCCATCTTCCGAACACCCAACCTTGTTAAGTGCATTAACAAGAACCTCCTTTTCCATACCACCAACTCTAAGACAGACAGACAAGTCTCAGACCATAACAAGCAAAAAGGAGAAGAAAGCTCTACAAAACCGAGAGCAAGAGAAAGCCTTACACAACAATGATTGAGAAGATGACATCCTTGCAAATCAAAACATAAAAACCACCAAAATATTCTATGAAACATGCAACTATAATAAAAAAATTCGTAATGGTACAAATTAGACAAAATATTCTTTACTTTTTTATTGAGAAAACAAGCTTTCACCAACTAATCTACCATATTAATTAGTTCTGGTATGATATAGATTTTGGTATGCAAAATCAAGCATTTTGATCAGTAGTTACAAAACTAAACCAAAATCAAACATTTTCTCTAAATTTCCCTTCCCTAAATCATATCATATGCTTATGGGTTATTTTGTGACAAAGAAACATTGATCAGAACTGAAATGGTTCCAGCGATGGCATTCGCTTGACAAGATGACTACTTTGCGCACATTTTCTGGCGAAACATTTTGCGCACAGTTCTGATATGAAAATGGTTCAGATCAGAACCACATTTCAGTTCAAATTGCGCCAAAACATTTTTAGATCAGAACTGTGCGTGGTTTTGAAGCTAAACCTTGGTTCCACCATCTTTGATGCCTCCAGCAAGATGGCTTTAGATGAAGTCTGTGCACGGTTTTGAAGTGAAGTCCATATGAAAACTCCATCAGAACTATGCACGGTTCTAGAGATGTTGGGGAAGACAAATGTTAGGGGTGAAGCTTACCACCTTTCTTCACTGTTCCTCTCCTCTGTCGTTTCTTCAACCAAGTTTGAAGAGAAAGAGATGGAATGGGCGTGCTCGGAATGAAGAGGAAAGTCGGAGTTGAGTGAAGTCTCCTTTCCTCTCTTGTTCGTTCAACCCGGATTGAAGAGAAAAGGGGATTAGGGAAATAGAAAGGGAAAAGGGTAAACTGGTCTATATATTTTCGTAAAAGGTTAGCTTTGGTATTTCAAAAATATTTAACCCGCACCTGATATCACGTGATTCTTCTAATTGACGGTGAATTAATGTCGGGTACTAAGTTATTACAAAATGAAAGTTCAGGTACTAGATTGTCACGTTTTAAAGTTCGGATACTAAATTGGCACTTAGCCTAAAGTATAGGGTACCTATCGGGAATTTTCCCTTTTTTTCTAAATGCCCGTTTGGGAATTGGGAGGGCTTTCAGCGTTTCTTTCTTTATTTTTTAGGGTAAATTTCTTAAATTACCCTTATGGTTTAGTTAATTGACTAGATGTATCCTTATTATTTGAAAATTGACTAATGTTTCTTTACCATTAGTGTCCGTTAACGTAAAAAGACTATTTTACCCTTTATTTTTTTTTTCAAAATTTCAAAATAAAATAGGAAAAAGGGAAAAGAAATGTTATTCATCAAATCCCTAACCTTTCATCAATGCCTTTTGATTCTCGGTCTTGGTTAGGATTCTTGGCAGAGATCGGAACGACATTTGAATGAAGAGGCAAAGCCTCCAGAAGTAGAGGCCAAGCTGCTGGAATGGAGGGATGAAGAGGCAAAGCCTCCAGAAGTAGAGGCCAAGCTGCTGGAATCGAGGGAGCTTGCCTTACTTACAAAAAGCATGACATCCTTTGCTTTCTCTATCGGAAAATCATCGAACACAAGCACTTTTCCGGCATAAAGTATCGTCATCTGGGCTTTCTCGGGCTCCTTTGCCGCCTGTCTGTTTCACCCAAAACAAATTGTAATTAACTAATTAAACGAAGAGAACTTCATTAAGTTTTGAAACTGTATGTTCTTTGTACGTATTTGTGAATCAAATGATACCTGAAATCGGGTGTCATAGGTTGGTCTTCAGAAGAAGAATTCCCAAAACCGGCAAGTGGAGGAAACAAATTCATGGGTTGTCGTCATCGATGCCTTCTAATTAAACATATTGGGTTTTCTTGAACCATAGCGAACCAACAAAATAGCCAAAAACATCAGATTCTTCTTTGCTTGGCTAAAATTACATGTCTGCGAGAAGTTAGACCTCTCGATCGTCTTCCGCGCCTGGTACCTCCCCACCATCACGTCCGACGAATTTGGCGAACTTGCCATGTTGTCCGACTCTGACTAAACTCAAAGAAACGCTGGTTCATCAAAACTCTAACCATTCCACCCTAATTAAAGGTGGAGGGTAAAATTGGGTTTTAAAAAAACTATATCACGTGCGAATGAATTTCGACGAAAAACGATAAGGAGGATGGTGACTTAATTGACTAGTATATTGTTTGAAAACATGACTTAATTGACTAAGTGTATCCTTATTGTTTGAAATTTAACGATAAGCTATATACTAGTCCTACTCGTTTTGGAGCAGGCTTGGGCTGGTCGTAGATTTAGTGAAATCGAGGTCTAAACCTTGTGCCCGTTTAAGAGGCTGAAGTGCAGCGCCTCCTGGCTTTGTGAGGTTTGTTGCAGATGCAGCACCGTTTTCTTAGAAAACAGTACCTTTATTTTTGTTTGGAATAGTTGCTGCTAGGTTGGACATTTCCTAAAGCAACAACAACTTTTTTTTTTCTGCTTGGTACCATTGTTCCAGGAAACGTTTTCAGCACCGGTACCCATTATCCAGTGCCACATCAATGCCCTGTTGGCAGCAATGAGATATAGATCCAGGAAACACCAAATTTGGCATTGCTCCAAGCCATGGCTTCTCGATTTCTGAGACACGGCTTTGAGCACCGTTTTTTATGGAAAAACGATTCCAAACAAATGTCCGTTTCTTGGAGCACCGTTTTTTCCGATGTGACACCGTTATTCCAGGAAACGGCAACGATGCCAAACAGCTGCATAAAGCTATGTTTGGTTAAAAATCTGTGGAGCCCATATACCGAAGTGTTTCAAAGCAGCTGAATGTTTATGGGGTGTCAATTGGACTGGATTTGGTCCAATCCGATCCAGTCTAGTATGAATCTATTATTGATGGGCTAAGTCCATTCCAATTCAATAAACATTTTAGACCATTAAGTTTGAACCGATTCAATTCAATGTCTTTTTGGTCCGTTCAATCCATTCAAATTGACTTCGATTTGAACAAATCACACCCAAAACCGGTCCATTGGCACCCCTAGTCATAGTATCGGTACCAGGAAGATATTGTAGGATTGTTCATCTTGCACTTTCAGCTATAAAATGTTGCATCTCCACAACACTGTGACTGTGCAACACCATACAGTATTGGCTACAGATCTGCTACTTATAAGAACACCCACAAGACCCTACAGCCGTACATCAGTGTCTTGTAGATAGGTGTGGGTAGTAGATCCAAGCACTGTTGGTGCAACATTTACAGCGCATGAGTGTTTTTTTTTCTTTTTTTTGAGTCCATTGATAGATGTTTTTTCATTTCTTTGTATACGAATGGTAGTTGCTCGTACTTTGCTGCTGTTTGATAATGGTTGAAATGATTTGCCTACAATATTTAGGGGTATAGTAATCAATGTAGAATACGCCCATTAGCCATTAGAGGAGCTCAAAATTCAGAACCTGCATAATAACTTATTCACTAATTTACAAAGCAATAAGTCTCAGTTGAGCCACTTCACCCGTTATCATGGTCTCTTATATGTATTCATTTTTCAATTTAAAAAAAAAAAGAATTAGAAATACTTTATTCATACCAGGTTTTTTTCTCTACGCGGATCAGTTTTTCTTTTCTTTTTCCTTTTTTTTTTTGTTGAGAAAAGAGCATGTTGGTCTTCAACGGGTCAATCCCAATTCCCAGCTTCAAATGATAAGGGTCTGAGGGAGTTAGTAATGGGCATGGGCAGCGTCTGGCTTGTGAAAATCACATGGGTTGGGCAAAATTGTACTCAGTTCATGTCTCATTGACCCCAACTCTTAAGCCCATTCAATGAACAAGATAGGCCCAAGTCTAGCCCATCTGATGTGCACCCTTAACATGGATGCTGAAAGTTTCTGACTTCTAAGACCTTCCTTTTGTCTTTTTGAAGCAATCTCTCTCTCTCCCTCCAAAATTGGCCCTTACAATTGTTTTCTTTCACGTTTTTCTTTATTTGTGGCACAAAAATTAGGAAAAGTTTCCAGTTCTTCATTTTTTTTTATTAAAATCTGATTCCGGTTTTGTTTGGCTTGGTTTATACCCAATCAATTGGATAAGCAACTGACACAAACTATTGGCGTATACCATACAGATTATTGCAGTTTGACGTCAAGACTTGATGTTCATATCGAAATATCCATTTATAATAGACATTGGAAACTATTAGTTCTTTATTACAATTTGTGTTTGTTCTTATCTACATTGCAAAGTTCCTTTTTTTTATTCTTCTTTGTGGGCTTTCCTTGTTCAATGCCTGGTTTGCCTTTGGTATTAGTGTCCAGTTGGCAAAGCAATCGTTCTTATCTGAGTCCCCATAAACCAAGATTTTGGGGTCAGATGGATCCAGACCCTAGACAAATAGCTGCACCCAACAAGTAAGCTCAAACCCTTTTGGCACACTTTTTTATTGTAATAGCAGCAACTTGAGATGCTGCTGGCCTCACAAGGTATGACCAATGGGTGAACTCAAACACAGACACCACTAGATGGGCTCTCCCTTAAAATCAAGTTGGTAAAGATGGAAAGATCAGAATGATGCTAATGTCCTACCCGGTGTCCTGTATATTAGGTTTATCATGGTCAAGTGGAAATCTTGGCAATGGATTCATTATTGGTATGAAGTTTGGGAATGAGCAATATATCAACATAAAAATACCATATTTACACCTCTGAGGGTCACATGAGAAACATGAATCCATATAGCATCTGTCATGCATCACAAAACAACTCCAACTCAATAAAACATACAGTATATACCAGTAAAGACATTCTAGATAGCAGAAAGAAAAAAAAAAAAAAACCTCAAGTAGCCTAAAAAATACAGGATCTGCCTCTGAAAAAGTCTACATAATGACAGTTTATGCAAGACTGATGTAGTTCCGTGATGTTTGTGACTTGATATCATGGTCTGAGTCTGGTATGCTTGCCAAACACAGTTCATGCAGTTCATTTAGTATCCATTCCTCACCAGTTTGCCCACCCAATACCAGGACTCGAGTCCCTCCAACTACACAAGTGCTGTGACCCCAAGCATACTTGGGAGGTTGTCCAGGAACATTAAGAATCCTCCATGATGGCTTCTCTTCAGAAGGATCCAGAAGGAATATCTGAGAAGGAGAATGCAGACCAGCAATAGAGCCACCGAAGATAATGATCCTCCCACAAGGCATGCTTACCGCAACATGGTCAAGTCTGGGTGGTGGAACCACTGCAGATTTGCTGCTAACACCACTACAGTCTAGTTGCCTCCACTGTGGCTCATCATCCTCTAAATCAATTGTGTAAGCCTCACCAGATCTCAATCTTAAATGGCCACTCTTGGCGAGTCCACCAAACATAAGAATCTTAGTCCTTCCATAGACTGAGAGTGAATGACCCAATCTAGATGGAGGAGCCCAAGATGTGGGAATTTCCCTCCACATAGGCTTGTCTGTATTGAGATCCAGTAGATATGTGTCACTAAGAAGTACGCCTGCATCTGTGCATCCACCTGAGACAACCAATTTTGAGCCTTCCACTGTGCATGAGCTGTGCCAAGATCTAGGGAGTGGAGGAGCTCCACCCGAGACTTCTTTCCATGTTGGCTGTTGAGCATCCAAGTCCAGCACAAAAACATCATTGAGTAATCCTTGCCTACCACATCCCCCAAACACCACCAACCATGACCCATTAAGGCATGATAGCGTATGTCCCCAACGCCCAGGTGGGGAGGATTTCACACTCACCCGGCGCCACTCAGGATTTGCTGCATCCAGATTGAGAACAAATGTGTCATCCATTGGCTGCATATTTACTCCTTCCCCTCCAAAAAGAACAAGTCGGTTCCCTACGGCACATGCACTGAAATTGCAACGTGAAGGCTCCACAGCACCCCCAACAGTAAACTTCTTCCAACAAACTGCCTCAAGTGTTGTCAGCTCCCTAGCTAGACGCCCCCACTCTAATCCCTTTGTCATCAACTCCAAAGTACCTGTGACTTCTCTTCCCCATGCATTTTGACAGACCATCTTCCGCACATGTTCATTCTTTGTCAGTTGACGGATCCTTTTGCAAACAGACCCAATAGATGCAACATCTCTAGGTGTCAAGCGTGATAAGATGTTCTGGGCTAAGACTTCATCAGATAGCTGCAGAATCCCACATGTGTCATCATGTTGAGGTTTTGGAGCTTGCTCATTCACAAGATAATCTTCAGATGATTGATCACTCTTCTGGCTGGAAGTCTGTTTGAAAACTGGATATGAGACACGATTAAGATCTATATTTGCTTCAAAGAACAACTGAATGCCTATTACATGTGTCACAATGCCATCATCGCCATGTATGGGCTTGAGCTGTAGCCTGTTAACCAAGGGAGTGCCATCCTTCCTGAAATTGAGGAGCTCACCTTGGAACTCCACTCCTTCCTCAAGACATCTCCGAATCTCTGAAATGACCACAGGATCCACCAAAGGATGTCGCCTTTGTGCACGTGGGTCCCTATACTGTAAGAACCGACTGAAAAGGAAGAGTTCCATAATGAGCCAGCAGAGGTGGTTTGAAACACAATCAAACTCTGTAAAATATTCACAAAAATCACAAAAATGGAAGAACCGACCCATGGCCGAATGATAGAGAAAGCTATTGAAGGAATCAATACATTTGGATGAACTTATAAAAAGCTCTCTCTCTCTCTCGCTCTCTCCCTCTCTCTCTCTCTCTCTCTCTCTCTCTCTCTCTATATATATATATATATATATATATACATCACGAAATTCTAAACCAAGGGGCAAATGATTAAGTCTAGATTGCTATAGCCAAAGAAAGTGGAAACCAATAAATATTCCTATAAACTACCAAAATACCTGAATTTGTAGCACAAATTTTTAGTTTCAAACTTTATCAGTTATTGCATGAGTTCAAAGACAAAATTCACAAAGATCTAGATGTGCTTTCTTCAAAACAATATCAGGAATTGATGGGCTTATAAAAAATATGTCCTCTCTTTCATATGTTGGAAATGCAATTCAACCATATGTATATACAGAAAATTAGGTGAAGTAGGTAAAGGACTTCCAGTATACAAAACCCAGTCAGGCTAGACCATCAGCTCTGGATCCCGGAATTGATCTTCCTGTTTCAATCTAGGCTTGACCCAAATGGAAGAAAAAACTTCCCTGGCTTCATGGAGATAGTGAACTAGCTTCTAGAGCTATACTCGTACATGAGAGACACATGTGAATACGTGATGTTGCAAGGAAGCAAGATTCACAGATCCTTAATATATCATCTTAATAACTGGTGATGGTTGGTCAGATGGCAGATAGTCATAACCCCTGTTATGGTTATCAGAATATCTGCATCCTCATTAGCTTTCAGGCTGAGCTGAGAGAGAGCATAGGGACTGTGAAATAGGGGCTGCAAGAAAAGCCTCCCCTGTTTGCTTGATAGCCATTTTGACAGGGGAATCTTGCTTATAAATGCATTCACCTAAGGGAAAACAGGTCAGTATACTCTTCCTAGGCTTATAGAAATATCTCTTACTCTTCTAGCAGTGTTTCCTCGCATCTTCTGAGCCACTCCCATTTCATCCTCTCTTAGCAAACCAGAGTGCTATGGCTGATATTTGGTTTGGTACATTCCTGGATATAGGTTGCAAGTTGAGATAAATATGGAATACCTGGTGACAGTGGATAGTTAGAAGTGGGGGGCATAATTCCAATTAAGAGCCATAGTAATTACTGAAACCACTTGAAACAAAACAATTTGACTGGTTTTCACCTCATATTTCAAGAAACTTACTAATTCCTATTTCAGGAGATCTTGTTTCTGTTTGTTCTTTTCAAATGCTACAACAAACCATTATGAAAAGATAAAAGCAAATTGCCTCCAAACAGCATCTATAGAAAACATTCAACCTGTATGCTCCATGAATTTCAAACAATGGGATTCAAACCCAATAATATATCATTTATAGAATGTATCTGGAGGAAAACTTGACAGAAGAATTAACTACTTCAAAGATCTAAAAAGCCACTTATATATCTTTTTTTTTTATGAATGAAAAGTCTCTTATATATCCACGGGTTTACATTCAATAAACCCAATAAAAATCTGCGGGGCCATATTATAATCGGAGAAATTAACTTGATAACATAAAATGTCTTAAAACCCGATTCTGACTTTTGGTTTCATTGGCCTTATTTTATTTCTTTTTATGCATCTGAACTTCGACATTAGGCAGCATATTCAGACATCTTTAGAATCATTTCCTCCCAAAGAAAAACACAACTTTTTACGAGGAGCTAACTTTTACAGTTAAAAATGGGAAACAAGCCTTCAAAACATCAAATATCACTGATAACATTTGAGTCTGGAGGCGCAAAGCTTCCATCTTTATAAATCATAGAAAAAAAAATTTCCACAGCTAAGCAGATATTTCTGATAATTTCTTTCCACAAAAGAAATTGGGTTACAGAACAAAGTAGGAAAGTTTACGTTTCGAATTGGAACCAGAGAGCCTTCACAATTTATGAAACAACAGTTGATTGTCCGAAACAACCTAATTAACAATAAAAAATCCACAGCCAGTTTAGTGATCATACCAATATATTTTACTAAAAAACGATGAATAAACTGAAACAAATCGAGCAATCATAATGAATTCGAAAGAAAAAGAGCATAGAAATGCATGAATTAAACAAATTGCGTCGAATAAGTGAATGAGTAGGTACCAGTTTCTGCCGAGGACTTCGTCGGCACGGTATCCAGTGAAGATCTCAAATACGGTGTTGACGTAAATGATCGGAAAGTCAGGCTCCAAAGCATCTGATACGACGATGGACGACGGCGTCATCGGATAGAAGAAGCTGTCTGGCTTCAAGGGAAGCTTGCTTTGTTCTTCTTCCGATTCAGCGCATTTTAGCCTCTTCCCTGAGCTTTGATACTCTTCGTCCATGGCGACTGAAACAAATCTCAGCTCGCTCGCGCGCTCTCTCTCTCTCTCCCTCTCTCTCTCTGGTTTGCTATTTCGGTAGCTAAAGCGAAGGGCACCACCTGTGCTTGGGGAGGAGAAAGATGTGGTCTTATATGTAGAGAAAATGCTTAGAAAATTGGTCGGATTTGTTGATGAATTTACAGAAATACCTCAAATTTTCTCTCTGACATATAGAAAGCCAGAAAACCGTTAGTAGTTGGGTCCAAATTCCAAAAGGTGGCCTTGCTAAAGGCGCGGCCCGCGTGGCCCACTGATTTACCGGGCTGGATTGACTTTGAGATTTTTAGTGTTTGGCACTTCAGTACGACAACGTTGCAGTTGCACCGTAGTGGAAGAAATAGGGAAGAGGATCTACATCATTTCATAAATTGTTTTGCTCAGTTCGGAAGCGGGGTACAAGTACAAATATGTACCGTGTACAAGATTTTGTACCGTACATATTTGTATTTGTGTTCCTTCCAAAATGATCCCACATGAATATCTTCCCATAAATGATAAGGAAAATATTTAACATTTTAAAGTTGTTTAAGTAGAACAATTTCTGGAAAAAAAAATTTATTTCATTTTTTTTGCAACAAAAAACATTGTGTTTATAATTTTACCTGTATGATACCTAATAGGCACCAAATATCAATATAAAATAAGTACATAACCCAAAATTACTTTACCGAATTTCAGAATGTGGTTATTATATGAAAAAACGACAATAATACCAAAAATTCCCTTAGCATGAGAGATGACATTTTTTGTAACCCTTTGTGACCTCTTGGTTTGTGAAAACCAGCAAAAGAATACTTCTCTTATAAGATTTGGCAAAAAATAGGTTTTGGCTTATTATGTATTTTTATAGAGCTGCCAATGGGTCAAATACTCAAATCTGGCTGATAGAACCAAACCGATTGAACTGACTATGTTAATTTTGATTTTGTAGTCTGTGTTTCGATTGATAATTGGGTTGAGCTGTTTCAAAACAATTAGGACCTGAGTCGATTGTATAGGTAAAATATATAAGGTTTCCTAGTTTTTTTGTTATATTTTTTTTTTATCTCAAAGGATAAATTTAATAAACAATACATAAGATAATTTTGGTTAAAACACTTGTTTTATTAATATATAAATAGTTTATTATTTACTTGAAGTTTATCACGAAAATGCAATTCTAAGTAAGAGTGCAAGTCGGGTTGGCCTGAGTTAACAGTTTACACTGTTTTAGGCTCGGGCTACGAGTTGAAACCATTGAAATTTTGACAAAATTCCGATCCTAACCCAAAAAAGTTGCACCCCTAATTCTAAGTTATTATTATCATAGATGATTGTAATGTCAAATATAACCAGATTGATAATTGGTTCAGTTCTCTACTGAAACTTGTTTGGGATTGATTCCTCATTCCACACCCGATCCATTGACCGCTCTAATTTTTCATAAGAATTATATCGATTATCCAAGGCACTACCTAAAAACAAGAAATCACGAACACTTTCTGAGCGAAAACGTTTTCAAAAATCTGATTTTAGAAACGTTGTTATGAAACTAATTGCTTGGTTCTTAATTTCTTATCCTAAGTAATGGAAGTGGGGGACCCATAATGCGTCTTGATGCTCTAAAACATGAGAGACACGATCAGCTTTATGGGCCCCCAATCTGATCTGCAGGTGATGTGGCCTACAATCAAGGTGGACCCTAAGCCCATGGTCAAAGATGCATGGGTATTCGAGAGGGTAGCATTGTAGCAACGTAGGGTTGATGGAACAAGAGTGGTGACTGGTGTCCTCGTGTCTCCGTTGCCACCTGCGGAGTCACTGTCAAAGGGACACGCCACAACGGGACATGTGGCAATTCGGTAGTTTAGACAAGAGCGGGAGGGCGAATAGATAAGTCGGTGTGCTACATGTCTGGGTCATGACCGACACGTGTCAGTAGGATATTTTGTGCAGAAATATCTCAATGGGAGCATCTCGTCCACTACCCGCCTTCGGCTTCAGGTCATCCAGCTATTTGGTGTGAGATATTTTCGCCTTCCAGATCCAACCATAATTCGAGTTCAGCCAATTTGCCCAAATCTAAGTACCAACCCTGCACTAAGAATATGCCAGATTGCCAGCTGGATTAGGGAACAGAGGAAGATAAATGTGTTTATGCAACTCTTTGGATGCCTCACCAACATACATGGTTGGACATGTGAGAATACTAGGCTGCTGTGTGACCAAGTTAGGTATGGGTCCCACCTTATATGCATGACATGGTAGGCTGGTAGCCGAACAGTTCTACTTTTTAGTTGTTAAGGTTGTGTTTGGTTTGACAGCAAAGAGAGAAATTCAAAATTAAAGGTGTTTTTTTTTTAAATAATCTATATTTTTATAGTTTCTTTTACCAATTATATATATATATATATATATATATATATATATATATATATATATATATATATACTTATATTACTATCAAAAGTATGAAGGGGTTTGTGGAACTTTGATCCCTCTCTGATTGTGAATATATAAGATGTAATTTAAACTACTTTTTACTCATTCATTTCATTCTCATTAAAATTTATATTTGAGATAGTGATCTCGTTCTTTCTCATTAAATCTTATATTGGAGGTATTTTTTCTCACCCATAAATTCTATTAATTAGATATATCATCCATATTATTGATTTTTAACAATATAAAACTGATGCTTTTTAAAATTAACCCAAAAATGAAATCTTTCTTCTATCCAGTGATGGGTAAGTGAATCAATCATCTAGGCCAAATGGCTCAACCGAAGATATAAAAAATGAAATTTATAAAATTAAAATAAATACTATGGGGGTGTATTTCTACCACACCACCTGCCTGGCATTTGAGGATGTTGCCATGACGTAGGATGATTTCTTGAGTGCCTTCACAATGGTGCAGGAAAAGAAGAGGAAGAAGGAGCCTTAGGCCATGAAAGGGTTTCCATTTACAATGTGTTTGGTTTGAAGGAAAAAGTAGGAAAACCTTTACAAACTTTGTATAGGTTTTTCAACATTTTCCTTCCTTTCCTTACCTTTTCCTTCAAACCAAGCATAGCCTTAGTGAAGAGATGAGAAAGGTGTTTTGTAGACACGATCAACCTCCTAATCTAAGTTTTCTCTCTCTTCCAATGTGCTCCTTCCACCCTTATTTATAGTGGGGAGAAAATGAAATTAAATAATATTTTAGAAAATGCAATTAAAATGACATTTTTAGAAATTGAAACAAAATGTGATGTGATGATCATAATGAGTTTTAGAAGAAGAGTAAGAAATACTCAAGAGATCATTTCTACACGTTTCCATGCAATTATCTAATGAACGTCCCATTGTGGACCCCACACTACCCATGGTCATGTTAACCTTCTAGGGCAAACCACTTTCTCACATAAAAAAGGTAGATGAGTAGACGCGGCTTCGAAAAAAAGCATAGAGCATCCACCTTGGGCTTATTGGGTAACTAGGTCTAGAATGTATATGTCTATGATGTATGGGCCTATGTGGGTCAGGTCTAGGGCACATGAGCCCAAATCACCAGGTTGAATTAGATCCCTAGGCTGAAGGCTGAAGGGCTTCTGGGCTTCAGGGCTTCAGGCCGAGGTGGGTCTCTAGGTCGAAAATTCCAGGCCGAAGTAGGATCTGACCTCAGGGCCTGGTTTGGCTCTAGGTTGAACCAAACATCTAAGAACACAGTGTTAGGTCTGGAAAAGTGTAAATATCCCAAATTATTGAATTATGGGGGGGTCTATATCAGCTCCCTTTTGTCTTATTGCAAACATGTTTGCACACGTGACTAGTGTGCCAAAAATATGTACAACAAATACAAATAATAGAAAAATATAGAACAATTTGTACAACGTATCCTCATCATCTACAATTGTCATGTGCAAAGCACATGGACATTTGCTAGTTTTACAAAATTCCTTTATGCTGTTTTTGGTTTGAAGAAAAAGTAGAGAAATGAAGGAAAAGGTAAGGAATCCTTTACAAACTTTGTATAAGTTTCCTTTCCTTTCCCTATTTTTCCTTCAAACAAAACATAGTCTTAGGTTGTGTTTGGTTTGAAAGAAAAAGTAGTATTCTATGGATTTCCCTACCTTTTTTTTTTCAAACCAAATACATCGTTAACGAATTTTCCCTCAACTTTATGTTTATCTGAAACCAAACATGGCCTAATTAGTGTCCATGTATAAAGGAACGGTACCCACCGTTGTTCACCTTTAAAAGATTGCATGCACCAAAATTAGCATGGTTAGAACTAATGAGCAGTTCACAAAAACAATCAACATCATTCATTCAACAATGCCTTGCAACCTATTTTTGTAGAACACATGATAATTGCAACCTATTTTGTTCATATAATTTGAGCCAATGTGCCATTGCTTGGTGTGATAGTAAAATCTTGTGTTGATAAGTGTTAGAATCAATAGTTTGAGAGCAGTCACTTAATGCCAAAGTATGCCAAAGGTTAGGTTTTGGCGTCCAGTCCACCCCTCCCAACACTCGTGTAGCTAGGAGTCTCGGACCAAACATTTGGTTAATGGTTTTTTTCATAATTTGATCCATCCAAACTCAAATGAGTGTAAATGGGCCGTGTGAACTTTGGTTGGGACCTATGAATCTGTGACCAAGATTGGGTAATGGCCTTTTTCATAATTTGAGCCATCATTTGTATTTTGTCTCCATTCATTTGACTGGTGTAAATTCAAGTGAGTGCAAATGGGTTAAGTGTATATTCCCATTTGTTTTTGCTTCAAATTTGACTGGTGTAAAATGATGTAGTCCCCACTTCATACTAAAGATAATGAAGTCAAGAAGAGGATTTTTTTGTTTGTGGGGAGTAAAGTAGGAAGTAAAATGATGTGCTCTATACTTCATATGAGAGAGGATCAAGGTAGGAGGAATTTGGTGCAACTTTTACATCAGCTTTTTGGATGAAAACTTTGCACTCCCAATTAGTGCAAATGAAATAAAAGCCTCATTTTTTGCCGTGCAAATATTATTTACATTGGTGTAAATGCATGATACAAATAGGCTGAGTGTAATTTTGGTTTGCTTTTGCTTTAGATTTGATTTTATCCTATTTGTTTGTTAGAAGTAAAAATTAAAATGATGTGATCCCCACGTTTATATAAAAGAGGATGGAGGTAAGAAGGTCATTTGTTTGAGATTGAGGTAGAATGCAAGATGTTGTGGCCTCCACTTTATATGAGATGGAACTGAGGTACAAGGAAGGTGGTGCATTTAATTTTTGAGATGCAAAATCTGAAAAAAGTGCAACTCATAATTACAAACAAATATAAGCAAAATTTGTATTGAATTCATAATTGAACTGCAAACAAAACAGAGCCAAAAGTTGCCAAAAGCGCAAATTTTGCATCAAATAGGAGCACAAGTAGCAGTTATAATCAAATCTATGCAATTCTAAACATGGTGTAAAATTTGTATTAATTGCAAACAAGCATAGTCTTATGAGAGTTCATATTGGCTTTGGCTCCTTTGGGAAGACTGTGGGTCAAATTCCCCAGGAGATTTTGTGTCAACAGATGGCACACATCATAGAAAGCTATACAATTTTTTGCTAAATACAAAATTATACAATTTGAATTCGTGCTTAAAAAGGGAGTACCAAGAGCAGAAGTTCATGCTTACAAAAGTGTCTTAGAATTGGAGTCCATATTAGCTGCACTTGATGACTGTGCTAGGGTTATTTAACTAATAATAGAATGACAAGTCTCAATCACTTTGAGTGGTTACTATGCGTGTTTACGGTTTGGTTTGGTTCGGAAAATATCTCAAACCAAGCCACTAAACTTTAGTTTTGAAAATTCTCTAACCAAACTAAATTGTTTTATTATGGTTTTATCTGGTTTCTAATATGGTTTGGGCCATTCTATCAGCGTGAAATATAGAAATTATTATATCATATATATTAACTAGTAGGGATCCATGCATAGGATTTGTTAAGTTAAAGATAAACAATAGAAATATATAAGAGTATATAATTAATTAAAGCAATGCATAGGATATTTATATTTTATATATTATTTTTAATAATATTTTATAATATATAAATAACAATAATTAATTTTAGATAGGGTTGTTTATCAAACTTAAGGATGGTAATTTTTCCCATTTCCCCGATCCCCGTATAGATCTACCCCAAATGGGGCGGGGATGGGGATGATTTCCCCCCGCAGGGATGGAGATGGGGAAATTTTCACCCCCATTGGTAGGGACGGGGAGTGCACTCCTTGCCCTGCGTGGACCCCGATCCCCACTAATATATATATATATATACGCATACGTTTATATATGTATATATGTACACATACGTCTATATGTTAATATTTTTAAAATTATGGTTGAATATTTTCTAATAGGATTGTAAATTTTAATTATTTTATTTCAATTTTTAAATAAAATAAAAAACAAAAAAAAACATAATGGTTAACATTATAAAGAATCACAGGGAGTAGGGATCCCCTTAGGGTTGGGGACGGGGACACGGATGGGGATTTTCATGGGGATAGGGATTGGGAGAGGCTCCTCGTCCCTGGCCCGCCCCATTTCTATTCCGAATCAAACTAATGAAATAGACCAACCCGATTTCTAGTATTTCCAGTCAGCTTTGGTTTAACAATTTCCTAACCCGATTGGGTTGGATTAGTTTCGTTTTGGCCATTTGTAAACTAACTAAAATCAAACGACCCAACCATATATATATTAATATTTTATATTTTAAATATATTTTTAATACAGGAAAGTGGGAAATTTTCAATATTTCTTAGGATAAAATAGTTTAAATTTAATTTTTTTAAGTTCAAATCTTTTGAACCGACCGACCAAACCAAAAATTGACCAAAACCGATATAACCTGAGTAGCCAACCCTCCAACCCAACCATGTTGATTCGGTTGGCCAAACAACCAACAATTGAATCGAACCAATCCATGAACAATAATTTAATCTCCAATAATTATTAAAAATTTATAGCAAAAATACACAATAAATTAAATTTAAAAAGCTAAATAATAGTAGTTTGCACTCTAACAATTATTGAAAATTTTCTATTTAATAACAAAACAAAAATAGATTTATACATAATTATTGAAAATATATTTATCACAAAAAACAATAAATAATTACTGAAATACAATAAATATAAACTTTAGTATAGATAAATATATAATAAATAAATATTAAGTTTTTAAAATTATTATTAATAACAATAATTTTTTTGAAAGTTATTTTCTATACTTATTAATTGGTATAAATGAAATTAGTTATTTACAATATTATTTATTTATTGAATTAATATCATTATTTAAATTTTAAAATATTAATTACTTATTGGATTTAATAATCCATAAATTATAGTACTATTAATACATAATTTTTTTATTTTAACTATTTAAAATCTAGTTATGCTAAATATTTCATTCTTTAAACCATTATAATTGAAAGATATTTAGTAACTATTTAAAATATTAATTTTAATATTTTTATTTAAGATATTTAGTTATTGAAATATTTAAATAATATTTCATTTTTAATGTTATATTTTTATTATTTGAATAACATTTAGATTGAATAATCCAAAAAATCATAATTTATATTATTTTTACATAATTTCGTTATGAATTTTGTAAAAATATATAACTATTAATAATATGAATATTACTAAATCTATTATAATTATTTTTTGTCTTTTTAATAAATATTTTAAAGTTATTATATAATTTTGTTAGAATATTTAAAAATATATTAAAATTTTTAATTCAAGCTTTCTTTAGATAGATGTAGATAAAAAGTGGGGGAGAAGATAAATAAGAATTAGAGATAATTTAGGAGAGAAACTATCTACTAAATTAGAGATAACTTAGGAGAAAGTTGGGGATAGTGGGGGAGATTGTTTAGGAGAATTTTTAGGATATTAGATTATTTAGGTTATTGGAACCTGAGAGTGTGTGTGTGTGTGTGTGTGTGTGTGTGTGTGAGAGAGAGAGAGAGAGAGAGAGAGAGAGATTTTAGTGGGGTTGTTCACAAATAATGCCAAATTGATCAACCCGGCCTAACCCAACCCAATGTGGCCGGTTTTTCTTCACCACCGATTGATTTCGGTTTGCAAAGATGGGTAAATCAATAATTCGGTTTTGGTTTTCACACATGAAAACTGAAATTGAACCGAGTTATCTAACTAGGTTATCTCTATCCTACTTCTTTCTAGTTAATTACTAACTAAGTTACTTATTTTTAGCATTAATTTTTTAGTTATTTCTTTCTAGTTACTTACCAACTTAGTATCTATTTTTTCTAGTATTTAGGATTGACATTAATGATAAGCATTGCAAGGCAAGCAAAATCCCTAGTCCCTACACCTTTAGAAAGACTGGCTTCTTGCATTTTTGGAAAGATTAAAAGAGAGGTTCTCTACTCTTTAAGGTATCCTACTATCCTTTACACCAAATAGACAAATAGGAGTCCTTTCTTTCTTAGAGTAGAGGTTCTCTACTATCTAAGCATTAAAAGTCCTAGTCTTATTCCAAATTTCATTCTTCTTTGACTCTTTCTATCATTTATACCAAATAGGCAAATAAAAGTCCTTTCTTTCCTAGACCAGAGGTTCTTTACTCTCTAAGCATTGCAAGTCCTAGCCTTCTTTCAAATTTCATTCTTCTTTTACTCTTTCTATCCTGGTCCGCCTCCTCAAAGCTCAAGCACTCTCAGGATTTTCAAATTTCAACATCACTCGTTCACTTGGTTCTCCCATCTTCTCAAATCTCAACTCTCATTCTCTCAACTCCGAAGTTTCAACTTCTCAAGATTCAAGCATCACATTCACAAGTTAGTATTTTTATTTTTAATATTTTTAAAATTTAATGCATGTTAAAAGTTGATATATTTTATTTGTGTTTTGTTTAAGCTTTGAAAAATAATCTGGTTATTTATGATATATTTGCACAAAAAACTTCAATTTTGTATGAAAAACCTAATCTATTTAAATATATATTTCGGTTTTAATTTAAATATATATATATATATATCTTATATTTAAAATTGTTAAATATAGATATTTCAGTTTTAAATAATAAATATAAATCTGAAAAAATATATCATATATATATATATATCTGAAATATATATTTCTAGAAAATATATTCTGAAATATTATATATAATATGTATATTTCAGTTTTAAATATATTTCCAGAACCGACCCAAACCGACTTGGTCGGTTTTGCTTAATAGAGAGTTGGTTTTGGTTTACTCTTTAGGTAACCTAACTAGGTCGGGTATGTTGAAAAAAAAACTAGTAAACCGACTAAACCCGACTTGTGAATAGCCCTAGATTTTAGGAAGATTTTTTTGGGGAATGTAGAGTTTCTAATTGGTAGTTTCAAATAACATAGATTAAAAAATTAAAAATTTCAAAAAAAGGAGAAAATTTCTAGACTTCCTTATTTTAATACATATATATTATTTATGGTTTAATTTGGTTTCTAAAATTTAAAAATCTAAATCAAAACCATAAACCAAAATTTTAAATTATCCACAACCAAACTAAACTGTTTCTAATTCTATAATTACACCAAATCGCCAATTTCAGTTCAGTTCCATCAAGAGTCCCCTACTGAATCATAGTCTGCAGATATATACAGATTACATTAAATGAACTAGTGACAATCACATTTGCAATGATACGAGGGTAAACAAAATTTTCACCTATAACCCTAGACCCAGAGCTTAGGTTTGGTGATGTAGTGTCTCAGACTCAGGGTGAATAGTTTCGCAACAACTAATCATCATTCATTTTTTATGAGGATAAGGTTCAAGTTATATTTGAAAAATCCCAATCTGGTCACTTTGCAAAGAATTTAGGGTTCGTTTGGTTCACATTTGGAATGTGAATCAAAACCCTTTGGAATTGTCTATTCCCATATTGGGTTCAGACAGGAATAGGAATGGAAATTAAAATCAACAGGAATGGGATTTCATTCCTGGGGGAAGGGGATGGCCTACTATGTGATTTAGAAGAATTCACCCCTAAAAGCTGTTAGAAGGAGGGAACCCAAGCACATATATACCCTACGATAGCATCCCATACTACCGATGTGGGATACCTTACATTAGCATTCCATACTACCAATGTGGGACAAATGAATCTGACAAGTCCACTACGCTTTGCAGTCCCGATGCCAGTGTAGGCTGGCTTTGCACTAATCCACTTAATCCTGGCCGAACACTGCAATACCTACATCACCACACCTGCTCTACACGATTGCAACTGTGAGGCATAGTGTAGACTCTAATACCATTTGTTATGTGCCTTAAGAGAACTCACCCCTAAAAGCTAACTGTTAGAGGGAGGGAACCCAAGCACATATATACCCCACAACATGGCCATTCCAAACATATTTGTAGTGTATATATTTGCATTTGTACTCTTCCCAAACTGAGCCAGAAGGAATACAAATGCAAATATGTAGAGTGCAAAACCTTATATTTTGCATTATTTTATATGTATTTGTACAGTACATATTTGCATTTGTACATTTTCCAAACTCAGCCATAAGAGCTAAATTGCAAATCTAACAATGACCTATATATTAAGGCTATGTTTGGTTTGAAGGAAAAGGTAGGGAAAGGAAGGGAAAGACAGGGAAACCTATATAAGGTTTGTAAAGGTTTCTTTACCTTTCCTTGCATTTTCCTTCAAACCAAACATAGCTTAAAGGAAAGCCCATAGACTAAAAAGTGCGTCTCCTTCAAACATGTGTCTATCCACTTAAAAGAAAATGTATGAGTTTCAAATGGTAATTACTTGTACTCTAAAAAATGTTAGTAATAGTTATCTCTATTAAAAAGAGAAAAAAACTCATTTCAAATAATATAGGATTCATAAAGCGAGTTATTATTCAAAAATAAAACTTGATTTAATCTTTTAAATTAAATGATAAATTTATATATAAAAATATCAAATAAAATAATAACCTTAATTTCCAGCACAAAAGAATATATGAATAAAAAATATCAAGATATAGTTAATACAAGGGGGTTATTCTGTAGTTATAGGTTAATGCATAATGGGTTCCTAACCTTTTTTTTTGGTAGGAAAAATACTTGAATTGAAAGCAACCCAAAGGGCAAGGAGAAAACAAGAATTTCTCACAAAGGATACAGATCTTCAAAGTCTAAAAACATGAAGGGCCTGACCCAAGGATGCCTCCCATTCACAATACAAATGGGGCCACCCAACAATGCAGCTATCTTTGTGAGACTATGAACAACAGCATAGGGATTGAGGTCTGAGGCAAAAATCTGAACTGGATTCCATAACTCTGGTTTGTGGTGAAACAATGTCCACGATGAGCTGGGCCATAAGATCAAACATGTTTTTATCATTCTTGGGAGTGTCTATGGCCAGCTTCAAGTCGAAGAGAAGATGTATCTCCTAAGCAGGATGGGATCTAAAAGGCACAACATAGGAAGCAGATTCAATGAGCACTTTATAAATATTATGATAATTGTTAAAAGTTATCTTTAATATTTTTAAGGGTAAGTTGGGGGTATTTCAAGGGAAAAGTGTCAAAAAAATTTGAAAGTACTCATTTAACATGCTTACAATGACGCGTTTACCTGATCCAGACTCCTCCTGAGGGATCCGGATGTAGTAGGCACATTAGGTAAGCACAATGAGTGATCACATAATAGCTGTGTGACACATGTCTCAGTTAATGCACTTTTTATCCAAACGTTTTTGCTACGTTAGACAGAAATTATCCATTATTTTATTATCTTTGTCAAAATAATTAAAAATAAAAACAATGAAAAAGGAAAACCTAAATGTATTGGGAGTTGGGATTCATTTACGTTTTTCTTTGTCATTGTTTTTTCTTTTTAATTATTTTGACAAAGATAATAAAATAATGGAAAATTTCTGTCTAACAGAGCAATAACGTTTGAATGAAAAGCGCATTAACTAGGACATGTGTCACACAGCTATTACGTGCTCATTCATTGTGCTTACCTAACGTGCCTACTATATCCGACCCCCTCCTGAGAACCCAGGTTAATCTATATCTATATATATTAAAGGGTAAAATACAAAAACCTCCCCTATAGTTTTTAACAATGATAAAAACCTTCCCTATAGTTTCACTTTAATAAAAACCTCCCCTAAACTTTCAAAAAATTCGACCAAAACCTCCCTTTTGTTACCGACCCAGACGGAAAACGTTTAATTGATCCATATTTTTTTTTCAAAATACCATTTTACCCTTTTATAAAATAGGCACTAAAATAACTAACCGATGAAGAAGGGATTTAGTCGACCAATAATAGTTGCCGGTGAAGAACCATTACTATGGAAACACCTACATTGCAGCAAGGCAATCCTCCAAATGCAAGAATAGGGCCTCACAAAAGTAGAACTGTGTTATTTGCAAAATGTAAAGAAAACGAATAGAATAGATAGAAAGGACCAGAACGAAATAGAAGAAGAGACCATTTTCTTTGGAGGAGTTATTTCTTTATGAGAGAGAGGGTTTGGAGTTGCTCATTGAGTTTTTTTCAGTAACTTTCGGGCCTTCTCTTGGTCTAACTCAAACTGGGATTCCTTTTCCACGGGCACACAGAGATGAATTTCTCCTCATGTTCTTGAAATTCTAACCCCCATGATGGAATAGCGAAATAGAGGGTATAACATTTAGCTTAAAAGAACAGAGGGAGAGATTAATAGCGGTTTTTGAATTGTGAGAGCTTGTGGAAGCATTTGACCACACAATCCAATTTCCATAACCAAAATGACCAATTTTTAGACCTCGAACAATAAAACCCACTACACACAAAATCCCCATTTTCTTTTAAAGCATTTATATGTTCATATGAGCATAATCTCCATTGTCTCTCAAGGTTGATGAGACTAGAGCACAACTCTTCAATGAATTATTATCGTCTCAATTTCTCAGTGACCTAGTTCTAGACATAGTGAATTAGTGATAAATACAAAGCTTCCGTTCCTACTGAGAATCATGATAAATTTAACCACGGGATCCCAACCCAAACTCTTGCTTTCGAGATTTCATTTAACCGTCGTATCCATTTTCCCTGCTCTCTGGGTCTTTTTTTTGTGAAATACTTTGTTTTGTGACTCTGTCATCCAATTCTTGAAAAGGAAGCAACCATTTTTGTTGAATTAGAGCAGAAAGATATATTTGGCTTCAAGAACTATTGCCAAGGATATCATCACTCTTCGGGGTTCTGCAGTTATCGTCAGTGAGTCTTCTTCCCTTTTAACTGTTATTTGGAATCTTCCACCCTCAAAGGTATTTAGCATTGAGTTAACATTTGACAAAGGAATGCCCAAGAAGTTAATGTCCGACAACTTTTCTTCACCGGCAATTGTTATTAGTTAGTTATTTCAGTACCCATTTTACAAAAGGGTAAAATGGGCACTTGGAAAAAATATGGATATGTTAAACGTTTTCTGTCTGAGTTAGTGACAGAAGGTAGGTTTCTATCAATTTTTTTAAAGTTCAGGGAAGGTTTTTGTTAAAGTAAAACTACATGGGAGGTTTTTATGATTATCAGAAACTATAAAGGAGGTTTTTGTATTATACCCAATATTAAACCACAATGTGCTGAGTTGGCACATTGTTGCCGTGTAGTTAATTCGAGAGTGCACATTCCTGTGCTCACGTTGCTTTAAGAACGCACTTATCTGCGTTTTGGGATTTTGAAAATTTTTTGTTTTTTCTAAATATGTAATTTAAACATCACATTTCCCAAAACACCATTAGGAGACCAAATGTCTCTCCTTTCAAGCCTTTTGGACGTTTGAATGAAAGAATGAAAATGAAATTCGGCTCACACCCACTCAACTCTCATACCTTCAGGAGAGAAAAAACACCATTGCACACTCACACCCTCCCAACTCTCACACCTTGAGGAGACCGAAAACACCATTGCACACTCACACCCTCTCAACTCTCACACCTTAGATTATGTTTAGTTTGAAAGAAAATGCATGGAAAGGTAAAAAAACCTTTATAAATCTTGTATAGATTTTTTGTCTTTCCCTTCTTTTCCTTATCTTTTCCTTCAAACCGAACATAGCCTTAAGGAGACCAAAGACTGAGTAAAACCGTCTCAACCATTATAGGTTTCAAATCTTTCTCAGATTTTATAACTTCCTTGCTTGCTCTTTTCCTCTCACTTTTTACTTTTTTAAACATGTTTTCTTCCAAACTCATTTTTAGATTGAGAAGACGTTTTGACTCCTCTACGTTGCCAAATGTTTCACTAGTACTGATTGTAGCTGTAGTTGCAAACATTTCAGCGGTTCAGATTTTCCTCCATATTTCAAACATTTCCAAACATCATGTAGGAGGTCAAATCTCTTCTTGCACAAGATCCCTATGACCGTCTGGGGGAAGAAGACGATCAAAACGGGTCAATGACAACTTGTTTTCAATAAGCCCGAATGTGAAGAAACGTGTCCAAATGATCCAACCCGTGTGCAATGCACAATATGGTTTAATAATAATAATAATAATAATAATAATAATAATAATATATTAGTGTACAAATTTACCACTTTTATTATGGTATTGGTTGATTGGTTATAAATTTTTCTATAACATAGTCGAATCTAATATAAAAATATTTTTTTATACAAATCCCATGATAATTTTATTTTGTATTACAGTTATAACCTTTTATATATCTAAATGAAATAATCTGTCTATTTAGGGGGTGTTCTACAACATGATTCATTTTGTTTTTGAAAACAAAAAAGAACTGCCACATCAGTAAAATTATATTATTTTTTCTGACATGACAGCTGTTTTGTTTTCAAAAACAAAACCATGTTGCCAAACATATATATATATATATATATATATATATATATATATATATATATATATATATATATATATATAATGGCTATATACCCCAAAATGAGGCTTTAAACTTATGTAATTACAACTTTTTTATATTTTGTTTTATATTTATAACCTTATCTACCTAAATGAAATAATCTATTTACTTAATTAATTGACATACATTCTAGTAAATGTAATGCAAAAAAAAATGTTGTAATTACATAAGTTTGTAAATGACTTACATAGGTAAGTCGTTCGTGTCTCAGTAAATGACTTACATAGGTAAGTCGTTCGTGTCTCAGTAAATGACTTATACAAGTAAATGCATTTATCCAGACAAGTGTTTCTTAAGAAACAATTATTTAGATAAGAGCATTTATCACTTTTCTTTTATTCCTCAGTAAAGGTGTACAATGATTGATTTATCCAAAAAAGTGACATTATTAAAGGGACAATATTGTCCTATTACATATTAGCAATTTTCGGCATGCAAGGGTAAGTAATTTATCCAAGTTGAAGAAAGTATTACTTCCCCAGGTAAATGAGCCACTCGCGAATCATTCTTTTCTATGGGACTCACTAATACTGAAAATGAACATGGGTTTATTTCTTTTCTACGGACCCTACCATCTTATCCACCCCTACTTCCCGAAAAATGAATGAGGCCTTAGGGTGGGCATTAGGTTGAATAACATTGTCACAAACCTTGAAATAGTTCTTACGATGCTTACCTTGGATTGGTGACCATTAAGGGAGTGTTTTGTAGTGTGGATGAGAAATTGGGTGATGTATTATTCTCAACCACACCACAGTTGAGAACACACCACACCACAACAAAATAGGTGTTCTGTACTATAGACAAAAATAGGTAGCTTGAACCACACCACACCCATATAGGCATTCTATGGGGTGTGGTGTGGTTTAGACCATACCCTATGTTTTGATTCTATGCATCTTAGATACACAATGCGAGATAATCTACGACGTTGACCAAGAGTATTTTTTTGTTTTTTAAGCAAAATACAAATTAATTTAACATGTGATCAGTTTAACCATAGCTAATATGGATTAATAAAAAATTAATGGATGGATTCAAAAAATTAATAATGACTAAAAAATTAAAAGTAATATAAAAATATAAAACATACACATAAGAGAACTAATATTCATGATAAATAGTTAATAAAACAATAACCAAGAACATTAGTAAAAACATAAAAAAGTAAAATTCCTACTTTTAATACCAATTAACAACAATTGTAATGGTAAGATAAGCATTATTAATTATATATAATACAAATAATTAAAAAGATATTGTATGAATTAATATACATGTGAAGTACTAAATAAGGAGAAGGGCCTTGTGGCATGGTTGTAACCATGAGATACTAGTATGGCTGATATTTTGGGGTGTAGTATAGTCCACACCACGAGATAGTGGGTTTTAAACCACACTACACCATAATCGAACGCAATAAAACGGTGTGGTGTGGTTTGAAACCCACTATCTCGTGGATTCACTACACTACCGAACACCACCTAAGTGGGCGTTGGCTACTGTTGAAGTTATAACTAGTGGTGGTAGACTGGTAGTTCATATACATAAAAGCTAAGGCTGTGTTTGGTTGATGAAAGGAATGCAAATTCTGGTTTAATTTATTTTAGGATTTTTACTTTATTCTGCTTCAGATTTTGTTTTACTTAATTTGTACTGTAATCAAACAATAGGGTAAAATTTGAAACAAAAATAAATTAAAATTTGCACCCATATCATTTGCACTATCATAATTTTGCATCAATACAAATAAATTTGCACTATAAGGCTCAATTTGAAAGGAGTACAAATACAAATATGTACAGAACAAACACATACAAAATTCAGGGTTTTGCACTTTACATATTTGTATTTGTACTCCTTCCAAACTATTAAACTAAGCCTAAATAATCAAAATAGATGGGATTCAACCATAGAGGGAGGCAAAGCCGGTAAAGAATCCATGCTAGAAGAAGGCAATGTGAGCCGAGGCACGAAGAGGCATACTTTGCTCAAGGGTAACCGGTGGAGGCCCAATGAGAGTGGTGCTGGCTCAGGCTGAGCTTGAAAATGCTCTACTATGATTCTATCAGCCACTAGCAAAAGAGAAGACGTTTTCGTTGAACTGGACATCTTGGGAAATAAAGGTATGACCAAGGTTTAAATTTCATCACGTATTTTTCGGTTGAGTATTGGCCAATATGCTACCGATACGCGTATTGGCCGATATGCGACGAATTCACCGTTACAAATAGAATAGCCTTCGAAAGAGGGCTTCTAAACCCATTTCAGAATTCCTCTTTCTTCTCCAAACCCTCCAGAAACTTTCTCTACATTCCTAGAGACTCAAATCTAGAAAAAACCCATCAAAACACCTACAAAATTGAAATATTCAACAAGTTTTTCAAGGTTGTTTAAAAAGTAGCGAAAATATGATGTTTTTTCAAAATTTTTTACATTTTTCAGCCAATGTTTTTGGGTTCTTTTTAGTTTGGATGCTTGAAAACATCTTTATGTATATTGATATACTATTCTTGTGCAAAAAATCTCACTTATTTTGCTGCTATATGTAAATCTTTGTGAATATTTGAAGAAATTTTAGAATAATAAAAAATCTGAAAAAAAATAAAATTTTTAGGTTTTTCTTTTGATCGACCTCTAAAAATTGGTAATTTTGTAGATCTATGAATGATTTACCATGTACATAGATCAATTGAATTTTTTCTAAATAATTGATTTTTTTATTTTTTTAATTTTTGGAATAAATAAAATATATATAATTTTAATTTCTTTAGTTTTATGTGATCTAACCCTATAGGCTGAGTATGTTGTAGATCTATGGATGATCTACCATGTCCATATATCAATTGAATTTTTTTTTCTAAATAATTGATTTTTTTCAGAATAATGTATATATATACATATATATACATATATATATATATATATATATATATATATATATATAATTTCTTTAATTTCATATGATCTAACCCTATAGGCTGAGTATGTTGTAGATCTAGGGATGATATACCATATCCATAGATCAATTGAACTTTTTTATAAATAATCGATTTTTATATATATTTTTTAATTTTTGGAATAAAAATATTTATAATATCTTCAACTTTGTGGAATTTAACCCTATAGGTTGACTATGTTGTAGATCTATGGATGATATACCATGTCCATAAATAAAATTCATTCAATTTTTCTGTTACATATTTACTTTTCTTAATTTTAATTTAAATTTTAGAATAAAACATAAAAATAATTATTTAGTTTTTAGAAAATTAGAATGAAACATGCAACATAATTATTTGATATATTATGTCCATAAATCCATTCAATTTTTCTATTACATATTTACGTTTCCTAATTTTAATTTAATTTTTAGAATAAAACAAGCAAAATAATTATTTGAATAAAAATAAATAACTATTCAGTTTTTAGAAAATTAGAACGAAACATACAAAATAATTACTTGATATATTATGTCCATAAATCCATTTAATTTTTCTGTTACATATTTACTTTTCTTAATTATAATTTAATATTTAGAATAAAACATCCAAAATAATTATTTGAACAAAAATAAATAATTGTTCAATTCTTAGAAAATTAGAATGAAACATGCAAAATAATTACTTGATCTATTATGTCCATAAATCCATTCAATTTTTATGTTACATATTTACTTTTCTTAATTTTAATTTAATATTTAGAATAAAACATCCAAAATAATTATTTGAATAAAAATAAATAATTATTCGGTTCTTAGAAAATTAGAATGAAACATGCAAAATAATTACTTGATCTATTATGTCCATAAATCCATTCAGTTTTTCTATTACATATATACTTTTCTTAATTTTAATTTAATATTTAGAATAAAACAAGCAAACACATTGGAATTGAATTGAGTACTTTATTAAATAGTATGTTTTTGTTTCTGTATATTGATTATAATATGTTTTTGTCATAAAACCCACTAAAACATGTTATTTTTATGCATAAATAGCTCATTTATGTCTTGTATTTAGTGATACTGATGTTTATTTATGATTTATTGGAGTATTTATAGCATTTCCATGTGTTTTCATGTGTATCTTAATTTTTCATTCGTATCCATGCGTATCTAAGGCACATCTTGATACGTCTCTTAAATTTGCCTTTCCGATATGCATAGCGTTTCTGATACTTTGAATCTTGGGTATGACACATGGAGACAGCCATAACCATTGTCAAAATTACTTTTAACTAAGAAACAAGAAGATTTAGATCAAAGATAAACTTTATTGGAATTACAAGGATGAAGGCGAGGGAAGAATTAGCAACCAAAATGTGCAAGTCATGAAAATCAGGCATTTATTATAAGATTTCAAATGGAGTTTTGAAATGCAAAGTTTTGATTAGTAAAACATACAAACCATGGTTTTTGAACCGCCGTTGACCTAAATGGTTGGACTGTTCGATTTGGGAACCACCCAAGCAGCTGGTTCTATTTTACCTTAAGTCTTTGGCCAAAAACCATTGAATCGGTCAATGACCCATTGATCTAGACAGTTGAACTGTCGACTTGTTCAACAGTTTTTAGCCATTTTTTACTTTAAATATGTTTTTTATTTTTTATTTATTTTTTCAAAACAGGTCATCCATTCAAACTGGAGGGTCAAATCATTAACCCAGAAACCAGTGGCCAGAATAGTTCTAGTTCCCAATCGCTTTTTAAAGCATCGATACAAACAGTAGTGAGGCTTCAACCCAATATGATTTTGGGACATATGCAAGGTGAGCCCAGTTTTGATGGTTTATATATCTTGACACTCGGCAAGTTCATTTTGAGCTGGGTGTAGGGGTCGGAAAACTGATGGGCTATACCTTATTTATGAAGAAACGATTTGCAGAGAAAAATTCATCTCCTCCATAAAATTACGAAGTTTTTATCTTATGTCTTCAAAATGTTGCCAAAGCATCAGAATTAACATTTTGTAATATTTCCGACTCGGGCTTTGGGTCAGGCCCATTCATATTTTTACAAAATCCCAATCTAAGCCCGCCCAAATTGTATCCCTACTTGTTAGGTAATGGGAAAATCCAACAAAAGTGACTAAAACAATCAACAATCCATGAACCGTATTAGGAGAAAGGAGTATGTACAATTAGTTCAAGAGGTCCCTTGATGACAAATTGAAAGGGAGCCAATGGCTTTTCTCCAATGGACATTGACTGGTAAAATGATTGAGATTTATTAGAAGATAATGGAAGATTATTGGATGAGACAATCTTGTGCACAATTGAGATGGGTGGTTTTCTGAGACATTGGTGTCTATGATCAAGACTGGTTTGTATCCCAAGGAGAGCCATCTTATCTAGGTGCAGAGATGGACTGATTGGGCTTGAACACACACAAGCCATCTTTTCTTGGACTTTGTGTAATGACTTTCACATGTGTTCAATCTTTCACAAGAAAGAAGCTGAAATTCAATAGAGACATTATTATCAGTGGTAAAGTGACTAACTGTTAGCAACATGTTAGGGTCCATTTTCGTTCACAGTTGGAATTGGAATCATAATTGAAAATTTTTGCAATCGGAATTTCAATCGAAATTAGAATGGTCTATTCTCATTATCTATTTGGTTTAGATGGGAATTAAAATTGAAATCAGCTGAAATGAGATTTCATTCACAAGAGAAGGAGAAGAAATGGGGGAATGCCATTCTGTCAGAAATGAAAATAGGATTCTAATTCCGCCCAATCAAATGATTGAAATTCCGATTCCAGACTTCCATTAAATGAAAAGTAGTAGTAAAAACAGATGGCTCAATGTGGTTTATATCCTCATTGGTCAGTTGAACTATGTCGTTTGTCTGAAAATCATGCCAAATCATATGAGGGTAGTTCTTTGTGGTGGTCGAAACTCTTTGTCAAAGTGGTTATGAATTATTAGTATGTCACATATATGGCACTGGACCTGTTGATATGCTGGGCTTCTGACTCGGCCCATGGACATTTTACACTGCTTTGGATTCGGGTTTCAGGCCAGACCTATTCAAATTTTGACAAAATCTCAATCGGAACCCAATTTATGAACAGATTTATACGGCACAAAATATCTGAGGGATCTAGATCTCTTATCCACAGGACACTACAGCTGTATATTGAGAACATTTTCCCTATCTATATGTTACCATTCATGGGGAGATGTTCAAATATAGTGTCTTGTAGGTAGGAGACCTGAGCTCTTATCTGAGAACGTAAAACTTGTGACATGGCTAAGAGAAGGCAAATCTTTGCCTTTACCTGAATGGGATAGCTTCTCTTTATCTTTGATGAGCCAATTACTATTCTGTGACTAAGAATAGTTGTTATTTTCACGGGACTTAGTGGCAACATGAACAGGAGGAGATAGAAGTCTGAAGTTACAAGAGAATTCGTGAAAGTAAAGTCGAATCTCAAGGATCAATTACCTATTCCAGAAGTAGGAGAGGACCTTAGCATTCTTGACTGGTGGGTGAAAATTACCTACCCCCGTTGTGTAGCCCTTCTAAGGAATTTAAATAGACAATTTAAAACGAAATCTAGGCAAATTTATAGCTGCAAGGTTGGAACTTGGAAGCAGGGCTGTCAATTGGACTGGATTTAGTTCGATTTGACCGTCCAATCTGTTCAAATTTATTTTAATTTAGATTTGTACTAACTCAAATTTAGTCCATTGATATTTATATTCTTATCTTATCTTCTATCAATGGATCAGATATTGTCTGAATCCAACCCAATTTAATATAAATTCAATATGAATGGACCAGGCCCAATCCAATCCAATAAATATTTTAGACCATTAAATCTGAACAGGTCTAATTCAATATATCTTATTGGTCTGTCTAATTGATCTAAATTAATTTTAGTTTTGACAAGGTCTAATCCATTGACACCCATACTCGAAAGATGCCTGCACCTTTTGCATATCGAAACCAAACAAAAGCTCAAAAGCAAATGTTTGAAGGAAATAGATTATTGTTATCGTGAATAGCTATACATATATAACAGTAACGATCATCTACTAGCTAGAAACCAACAGTTTCACAATCACAGCACCCATCATTTTGAAGTACTACTATCAGTGGTCCTACAATGAAAATAAGTAATAAAATATTCAGAACTTCAATATATCAAATAGAGAGATAGACAAAATTTGAATATAAAAGATACGATGAAATATGTCTAATTTTCAAAATAGACTACCGTTTGACATGATCCATCATCCCGAAGCACATATTATCAATCGCCCCTACTGCTAAGTCGAGTAAATAGTATGGCTTTACAGTAAAAAATTACAAACTTCAATATATTTTGTCAAATTCACAAATAAGGAGACCTGTTAATGATATCAAAAGGGTAAATTTTTTAAATTAGCCTTATAGTTTAGTTAATTAATTAATTCTATTTTTATTATTTATATATTGTTTTAAAGTATTCCTACTATTTCTGACAATTGACATTGTCGGTAAATACTAATGGAAAAGGCGAAATGTTGAATTTACTTTCCACTATTCATCAAATTTTCAAAATAAAACTTAATTAATGAAAAATTTTAGAAACTGGAGCTCAGGACACCGGGACCAGAAATTAACTATGAATTTAGGAGAAAAAAAGGCCAAATCCGGAATGATTATCTAAGGAGATTATGCAATACAGGATGCTGTAGAGGTGAACAACCAAAGGTGAGGTTGAGCGACAATAGAAAAAAAAAAAAAGAAAAAAAAAGAAAAAACAACTGAGTGCTTGAGAGAGAATTTCTGTTTTCTTCTTCAATTGTTTTGATCGGTTTTCTTCTTCTCTTCTCTCCATCTCTGATTCCCACTCATCTGTCTTTCAAAAATTGTTTTTGGGTTTGTAATTTTGGGGATTTTGCGCAGGAAAAAAAAAAGGAGCAAACTTTGAATGGATATTTGGAAGCCAGATGGTTCAGAATAGAGATCTAGGTTATCCTTCTTTTTTTAGTCAAATTCTTTTATGTTAGTTTAGATCTTCTTTTTCTTTTTCATCAACTAAGAGGGTTGTTTTTCTGTCCCTCCAGTTTATTTTCTTGAGTTTGGCTTCAGTCAGGGCAAGCCCATTCTCACACGTTTCAACAGCCTCTTGTAATCTTGCATTGGGAATATCTACTCATGAAGTAAAGCACATAAGTAGGGAGATATTCCCAATGCAAGGCTGTAAAGGTTGTTCGAATAGGCTTTGCTCTATTTTCTTAGCTTTAGAGGTTTTCTTTTGTTTGAACCTCTTTCATTTTTTTTTTCACAACTCTAACATGGTTCTTTAGTTTTGATAAGAAGAAGGTTGGTTATAGGATCTTTTGAAGATTTTCTCTTGTTTAGACCTTTTTTTTTTTAATAAAAATTTCATTTTTCATCGTTGAGAAGGCATGGCGGCAGCTACAGATATTTGCGGTAGAAAATGGCCCTGTTTTTTCAGATCTCCTTGGGGAGGAGCTCATGAAAGGAACCTTTTTATCAAAGGTGCTTCACCAAGCTCCTCTGGAATCCCTTCTACCCCTTCACTGGCGTTTCTTCCGTAAATGTAATTTGATAAAGGGCAGAGACCCGAGTTCAGCTTTAGTCGGGGCAAAGCCCATTCTTTATTGCCTTGCATTGAGAGTATTTCCGTACTTGTGTGTTTTATTTCATAGAGAGATATTCCCAATGTAAGGTTGCAAAAAGCTGTTAGAATGGTGTGGGCACAGATTTGTCCTGATAGAAGCTGATCTCTAGAGACTGGGGCTTCCGTCCACAGGGGATGTCCGGTGGCCTTCTCAATCACCATACACCGAAGAACTCAGACATCAACAGAGAATCCTTGTTCATCCCCACGAGTGACTTCAGGTGCCATGAAAACTGGTGTCCCAGTAATGGATGCCCGGTTTACAAAAGAGGGATGAAGGGTAATTTTGGGTTTTAAAAAATTATACATCATGTAATGTCACGTTTGTATGAATTTTAACAGAACATTAAGAGACACTAACAACAAGGGTAAAGTTAGTCAATTGTCAGAAACAACATGGACGGTTTAAGACAATAATTAAACAGTAAGAATACAGTTTATCAATTAGCTAAACAATAAGAATAATTTAAGAAATTTGCCCTATCCAAAACTCCACAGCCTGACCTCATATTCAATTTGATTATCTTGGATCCGGTCCTTCCGAATTCGAATGAATCATATACAATTTCAAATTGGATTTGGATGGGACTTGTAGAACTCAATTGAAAAATGAATTGGATTCAATGTACCTCTTGATCCAATAAAAATCAGACTCCGACATAATTATATATTAATATATTATATAATATAATATATTAACGCCTTTGTTCATTTTTATTGAACTTTTAAGTATTGTTGTGAATAAAAAATATAAATCCTTGTTTGGAATAAAAATTTAATCCTTTTGTAGCTTTGTATATTTAATACATAATTAGGCTTTAGAACAAGACAATTTTTGTATTGGGTTTGCAATAAATCCATCAAAGCCGGATGAAATTTGAAATCCAAAAAATCCGATCGAAGTCAAACTCAAATGCATTGTTCATACATTCAGATGTCATTATTTTCTTATTGGATTGAACCCGGATTTAACTGGATCCAATCCTAATTCGATTCAATTACAAACCTACAAACATGCAAAGAAATAAAAATAATAATGTTGACAACATCCTAATTAAACACTACATTACCACCAAAAGTAAAAATGATAATAATACTGAGGTCCCGTTTGGTTCATAGGAATGGGGTCTGGAATTAGAATTAGAATGGACTATTCTAATTCTAACTGTTCAATTGGATAGAATGGGAATTCCATTCTCATTCGTCCTGGAATGGCATTCCTCGTTTGAGGAAATGGTCAGTTCCTGTCTCTCCATTGAGAATGAAATCTCATTCGTACTGATTCTAATTTTCATTCTCATCCTTGTCTGAACCAAACAAACTATAAAAATAAACCATTCCGATTCTAATTCTAAAGGATTTCAATTCAAATTCTGACTGCAAACCAACCAGGCCTTAAAGACCTATCAACAACACACAATGTTGAAACAAAAAGAAAACTAACAAAATAATCAATCAAGCCAAATCAATTCCATGACATATAATAACATTCGAGGAGGCCAAACTAAAACACGAGTACATCAACCTAAAAACATTAGGCCAATTCCGTGACACAACCCCGAATTAAACCCATCACCAGTACAAATCTATGTGAACAACATTTTTGAAAAAAAGAAAAAAAAAAGAACAGATGGGATCATGGGAACAAAAAAAGAAAAAAAAAACAATAATAAAAGAGATAAACCTTCATCGAAGAATTGATAAAGCACACAAGCCACTGATCTCCGTCGCCAAATACGGTGCATCAATATTAACTAAAATTTTAAAAATAAAAGAAGCTTATTCCTCCATCAGCAAACAAAGGATCCAATTAATCCATGATCACCGAGTATACACCTGAAACGATTCTCAAACATGAGTTTTGGTAAACCAAAACATAGGAAAAAAGAAGAAAATCGCATGAAAAAAACTGGTTTTAAAGAAGAAAATTAGACACATAAAGTTGTTACAAAGTAAAAAAATGTAAAATACACCATTAAAGAAACAAATAGGACACAGAAAGTTCTGATAATCCTGTATAATTGTCGAATGGGGAATCCGATCCTTCATTGCCAAAGTGACTAAACTACCGCCAAAAGAACACCGCAACTCAGAGACAACATGCCTGAAACCAACAAACCAACTCTTCCCATACCATGTCTTTTCTGCATCATAGATTTTCCTTACAGATAAAAAAACTATATTATTGGAGAAACCTTGGTTGTTTTTCATACCTTGAGTGTATTTGGTTGAATACAAAAGCGATGGTTGTCCTTCTGCAAAAAACCCAAAGCAGTGGTTATAATTTTAGAGATTTTTAGACTGCACTCCACCCCAGAATTCAGATTTGAACTGCAGATCTACAACAGAATTCAAATCTGCGCCCCACCCGGTTTCGCCCCACAAATGCCCGACACACTCAATGTGCGCCACCTGTCCCTTCACACGGTTCCGCTAGTAGCGCATGTAGGGATAATGGGATGTCCGTTAGCCCCTTCCATTGCCCCCCAAAAGTCTCAAACCATTTCATTCGAAAGACTAGGGTATCTCAAAGTTCCCTTCTCACTTGTCAGAGTTCCCTTCTCCTTCTCCGGCACCAACGACCTACAACGACAACCGACGATACTCTTCAGTTCACCTTTTCACACATTTTTTATTTTTTTTTCTGATAGTTTTGTTTTCCAGAAATCAGAGAAACCGGCGGCAGAGTTCTCTTCTCCTTCTCCGGTTATCCACAGGTTATACCTCATTCATTGGCAATTTTTTGAGTGATATCAATCCTTCAGACCATGTTGCCAAGTGGAAATTCAAGGTCATTTGGGGTTAATTTGGCTCATTCCATGAAAGAAGCAAGCACCGTTTCGATCTCCCAGGGATGGACACAAGACTAGGCTTGAACATCAGACCCGAAAGAGAGTGTTTAGGCCTCAAGGAAATCCTGATTTTATGTCCATTTCCTCCAAAGGATGCTTGCACCCATGGAATGACCAACCAAAAGTAAACTCTTTGGGATCCTTCTCAAGAGCCCCATGGAGAGAGAGAGAGAGAGAGACCTGAAAGTCATTGTTGACCAGCATTCCAACGATGCAGAAAAACATTGGAGAAGATGGATGTTACAATCTGAATCTCCATTACCAGAGAATAGGTTAGGCCCTACTTCAATTTCTTGTACATGAGTTCAATCAGAGGAGACGTCAATCCATTAATCAGAGCTGCGCTGACTGTCATAGCGAAACCCACGTAATACTGTGTATTGGATTCAATAGCAGGGCGGTCAGAGCTTGCATGGAGGGCAAGAACTATTGCACCCATAGTCAACAAAACAACTGAGTTTATGGAGTAAAACATGAACTTTTGCCCAACCTGGAGAAATGCAAACACTATTGTGAAGATCAACTAAGTGGAACCTATCAAACCATCGGTTGAGATGGGTAGATGGGACAAACCAAAGCCATATAAGTAGTTGGTGAAGCTATTGACAAGGCCGAGAATTGTGTAGGCAGCAAATAGATAGGTATTCATGAATAAGAGCTTGGCATCTTTATTGCTTTTAACTCTGTCGTGAATTTCTTTGATTTCTAGAAAACGAAAAATATTAGAAAAAAAAATGTGTGAAAAGGTGAGCTAGAGAGTATCGCCAGTTGTCGTTGTAGGTTGCCGGTGCTGGAGAAGGAGAAGGGAACTTTGAGATACCCTAGTCTTTCGAATGAAATGGTTTGAGACTTTTGTGGGGTAACGGAAGGGCCTAACGGACTACTAGCAGAATCGTGTGAAGGGACAGGTGTCACACATAGAGTGTGTGGGGCATTTGTGGGGCGAAACCGGGTGGGGCGCAGATTTGAACTCCCCACAACAATTCAAAATTTATAAATACCTCCACTTATAACACCCATACCCGCCCATGAATTGGCATTAATTCCGAGCCGGCACCTACCCCCAACTATACGATGGAGCTAGGATTTCAAAGGTGGACTGAATGGTAAAAACCCCTATATTTTACTATAGAGCCTTCCTGGGTCTATTAGCTTGAGACGTTTTTGGATTTGTTAGCATTAATTGTTGCACAGTTGCTCTACTCCTTTAGGCAGCATTGGTTAAAGTGCAATTTTATTTGTATTAGTACAAATGCATAGGAGTGCAAATGAAAAGAATGGAAATTTTGGTTTAATTTTAAATAATAAATAATATATTATATATTATAAATGTATATATATATATTTATATAATGCATATTTATTAATTTATAATGTATAAAAAATATAATATATATAATACACATAAATATACATAAAATATATATAAAATATATGTATACTAGTCGGTTTTGTTAACCGTCAATTTTCTATTTTAATTAACCAAAATCTAACCGACCAATTTGGTTAATCAAAATTCCAGTTTGATTTCGGTCATTTTTTTCTGATCGATTTCAGTTTTTTTTTTGGTTTTTCTTGCTCGACTCTAACCAAAATACTCTTTTCCCTCATAATTTCCACCCCCATTCCTCTAGCCATTTTTTCTCTTTATATGAAAGTGTAGGGAGTTTCGTTACTCAATTCCACCATATTGGTTTATCAAAAGGATAATAAATCATCAACAAACATCGTATGGATGATACTAATGAAAGCATTATGAATTTTAATGCCTTCTGTAACACCCTCCAAATGAAACTTATCGAGAATGCGAGATAAAAGACAACCTAAGAGTCTATTTTGTTCATAATTGGGATCAAAATTGGAATCGACTTTGGAATAGTCTATTTCTGTAGTTTTATTTGATTCAAGCATGAATTGAAATAAACTGAAATGAAATTTCATTTTCAAGGAAGGAGAGCAAATGAATAATGACTATTTCCTCAAATGGAACAATGTTGGAATGGGAAGGAAATTCAATTTCCACCGAACCAAATAGTTAGAATAAACTCTTATTCCTATAAACTATAACAGACTGTAAGTTTTTAAGTTTTTTAAAGAGATTCTGAGTTCTCTTCGCTTTAAATGACTAAAATTGAAACCGGATAAATCTTAATTAAAATAATTTTATTATTTAATCATGTTATTCATTAAAAAACAAAATAATAAGTTATTCAGTTCAGCCACTCCAGCCCTTATCAAACCTCCATTTCCAGAAAATTCATGAAAATCGAACCCAAAATGTAAATGGTTTTGCTTCTCCACGTGGTATTTTGACAGAGTTCCATAAGATTCCCAAGAACATTCCATACAAAGCTCCCAGATTTCAAGCCGAGCCAAGGCCATTCATTGGCCGGCCGCGGCTCCATTTGTGGAAGAACGCACGCGAAAGGAGAAAGCACTGTAGGCCACTGAAGCTCACACCTCTCTGCATTATAATAATTAGAAAAATATTATATAAATATGTGCAGTGTTAATGGCGCTTTCTCTTCTCGACCTATCTTCTTTCTTTCTCTTCTTTTTCTGCTTATTTCTTAATTAATTAAACTTTTTTTTATTATTTTCTTCTTCTCTTCTTATCTCGTTCGCCATTTCCGGATCGAGGGTCTGAAAATAAGCGGAAATCCATTTGAAACAGGTGGAAGTGGAACAGTGGTTTTGTTGCAGATCTGGTGGAGTTGGACCAGAGAAGAGCCTGATTAGATTAGAGGAGTGTTTTTGAGCGAATCTTTTGAGGTGGGGTGTTGATAATCTGTTTGGAAATGGAGATTATGCTGATCCCGCGGTTTGGGTATCGAGTTCGAAGGAAAGATCCACCGTGGCCGAGGATCTGGTGGGTTTGAGCTTGGTGTGGTGAAGAAGTGGGAGGTTTTTGTAGGTTGGGAGGAGTTGCTTGGTTTTGTGGAGTTTGGTCATGGCTACTGTACAGAAATTGTCTGTATCGAGTGGAAGCACGAACGGGGGCAGTTATGGGTCGTTCAAGACTGATGCTGTTGTGTCGGATCAGTTTCCGGCCGGGCTGAGAGTTCTTGTGGTTGATGATGATACGACTTGCTTGAAGATTTTGGAGCAGATGCTTCGAAAATGCTTGTACCATGGTGAGTTCATCTTGTGTCTCTTTATCTATCTCTATATTTCTGTCAGTTAGTGGAGTTCGTGATTAAAATCAATTATTTGTTTATTTATTTCTTTGCTTGTTCTTAGTTATTTGGACAATAAATGTTGAAATTTAAGTTTTAGAACTGAAGAGCTGAGGATTGGTAGCGTTTGAATTCCAATTATGGAAAAAAACTAAGAACTTCAGATGGTAGTTACTAAAGTATAGGTTGTGAGTTGCTCTTCGTAGTTGCTTATCTGCTGTTTGCCTGGTTTTCACTTTTCAGTTGGTGCAAGTTAATCAGAAAACTGTGTACGGGTTTCCTTCTACGTCTCATGCTGGATGTTAGGGGATTTGACAGTTGAGCATATTTGTCAAGGCGTGGCAATTCTGAGCGACAGTGGGGCACCTAGTCGACTGCTAGGCACGAAGAATTTAAAAAAATGAAAAAAAAACTAAAATTTACTTAATTCCCTAGTTTTGTCTACCATTCAGCATGAATATTAACCCGAAAGAATAGCAATTCTGGAGACCTTACCAACTAACCAGTTGGCACCTTGCGGCAATTATCTTTGTTAAGATTTAATAACATTATAAGTCCTCTCAAAACATGGCAAATCATTGTATCTAGGACAATATTATTACAAATACATTAATAATACATTAAAAAACAATACTTATACAATGAACATTTAATAGAGCAATTTCATATCAAACAAGACTCATAAAAAAAATTCATATAAAAAAAGCAACTAAAGAAGGCTATAATTTTATATGAGGGAGGGAGGGACCTCTTATACTTTTGTTCTCTGTTTCCTTTTTTCTTCTTACTCTTAGATCTTTTAAATTTGAACAGTAGAACTTTAAAACAACATATACATGATATATATAGTATATTAGTATATAATAGAATTTACTAGGCTATTAACATATTAGTAATGTATAGAAATATGAATGATATTATAATAAGGTACCCATCTTGTCATTTTTGTCACCTAAGTGAGGGTTTTAAGTACAACTATGCAGTTGGTTCGGTTTTAAATACAACATTCATGTAGGCAATGTGTCCTGTGATTTCTTCTGGGCCTACGGTAATTCTGCAGTCTCATCGTACAATATGTTTTTTCTTTGTTATGCCTCTTTCTGAAGTTTCTGAGCCATAGAAGGTGGCCCAACAACTGAAGAGGATCCCATGACAGGTTTTTGAGTCCAGATTTGCTGATCACAACACATTGCTGGCCACATCCATCCAGCTGCACATTGGGAATACCGATGATATAAAGTACAAGAGATGTTCCCAATGTGCGGCTGGGTGAACATGGTCAGCAGATCTGAACTCCAGGTTTTTCTGTAGTTCCTTGAGGATGCTTACTGAATAGAGTTGAAATCATACCCATTAGCTGCACTTTCAACTGGTTGTATGGAAATTCTTATAAGCATTCAATATGGTTAGGTGATATTAACTTCTGTGCCCTCAGTTTGCTTCTCATGGAGGTTTCATTGATTTAAGTCAAAGCCACTTGACTATTTGGGATGTTAATTTGATTGGTCAATTTGGCCCCTGGGGTGGCAGTTGGAATTTCTGCACTTCAACTTGTTCACTTGTTGGGCTATAACTTTAGGGGATTCCTTTTATTTTGTTTTGTTTTGTTTTCAGTGGGGAGTAGTGGACAGTGGAACTAACATGGAAGATTTCTCATGACCCCTTTACTGCGTTGAATACTTGGTAGTTGGTATTTGTAATCCCAGTTAAGTTATTTGGTTGATTCAGCACAAATGAAGTTCAAAAAATCTGTAATAAAGATGAAGGATAATGGAGAAAAAAAGCTGAAACCAAGAGGAGAAGAAGAGCAACCAAAATTTTGGGGTTCTAATAAGTCCTCACTATCTTTTATATTGAGAATAAAAAGCTCAGAAATTACAACTCTACCCTTAATGAGGTGGCAGGAATTAAAAACAATAAAAATAGTGGCCCATGAGCCCAATAACAAATACACTAACATGCCACAAATAAAACATAAAAAGAATAGCACAACAGGCTTGATAAATAAAGGAAATGCATATCTGGCCCGTCAACTGAGTTGATGTCTTTATGGAGGCAAATTCCTTGCATTTGGAAGTTGTGACATTTTAGCTTTCACCTTAGAACAAAAGTTTTTTTTTTGGTTATTTTTGTTGGATAAGTAAGAAAGATATTGTATTAATTTCAAAAGAAAAGTATAGAATCCATCTTTTGGGAAACGGAAAAAAGTTCTCCTTAATCATTCTTTAATGCATTTCATTTTATCATAATTCTTGATTGCCTCCCAAGGATAACCAGATTTCCTTGATTCTTATGATGGGTTCCATGTTTATGAGTTTACATATGAATAACATAGGAAATTACATTGGCTAGAAGAAAGCATGACGTGTGATACTAACATCTTACATCTGAATTGTGGGTCAGCTTTCACGAAACTGAGTTAAGGATAGTCTTAGGTCTTTTATTTCATTTCTGGTATCAGTTATTGAAACATCTTGATTTTTCAGCATTAGGGAATAGCGAGTTTATTTGATGCTATATCAACTTATCAAATGAAAATCAAGCAAGTTAGATATGATTGCTATTGGATAGGCTTATGGCTAAAATATGATCATTTTAGTGGTCCTTGACTGAAATCATTATTCTTTTTTGATATTTTAGTTTCCTTAATTCAATTCTAATTTGTTTAGATTCATTTCTAGTTGGTTTTTTAAGTCCTTCAGTTGTTTGAGATTTTAGAATGGTTTTATATTGTTATGGAATTGTTATAATGAGGTTGTCTTCATCATAGGAATATCATGTTTTCTCTTTAGATTTCAAATTTTCTACATACAAGGGATTGGGACCAACATTAAATCAGATCCTTCTATGGGATTGGCCAATGTTATTATGTGGCCTCAACTGTATAGTTATTTGACAAATCATTTTGATGGTGAGTGATATTCTATTAGAGCTTGAGTGCATATAATCCAATTGCTGACTTTTGGTGTAGGTTTTCCCTGAGATGAACCTATTAAATGGTGAGTCTATTTCTCTAATCCATGGTAAACATAACAATTGAAGGGAGGGCACTTTATAGCTGTTGCAATCAGGGCACACTTGTAGCAAATCTTTTTTTTTTTTTGGGGGGGGGGAATAGGTAATGGGCACCTTTATAAATTGTTACAAAGAGTGTGTGGTGTTTACAGGAATAAGAGCCAAGCATCTCAAAAGTCCCTAGGTAGCCATATCTACCTTCCCCATTACACCCTTTCTTTTTATTTATAGTTTTATACATACAAACTAAATAACAGATTCCCCTTGGCCATCCCCAATACAGTAGTGTACTATTAATCCTTTGTTTGGCTAAAGCATCAGCCAAACAGTTTGCCTCTCTTGGTGACCATTAAAAGTGTGCTCCCAGTTTATACACCAGCTTCCTTACTAAGATGTGTCTGAACTGTTATGGACTGTGGTTGTTTTTTAGCAGATAGCCTACAATTACATGTGAATCACCTTGTCAGGATATCTTTGAAACTTAGGGGCTTTTCCAGCTTTAAACCTTGGTGCAATGCCAATAGTTCTGCCTTTGGTGTGTTTCTTTGAGCTCTATACCCCGAAAGCAATGCTAAAATCATTCTGTTATAATCCCTAAACACCCCTCAAATGCATGATTTTCCTGGATTCCCTACATTATTCCGAGTAGATTTTGAAACCTTCATTTTATTCCAATTTTGTTTTCAAAATAGGGGCTAATTCCCGAGTGCACAATGATAAATGCCTGACAAGACCCCCTTTCAGCTGGTGTTATGCATCTTCATTCTTCTTAATGCAAAAGATATTTATTAAAAAAAAAAGAAAGATGGGATCCTCCTTGCTCTTCTGCTCCCCCTCCTCCTTTTTTCTCATGCCACTCCTCTTAAGGAGGTTTATGCCTCTTACGTTTTGAACTACGCCTCATGCAACCGAGTAGTGGAATGCCTCGCGTCATGCCTCCACATTTTAAAACATTGGTCTCCTCCGATTGGATGGACCACTAACTTTCTTTCCAACCAAACCCTTGGACTTTTGGAGACTGACTGGAATCGCCTTGTACATGGTCTTATGTTGGGGTAAACTAATGGCGATCCAATTGACCATAATGTATGGATAAAGGGTGTAAGTGGGCTGGTAGAGAGGCTACCGGGGATTGTAAAGTCCTGGCACGTTTTGCATAGTTATATGTAGTTCAGAACCACCGGTTTCAAAGAACGAGTGCAAAGTAGAGAGACCATGGTCAACAATGATTCCAACACAAGAACAACCTTTGGAGTGATCTTTAAATGCAAAGTTTAAGCCTGGATGGGAAAGTAAAGGGTGATATTAATAGTTCTCCCCTTCCACAACGACATGACCACTTCATCTATGATTGTTCTTTTGAAACAATTTGTAATACCCTTGTGGGGTTGAGAAAGTTGGCCATCCTTGATTAACTCATCCTAGTTTTGGATCAAAAGCTTCACAAGCTCAAGGATGACATTGGCAGTTCTCCCCTTCCATAATGAAGCAACCCCTTCATCCTTGATTGTTCTTTTGAAATATTTGGTAATACTTGATGAGGGGTAATTTGGCTGACCAATCACAAGGAGACATGTGGTGAGCCTGAACCATTTGACGATACCTCGACACCACATGAGACAGGTTGGGTGAAGCCGAGACGACCCAAACCGACCAGCCTAGCTTACATCCTGACTTGAGAAAGGCTAGCAGGTCGCTCCTCGATAGGGTGGTGCATATCACTTCGGGGGGGATAAGCCAATGACCTTGGAGGTTGGCATGGTCCCTCCAACCTGGGCAGACTTGAGTAATAAATAGACTTCTGGGGTACCGATCCTCTGACCTATGTGGCAGGACGTCCTTATTCGGAATGGCACGGTTATCGGTGCCGAGTCAAGTGGTGGCACGATGCCTACCTGATATGCATGTCCCTAGTTCCCACACGATTTGGAGAGTTTGAATGTGGATCACCGCCAACGTGGAAGGAGCGCACTCTGAAGATAACGGACCGATAAGGCCGATCGTTTTCGGATATCTCAGACACGGAACACAGACCTCGACACCTATAAAAGGACCTCACTATTCCTTTAGAAGGTATAGGCAATCTATGCAACTTACTCTTTGTTCTGTCAAGCTCTTTACTCTCAACACCCTCATTGCTAACTTAAGCATTGGAGTGCCTAGCATGGGTTTAGCACCCCGGGTACTCTGATCCTGTGTCTTTTTGCAGTTCAATGGATCGACCTTATCAGCCCGTCCGTTCGAGCTGTCCTCCAATAGGGAGATCGGCAAATTCCTGCAACATCAATACCCTTGTAGGGTTTAGAGAGTGGCCAGCCTTGATCATCTCATCTTGGTTCTTGATCAAAGGCTTCGCATGCTCAATGAGAGCAACAGTTGTTTTGGATACGGCAAAAAATTTCACTCAAAAGGAAATCAATGGCAAAGTTAGTAAATCCTTTCTCTTTGAGGGCTTGGAAGAAGGTAAGCAGATGAGGTAAGTCAGGTAACAATGGATGGGTCATGCCACCATCATTGCTGCTGCTGCATAGATGCACCAACAATTATAGAAATCCTACATTTCTATAATTCCCATCTCATATGCATAGCACCTTGATTCAAGGCATTGCATTTGTAGAGTAGTGCTGATTCAAGAGATGGCATACGACTGGTTGCTCTGGGCAATACAAACAATGAGAAAAAACCAAAAAAAAGGGAGATTTTGGCCTCTGTTTGTAATCCCGCCTGCACTGGGTTGGGTGATGGGCTACCCCCTGTTGTGTAGCCCTTCAGAAGATATCAAAAAATGATTGAACAACAAAGAAAGATAATAACGGAGATTCGGAGAGTTAGTAAATTAATATTCAACTATGAAATAAATTACCTACTATGAATGAATGGTAGGTCCTAATGGAGTCAGTGCCACTGGGTTTCTCTAGGAGTTGGCACCTTCTTAAGTTTGGAGTCAACACCATAAATACCTTTGGGATCCAGTTATAGAAAGAATGGAGAATAAGCTCTCATCTTGGAAGGCTAAATACCTTTCATTTGGGGGGAGAGTTACTCTTTTGAAAAGCACACTTGCCAATCTTCCCACATATTTCTTGTCCCTCTTTCCAATCCCAACTAAGGTGGCCAAGAAGCTGGAAACTTTGCAGAAGAAATTTCTTTGGAAGGGCTGGGAAGAAGAAAAAAAATCGTCTTGTTAGGTGGGATCAAATCTGTCTCCTTATGGAGGAAGGTGGTTTGGGGTTAAGGAAAATTAAGGTCTTCAACTCGGCTCTCCTTAGTAAATGGTTGTGGGGATTTGCTCAAGAAAGAAGTGCTTGGTGGAGGACTCTTATTGCAGTTAAATTTGGGGTGACTAGGGGCAGTTGGGGTTCTCTGGATCCTTTCCCAAACTGGGGCTGCTCCATTTGGAAAGGTGTAATGGAAAATTTCCCCTCGTTTGTGGAAGGTCTAAGCCTTAAAGTTGGAAGAGGTGATAGAATCTGTTTCTTGAAAGACCCCTGGTGCATGGAGAACCCTCTGGCTGATACTTTCTCTCTGATATCAATGTGCTGCAAATCAAGATGCCCTGATTGCTGATTGTTATTCCACCTTAGATAATGTGGTGACTTGGATTCCCCAGTTCAGAAAGAATCTGTTTGATTGGGAGCTGGAAGAGGTTGTGGATCTTCTGGCAACTCTTCAAAGTCAGAGCGTTGACATCAATTTGGAAGATGAGTGGATTTGGAAGTGGAGTAAGGATGGATGCTTCTCAGTCAAATAACTGGCTCTTAAGCTAAGCAGTTCAGGTGTTGTGAATTTTCCAAATATGCAGATTTGGAATTCTTGCAGTCCTTCTAAAGTTAACCTAGTATGGACTATGGCCCTCAACAAATGTCTGTCCAAAGTTAACCTGGAGAGGAGAGGAATTCAGCTCCCAGATGTGTCCTGTGGTCTGTGTGGACTGCAGCCAGAATCTTCTGATCATCTGTGCCTGCATTGTCCTGTTGCAGCCCAGGTGTGGGCTCACTTCATCAATGTTGTGGGGATCAACTAGGTCATGCCGAACTCTGTCAAAGACCTATTATGCTGTTGGAAAGTCAGTGGTTTGAAGGAAAGAGGAAAAGTGGTTTGGAAGGCAATCCCTGCAGCTGTTCTTTGGTCCATTTGGACTGAGAGAAATAGCAGAGTTTTCTGCAACAAAAAGAAGAATCCAGAAGAGATTGTGCAGAGTGCAGTCAGAAAATTAGCTTCCTTGATTGCTGTTACTCCAGCTTTCAATCATTTGAATGTATTTCAGTATCTGAGAACACAGTTGTTCTGGTGTCTTGTTGAGTGCTGGCCAGTCCTTTTTGGGTTGACTCCTGTTGTATCTTCTTTCATTTATTAATAAATTTACCTTACCTTTTCAAAAGGAGAAAAACACCATAAATATTAGTAGAGAAAACTCTTTCATTCATTCATTTATTCATTCTTTTTTTATCAGTATTCATTCATTTATTCATTCATTAAATGTGTTTATGTAGAGGATACGAAATAATTTCTTTTGAGATTTACAATATATTTATTTCCCTACTCATATATTCTTTTAAACCAATTCATGAGGATCCTCCATTAGTAAAATATCATACACGTATGCTGCACTATACCTATTCATTAACCTCTTGTATGAACCTATTAAGTTCATTGGGTCTTACAAACTAGGAGCAGGACTAAACCCTGTATATTGTAGGCTCTTTATATGTTACAAAGCCCTCATGGGCTGGCAATATGGCTCAAGTGTGGCTGGTGGACACATGCTCTCATACTTCTCTTGCTACTTAGTGATTTACTTTATCACCAAGGAAAAAAAATAATAATACATCTCAAGTGTGGATGATGGTGAAAGGCACTTGGTTGCCCTCAGGCTGCCTGACCCTGTGTTTTCTTCTAGTTCGATATTAAGCAATTTTGCAAATATTTGTTCTTTATATTTTAAATTTCTATGTAAGTGTTACTTTTTTCAAGCTTGTTTTAGTTCACTGCACTAATATTTTTGGGTGTTTCCCTTATCCTTCCTTTTACCTTCCTTTTTTGACTTTGTATTGAAAGTATCCATTGCTATATTTCTTTATCTTATTGATGTTCTGAAAATTCTACAACTAGAAAATAACAACTTACACAATTTTTACTTTTTCAGTTACAACATGCTGCCAGGCTACAGTTGCTTTAAATCTTCTCCGGGAAAAAAAGGGTTGTTTTGATGTGGTAATAAGTGATGTTCATATGCCTGATATGGATGGATATAAGCTTCTTGAACATGTTGGGCTGGAAATGGATCTGCCTGTTATCAGTGAGTAATCTTTGGTTTCTTCTTAATGCTTTAGTAGGTGCATTTTGATAAGCTTTTGCTTTAAAGCTAAAAGTATCTTTTCTCTTCATACTTCCAAAAGTAGATACTTGTTCTGTTTGTAGGCTTTCTTTGTCTCTTCCTTGCTTAGGTCACTTTACTACTTTCGAAAACCCAAAAAGTAAGATATTTGTATGTATTAGCAAACATGCTTTATGATTTCTTTTTGGTTCTCAGAGTCAAAACTGAGATTGCTTCTGAAGTTTTTTTTTTGGATCAATGCTTCTGAAGGTTTATCCAGATAGGCCTTTAGATTTATTGGTTTCCTGTTTCCTGAGCTAACTTGATATTCTCTTCTTTAGTGATGTCTGCTGATGGAAGAACAAGTGCAGTGATGAGGGGGATCAAACATGGCGCTTGTGATTATTTGATTAAGCCTGTACGTGTAGAAGAGCTAAAGAATATTTGGCAGCATGTTGTTCGGAAAAGGTGGAATGAAAATAAAGAACATGAACAATCAGGTAGCATGGAAGATAATGATCGCCATAAACGGGGATCAGATGATGCTGAATATACTTCCTCTGTTAATGAAGGAACAGATGGTAATTCAAAATCTCAGAAAAAAAGGAAGGATACTAAAGAAGATGAAGATGATGGAGAAATGGAAAATGAAGATCCATCAACATCAAAAAAACCACGTGTAGTGTGGTCAGTGGAGCTCCATCAACAGTTTGTTAGTGCTGTCAACCAGCTTGGAATTGACAGTATGGCTGCTATCTCCTTGCATTTTGTTTTCATTCACATGTATTTTCCTCCTTAAAGAAGTAAATTTTGTTATCAACAACAAAAGTCAAAATTTTATTGCATTATAGAGAGAAATATAACCAAAAGGCACACTGCCACTGTAATGCCCCACAAAATGAAAGGTTCATGTTGTTGACGAAATACTAACTCTCTTGATCTAATTTATTTTTGCTTCTGATTGTAACCATTTCTTGAACATGGTAGATTTAAATTTCTTTTTCTTCTTGATTGTTAGTGATGCAATTTTCCTGCTTTCATTGCAGAGGCTGTTCCAAAGAGAATACTTGAACTAATGAATGTTCCGGGTCTAACCAGAGAAAATGTTGCCAGCCATTTGCAGGTTTGGTCTTAACCTACTTATGGATTTTTCTTGTTGCATGTGTTGACAAACAAATTTTCTTTCTTTCCCTTTTTCTCTGACAAGTTAATCAATCAGTGGAGATCTTGTTAGAGCAGATAGATTCTTCAAAAATATCACATTTCTTTCCTCCCATTACCCCCAACATGGAGCAAAAGGAACCATGACCCAAAGAATATGGAGTTCTGAACCAAGTTTATAAAATAAAAGCAGAGATACTACAATGATACGATGTCCTTTGAAATGGACGTGCCGTACTTCACAACTCCTTTTTTTTGTTCAATTTCACAACTCTTTATATTGAATTTTATATACTTGAGGGAGAAAGGGACTGTTTTGGAATGATATACAGGGTGCTACAAAAAAAAATGCTTGTATTCATATTGAGACTTCAGGAGTCATATTTGTAGTCCCATAATGTGATCCATATATAATCTTACACACTTGCATTTGGATTCATGAACTGGAGTCATACAAGCCTTATCCTAACTATTAAGTCCTCAGGTATTTATTTAATCTTGGTTTTCAAGGCAATGCCCATGTGGAGCCCCTAAATGATGCCTAGCAAATAAGGTGTTTTTTGTGGGATTGCCTTTACCTTGGTATTCTTGTATGGAAGCTGTAGAAATTTTAGGTTTTAGTATTTCTAAACTGTATCATAGTTTATAAATAAGGTAAAAGGGTGTAAAATGGCATCAGAAGGACCAATAGTCATTTTATAGAGCCATGAAATGGGTTTAGGGGAGGGAAACTACAACAGTGTTGAGAAAGTATTATGTTCACTGTAGTAGGACTGTAGGGTTTGAACTAGTACCTCATCATGTATTTTTCACAAGAGGCCTCTACTTCTTCTAATTTCCTTGACCAAAACAAAACGTTGATTCTCTTTATAGAAGATCAAGGGTCTTTTCTCTTTCATCTGTTGTTTATCTATAATCCTTCATAATCACGACACTACATCTTTCTATCTGTATCCAGAGCAAAATCTCTTCCCCTTTCATTTCCTTTTCTTTGTACTTAACACACTCAGACATTTGATGTTCTCTCTCTCTCTCTCTCTGTCACATTCAACATATTAAGTTCTCTATCCCTTCATTGGTTTGTTTTATTTTATTTTTTGATTTAATTTTCACATAATCTTTCTGTATCTGCCTCTTGTATTAACAGAATAACATTTCATCCCCTAGTTATTTTTCATAGGCCATGTGATGTTGTTTAAGCCCTACTTTTAATGTTTGATTCTTTTATGTTTTTTGATTGGTAACTGTTAAGTTATATTATTTCAGTTGTTAAACATGGGGAGGAAGATTTTATGTATTGGCCCAGGTAAGAAGAGTTTCACCTTGTCGGTTAGGATTAATTTTTTGCTGCCCTTGGGATGGGTATTCAGTAGGAGATAAGGAAGGCTGTACCGCCCTACCAGTATGATGATTATTCACTTAGGAGGTACATTTTATAGAGAGGAGAATTATTGCCTCCATGCATGAGACTAGAAACTGAAACTGGGATAGGAATAAAGGTATTCATTGACTTTCTAACTTATTTGGTGGTGAATAGAGGTGGCTTGGTATTAAACTTTATGTAGGTAGGGTATCGAAGAAACAAAATGATTGGGAAGTTGTTTGTTTACTTTTTACTTTCACAATTGTAGATCCTCTAATATTTATTTACCAATTGCAGTTCCTCTTACAAGATACTACTTGTTGCTAAGTCTTCATAAGTATTAGATATAAATGAATCCCAAGTAAAATATGATAGGAGATCTAGCTGTGCAAGAAGTATTTATTCAATCTGCCAAATTCTTATAACCCTCATAGTATTGTTTCTCTGTATCAAAATATTTAGTGATGGGACTATGATCCCATTGCCCCTTCTACATGGAGAGTACTGAAGGGAAATATTTCTCTTTTCTTTATCATCTATAAATATCCATTAATGTTTTGATGATAAAAATACCTTAAAGCTGTTCTTTTAATCTGCAGAAATTTAGACTATATTTGAAGAGACTAAGTGGAGTAGCTCAACAACAGGGTGGGATTCCTAGTTCATTTTGTGGGCCTGTAGAATCCAATGCAAAAATGGGTTCACTAGGTAGGCTTGATATTCAAGCATTGGCTGCTTCTGGCCAAATTCCTCCACAAACATTAGCTGCTTTGCATGCTGAACTTTTAGGTCGACCGACAAGTAACTTGGTGTTGCCAGCAATTGACCAACCAGTTCTTCTACAAGCATCACTGCATGTATCCAAGTGCCTTCCTGTTGAGCGTGGTGTATCATTTGGTCAACCTTTAATAAAATGTCCATCTAACATATCCAAACCATTTCCTCAGTCCAACATATCTATTGAGGATATTCCTTCAGGCCTAGGAACATGGCCAGCTAATAGCCTTGCAGGAACAGTGGGCCCAGCAAGAAATCTTGGGGGCTTGAATACCCATAACAGTAGCATGTTAATGCAAATGTTACAGCAACAGCAACAGCAACAGCAACAGCAACAGCAACAGCATCCGCATCAACAACAACATCAGAAACAACAACAGTGTATTCTACCAGAAACTAGCCACACGATTAATGTGCAGCCTTCCTGTGTTGTTGTACCATCTCAATCGTCAACCAATTTTCCAGCAGGAAATACTACTGTTTCCCTCAATCGAAATTCCAGCTTCAGTACTGGTACTGTCATTGATTACAGCCTGCATTCGGGGCAAACAAATAATGGCTCCTCGAGTATCGGACAGGTCCCAGATGGGGACTTGAAAAACATTGGTGTGCTTAATGGGTATGCTGTTCCAAGTTCCATTTCCCCAACAGTCTCATCTTGCTCAATCCAGCCTGACAATAGTAGTTGGCATGTTCAGAATTCAGCAATAAATTTTAGTGTTGCCAATCGATTGCCCGAGCTTGTTTCCAATTCTTGTGAGATTCAAGGTTCTTATGTTACAAGGCCTGCTGCATTACCAGATCAAGGGCCTGGCAGGAATCTTGGATTTGTTGGTAAAGGAACTTCCATTCCTAGCCGGTTTGCAGTAGATGATCTTGAACCACCAATGTGCAACATGAACCAAGTGAAGACATTTGGTGATAGTAATGGTGGCATAGTGAAGCAAGAGGCCGATTTAGACTATATGGAGAATGCTAAAGTGGGTGCCCCTGTATTTCAACAATATTCTTCAAATGATCTCATGAGTGTTCTCTCCAAATAGGTAATAGAAACTTCTCGTTCATAGAAATGAGGATGTTCATTCCCTTCTTGTTATTTTGCATTTCATTCCTAATATCTAATGAGACAAGGAAATATGCAGCATTGTTTTTATGGTGTTTGAACTTTTGTGATGTTTCATGATTTCACCTGGAATCAAATTCCATAGATGCGATAATTTTTCTTCTCTTTTCTTTAAGAGCTGGGGTTAGATACTGGAACTGACCAGAATTTGATGGTTATGTAGGATGTCAAACAATTTAAAAACAGTAATGATCTTAAACTTCCATCAGATCAATTCCTATTGATAGTCAAAATGAAGCCAAGATTGAAATCAGTTTATGGGAACTAAAATGTTTTCGGAGTTAAATGGCAGTAATTTTTGTGGTGTGGATCATGTTGTGTGCTGTGGGTAGCCTACCCAAACTAGTATGCTTCTTGTTTGACTTTCCAGATAAGCACAAGACAAAGTGGAGATGCCTTGAAACTATTTGCTCTGTTCAGAAAAGAAAATTAATTGTTGTATCAATGTAGGCTTTTACGTCAATCTTGTAAACAAAAGACAAATATCAGTTCTGACTTTCTTTCACTTTGCTAGATTTAATTTTGTCACTGCTGATCAAGAAAAGGTACTTTATTGCTTTCATCACCTGAGCCTTTTATTATGACAGTATGCTGTTCAAGTCAATCAAAAGAATTAATTGTATTTTCACTTTTCTTAATGAAACATGACTGTGGTAGATCTTTTTAATCATGGACTTTAATCAAAATATGATTGATCAATATGATAAAAAAAATCAGATTCACACATGTTGGAATTTCCATGTGAATAGTATGGTGTGACTGAAATTTGCCTAATATCATAATATTGTCTTATCTATTTATTCAGTTATTTACATAAATTATCATATTTACTACTACTCTCTCAAAAAGTAAATGCTGTCATAATACATAATCTCACGAAACACATCTCATATGATGTTTGCATTGTTTGAAAAAACTCAATTATTTGGTGATTCGTAATAGTATAATTCCCATGACATCTAAGTTTGTAAACAGGCATTTTTCTGTATTTCTGCTGGATCTCTCATAGTCTTACTACTTGCAGTAAACTGAACTTACAATACATGGTGATCATGTGGAACGTGGATTGGTGGAGAGATTTAAACAATTGGATTCTGGTAAAAGATTCCATATAATGTTTATAATTCTTGCCATAGATTCCTTGGGTTAACATCCTGTTTCCCTGAAGAAAACTGCTGTCTGCTCCAATATACATGGAGGTAAGGACTCCTAGGATTTCTCTGTATTTGGGCTCTGATTAATGAAAGTGAAAGAGAGAAATTTTATTGTACAATAGTTGCTTACAGTGTTTGGAGCATGTTTTATATGCAGTCATGAAGTGTTATTCCCTCTAACTAGTTATTAGGGAAATAATTTGTGTTCAATGTCTCCCTTTTAACTATGTATCAGGGAAACAAGTTGTGTCCAGAGTCTGAATCTGGTTTGAGTTGGCATCTTTTCCTAAACTTAGTGGCATTTCTCCTATTTTTAATGGGAAAGAAAATGAAGATTTTGCAATTAACTGTAACATAATACCTGTTACTTTCTTTCATGAAGGTGGAAACTTGAAAGATTAGTATCCATGTTTAGGGCCATTTTACTAGTTGAAGGCTTGCCTGAAGTGCACTGAATGGTTGCCATGAGATGATATGGGCAATTAAACAATTTACCAATAGTGTATATGCCACACACATTAGCTGATGTCTGCTACCTTTGTTTGTTTTGAGCATCTAATGTTTTAGGAATGCAGAATTTTAGACCATTCTAAAGAACCAGCAAGAACTGATCTGTTGAAGGTTAGAAGAACTAGGGGCAGACCAAAAAGGATATGGGTTGTAGTGACAAATGATCTAAGGGCCCATAGTTTAGGAAATAACACTAAATAGTACTCAGTGGCAAAACAGGATTGATGTAGCTGACCTCATATAGTTGGGACAAGGCTTAGATGGTGATGATGAGATTTTCAGTCCATCAAAGGTTGTTAATTTGTGATCATCTGTGGTAGATGTGAGAAATAGAAATAACTAAACTATGAATGTATGCTCTGCACTTGCGGTGGTTCATTGGCTGCATATGGCATTTGGCTAGAGCAAAGCAAAGTCAGTCATTGCTGCGGCTAACCATTGTTCTGGAATCATCTAACCAGGCTAAACCTTTGTTCAAGAGGATTCTGGAGATGGGTTACCAAATTGAGGACTTATATGTTATGTATGAGAGACTCTTAAATTTGCAGCATCACAAAAAATACAATCTCACTGCATAAAGAACTTAATTGCTAAGCTTTGAATGTGTGCATTGGATAGAAAGAGGTTGCTGTGATATCTATAGATTATGTTGGCAAGCATCAATAGCATGGAAGGATATCTAGATAGGATAAGTGTGTTGACCACCACAGATGTAAACTGTTGTGTTTGGCTATCTATATGATTCAATTAGTGCAGGAGATCAAGATATATCATGGTGGAACCAATCTTTCCTTCAGCTAGCATCTTCTTGACAGCTACTTTCTGCCTGAAGTCAGAGTATGTTAGTTGGAGATTCAAATAACCAGAAAGGTAGAATCTGCTTAATGCTTATCATGCTTGGCTGTTCTAGGTTGTAGTATGAAGATAAAATTCATCAAAACAACAGTGTCCTTCAAGGTGGTGGTAACAAACAAAGTTCTGTAACCCGCCTTAAAGACGCTTTGTTGTACTAGCATTGGTTTTGCGCTCGGCATACGGCATAGCCCTTCAAAAGTCAAGTTGTTGATTTCTGTGGTGGCCATCTAACCTGAAGTCCTTAACTTTTCCAAGAGGTTTAAGATTTCAGGCCCGTTTGATAAGGGCTTAAGTGATAACTGAATGACTTATTGCGTTGTCTTTTAGTTGATAAAATAATTAAACATAAAATATTGGGGGGTTGGCTCAACCCAATTTCAATTTCAGCCATCAAAGAGCTCTTAAACTAAACTCTTCAAAATCTTGTTCACTAAAAGACAAAGCAATTAGTCATTCAGATCAATCACTTTAGCTGCAAGCTGACGGGTTTCCAATTCCAAAAATTGTGCTAACTGCTAAGGTGCCAAGAGGAGGAAAAAACACAGTTCACATCTGCTTGACCACGGTCGCAGCAATCAAACCAAAATCAGATTTGTCGGGTATTCATTCAAATTTAGTGGTTTCTAATTGGTTAAAGTTATTCAGGCAATATTACCTTTCTGATTTCATAGATAAGATATTGCCTTGTATAGAAGGTTTTCCGATGATATCATGATTCATGCATTCATTTCAGTATCTGTTATGCTTCCCCTTGTTCCATGTAAAAAAAAAAAAGGTGAAAAGCAAACTAACAAGGTGTTGCTGGGCAAGAGGTAAGAGCTTTTAGCAATGGCAACAGTGCAACATGATTGGTTTTGTTTTGAAAAACAAAATTCTGCATGTTTGGCGAATACCCCCTAATTGGTGGTTTAGTGGGTCGGACTCTAATAGATTCTGCTAAAATAAAGTAGTGGTTTTAGACTTTTAGTGTTTGGGCAATTATGGGGGCTATTTTGAAATCAAACGAATTCCCTTCTACATGATTTGGACGGTTTGGCTTATCGCCATGCCCCATGTTTGAGAACCCACGTTTCTCCTACATCATCATCACCCTAAAGCTTTCAGAGTTTCAGTCAATTAATCTCAAAACGGACCCCTTTGCTTATCAGCTTTTTTTTTTTAATTATTAATATACTTGGCTTACTAGCAATTGGTAGATCATCTTCCTCGGGTTGGGTCCACAGGGAGTGCGGATCTGCTCCTCACGGAGCATGCTTCACACCAACCTCACAGCACGTATCATCTGTGTATTTAATTCATGGAGAGATGATTAGGATGCACGGCTGAAAAGTGTTATGAGGTCAGTGTGAGGCATGCTGAGGAGCAGATCCAATCTCGTCCACATGATGCATTGAGCAGTCTGAAATCCCTGGATAATCATCATCACCATCAACGTCTAAGATTTTATCGTACGAATTTTATTTCAACATTCCGTTCTATGTATGAAAAGACAATTCAGGATCTATGAGCTTTGAGAGTTAAGAAAAAGTTTTGTTTGTGCTGGCAACAAATATAATGCAACTCTCCTTTATCCCAGCCTGGGACTGGCAGCGCAAGGCAAGTTCACAATGGTATGGCCTAGGATGCATTCCATGTTTTTATCCTTGGCACTTAATGCATTAGAGACTAAGGCTGTGTTTGAAATTGGTGTAAATCAAGAACTGATGTAAAAGTTTGTGCTGGTTTGATTTTGTTAGTATTTGGAAGAGTGTAATTATTATCGATGTAAACTCTACATCGGTTCAGTTTTGCTTGCGTTTGGATGGAGTGGAGTTTTATGTCGTGAATTAGTGTAAAACCTCATCAAATGTAAAGTTTTACTTTGATTAGAATTAGTGTAAAACCTCATCAAATGTAAAGTTTTACTTCGATTACTGATGTAAATACTACATGATAAAATCTATGTAAATTTTACACTGATCACATTACATTTTTCAAAAGTGCAATAGTCATTGAATCACGGTTCAGTATAAAATGTCATCGCTATACTTTTACACCGATGACGTTTTACACCAATTCCAAACACAGCCTAAGGTTGTGTTTGATTGTGGTGTAAATGTAAATCGGTGTAAAACTCCACTATCGATTCATATTTACATACGTTTGTTTCAAGTGTAAAAGCGGACCGATGTAAAACTCCACACCTGGTCTATTTTTTCAGACGTTTGTTTGGGATGTAAAGTTTACATTAAAAATTGATGTAAAACACTTTTTTCAATTGACTTTTTCATCATAAATTAATGTAAATAATACATCAATTTTGTCGATGTATCATTTACATCAATTCTCACATAAAAAATTTCGCAATGGTGCATTCAATTTTTAAACCGATGGACTGGACTTTTGCATGGAGAATTTTCCACTGCAATCAAATGCGGCTTAATGTTCAAAGCATTTGAAATGCAAAGAGTATTGAAAAGGCAATTGTAAATATGGTGAATTGTAAAGGCAATTGTATATGCTATGGTTTGGTGACACATGAATATGGTGAAAAAATTAAAATATGAAATGCATTGACTCCACTAGTTTGAGCCTCAGATTATTATAAATAAGATTCATAAACTTAGTTTATGCGAGCATGAACTATCAGAACACACTTGGGAAATGTAGAAAAATGATAGAACTAATATTCAGGAAAGTCCTATAATTCTTATTAATATTTATCAAAATATAAAATTTAATTGTTAGCTTTATTTTTTCAAGTTTTTTTTTATAAGCATGCTTTAAGAAAAGAAAATGTCTAAAGGTTCAAATTTAAAGAGCGACAACTAGCTGAAGCATGGTGTAGTGGTGGGCTTGTTGTCTTGCAACCTAAAATTTGGTTTAAATCATTCTAGTTGCAAATTTTATACCGCAAAAAATATGGCTTGATTATAAGTCAACGAGAGAGAATAATGGTTTAAATATAGGAGCTAATGATGTGCGAGAGAATTAGAAGAGTTAATGACGTGATTTGAATGGAGGGAATTTAACGAGAGAGAGAAAATGGATTGTAACAGTAGGTATCAAGTATGTATTAGCTGATAGGACTGGTACGGTCAGTGTATCAATTGATGTTTTGGATACGGATGGAATGGAGTTTCGGCCATTCCACCAATTTTGTGTGCCATTAAATTGTAAAATCAGTATGTATCGGCCCATATTGACCGCTATATATCAATGCTTTAAACTTTGAATGGAGTCTAAGGTTGTCTTTGGTATCATTGCCACTAGGGGTGGATATGAACTGAGCCGAGCCAAATATTTGGCTATTCGAGCTCGATTTGTTGAAATAGTCTTAGGCTCAAAAGCTTGATTTGAGCTAGAGACTTGAGTTCGAGTTCGGTTCAGTTCAAAGCTTGTAAGTTCGAATTCAGCTCAGCATGAGCTCAATTACAAGCCAAGTTTTTTCTAAAAAATAAAAATATATTTATTATTTTATATACAATAAAACAAGAATTATAAAAACTATTTATTATTATTATATATATATATATAAATTGTTTTTATATTACATACAAAAAAATAAGAATGATAAAAATTAATATACATAAAAATAAAAATAGTATTATATATAATAAAAATTTTTTATTTATATATTTATATGTATATGTATGTATGTATATAATAAAAATTATTTATTTATTATATTAGGCTTGTGAACCTCACAAACTGAGCTTCATTGGGCTCGAGCTCAGCTCGATTAACAAACAAGCCTATGTATCAAGCTTGAGATTGGCTAGAAGCTCGGTTTAAACTGAGCCGAGTCGAGCTCGAATAACTCGTGAAAAGCTCGGCTCGTGGGCACCCCTAATTGCCACTTCTACTTGCAAGGTTTTTAGGTTGGCCAGTGCAATTTTAGAAGAATATATACCACAAATTTTAGGAGAATATAACATTTGGTACCATTGTTACTTTAGGAAACATTAAATTTGTAAATGACGGCACTCGATTCAACTCGATGCCTTTATTTTTATTTTTTTAATGAAAGTGGTTATCTGATGTGAAGTAATGTGACAAGACCATTTCTCAAAAATTTGTATTGATCAACCTAAAATGTTACAAGTTGAACGGGCAATGGTACTAAACACAACTTAATTAATTATATTACTTTTATCATAGCCCTTTCAGAACTCTTAACATACATCAAATTCACTCAATATTTTAATAGTACTAAGTGGTTGATACTTGGTAAGCTCCCTACTAACTTAGTTGTAGCAGAGATTTGGTATCACTTCTGCCTTCACTGGGGTTGGGGGGCTATGGATTTACAGCAAAGACTTGGTAAGATGGCTCTTGTATCAACCACTTTTTTTTAATGCCATCATATCTATGCTAGAAAATTTAAATAAATCATAATAAAGTATATCAATAGTATCTTAACTTTTCTACCAATATACATATTTATCCAAAACATATCACAATCTTAAAATTGTCTTTCTAATATTCTTTGCATTTTTTTTTTTTTTACTTTGAACCTTGACACTCTCCAATGCAAGTTCGACTTCCATTAGGGCAACACCCATTCGAGCAGCCTTTACAGTCTTGCATTGGGAATATCTCTACATTCATTGCTTTATTTCATGGGGAAATATTCCTGGTACAAGGGTGCAAGAGGCTGTTGGGATGGTGTGAGCATGGGCTTGCTTTGATGAAAGCCAATCTCCCCCAATGCACAAAAAATTCGCTAATGGTGAGAAGCGATGAAAACATAGTTCTCAAACAAGTGAGAAACTTTTATCGAGGGAGGCAAGTTGAGCGTCGTCTTCTTCTCAGCCGCCATCCAACCTGTACTCACCGGTGTCATCTCCGATGACCTTTTCTAAAGGTAAGCTCATATTTGGGTTCTTCTCAAGACTTTCATTCGTTTCTGTACTATTTTTACCTATTTTCATTGAATGAGCTTCCCACAAAATTTTCCCAACACCTAGAGCCATCTGTGGTCATCTAAATTCGAAAAAACATTTGATCTACCATTCTCAGTGCTTATTTTAATGCTGAAGCTCTAGATCTAGCTTCTAGTATCTGCCTTTTTCCAGATCTGGGGTTCTTTCTAGATTTGCTCTATTTGTTTCAGGCTTGCCATTAGATCTGGTGGTGTTTGTTATTAAAGCCTTCTCCGTTTTGGCTCTCTATTTTTGTCAGAAGTACCTGGCAGATTAAAATGGTTTATGAAGCTTACATTGAGAATGTTTGAATCATGGTTTTTAAAACCAAACCGGTGACCGAATCAGTCAAGGGTCCGGTTACTGGTTTGAACAGTCCTACCGTTTGACCCGAATGGTTGACCCATTCTGACAAAAAAAAAGAAAAGAAAAAGAAAAGCGGTCAAAACTGTTCAAATGGTTAACTGGCCGATTCAGCGGTTTGCTGACCAAAATCAACAGTTTTGGGGGGGGGGGGAACGGAACCGATCAAGTGACCGGTTTCCGGTTTTTCCGGTCTGGCTGTCCAGTCCGGTACAGTTTTGAAAACCATGGTTTGAGTTTTCAAGAGAATTACGGTCTTCAAATTGCACGTAATGTGTACTTGTTTCTCTATCGTGTTGTTTGTATATGGGATGAATTACTGTTAATATTGCCATGCCATTTATTACCTCTATTTTCTTGTTAACTCAACCCAGTCCTCTTAATTTGCTTAGCCGATAGTAGTAATTCTTGTTTCTTTTTAATATTGTTTTGTTCTTTTTTACAATTGTTGCGATACACTTTTTCCATTGCGAAGAGTGATTGAATATGGTAGTCTCAGTCAGCGATTTGGATGCTTCGGTGGAAGTTTTGGTTCATCTTTTGGGTTATATTATTCTGGTTTTCTTCGCATGTAACTTTTATGTATGAGCATTAATCTTGCTTTTTCCCCTTGCTGAATTAGTTGTTCCCATTGTTCTTTTGGATTGTATTTATTTTTCTTTCTGAACTAGGATTTGGACATTTAGACGTGGCTCCCCTTTTGAAGTATGGAAAGACCTCGGGTTGTAGGCTCAGATTGTGGTGGTTGAGTTCTAGTTGATTTCGACCTTTCATACAAATAATAAAGAAAATAAAGAGTGACCTGATGATATAGGAAAATGGAGTGCAATAAAGATGAGGCCACCAGGGCAAAAGAAATTGGTGAGAGGAAGTTTACAGCAAAGGACATTGCTGGTGCGAAAAGAATTGCTTTGAAGGCCCAAAATTTGTATCCAGGCCCAAAACTCTTGATGTTTATATCTCTGCAGAGAACAAGATAAGCGGGGAGGCAGATTGGTATGGGATACTTGGTGTTGATCCTTAGCTGATGATGAACAGTACAGGAAACTGACTCTCATGCTTCACCCTGACAAGAACAAATCTGTCGGGGCAGATGGGGCTTTTAAGCTTATTTCAGAGGCCTGGAGTTCGTTATCTGACAAAGCTAAGACAGCAGCATATGACCAAAAGAGGAATTCCAACAGAAAGTTCCACCTGCACCACCTGGTGCAAATGGTTTTTATAATTTCACCAACAATCCAACCTCAAATGCAAAGCCTCCAAAGAGTGGCAATCGGGTAGGTACTGCATCTGCTCCTGCTTCATCCCATCCATCAAAACCTAATACATTTTGGACTGCATGTCATCGTTGTAAGATGCAATACGAGTATCTCAGGGTTTATCTGAATCACAATCTCCTTTGCCCCGATTGTCATCCCAAAAACAAGTAAGATAACTGGTCTCAGCAACCAAACACAATTGACAGAATTGAAAAAATAAAATTTCCCTTCTCATCCCAACCCATCCCATTTCATCTCATCCTTTCTCGGCAACCAAACTCACCATAACTGAACAAGGCAAAAGATAAGGTTTGAAGATATTAACTTTGATTAGTAAAGCAAATGAGAGAAGCCAGCTGAGCCCTTTCATTATGTCGGCTTGTGTTGAATGAATCCTGTGAGGCAAGCCTGAGACCTATTTTGGTGGTTTGAGTGAGTCCGGATCTACTCTTCACAACGGGGCGCCTCACACCATCCTCACATCGGCTGATTGCGCCACGTGTCCCGCGTTCGTGTGAAAGCAAAACACGAGCGGAGGGTTGCATTTGGCGCCCAAAACATTCGTACCCTTCTTCGTCTCTCCCTTTTCTAAACCTTCGATCTTCAAATAGTACTTGATCCCTGTCTGCTTTCATAATCTCTAAGAACACTGATAGACATTGTCCCTGATTCCTTCTTCTTCTTTTTTTGCTCTGACTTCTATTAAATTCCTTCACATCTTATATTTCAATTCTTCTTCGAACCTTTCTTCCAAACCCAACAACTACCGTCAAAAACAACACAAACCCACAAACAACAACGCCTACAACAGATAGAGAGATAAAGCAATACCGATAACTGAGAGAAATAGCTCGATAATACAGAGATAAAGAAATACCGAAGAGAAGGACACTGTATTGGGTTAAGTGGGTTGTCTGAAATCTCAATTCTTATATGAATGTGTGTTTTGGTGTCGCCACATAGAAGTGCAGCAGGATAGGCGCCGCGTGTTGCGTCCTTGAAAGGTGATGGGTAATAAAGTGTCTACTTCTTTATATCAGGACTAAAGTCCTCCCTCCCTTCTCCACTGGTTGTAATCATATTTACCGCGGTCATCTGCGAGATGAGAATCTGGAAATAGTCCGTCAATGGGAGTACTCTGTAGTTTAAAAAGAGAAAAACAAAAAACCCCCATCATGAGAGAGATTTCTCAACAGCCTTTTATTCTTAGGATTTTGGGAGAGATTGATTTGATTCGTCGGAATCACTACCTTGGTGTCTACTCTCGCCGGTGAGACTAATTCCTGCCGGAGAGATGAGAGGTTTGGGTCCTGACCTGAAGAAAAAAGGTTTCGTGAAGAGAAAATAACAGGGGTGAGAGATTTGGACAGGTAAAAAAGAAAACAAAAAACAGAATCGCAGGAGTCTCGTCTCATTGGTGACCGCCGGAGATGTGATTGCAACCGATGGAGGGAGGGAGGGCTTTCAGTCTTTACCTGAACAGAGCAGATGCGGGGGTGAATGTGATTACTACAGTTAATGACGCATGCTCCCCCTCCGCTCGTGTTTTGCTCCCACACGAACCCGGAGATGCGTGGCGCAACCAGCTCTTGTGAGGAGCAGATCCGGATTCCGTTTGAGTCGTTATCAGCTACTCGTCGGATGTTATTATACATGTAATAATTTTCTTCTCTTTTATTGAAAGTTTTTTCTGGTCTGTTGAGCACAAGGCTATCAAGAAAATTATTACTTGAATTTTGAAGAATGAGTTTTGAGTAAAAAATAATTCATTTTTTAAGCTATTCTTATGAGCATTTTTGAGCCCCCCAAAAAAGAATTAAATCTAACAACTCTCATACTTAAAAAATGATTCTTAAAATAAAAAAAATTCATCATCGGAATTAATTATTTGAAAGAATTAATTGTTTGTGCGTTATTCTCCAGGCCTACTGGTCCAGCGATATTAAAACGAGTGAACCACCCAAAGAAGCAACGATAGGTCCAATGCAGATTTTTAATTTTCACAGTAAAACTATAAATATTCAAAATATCAAAAATTTTCACTCGTAAATTAGTATCAATTTCGAGCTGGCACCCATCCTACTTAAAAATTCTAATTTTGGGCTGAAAGAAGCATACTGCGAAATTACAGCCCCTATAGTCTTCTAGCACCCTCCTAAAACTGTATATTATTCATAGATTTGATATCAATCTACGGTCAAAATTCATCTTCTGAGATGGGCTAAACAGTCCTCCCAAAAACATAATGGAAAGGGAAATGCTAGCCATACAGTAATGTCCTTGACGTACCTGCTACCGACTCCTAACCACGGCCACGATAACAAACTTCTATGGCTAACAGTCATCTTTCCCCATTTAGAAGAAGAAAAACTTCTTTTCAAACCAGTCGCTGTTAAATCACTCTTTATTTCTGTTGTACCTTCTATTTTCTGCCTTGAACAGTCAAAAGGAGCCCTCATCCCCTCTCTCTCTCTCTCTCCCCCTCTTTCTCTGGTCCCGTTCCGAGTTGATTCATAACCTTCTCTCTAATCCAGATGGAGAAGCATCAAGAAACTGCAGTCTCCCAGATGAGGAAATCAGTGGAGAAGCTTGGATCATCAACCCAGGTCTCTTACCTCCACCTCTCTCATCTCTGCTTCTTCTACAAGCAGTAAAGTCACACCTTCTGATCATTTTCAATTATTTCTTCACAGAACTATGGAGCTCCAACACTCTTGAGGTTCTTGATTGCAAGGAGAATGGACCCAGAAAAAGCAGCCAAGATGTTCGTCCAGTGGCAGAATTGGAGAGCCGAATTCGTTCCTCTGGGCTTCATCCCTGAATCTGAAATACCAGATGAGTTGAATGCTCGAAAGATTTATTTGCAGGGTCTCTCTAAAGATGGACACCCGGTCTTGATCATCAAAGCAAGCAAGCATTTACCTTCCAAAGATCATCTCCAGCTCAAGAGTGAGTATTAACCAGTTAATTCCCTCGTCGTCGTCCTCTTAATTTAATTTATTCTGTGTTGTTTTTAGTTTTTACATGAGTTTTGATCCAGACCGTCCACCAGCAGGTGACTTGTTGGACGGTTTGGATTGGGTCACATAGCATTCCATGGTGGGACCAAGTAGTTTTTTTTTTGGGTTTTTAGCAGATAAAGGCAATTTTTTGTAATTTTATAAAATATCAAAAAAGGGCATTCGAACTGTTCATCGTCTGGCTCTTTCTCTGCCTGTATTCATGCCCGTCATTTCAACGGGTAAACGGCAGCCCGCGCTGGCTTCATCGTCTTCCTCTTCTTCTGCCTGTATTCATGCCAGTCATGAGGGATACCGTCTCAAACATTGCCGATTCAGCCATGGCCGGGGTGGACAAGACCAAAGAGCAGGTTCGTTTGTTCCTTTTTCTATCTACGCCGTCTGATCGATAGGAAAGCAAGATGATCGGTATCGGCGATAATCAGCACCAGCTGGGTGATAGTAACAGAGGAGGCAGTGGTAGAAGCGCAGGCAACACCGGTCTGGCGTCTTGAGACGACAACAGAGGAGGTAGTAGTAGAAATGCAGGCAACACCAGTCTGGCGTCTGGAGACGACGGTATAGATGCTGGGTTTGCAGGGAATGAAGCCAATACGGACTGTCGTTTACCCGTTGAAATGGCTAGAAAGAGGAGGACGATGGACAGTACGAATGCCCTTTTTTTCTCCAAAAGTTATCTTATTTTAGTTACTTTATAAAATTATTACTTTTTATTGATATGCAAGGCAAAAAGTTGCCCTTCTATTAGAAACCTTTTTTTTTTTTTAATTTTTTTCCTTTCTTCCCTGATTTCATGCACGCTCACATGTCTACTCTTTCATGGCCATTAGATTTTTAGACTTCTTTAATAATCCTCACACAGGGGAGCCGGGGTCTGCTCCTCACATATGGGCACCTCACAGACACATCCCATCGTACGGTGGAATGTGTCTGTGAGGTCGTTGTGAGGCGCTATATGTGAGGAGGAGATCCGCTCTCTAATAAATGACCCGACTTTTTTAATAAAAGCGATTTGCTAGAGAAAACAGAATACTCGTAAAGGAAACTACTTTGGCAGCTTTGCCATAGAAGAAGCTAGTAATCAAATATTACACTAATTATATTCTCTACTATCGTGCAGGATTCGTGGTACACTTGCTTGACAAAACTATTGCAAGGTATGAAACATTGAAACTATATCTACTAGATACAAACTTGTAAAAGGTTTAGTTTTTTTGCGGTGGAAATTTCTTTTGCATTGGTATAAGTGCAATGGAGTGTAAATTGTAGTTTACTTTTGCTTCAGATTTGACTTCCTTTTCGTTTGTGAGTAGTAAAATGGTGCAGTCCTATCAGAGAATGGAGGTGGGAGGAGGGTTGGTTATTTGTTTGGGAGTGAGGTAGGATGCAAGATGATGCATTCCCATTGAGATGGATCATGGGAGGAAGGTGGTGCAATTTTTGCATCAGTTTTTGAGATGCAAAATTTGTACTACTAATGAGTACAAATGAAGCAAAAGGTATAAATTTTGTTTCAGATAGGAGAGAAAAAACATAGGCTCAGTTTGGAAGTAGTAGTACAAATACAAATATGTACATTGTACAGTGCAAATACATACAAAATACAAGGTTTTTCACTGTACATATTTGTATTTGTATTCTTTCCAAATCGAGCCATAATTACAAACAAATAGATGCAAAACTGAACCTGGTGCAAAATTTTTATCAAGTTCTGATTTGCACTGTGAATAGAGCCTAAACACCTATTACATATGCAATTGTTTCCAAATGTAGGTTTGCTACTAACTCACTAGACAAGTAGACCAAACACAGATTATGTGGAAATATATAATCAACATTGGGCCAATATATATGCTGATTATGTTGGAATATGAAGTTTGTGATTGTGCCACGTTTCCTTCTGGGATGGTTTTAATTTTTCCCTTCTATTGTTTCAAGTTTCTAACTAGAGTTATTGTTCATAGAAAATATAGATGAGATACATAAATCTTGTATTGTTGTGTCATAGGATATATGGATGAGATATAGAAACCTAATACCTTTGCTTCTTAATTATGTTTTAGTTAAATTTCAAGGAAATTAGGAGCTACCATTCTAGCCAATTGAGAAGTTATTAGCATATCAGTAGAATTGGAGAGTTGTGGATCAATAGTTCATTGGACTAGCAGGGCTATCAATGTTTCATGTTGTACTAACAGACCTGAAATAATCGACCCTATTACACAAGCAGTGGCAGAGCCAACAATTTTATCTTGGAGGGGCAAGTTATATATTTTTCTGGTTTATGGTAATAAAAAAATTATGTTAAGTATATCTGTTGGTTATAGGCTTTGTGGCAACTCCCAAATCCCATAAGTACCACTTAATTCTCAATGTAATTGACTTATTTTTCCTATGATAGGGCTTGGAGAGAAATAGGGTAGGAGGTTTTGGTTCTATTATGGGGTTTTTATAAAAGAAAAATAAACAATGTCTTTTTTTTTTATAATTTTGAGAGTTAAGTGGAGGGCCATTAGAGAGTTAGAGAACACTCCTTTAACATTTTAATGGGACCTTTTTGTTTTGTTTTATTTGTTTTATTGTTTTTTTTTTTTTTGGGGGGGGGGGGTGGCGGCTAGCTAGGACCCACTTTATTATTGTATTACCATACAAAGGTCTGGTTTTAAGAAAATGTTTGGGGGGACCAAGGATCCCCAACTTTATACTTGGTTTCACCCTTGTACACAAGGTCTAGGCCAAAACATGGGAGTTAGTAGATCTACCAAAGGGGAAGAGTATGGTATGGTGTAAAAAGGTATATATAGTAAAACATTAGGTTATGGGTCAATCTTTGTATATAACTCCCTTGTATCCTTCATTTCTTTCCAATGTGGGACTCTCTCTTTATATGCTCACATGTGCATCCCAACAATCTCCCCTCACATGTGAGCCTCTTCCACAGTAGGTACTCCATACTTTCCCTTGAAAGAGGTCATTACCATATCACCAAGTTTGACACACATCAACTAAGAACCCTTTGCTCACAACCATAGGGAGCCTTCACTTAGCTGCTAGGTGCCAAAGGTAGAGTCATCCATGGGTGGGTCAAGCCATGGGAATCACCAACTGCTCAACTATGGAAGCATGTCCACCATGGGCGGAGTCACCATGGTGAGATCAACCGCTCCTGCCAATTACTTGACGATGGAGAACAAGGCAAAGCCATGGCAGTCATCGTGTGCATCTGTCAATACTTGCATCCAACTGAACCTTCGGCTTTGACCACTTGTTGCACTAAGGGGAGTAGACAAAATTGGAGAGCTCATGTACATGTACATAGGAGGTAGGACTTACACACAAGAGTTGGACACCACCTTTAACCCAAAAGATTAAGCTATTTGGTTGTAGGCCAATCCTTGTATACAAGTCCCTTGTATCTTTCTTTCATTTCCAATGTGGGACTCTTTTTATACAATCACACGTGCATCCCAACACCTCATATGAAAGTTGTTATGAGAATTCTCAGATACTTGAAGACCTGTTTAGAAAAAGGTCTATTTTTAAGAAGCATGGTAAGCTTGAAATTGAGGCATACTTAGATATAGATTGGGAAGATTTTATGGGAGACAGGAAATCTATGAGCAGTTATTGTACTTTTGTTGGCGGGAATCTTGTCACTTAGAAAAGTAAGAAAAAGTTAGTTGTGGCTAGGCCAAGTGTTGACTGTTGAGATAGAATACAGAGCCATGGCTCATGGATTGGTTGAGTTATTATGGCTTTATATTTAACTAAGGAGTTGGGAATGGAGTTTACAAGCTCTCTTAGGTTGTACTATGATAACCTAGATGCTATTAACATAGCAAAGAATCTAGTACATATCAAAACCAAACATATTAAGATAAAACGACACTTTGTGAGGGAAAGAATAGTTTCTACTGATTTTTTTTGTGTCTTGCACACCCTCAAGAAGACAGCTGGTTGATGTATATACAAAAGGGATATCTAAGGCTAAATTTCTTGAGTTGTTAGGCAAGTTGGGCTGATTGACATCTATGCTCAGCTTGAGAGGAAGTGATGTAATGGGATGGGTTGTCTATGTGTTTATCTTTTTATTTTTCTTTTCTTTATTGGGTGTGTGAGCTTAAGTTATTGGGCCTTATTTTCTTTTGTCTTGCTGCCTCCTAATGAGAGGCAGATTTGTCTTTTATCTCATCATTATGATTTAATATAAATACTTAGGAGGGGTTGGACAGGGATAGAGAGTGCATAACTCCCAAGTTTCATGTTTTAATTGTAAAGGTATCCTAACTACAAGTCTCATAAAGATGAGAAAAAAGGCCAAGAAGACACTCAAAGCTGTCATTTCTCATTGGTAACTGATGAGGGCAGATTTGGCTCTCCATTGACATCATGACACATGGCATCTCTGTAAAGAGACTGGGCTGAATGGGCCCTAGTATCTTTTCTTGTAGTATGTTTTATTTATTTGTTAGATAATGGGCCTATCTTAATGGGCTTGTTATTTCTTTTGCTAGTTCTCTTTATGTTACTGCCTACCTAGCTGCCCACTTAAGGGTATACTTGTAATTATGTTAAGATTGAAGTTTAGTAAAAGGATTAGAGAAGGGAGGGAAGAGATATTCGAACTCTTCTTCTTCTTCCTCCTCTTTTCTCCATCTTCCTTCTCTTGTACTGCTGTTCTCTTCTTTTCTTCCTCTTTTCTCTCTAATTTTTCCCAAGTTTACATCGGATTTAGAGGACTGATTTACATCTTGGAATTAGAGCAGGTTTTGTTTCTTCCTTCTTTTCTTCTTTCTCTTTTCCCATACACCCTTCGATTAAGAGAGTGTATGGAGAGATAGGTTCTCTATAGTTCAGATGATCTTTGGCCTAATTGGTAGTGGGTTTGGAGAGTGTAAATCTGGTTGGATATTGCCAAGAAGTGGTGTTGTACTGTTTCTGCCCAAAACCCTAGCCGACTAGAGATTTTCGAAGTTACAAGTAAAAGTGAAGCTTTGGGGTGGCGCTCTATTCTTGGGAGGTGTCTTTTGACTTCTAAAAGAGGGCAGTTCAGGTTTGGAAGAGATCGAGAAGCTCTGGTAGGAGTGGCTGCATCTTCTCTCTTTCTCTCCAACAGCTAGATGCAGTGAAACCCTAGTTTTCAAGCATCTGGGTACTGGTTTGACTTCAAATAAGTTTATAAGGACCAAAATTCTGATTTTTTGATTTTCGTTTGATTAATGGAGCAATATGGAAGTGAGTTCAAGCAGGTGCCGGTTTCTGGGCTTGGCTCGGTAGATTCCGTTTTGACTAGTGTGACCACAATCAAGCTAGATGGGACAAATTATCTTGCTTGGGCACAGTCTATAAGGATTTATGTCTATAGTAGAGGAAAATTAGGGTACCTCACAGGAAGTAAAGTGAAACCCAAAGAGACAGACCCTGAATATGAGAAATGGATGTAGGAGAACTATACTGTTATAAGATGGTTAGTCAATTCTATGCAGCTTCATATAAGTCAGCACTATCTCTGGATGTCCTCTACCAAGGAGATCTGGGGCAGTGTTACTGAAACTTATTCACATAAGTTGAATGTGGCTAGAGTTTACAAGCTGAAAAGTGATGTGAAGAACCTAAGACAGGGGGAGAAGAGTGTAGCAATCTACTATTCTATATTGAAACCCTTATGGTAGGAAATTGATGTTATGGAGAAAGTTGCATGGGAGACTAAGAATGATTCAGAAATGTTTAGGAAGTTGGTGGAAAGAAACAGGGTGTTTGAATTTCTTACTGGACTCAACCCTGAGTTTGACATCATTAGGCATAATATTCTGGCCAAAGATGATGTTACTTTGCCTAGGCATATGCTATGGTGAGCAGTGAGGAGAGTAGGCGGCGGGTTAAGTTACAGAGTCCACCTATGGAACACTTTGCAGATGCGGGAATAAAGCCGAAGGGTCCAACTGAGAATAAGGAGCAGGTATGTGAATATTGCAAGAAACCGAGGCATACGAAGGACACTTGCTGGAAGCTTCATCCTGATCTTCTTCCTGACCGGTTTAAGAATAACAACAATTTTAAGAAGGGCAGTCAGATAGGAAAGCCGAAGACAGCTAATGTTGCCACAATACCGGAAGGAAGAAGTAAGGAGAGTGAAGAGAAGTCCACCATTGAATAGTTGGCGGCAATGAAGGCAGATTTTGAAAAGTATGGTAGGCAGTTAAGTCACTTGGAGGCTACTGTTTCTACATCTCACTTAGGTATTCGTGCTTCTGCAAACCATGCTTCAATTTCAGGTAATCACGAAATCCCTTGGATCATTGATTTGGTGCATCAGACCATATGACCAGCTTGTCTAACCTTTTCTGTTCATACCACCTTCTCTCTGGTAAAGAGAAAATATCCCTTGCTGATGGGTCCCTTGCTCCCATTTCTGGCAAAGGGGATATAAAAACCTCTGACACCCTTTATTTATCCTTTGTCCTTCATGTCCCTAAACTTAATACAAATCTTTTATCTGTTAGTAGCTTGACTAAATCCATGAACTGTAGCATAACCTTTTTTCCCACTCATTGTGTTTTTCAGGACCTATAGTCTCAGAGGATGATTGGGAGTGGCCATGAGGCGAACGGAATATATTTGTTGGACACACCTGATAGTGCTCTTGGACCACCTCATGGAGTTGCCTTGGAGTCAGTCTTGTTAGAGTCTGTTGACAAAGCCATGTTATGTCACTTTCGGTTTGGTCATTTGTCTTTTTCTGCTTTGAGTCATTTATTTTCAGATATGTTTAAGGGAGTGTCTTTATCAAGTCTTCATTGTGAGTCGTGTGAACTGGCAAAGCATTGTAGACAATCTTATTCAATAAACAATAAAAGATCTATTTCTCCTTTTCATATTTTTCACTTTGATGTGTGGGGGCCATATCATTTGCCTACTATGGGGGGTTACAGGTACTTTATCCTTTTTATTGATGATCACTCTCGTTAAAATTGGATTTATCTCATTGTTAGAATGCTAGAGTGTGTTCGGCTGATAGGGTCTCCTATTAGCCCATTCTTATGTTAATTTTATCTTGTAACTGGGCCTTTGCTAATGGGCCTAATCCTGTTTATGTTTTAAGTATTCTGGTTGTCCCATTACTAATCAGGGGTATACCAGTAATTTTATTGTACTTTGTACTTCACTTATATTTAAATAAAGGCCTAGTCGACTGCTAACACAGTTCGACATTCTCTGCGTCTAAGAAGTTCATCCTCTTCTTTACTACTTCGAGTTCAGCTTCTTAGTTTACATGGTATCAGAGCATTAGCTCCTTCCTAGTTTCAACCGGTGCACTATCTTCTCTTGCTGCCTTCTTTTATCTTCTCCTTTCTTTCTGGGTTGCTGCAGTGAAGACCTAGGAGTGTAAGGGAACTCAGCAAGTTCGAACCTAGGGTGTTTCTCTTGGTTGTAGGACTCAAGGGAAGTAAGACCCAGAAGTAGATGTCCTACTAGTTTTTTTTTTAGCAAGTAGTAGCTATTTGGCTACTAAGAGAGGTCTGTACAAGACAGACCTAGTTGAGGACTGATTCCAGCAGTCCTAGCACTAGCCGAAAGGGGGAGGGCTTCCTCTACGGTTGCAGCTTTGGTGCTCCAGCCAGATTTGTGCAGAACAGTGGTAAAGGCATAGCCTCCTCTACAGTTGCAGCTTCGGTGCATCAGCAAGACCTTTACAGAACTGTGGCGACTTCAGTTACAGATCATTTCCAGGTCAGTTATCAGCCCTTCTTCTGGTATCAGCACTACTTCAGCTCTGTGAACTGGTTCAGTTACAAACCTTCATTTGCTACTGTACCCGAACTGGTTTAGTCAAAGTGAAACCTATCCGGTGTGCTACCAGCACTGTGAACTCTGTGACCACTTCGGCCAACCCTAACCAGAACCACCTACCGCACTGTGAACAAACTCTTTGACTGAAGTTAGGATGTCATCACTATCTGGTGAAGTTTCTTCTAGAGATAACAGATCTGTTACAAGGTCCTCAAACCTGGAGAACCCTAATCTGCATAGCTTGCAGATTACAAGTGTGCTATTGGATGAGTATAACTTTAGAGAGTGGTCAGTCTCAGCAAGACTGTTCATTACCTCTTGTGACCTCACAGGCTATTTGGATGGAGACAAAAAGGAACCAGAAATCAGCAGCCCTGAATACACTGTGTGGCGCAAGGAAAATGCCACAGTCATGTCTTGGTTGCTGGCCTCCATGACTCCTCGAGTGGCCAGAACTGTTCTTCACTTCCCTACAGCCGCAAAAATCAGGGAGAAAGTATCTAAGACATATGGCCAAAAGAAGAACAATGCCAGAATCTACAGGCTGAACAAAGACATTGCAGCCCTAAGGCAAGGAGACATGTCTGTGGCAACATACTTTGCAACACTGGAAGGCCTCTGGGAAGAGCTTGACCATCACTTGATTTTGGATTGGGAAAATGCAAGGGATAAGGAGAGGCATGACAAGCAGATTGAGGAGGGCAGAGCCTTTAAGTTCCTGGTAGGCTTAGACCCTATATATGAAGGTGTAAGGTCACAGATTCTAGGGAGAGACAAATTACTTGAAATTCATCATGTTTACTACTTGGTGAGGAATGAAGAGGTAAGGAGAAAGGAGATGCAACTTGATTCCCAGACACAAGCAACAGAACTATCTGGAGAACATTCAGCCTTAATCTCCACTAAGGGAAACAGATTTTCAGACAAGAAGACCCTCAAGTGTACCCATTGTGGTGGTGAGAAACACACAAAGGAGAAATGTTGGGTATTGTACCCTCATCTGAAGCCAGCTGCTCTGGGAAAGGACAAAAGGCAATATAAGGGCCATACGGCAAGTGGGAATCTTGCCACCAACAGCAGTAGTGATATCTCACAGAGTACTCAGCCAGTGTCTTCCTCCACCACAAAGCAGGTTGCTGATTCTGCTGGACCAAGTACCTTGGGATTTATAGCTAGTGAGGTAGAGGTTCTCAGCCGAGCATTAGCCCGTCTGAAGAACAATCCTTTAGCTTCCACCTCTCTTGTCAAATCAGGTACAGCCTCTGCATTTAGTGCAACTAGTTCCATTAATTCTAGCTCTTGGGTGATTGACTCAGGGGCCACTGACCATATGACACACATGTCCTCAATATTCTCCTCATATCATTTGTTGTCGGGCCAGGATAAGATGAGAGTAGCTGATGGGTCACTCTCCACCATCTCAGGAAAGGGAGTGGTTGACCTAAGCAAGGATCTCTCTCTTAAATCAATCTTACATGTTCCTAGTCTTACATCAAATCTGATGTCTGTTTCAAAGCTTACAAGAAATTTGAACTGCAGTATAACTTTTTTTCCCTCTCACTGTGTCTTCCAGGACAGATTGACGAGGAGAACGATTGGGAGTGGTCGTGAGTATGAGGGCCTCTACTATTTTGATGCTAATGTCAGCTTAGCACTGCAAACTTCTGCTACTACTAGTCCAGAAAGTGTGGAGTCAAGAGCTAGGATGCACTTGTGGCATGCTAGGCTAGGTCACTTGTCCTTTTCTTCTTTAGCTATGTTGTTTCCCGATTTATGTAAGGGAATTCCGAGTCAAAGTTTAGTTTGTGATGTGTGTCAAATGTCAAAACAATGCAGATCAATGTATCCAATTTCTAGTAATGAAATACAAGCCTCTTTTGATTTGGTCCATTCTGATGTTTGGGGTCCTTCACCCATTGTTTCCATTGATGGCTTCACCCATTGTTTCCATTGATGGCTTCCGTTATTTTATCAGTTTTATTGACCATTATTCTCGGTGCACTTGGATTTATCTGCTAAAAGGACGTGAAGAAGTTCCACGGATAACTATGATGTTTTGCAAGATGATTGAAACACAATTTGGGAAGAAGATAAAACAATTCTGTTCAGACAATGCAGCTGAATACTTTGAAAGATCCCTAAACTCATTCATGGAAGACGAAGGCATGTTACATCAGTCATCATGTGCTTACACCCCTCAGCAAAATAGAGTTGCTGAGCGCAAGAACAGGCACCTAATGGAGACAGCTTGAGCTTTACTTTTCCAGCACAATGTGCCCAAGCAATATTGGTCTCAAGCTGTCCTCACTACATCATACCTGATAAATCGGATGCCATCTAAGGTACTAGGTATGAAGACCCCCTTCTCTGTGTTGTGTCCCACTCTTCCAGAATTTCCTCTTCCCCCACAGGTTTTTGGATGTACATGCTTCATATATGTGAAGGATCCAAAGAAAACCAACTTGGATCCTAAGGCTACAAAGGGAATATTTTTGGGGTATTCTCCTACACAAAAGGGGTATAAGTGTTATGATCCTGTCTCCAAGAAAAAATATGTCACCAGAGATGTAGTCTTTTTTGAGTCTTAACCCTATTTCCAGTCTTCCCAGAATCCTCTTCAGGGGGAGACTAGTGGAATGGAAGAGGATTCTCAGTCTCCCTTCTTTTTTGTTCCCCTTTCATCACCTTCCACTACTCCTAGCTGTAACATTCCGTGTCAACCTAGTGAGACTCTAGCTCCAGCTGATGCTTCTGATGACTCCAGCAGACAAGAGAAAGAGATACTCACATACAGTAGAAGGAAAAAGGGCCCTCAGCCTCATGATTGCAACCAGTTGAACTCAGATCAATCTGTCTCGACAATCCAAGGTATTTCTGACTCTCTCAATTCAGATTTGGATCTTCCTATTGCTCTCCGTAAGCCTGTTCATTCTTGTACCACTCGGCATTCCATAGCTGATTATGTCTCTTACTCACATTTATCACCTACCTATCATTCCTTTGTGTCTGCTCTTTCCTTTGTATGTGTCCCTTCCAAATATTCAGAGGCAGTATCTGATCCAAGATGGAAAGAAGCCATGAATGAAGAAATGAAAGCCCTAATGAAAGCAAGAACGTGGGAATTGGTGGACCTGCCAGAAGGGAAAGGCACTGTTGGGTGCAAGTGGGTATTCACAGTAAAGCACAGGGAAGACGGGTCAATTGAAAGATACAAGGCCAGACTTGTGGCAAAGGGATTTACACAAAAGGAAGGAATTGACTACAAGGAAACCTTTGCCTCGGTAGCAAAACTCAACACAATCAGGGTTCTTTTGCCATTAGCTACAAAATTCTCTTGGGAACTCCATCAGATGGATGTGAAGAATGCTTTCCTAAATGGTGATCTACATGAAGAGGTATTCATGGAACCCCCACCTGGATATAATGTTGGAAAGAAGGTGTGTAAATTAAGGAAAGCTTTGTATGGCTTGAAGCAATCTCCCCGGGCATGGTTTGAGAGACTCTGTACGGCCATGGAAAAAGTGGGGTACACTTAGAGCAATGCGGATCATACATTGTTTACAAGGAGGCAGGATGGAAAACTTACAGCTCTCATTGTTTATGTGGATGATATGGTGATTACTGGAAATGATGTGAAAGAGATGAAAAGGCTGAAGGAGTTCTTAGCTTCAGAATTTGAGATCAAGGACCTGGGAAATCTAAGATATTTTCTCGGGATTGAAGTTGCTAGATCAAGAGAAGGAATCTACATATGTCAACGAAAATATGTGTTAGATCTCCTAGAAGAAACAGGCATGATGGGGTGCAGGCCAGCAGACACACCAATAGAACCGAACCATGGATTACAAGAATCAATGGGTGAGGAATACTGTGATAAGGAAAGGTACCAAAAATTGGTAGGAAAACTGATATACTTATCCCTCACTAGGCCAGGCATTGCCTATGCAGTGCATGTTGTCAGTCAATTCATGCACTCACCAAAGACTCCTCATATGAGAGCAGTGGAAAGAATTCTCAGATACTTGAAAACTTGCCCAGGGAAAGGAATTCTATTCAAGAAGAACAGTAGACTTGAAATTGAAGCCTACACTGATGCTGATTGGGATGGGTCTGTTGGAGACAGAAAATCAACCTCAGGTTACTGTACATTATTGGGAGGAAACCTAGTTACATGGCGCAGTAAGAAGCAGAATGTTGTGGCTAGATCAAGTGCAGAAGCAGAATACCGAGCTATGGCACATGGGGTTGCTGAACTCTTATGGCTTAGAACTCTCCTTAATGAGCTTGGTATCAAGACTGAAGGTCCTCTCAAGTTGTATTGTGATAATAAAGCAGCTATCAACATTGCCAACAATCCCGTGCAACATGATAGGACAAAACATATTGAAATTGATCGACACTTTGTCAGAGAGAGAATTGTTTCAGGGGAACTCTGTGTGCCTTATACTCCATCAGAAATGCAGATTGCAGATGTATTAACAAAAGGGCTGGCAACTACAAAGTTCAAGGACATACTTGGCAACCTGAACATGATTGATATCCATGTTTAGCTTGAGGGGGAGTGTTAGAATGCTAGAGTGTGTTCGGCTAATAGGGTCTCCTATTAGCCCATTCTTATGTTAATTTTATCTTGTAACTGGGCCTTTGCTAATGGGCCTAATCCTGTTTATGTTTTAAGTATTCTGGTTGTCCCATTACTAATCAGGGGTATACCAGTAATTTTATTGTACTTTGTACTTCACTTATATTTAAATAAAGGCCTAGTCGACTGCTAACACAGTTCAACATTCTCTGCATCTAAGAAGTTCATCCTCTTCTTTACTACTTCGAGTTCAGCTTCTTAGTTTACACTCATGAAATCCAGGGATGAAGTACCAACTATTGTGCAAAAATTTCATAAACTCATTCTTACCCAATTTAACACTCGGATCAAAATATTCCGTTCTGATAATGCTAAGGAGTATTTTGAAAAAACTCTCTCAGCCTATCTTGAAACTTTTGGGGTTATTCATCAAAGTTCTTGTTTCTACACTTAACAACAGAATAGAGTGGCGGAAAGGAAGAACCGACATGTGGTTGAAGTTGCCAGATCCCTCCTTTTTGCATCCCATGTTCCTATAAAATTTTGGGGAGATGTTGTCCTTACTGCTACCTTTTTGATTAGCCGTATGCCTTCCCAGGTTCTTGGCTTCAAAACCCCCTTTAGCCTTCTCTTCCGGATGAGGATCTCTTATCTCTTTCTCTCCGTGTTTTTGGGTGCACTTGCTATGTGCATGTTCACAACCATCAAAGGCACAAATTTGAACCTAAGGCTCGTAAATGTGTTTTTCTGGGATATGCCCCCACACAGAAGGGATATTGCTATTTTGATGCAGTTAATGGCACTTGTTTTGTATTTCGTGATGTCACATTTGCTGAGTCTACTCCTTTCTTTAGTATTCCTCCTGAGGGGGAGAAATCTGAGGAACCCTTTGCTATGTCTCCAACAATTCCTCTTCTTGTTCCTTTTGAGTCATCTCATGAGGTGTCTACTTCTCCCGCTAAGCCTACCTTCAATATTCCTGTTCCTCCTCCTCCTCCATCTCATCCTCTTGTAATTCCTCCTCATCCTGTTCTTCAAAGGTGGTACCAAAGGCACATATTCAAACATGGACAAGTTTCCACTCCTATAGAAGAGGCTCTTGCTCCTCCCATCATTATCGAGGTAATAGGTCAGCCTTCCTCTAACCCATCTACATCTTTCCTAGACCTTGATCTTCCTATTGCTCTTCGCAAGGGCAAGCGGAAGTGTACAACTCATTGTATCTCCAAACACCTATCTTATAGCCTTCTATCTCCTACGTACACTCTTTTCTTGCTTCTGTTTCTTCCCATGTGATACCCAGGTCTGTACCAGAAGCCTTATCTACACCTGAATGGAAGGATGCTATGATGGCTGAACTGGATGCTTTGCATAAGAACCATACCTGGGATATTGTTGACTTAGGAACCAGTGGGTTGTAAATGGGTATTTGACATTAAATATCACTCTGATGGCTCTGTTGAGAGGTTTAAGGCCAGGTTGGTTGCTAAATGCTACACTTAGATGTATGGTATTGACTATCTTGAGACATTTGCTTATGTGGTTAAGATGACCTCAGTCCAGGTTTTGTTATCTCTGGCTGCTACTTTTGATTGGCCTCTCCACCAGTTTGATGTTAAAAATGCCTTCTTGAATGACGATCTATATGTTTTTTCCACCGGGGGTGTATGGAAAGGAAATGTAGGGGAAGGTGTGTAAACTGCAGAAATCTATTTACAGTCTCAAACAGTCTCCTCGGGCTTGGTTTGAGAGGTTCAGAGCTACTCGTCTCATTTGGTTACACACAAACTCAATCGAATCATACCTTGTTCTTGAAAAGAAGTGGCTCTCTGGTGACCTTTTTGATAGTCTATGTTGATGATATTGTAGTCACGGGTAATGACACCCAAGATGCCAGTAAACTCAAAAGATTTCTTAACTCTGAATTTGAGATCAAGGAGTGTTATCAGTCAATTTATGCATTCTCCTAGAGATACTCATTTAGCTGTTGCAGAAAGAGTTCTGTGTTACTTGAAAGGTACTCTAGGGAAAGGTATTCTATTTGCCAAACATGGACACATGAAGCTGGAACATTACACTGATGCTGATCAGGCAGGATGTATTGATGATAGGAGATCCACCTCAGGTTATTGTGCTTTGGTGGTAGGGAATATTGTTTCATAGAGGAGTAAGAAACAGTCTGTAGTTGCTAGATCCTCTACTGAAGCCGAATATAGGGCTATGGCACATGGTGCGTCAGAATTACTGTGGCTATGATCCCTTTTAAAAGAATTGGGAGTTGACTATGAGAAGCCAATGATGCTCTACTGTGACAACCAAGCAGCTATCAATATTGCACATAATCCTGTTCAACATGGTAGAACTAAGCACATTGAGGTTGATAGACATTTTATACGGGAAAGAGTTTCCTCAAGAAAAGTTTGTTTGCCATTCATCACCTCAAAATAGCAATTGGTTGATATTTTGACCAAGGGAGTTCTGAGAGGGAAGTTGACACACTATATAAGCAAGTTGGGCATGATTGACATCTATCCTCAGCTTGAGGGGGAGTGTAAAGAGACTAGGCTGAATGGGCCCTAGTATCTTTTCTTGTAGTATGTTTTATTTATTTGTTAGCTAATGGACCTGTTATTTCTTTTTCTCGTTCTCTTTATGTTACTGCCTAGTTGGCCGCCCACTTAAGGGTATACTTGTAATTATGTTAAGATTGAAGTTTAGTAAAAGGATTAGAGAAGGGAGGGAAGAAATATTTGAACTCTTCTTCTTCCTCCTCTTTCTCCATCTTCCTTCTCTTGTATTGTTGTTCGCTTCTTTTCCTCCTCTTTTCTCTCTAATTTTCCCAAGTTTACATCAGATTTAGAGGACTGATTTACATCTATCTCAGAACGGTTGGATGACACCTCGGCACCACCTAGGCGATGACTTGCCTTAGCCAAAATGGAGTCCCAGCTGGCGACCTACCTCCACTAACATGGCGACCATCCGCTGCCGACCTGGCGACCTGCCTCCGCCGACCTGGTGGAAACCTAGCAGGTGACCTCGTCCACAATTCAGGGCGGCTAGCAGCACCTCGTCCAGGGTTGACCTATGGTACGTCGTCAGTACCGGCCGAAGTGACCTCGACGTGAGGAGCGACCTCCCTCGAGGGCTTGCCGACTTGATTAAGGTCTAGGTGGCAACCTACGGGATGTGCTCGCCGACCAATTCTGCATGCATCCCATCACTCCCGGGTCTCTCGGAAGTTGGCTCCCACACCGAATGTTCCAGAGGAAACCAAATAAGGCGCAAAGACTGGCCTATGTGCACGACTACCTTTGAGGACTTCGGACCGGTTAGGCACATCACCCAGAGATCTCGGACGTGGTGCGTGAAGCCCACGCCAAACAGTGCCTATATAAGGGCCTTACCCCCAACCTCAGGAGGTATGCTCAATTTTGCTCTCACAGCTCTCCAACTCTCTAGCATTTTAGCGCTCTAAAAATCTCTGCATTCGTTGACTTAAGCATCGGAGTGCCCACCCCGGGTAAAGAAACCCGGGCACTCTGGCACTGTTTCCTTGCAAGTCGCCCCAGTTAACTATACAGCTCGTCACTGTTCAGCTAGGCATCAGGGCCACCTTCCAGGTAGGAACCATTCAGCTAGGCATCCGTGCCACCTTCAGCTAGGAACTGTTCAGCCAGGCATCAGGGCCACCTTCTAGGTAGGAACCGTTCAGCTAGGCATCCGAGCCATCTTCTAGCTAGGAACTGTTCAGCTAGGCATCCGAGCCACCTTCTGGCTAGGAACCGTTCAGCTAGGCATCCGAGCCACCTTCTAGCTAGGAACTGTTCAGCTAGGCATCCGAGCCACCTTCCAGCTAGGAATTGTCTAGTGCGGTGTCTGAGTTGCCATCCAGTAGGGAGCTGCCAAAACCCGCATCATCAGTAACTATTACTAGCATAAAAAAGGAAAATGAGACTAACATGATCACAAGCTTTTATTGGGAACTAGGACTATAGACTCTTCAGTATATAAATAAAAATCATAGTTTTCAAGGTGCCAAGGCGAGGCTAGGCGCCAAGGGGGCACCTTGTCGCCTAGTCGCCTAGGTGCCCGCCTAGGCGATGAATTTTTTCAAGTAAAAATATGTATCCTAGGGTAGTTTCCTAGGTTCCATAGTCATATTTCCTTAATAATTATCCATAATTTTCATGAGAAAAGTATAAAATTCATGTTGAAGTACAGAAAATCAATATATTCCAACATATTCATGAGAAAAAAAGAAGAAAGAAAAAAAAATTCAAAAAAATATAAGGGCTGAACCCCTATTTCTGTTATAGGAAAAGAAGAAAAGAAAAGGTGGAAGAAGAAAATTGGTATATAGTATAGACACAAAATTAGTAAAGAAAAAGAAGTAAATTTGTTGGTTAGGCAACATTTTAAATTCTTCCTGACTTATTGGTTCAGGTTTTGAAGTCTTTCAGGGTTCAATACAGCATTTAGGAATGTTTGTGTTGATTAAACCCTAACAAATAAGAAAATAATAAAATGAAAGTAGTATATAAACACACAAAATGAATATTTTAGTTTAAAAATGTCTATTTTAAAATTATAACCTCAAGAAATTAAGAATATAAAAGTTTTGTCTAACACACTATAGAAAACTGTTTGGCAATTAGGCGAGGCAAGCCTCCAAGGGTGCCTTGCCACCTAGGTGTTGCCTTGACAACTATGATAAAAATAGTGTTATAGAATTTGAAAAACACCACATCTTTTATTAAACGCCCTTGGCAGCTTGTTGTTGGTGCACTTACATCTTGAAATATACAGGTCTCTCTGTCTTTAAGGCCCCTAATTTTTTAATATTACATAAATAAATTAACATTTATGCTGTGATACTTAAAGTGTATGTCTTTAGATTTCAACAACATTGAAATCTTGATGATGCTTACTACTGTGAGTATATTATCCAACCTATGAACTCTAGAAACAATAGAAAGCTACAGAAAACAACTCTAAAATATTGGGGTTTTTACTTCCTACCATTTTGAACTTAATACCGTTTTGACTTAATGAAATGTAGCCTTGAAAGATATGAAATCCCTAATAAGAAAGCCCAAATTACCATTTTTTTCTCAAATTAAAAAAAAATAAGGCTGTGTTTGTTTCCATCTAAGAAGGGCAGAAAACAAAGTTTTGTCCATAAAAGAAGTGGAAGCATAAACAGTTTGAAAAAATTTCTGTCTAATTACTATGAAACAAGTGGAGCCTAATGGGGAAACTCATGAAAACCTTGAACAGAAGAGCCAGATAATATGGCCTAGTTATTGGAGAGCATATTTGAATTTTGACATGTCAATCCGCCATGGTGCTAAAAAGAATTTATGGTGGAAAATATCCATTGTTGTGTCTCAACAGAATACATTTTGCCTGTCTATATTATATACTTCCATTCATTCCTTGTATAAACGTGGTTATCTTTTTCTTCCTTTAGGAAAAAGTGGTTTTCTTGATGTTGGTTTGTCTTCCATTTTCAGTTCTATCAGAGGAAGAGAAATAGGGAATGAGAAATTAATCGGGATTCTTGATTTGCAACAAATTACAGTTAAAAACATTGATGCTCGTGCTTTAATTACTGGATTTCAGTTTTTGCAGGTAAGTTCATATTTTCTAATAATTTAATGGAAATAGTAGTTATTGTAAATTATCGAGTAGAATTTTTTAGTTTTTTTTCAACAGGTTGAAAGGAATCATTTCAAATTATCCATAGGGTTTTGATGCATATGTTCTTTATATAACATAATCTCTAGTCAAATCCTGTTTCAAAATCTTGAAGGACTCCATTTGCTTTTCATTAACATCTCTTCAGTGAATTTGTTTTACATCATGAGTTTTTATTTTCAAGCATTAAGAACATTTGGAGAGAAATGATTGCCGCTAAGTTTTCCAAATTTCCAGAGAAGAAAATAAGTAGTATAGAGTTCTGGTCTGGACAATTAATACTCTCCTGTCCAATTAATACAAAATCCAACTATAATGGGTGCCGATTTCAATTTCTATGTTTTGGGATCTCTCGCTGGGTGACATGACCATGTTTTGATTGGCTGATTCAGTGGGATTTGTGATTTAAAATTTAGATTGTATAGAGCAAGTTCCCCCTCTCCCTGTACAGCTATGATTACTGGATTTGTGCCAATATTCAAATCCAAATAGACCTTGGAAACTATGAACTGTTCACACCACTGGGTTAAAGTAACTACTGAACTATATCAGATAAGATGGTGATTTAGGGATACTCTACTTTTGATGAATGGGATTGTTCATCATTAGTTGAAAATATTCTTTGAAAAAGGCAAGTTCATTCTTGTTAATATAATATTAGGTTATCTTTTGTCTTTCCACCAAGAGTTTTCCCCACTTTCAATAGGAGGATGTTCACAAATCACTACCCATTAAATATCCCTTTTTTTTTTTATTTTGCTTTATATCAATGGACTAACCCTGTTGACCTACTGAAATTATGGGAGAAAGTCATCTTGCTGTTTTGGTTAAACTCCAGTCCAGGTATAAAGACATTGTTCTTAACCAATTCCATAGAGTGGGGAAGTTATAGGACTAACAGGCAATTATAATAATATTGTTATGTGTTCTTACTTCATGCAGTCTTACTATCCAGAACGGTTGGCAAAGTTGTTCCTTTTAAGTATGCCCTGGTTCTTTGTCAGTATTTGGAGGATGGTTTCTTGCTTCCTAGAGAAGGCAACACTTGAAAAGGTATGTTTTCTTTTGAAAAACAAATAAATTAGATATATAGGGTACCATAAAAAACTTCCATCAACATGCAAAAAGGCTCTTCCCAACTAACCCACTATTCTTGGGCAAAGTTCAGCCTAAAAGAATTTTTTTTTCATATTCCATACAAGAAGTTGCTGATCGAAAAAACATGACTCATGTGGAACACCAAAGCTCCTTTCTTTAGGTATTTTTAGATTAAAATTTTCAAACTTGATCGACTTTTATTATTAGAGATGTTTGATGCATAGTGGGGCATAAAATTGAGAGACTTAGAATAAGCTAAATGCTACTTCAAAGCATCACCTATCTGATGATCTGTTTGAGTTGGCTGCATCACCCAATCACCTGACTGAAATTGTAGAGGTTATTTACAGAATTCCTAGTGGTGACCTGTTCAGGAAATCTCATAGCATTGTGAGTTTAATAGTGTCAACTGGGACATCTTTTTTTTTTCTAAATTTTCTTGTAGTCTTGGTTCACTTCAAAATTGAAGGTGATCATAGAAATTGATGTGTGGAATTTATTCTGTCAATCCAGTATCTCACATTTTCATGATTTCATTTCTATTTTCCTTCCCATTCTTAATCACAGATTCATCAAAAATGGATTATTTGTGGAATGTTAATAACAGTGAAATGAATCCATTTTGGAGACTACAGTGTGAGCTTAAATACCATGCAGAATTGTAGTGAAATGGTTCTATTGTGCGTAGTGTTGGAACAGGACCTAAGTCCATGATAAAGGATTAATTGGAAGATATGGCAGTGATGATTCCAAAAATTCAAGCTCAACAGACAATGTGGGTCTCTCCCTTAAGGGAAATTTCTGCTGAAGGATCTAGTTAAAAAGAGGCCTAAATCTAGCTATTTAATAGGTTTTGCATTTATCAGAAAATTATATTGCTAGAACTAATGTCTTTTTTGCTGTTGAGGCAGATTGTCATTGTCACCAATGAAAAGGAGCGGAAAGCTTTTATAATGGAAATTGGGGAGGATACCTTGCCAGAAGAGTATGGTGGGAAAGCAAAACTTGTAGCTCTCCAGGATGTTAAATTGAGCCATTCTCCATCCCAGAATTAAATATACATATTTTAGAATTTCCTCCGTTTCTAATTGCATTATAATAATGACACAATGGTAAGGGCAAATTAAATAAATTTCAACAATTTCCATAACCCTTAAATTTCTTCTAGTTATGTAACACTTGTACTTGAGAAAGGTTAATATGCTTCAGATGTATTAGATTTCATGCGGAATTTGACAGCTTCTTGGTAAGATCCACTTGGATCCAACAGATGTAAACATTTTGGGGCATCTCTTTTTTCATTTTGATTGCATGCAGAAGTAAAATAAATAATTTCCTCAGAATGATGCTGTGGGAAAACAAATAATTTTCCTAGTGTTTGGCTTAACTTGGAAAATGAACCTCAAGTGTTTTGTAATATATATGGCTATTGGTGAGATTTGAATCAAGGGGAGCTATCCTATATGAAAAGTGGGTTGCGGAAATTGCCCATTTTCCTTCATTTTATGTGCAACCAAATGGATTTGAAGATAAAGAAATGGATGATTAGTAATAGAAATCCCTACTGGAACTTGTAAATCCTTTCACCAATACTTCCTTTTTATGGTGATGGTTCATCAAGTCTCACCTAAATTTCTAGGGCTTGGGGGATGATGTTAGTAATGGGATGTGATGACACTGAATTCAAGCTTCTTAGTCCTTGTTCATATCTGAACCGACCTAACCTGGCGGGGTCATATGCAGGAAGAATGAAACTAATCCATTATAGAAAGTAATATAAAAGTTGTAAAACCTTGAAGAAAGGCCTAGTATTTCACTCATTAAATGTTGCAAATCAATAAATTGATTGGCCTCACAACTTGGGTTGAATTCATCTGGTTTATATTGATTGCCTTGGTCTCCGAAGGGTAGCCGAAGGCTTTGAGGATTCGGAGAGATCGTTGTTGAGGCCGAGGCGGGGTGGACTCCGAGTACGGTAGAAGCCGAGGGTAGGTGGCTGAAGTGTTGCAAGGCAGTAACTCGTCAGAGGTCCTGGGTGAGAATTCGAGGCAGAGTATCCGACAGTCAAGTTAGTACAGGGTACGAAGGAAGAGTACCAGGACAGGATCCTGGTAGGTAATTCTAAAATAAAATCACAGCGACAGTTATTGCAATAGCGCTTATGATAGTAGCTGTTGGTCTTGAGTTTTTGTAACCCCCTTACCTGGAGGGAGGTACCCCTATTTATACTTGAGCTGCCTGGAGGTTGGTGGAGATGAGCGCCTGAGATGGGAGACGTATGAGGGCCTGCAGCGGGTTTGGTAGGGTCATATGAGCGCATTGTGGTTGGCTCCGTACGATGGGGGCAGGGTAACCCCTGCTATAGCGGATCTCGTTCCCTGATCTGGCGCTCGTGGGCTAGGCCTCCCAACCTCAAATGGGCTGGGTTGGGTCACCCCACATCAAATTCCAATTCTGATTCGTAAGTGATGATGCGCAATCCGGCCGGTCTTAGCTGTCAATGACCTTGCCTCTGAATCGAGTAGTGGGGGACTTGAAACGGGGGAGATGAAGAAGCTCCGGGGAGAACCCGGTGTAGAAGCTCCGAAGCTTAAGTTAGAATCCTTCAAAGGCAAGATAAACCAGATAGCGCAAAGTTTGCA